>NW_017963642.1:0-600000 GCF_001661415.1 Suhomyces tanzawaensis NRRL Y-17324
AAACATCCTTACTACCATACTCTGGAAACATCCTTACTACCATACTCTGGCTTGACCCGTTGAATAGTTTGCAAAGCCAACCCTAATACCTTGCCTTTAGGAAGCTACGACTTGGTGCAACCAATTCTTCTAAAGTCACAGATATATCATGCATGCGGAAGAGTCATCAATATACTACATATATTTTCCTCAATGCTACCACTGATTTTGCTATCATTTCAAATGGGGAAATAGTTTATGAGCAAAAATCAACCAAATGAAAGGATGTTACCAGAGTACGGTAGTAAGGATGTTTTCCAAGAGATGAGAATAACAAGAAACCATCAAAACTTTCTGTGTAGAATGAAGGTTCCTTCTATTTGAGAAGCTGCTGTACTTCCACTTTGATAAGAATATAATTGTGTGCTTGTACAGCTTGAGAAGTATTCAAACGATAAGCAGCCATATGTAAGATATTTCTACAAGCAGAAGAGATTATTCTGCTGATTTTATTGACGGTAAAAGTGGCTCCCCGATGATCTTTATACCAGATCCAAATTCTAGTAAGATATAAGCTTTCAGATTCCAGACGATTTATAAGTAGGTCTTATTTCACCTCATACTACAGTGGTCTGAACTATCATCTTGCTATGAATTATCATTCGAACTAAAACTCTTTGTCACTCTTACTGGATTCTCCAGCATTTTGTATAGAATATTCCTGAATGTCAGTACAGCTAATATGCTAACTACAAATTGAAACTAATTGCTATTTTTATGATTTCATCTGCACGAAAATCTTCACCCTAATGCCTAGATTTGTTATTTAGTAAGATCAAGTCTCAAATCTTATTTGCGCTTTTAAAAGGCAAAGAATAGAAGTGTACTTTCAGCTTCAAGTATAGGCTTATTCCACTACGCTTTGATGGACCGAAATTGACGTACATGTGTGTTTAAGACTACTGACCATAGGTTACCTCCCTGAAAAATGTATCCTAAACAGAACAACCTAGAACCGCACATTCTTGTGAGTTACGAACCATTTACCCCACCAAGTAGGTCTATCGAAAATCTTGTACCACTTTGACGGTAAATCCCAGTACAATGAACTAGTAAACCAGAACTATAGGTAGAGTAGAAAACTTCCGGGGTTTTCAAATCACTAATGGAGGCAAGTACTTCCCATCTTATCCTGATCTAGAATTCTTTGTTAACATTCCTCAAGCTGAACTTAGAGGGCTTTACCAATGAGGGAAACTTGGTGTTCATCATCGCCACGGATAACGCGTGATCATGGCTATGAATCTAGGAATCCCAGATAACCCCAAGTAGTTGGACGCATTTACTAAGACCCCGTAGAAGAGTGAGTAGAGTGTACATAAGCTTTGGAGAAGAAGTTTCCAAGGAATTGTGGGGTTAGCATCTTGAAACTCCAGCCTTCAATATGGGTAGATAATTAACCCCACATTTGGAACATCAAGTTCTCCCGAGATACACCTAAATTGTTTTTGAATACGCTTTCAGTATTGTTGAACTGCGGATATCCCTGCTTTAAGATACGAATGTAGGCTTTTGTGGGTTAGGATACTTCCATAACCACAAATACCTCATAGCGTGACTTGCAAGAACCTTCAATTCTCCATGACCTTTCTATTATCGAGAACACAAATTGACATAAAAATAAACCATTTTTGCAGGTCTTGATTGAGCCTTACCTTAAGTGGTGCCTTAGGGATTGCTGTGGTTGAAACCTGCATATATTAGCAGGGCTACTTAACACACACGTGATGTGGTCATCGTTGTGACATCATTATCCTGGTGGCACTTATCAAGTAAGTTTATGAGTATCCGGTATTTCCCCGCATATTGTGGTAGAGATTGCACGAGAATACCCACCGTGCAACTGGATCTTGAACCCCGTTATCTCCTGCTGATTTCCGAATAGTGAATAGGCTACTTGGAGTCTTGTTGTGGACGAGGTAGCAACTTTTGTAAGGGTCCCCACCCCAAAAAAATGTCTGCAGACATTTCGTGGGGCTTTTCTCGCTTGTCTCACCTGCCATTTCCGTTTTTATTTTCTTGGAAAGGTATGCACCGCGTAACGTTGTATGCAAGAACTAGGCGCAAAGTAGGTGGCTACCCCACCTGCCTACAGGTGTTCCAGACTGACTGGTTGCTAAACAGATGTATAAAAGGCAAGAAAATTCCAATCTTCGTACAGAATCTATTCCAGCAACAATGAGTGCACCCAACAATCACGGAATAGGCGATGCCACAGCTCCAGCCCTGGCTCCTCCAGCTGCCGAGCTCAACCCACAACTTAGAGAAGATGGATTATTCGAACATTCTTCTTCCGCTTCCTCGCTCGCCGAGAAGAAGCCAAAAGATCCTTCCGACTTGGAGTCTAGCCACTCTCATCTGGCTGAAGCCGGCCAAGGGGAGCGTGGTAATATTTTGGCGCAATACTCGGAAAAACAGGTGATGCAGATGGGTAGAAACTATGCTTCCAAGCATGGATTGGACGCTGATTTGTTTGCTCGTGCTGCTGGACTTGCTAGAACTCCCCTGGAGTTCAACTCGATGCCTTTCTTGACGGAAGAAGAGAAGATTGACTTGAATTTGGAAGCCACCAAGAGATGGCACATTCCAAGCAAATTGATCGCTGTTATCGCATTAGGCTCAATGGCTGCAGCTGTGCAAGGTATGGATGAATCTGTTATCAACGGTGCTACCTTGTTTTATCCGCGTGCCTTTGGTCTCGAAAATAAAGATAAATGGACCAAGCGGGAACGTAATTTGATTGAAGGGTTGGTCAATGGTGCGCCATATCTTTGCTGCTCAGTTATCGCATGTTGGACCAGTGACCTTTGGAACAGGCACTTGGGTCGTAAATGGACCATTTTCTGGACTTGTTTCATCTCTGCTGTCACTTGTATCTGGTCTGGGTTTGTCAACAACTGGTGGCATTTATTCATTGCCAGATTCTTCCTTGGATTCGGTATTGGTGTGAAGTCTGCTACAGTTCCAGCATACGCTGCTGAATGTACTCCTCCACACATAAGAGGTTCATTGGTCATGTTGTGGCAATTTTTCACTGCGGTGGGAATTATGTTTGGCTATGTTGCTTGTTTAGCATTTTACTATGTGCCAAAGAAGAGTTTTGGGACGGGTTTGAATTGGAGATTAATGTTAGGGTCTGCATGTATCCCAGCAATTATTGTCTTGTTCCAAGTTCCATTTGTTCCAGAATCTCCAAGATGGCTAATGGCCAAGGGAAGACATCTAGAAGCCTTCGAATCATTGTGTTTGTTGCGTAAGTCAAGAATGAGCGCTGCGAGAGATGCCTTCTACCAATACGTTTTGTTACAAGAAGAAAGTTCCTATGATGCTCCTACTTGGAAGAGAATGATTGAAATGTTTACAGTCAGAAGAAATAGAAACGGTGCTCTTGGTGCTTGGATTGTCATGTTCATGCAGCAGTTCTGTGGTATCAATGTGATTGCATACTACTCTTCTTCTATTTTCATTGAATCCGGATTCACCGAAATCTCAGCATTACTTGCTTCCTGGGGATTTGGAATGATTAACTTCACGTTTGCCATTCCAGCTTTCCTCACCATCGACAAATACGGTAGAAGGTTTTTGTTATTGACTACATTTCCACTCATGGCTATTTTCTTATTAATTGCTGGATTCGGTTTCTTGATCAACCAACATGCTGACCCGAAGGGAAGGTTGGGTATGATTGTGTTCGGAATCTACGTTTTCTCGTGTATCTACTCGTCAGGTGAAGGACCAGTTCCTTTTACTTATTCAGCTGAGGCTTTCCCATTATACATCAGAGATTTGGGTATGTCTTTTGCAACGGCTACATGTTGGTTTTTCAATTTCATCTTGGCCTTTTCGTGGCCCGAGATGATGCAAGCATTTACCCCCACCGGTGCTTTCGGTTGGTATGCTGCGTGGAACGTTATTGGCTTCTTCATGGTGTTATGGTTCTTACCAGAGACTAAAGGTCTCACTTTGGAAGAATTAGACGATGTCTTCTCCATTCCTGCTATGACGCATGCTAGGTATCAAACTGTCGAGTTGTGGCATGATATCCAGAGAGTTGTGTTCCGTCGTAAGATCCCAAAGCAACCACCATTACACCAACACCATAGAATGGCAATCACGAACCCTGAGTGGAATGAGAAGACCGAAGTCTCTCATATCGAATAAATATGTTTACTTCATCCCATCACTGTGTGGTGGTAGATCAACTGGTTGATAACTAGCTTTAATTAAATTCAATGTATACTTCTAATCATACGAAATTGTAACTATATTGGAAGATGAACCAGTAAGTGTCTGCTGAATAAGATTGCTGTCTGAGTGAACAATGTAAGGTGTGTGACATTTGACAGTGACACTATGCCCCGCCGATGACAAAGACAAAATTCTTGGCTTACACTACCAAAGTAGCACGAGTCTGTTACACTAACACCGAGTTTAACTTCTGAAGCTACTCACAACAATAAGCAAGTCATGAATGTGATTCGGCTGCTCGGATTTTACTGGGAGGCGCGCCTTAGGAGGTTGCAGACAAAAAGTTAAGGGGTGATGATCCCAAAAACAATAAGAGTTGGCCCAGACATTTTTTTGCTCTCAATCTCCGAATCCAAATTAGGTGCGCGGAAGTATGGGGTTTGTCATAATTAAGCTTTTGGATATGAGCCTACCAGCAAACATACAAGCGCAATATGCAAAAAATGTCTTAAGCCCTAGTTTTGGAATAATCAGGATTATGGTTTGGGAAATTGATTACTGTATTTCTCCGTGTATTCACCCCGACAAGATAGTACTGGCACGAGTCATCCAAAACCTAGTAAGTCTATTTCCCTTGTGGGGTATTGAGGGGCACTTGTCCATTTGCCGAGTGGCACCGGATAATTGTCCTATAGATTCCAAGCAGGTACAGTGAGGAGAAAAACACCATGTTTAAGCCGGCCCAGAATTATCATACATTGTTGGGTGAGACATCTAGATGGGTTGTGCCTTTTCCGATATCCTTCCTTCTACTGTTCCCCACATATGTCTTTTCTTGAGTACGGCATATCGATGACTCGAGAGATTACAATAATATCCAAAAGGTGCTCATGTAGGCTCAGCCGTTTCGCAAGAATAGTACGAAGCGCTTCAGTGCTTGACGAAGCAATTAAGGCATTCCTGCAAATTGTGCTCCTAATACGAACCTTCTGTTGCAGTAGTGTAGCTCTTTCTGAAACCAGGTTTACCACAAACTGGAATCAAGATTAAAGATTATTCGAGCCACAAACAATTGAACCGGTAAAATGGTTCTCGCTTACTACTGTAGGGCATTTTTTCAGTGACACGGCTTGCACGTCTGGCTAGTTCTATTGTGCTCACTGGCATTTGTTTGTATGCCAAAAGTTATCAACCGCGTTCTTATCTCAAAAGCCAAATCTGGATGATTTTATCTTGCAGCTGACGAGGATAAATGATCGCCTAGTAACAGTGGATACTGTTTAATACTAAAGGAATTTAAATTTTCAACTGTTTTAAGCTAGTCAGATAATGTCTATCTGGAAGACAATAGGTGCGATTTCAATGCTGGCTAAGTATCACCCACACAAGATCCCAGTAACAGGATTGAGACTATATCTGCATGTTTATCATAGCCACAGGATCCCGAGGCATACAAGCCACTCTTCCTAGCCACGCGAAGAGAAGGCAACTTGAAACTTGCGATGAATGCGATGATTTCGCGTCAAGTTCGTGGTTGCATATACCTTATCTGTGTGGAGCGCGACTCGTCTACCAACCACAAAATATGTCAAGATAAGACAAACATCATCACGGTTATATATCAAGAGAATTGCACACAGAATGGAGTATTTACAACGAGAGCTCAGAATTTTGAGTATGATACTCTTCGGATCAGCTCAATTGAATGGTAATCGTGCTTTCCAGCAGGAGAAATTACCAGTTTTGGCAGTCATGAAGCAGGAAGAAGGGGATGCAGATGAGCCAGTTTTGACTAAGAAGTCCAGAACCAGAGGTATCATTAATGCTCTCTTTGTTTACTTGGCAATTATAACTGCTGTTCTTCTTCTAAGATACGGGCGAGTCCCTGAATCAGTAACGAAAAGGGATTTGCGTGTTCCGAAATCTTTTGGTACCAAGTACTCTCAACGTTTAGGATCACATTTTCATTTTGCTGACACAGGTATTAGATTGGGAGCTGAAGTACAGGGGGCACTCAGCTTTAAGCTGCCCCAAGTCACTAGCCAAGGACATCCAGCGAGCGAAATCTTCACTGTCTCTGATCCAGAAGTTGTTCGACCCTCTTACGGTTTTTCCCTTTATTCCACCCAATTGATGAACCACACTTTTGGAAATTCATACGGTCATCCCTTTGTCACCAAGTTTTCTCCTCCTGCAAACTTGAAATTCAACAAAGTGGTAGTGACTCTTGAGACTTCTGTGAGTTTTGTCCAATACGACCGTTTGGCTCATTTATATGTTGCTGGTAACGAAGTTTGGAGAACTTCAACGATTGAGCCTGGAGGTAGACCAAATCCTTCTTTCTCGATATTTCAAAAGGATATTTCGGACTTTGCAAACTTGTTTAATCAGGAAAGTGAGATTATCTTCCAATTAGATAATGTGATAGATAAGAATATTCAAGGGGCTTTTCAAACAATATTGAATATTGATTTTTATTATGACCCCCATCAAGTCACTGAATTTACTGGTGATTACAAGATATTTTCAACAAATAAACCAGCAGATCTGATTTATCCCTTGATAGAACTGAGCCCACCCGTCACTACAATTGAAGACGTATTGACCATCCAATTGCCAAAAGTCTTTGACAACTCTACCAGATTGATTCTTCGGATCTTTTCCTCTGGGAACGGGGATGAAGAATTTTGGTATACAGGGGTTCTTGATGAGAATACACAAATGTTTGGCCAGTCATGGGGTGGCCATGGACCTGTGAGAATTCTCAATGTATTCTTTAACGGTCAGAAGATTTCAACTTTTGCTCCGGAACCAATTCTATTTACAGGAGGAGTTTCCCCAGCTTTGTGGAGACCAGTTGTATGTACTGATGCATTTGACCTTCCTGCTTACGACGTGGATATAACGGGGCTTTTACCTTACTTGTGGGAATCTTCCTCGCAAACTAGTAGGGAATTACAGATTCAGATTAGCAATGGTATAGGTGAGATAGGCAGAGCACAATCAACATCAGTTGGTAATGGTTGGATTACTACTGCAAGCTTATTAGCCTACGAAAACAATGAGGTTACCTATGTGAATGGAACTATAGATACATCAGATCATAATCAACACGGAACAGTCTTTGCTACAAGTCCCAGTTCCCGGTATGTTCAAATCATCAGCACTTCTTTCTATGCCCTAGTTCAAAGTACTTTGTCATTTTCCTTGAAGAATGGCAAAACCGTCAAGATATTTACCAATCTTTTCAGCAAGTCTGGGACATACAACATACAAGGCATTTACAATGATGGTAATCTACAAAATATGACACATTACGGAAGAACATTTACCTCTTTCTCGATATCAGATGAAGTAAAAAACCAAGTCTATGAGCTTAATTCTACTTTTCTGTATCCACTAGTGTTGGATACTTCTGCTTCTCCGAACCCTGATAACTCTACCAATTATATTGTGGAACTTAATCATGTCAAGGAAAAGACCTTGGAGGTAAATTCTGAGAAAGTCTATGAACTAATCACAGGTCAATCGGGGCATTCCAACCTGGTCTTCTCTACAAGTCGGAATTATGGATATGCTTCGGGAAACACCAACTACACGCTAAACGTTAATGAAGACTTTGATAGCTTCAAGTTCGACAGGCTGGTCGTCACTGTCAATAACACAGTTGTATCCGATGACAGCTCAAGAGGGGCATTTTCACCCTTCAGTATTAGGAATGGCCAATCCCTTTTGAATCGTGATAACTTTTTGGGTCAAATTTTCAGTACTGTCAATGAGACATTGTCTTCAACCGATAATTTAGCACAAATAGCCAAGAGTTATTTCCAGGAGTTCACGGCATGGAATTGGTGATGTAGGTGCTAGATGTTTTTTTATTACTTTTAATTCAATAAAGGCTTGTTCTTCTAGTGAACACAACACTCCAACTCCAACTCCAATCTTGGGGTTTGCTACACCACAAGGTCCATGGGCACAATTCAATCTACAGCTTTACAGGTGCTAAGTGTCAACTCTAATCGGGTGCCTATCAAACAATATATAAGCCTAAATCCACGGAATAAAGTCAGTAATGGTCTCTAGGCTATTGTTACCACACTACTGTAGAATCCACATTTCGTCTACTGTCGGATCACCCCAGTGGGGTTCTTCTCGCACACAAGAAGGAGCCACACTCTGGAAGTGCCATTTTCTGGCGTCGTCATTGTGCATTGTGAAGTCCCTCCACCACAATTTGCCTGGCGGCTCGCAAGTGGGGGCATGCAGTCTCCGCAATTCGAAATACTCCGAACGCTGACAAATACTTTATTTCAATTTCCGATGTGTCAATTTATCAATTGAGGCATTGAATAGCCAATTGGTGCTACCGTTGAGGATAGACGTATCTACAGAGTCTGATACGATGGGAAGCCAATCCCACAGCGGAATGCTAGCTTCTGTGCTGGCAAATGCTGCTCAGGGGCTGAAATTAGGTAGGCCACCTGTCAATACGCTAATCTTTTGTAGGAAATAATATCGATTACTCAGATCGAAAATATGGGGGAAATTTTGCCCGTCCGAGTATTAGAGCCAAAGTGCTTGCTTTCTCGACAACGGGGGGGGTGGTGGATCTCCCCCACATTTGGGGCATAATTGGAGCAGAGTGAACTCTAATTATTTGCTTGTACTGCACAGTTTGGGGCAGTGGTGGTGGTGGCAGAGCCAGCGTTGTGTGGTGGGCGTGCACTCATAATTTGTATCCGCCAATCACGTCACATTGCAACATTCTGGGAACGGTAGAGTCGAACTTGGAGCTCGGTTATGAGCCTATTTATAAGCCATTTCTACTCCGAGTGGGAACTATTTAATACTTTTGATCTGCTTCATAAAGTCTGCAAGCAATTGCATCTACATGTCTGCCCACAAGTACGTATCAGGCCGAGCTGACGGACCAATTGGAATTACCCAACTAGCTCCTCCAACCTGGCACTTTCTTCCCCAAGCTAACTAACAACCAGATCTTCCACCACCTTCAAGCTCTCCACCGGAGCCTCCATTCCTGCCGTCGGATTGGGGACCTGGCAATCGTCTCAAAGCGAAGTCTACGATGCCGTTCTTGCGGCCCTCAAGACTGGCTACAGACACATCGACACTGCCTATGCCTACTTAAACGAAGAGGCCGTTGGCAAAGCCATCAAGGACTCCGGAATCCCAAGAGAAGAGATCTTTGTTACCACCAAGTTGGCTTCGATCCAGCAGCTCGACCCAGTCAGCGCATTGAACGACTCGTTGAAGCGTTTGGACTTGGACTACGTGGACTTGTACTTGATCCATTGGCCTGTCGCCTTGAATCCCAACAACAAGAGCCATCCATTGATCCCAACATTGCCCAATGGGGACCGTGATGTGCTTCATGACTTCGACTTTATCGATTCGTACAAGGTTTTGCAAGAATTGGCCCAACAAGGCAAGACCAAGGCCATTGGTGTCTCCAACTTCTCCATCAAGAACTTGACCAGATTGCTCGAGCATCCCTCGACCAAGATTAAGCCTGTGGTAAACCAGGTCGAGCTTCACCCTTACTTGCCCCAAAACGAGTTACTTGAGTTCACCAAGAAGCACGACATCCTCTTGGAAGCGTACTCTCCTTTGGGGTCCACCAACTCTCCCCTTTTGACTGATGAAACTATCGTCAAGATTGCAGAGAACCATAACGTTTCACCAGCCACTATCTTGATCAGTTGGGCAGTCTGGAGAGGCACGGTTGTGTTGCCAAAGTCTGTGACTCCCTCGAGAATTGAGAGCAACTTCCTCATCGTCGACTTGACCAGTGAGGAAGGAAAGCAATTGGACAACATCCACAAGGAAAAGGGAATCAAGAGATTAATCAATCCTAGCTGGAATAATATTGATGTTTTCGCAGAAGATTAGATGTGCAATCCTGGCGATTGATATAGTTACTTCTATTTTATAGAATAATAGTGTGACTTTATACTCCATTGTAGCAGTCCTTGATGATAATTAATGCTGTAACTAACTATATGGTGTTGGCAATATGGTAGCATTATTATAAGTGGAGAAGTTTAAGCTTTGGGACCATCTTATTTTATACATTTCTCGCTTAATCTGCATGCATTCACCAAGAAGCATAAATTTTTTGTCAGTTTGCAGGAATAAATATGTCAAGCTAAATATCCATACGGTCCATTTCTGCATTAAAGAGAGCAGGTATCGTGATTGATTTGTTTTGATCTTTATTGTAAGCTCCATGCTTTCTACTCTTGACAATCGAAATTTCCCAATATTCAAATTCAAGATTTCTCCAATACCGCCAAAATAAGAAGATGTGTGGTATCGATGATGGAGTTGTATGTGAAGAGGCAACAGCTTCCCATGAAATGGTAGAGCTGATTAAAAATCACAGGCCAAAAGGCACAGGCTTGAATTCTTCAGTTTGCTTCGAAGAAAAATATGTGTATGCATTTGTCTAGTCGAAGAGTGAGAGAACTGCACCACCATCACTTCAGGACCCCTCTTTTCAATGTGGTCCTATCCATTTCAATCTAAAGGTAAACATTCCACTTGTGGTGTGTAGTCACACTTGACACGGTAAGTGAAACATGCAAGAATCTCAATCAACACCTCTAGTGAAATACTCTGTAAATCCTCTACAGCAAACACACACTGAGCGCCTGACCATGCTCCAGCCTGACAAGGCAAACTTCCCCGGACTAGGGGAGTTCCTGCTTAGTAAGCACTTATGTAATCACAATCCCCTGGTCTGCCTGCTCCAGTCTCCCCCAATACTCCCAGAGCTGTCGTAGCCCAAAGCTCCGCACTCTACTACCTTTGCCGGTCCCTCCACCACCCCCCGCCGGCTCCAGCCCGGTTGCAGGTGGTTGCACGCGACATCCACCACCCCTCACCGGCCCACCGCCCCCGATTCGAGCACTCCACCACATCTCGGCTACAGGGGCAATGGGACGCGCGTCAGGTGTCAAGGCTGCGTTGTTAGCGCATTGTGGCCGGGATTGTGGCGGGCAAGGGTAATCTAGCCACCGGGAGCGGAGAAGTCACGTGACCGCTCTTATCGTCACTTATCGCAACCGCCCCTTAAAGTCTACCTCCTCTCCATCTTTCCTCCAGCGGTATGTCTTTGCAAGAAGGGCCTCACAATGCTCCTGGAGTCAATGATCAGCCAAAGCACTCCACGAGCACCTCGTCCCACGCGTCAGTGCTTGAGTCGCCCCACCCAACCACCAGTACGGCACTCCAGCCCTCAATCAACCCCTCCACAAACAGTCACGGTTCGTTCAAAAAGCTCCTCAATTCACACCTGTCCATCTACAACGCGTTGAACAACCCCGATCTCGACGTGTCACCCAACCTCAGCTACCAGAACACGGCACGATTCACGCCAGATCTCGATCCGCTGTTCCTGATCACTTCGTGGCAGTCTGTCAGCAACGAGTCGTTTGACCACTCACGAGTCCAGTCAGTCAATTCATACCAGAGCTCGCGATTCCAGACTCCGTCGCCTGCTGCCAACAAACCTGCGTCCATCTTGTCCATCACCACCGACGAGGATGCAAAGGAGTCCATCGTCATCGTACAGTCGCCAAAAACCGTGTCCAACGTGATGGTGTTTGAAACAGACGAAGAGGACGTGGAAGAAGTGGAAGAGTCCAAGAATCCGTCCTCATTCATCATGCCCAAAATGCTGCTCTCTGACACCCACAGGTCCTATGACAGCAATTTCCAAATCACCGTCATAAGCTCGTGTTCCTCCTACCAGAACGATTCTTCTCACTTGGTTGAGTCGATCGGGAGGAAATTGGATAATCGAGAAATCATCATCAAACACCTAGTGCTTGAGGGCCAGGGCCCGACATCATCCAAAGCCTTAAAAAAGCAGTACAACAGCGTGAAAAACTCAAGCCTCGTATTTATAATCAACGATGGCTCAAAAGTCTTGGTGGAGTTCTTATCTTCATTCCTCAAGAAGTACAGGAAAGAGGAAGAATGCGAGCAAAATTTGAAGCTAACTATTATTAATGTAATGACTTTTAATTACTTCATTACATTATTTGATCTAATCAATAGCATCAGGCCATATCAGATTTGGAAAACTTCCTCGTTGAAAAACGAGAAGTTACTTGATAAATTGAAAGACTTCGTCAAAGTTGAATTTAGCCAATCGGAGATTTTCCACGAAAACTTCAAGCAACTATTCAAGAAAAATAGGGAGTTTGGTATGAAATCAAACAATTTTGATTTGGCAAAATCAAGGATATCTCAAGCTAGGTCTAATTTGAATTTAGCTGGTACTAAATTCGAATTGGCTAACCTTTCAGGGGCAAGAATCGAAATTCCCGAAACAAAGGTAGATTATTTGAACTTATTGAATGATGATAGCATCTGCACAATGAAACCTTTGAACTTAAGTAAGTCAGATGCACTGAATCCTAGCACTTCAATTTACACCAATTTGATCTCTACTAAAAAGCCTGATTATAAATCTATTGAGAAGCAGATTAAGTCAGACTTAGAATCGTCCTATCAATTTAATGATCCATTGAAGATATCCAGCTCTAACATCAAGTTGTGCTATTCAATAATGAAGAAAATAGTAAGCACTAAGGATCAGAAGTTTGTTAGCCAGGACAACAAAAATCTTTGGTTTATCTTAAGCTTTGCTTTGGGAATAGGTTTGGGGTTTGGATTTACCAACGTTGCCGATTCGATTTTGGGCGTTGGTGTATTCATGCTCCACAATCTCAAAAGTGCCTTCGGGTACTTCGTGGAACAATGCTCAGTATTCTCGATTGATTCGAATACAACTGAGATATTGTCAAATGTCGCTCCAACTCAAGGAGGGCAAATGATTACAAGCTATGGTTATGCACCTCATAGTATACTTGACACTGTCATGAGTTCCATCGAGACTGTCAAGAGCTCGAAGTTCTTTGATGATATAGTTTACTACTTGAGGGATATCTCAAGAGGCTTAATTTTTACAGGGTCAATGGTGATTGGGGGATTTGAGAAATTGGTAGGATTAGTGCTAAATTGACTGGATAGTTTGGAAAGTGATAGGGTGGCGGCAGTATGTTATATGTGGGGTTTTTGATGGAAAGCCCACCAAGCATAGAGGGCGTCCATTCGGTTACATTTATTTCTCGGGTATGATACCTGAATTTCACAATTAGACTCAGGTATTATTAAATAGGTTTATCTTTTTAGCTAGGTTACGGTAATTGGAAGCAATAAATGAAAATTAATACATACAAGCGTAAGTCTATATACAAGGGGCGGGCACCTTCTCTTTGAAGCTTATGTAGGGACAGCTAACTCACCATAAAACTGACGTTTTCGTAGAAGTCTAGCATTGGATTCTCTCCCTTCTTTGTACGGGTACTTTCAACGTCGGCCCACAATTCCAAAAAGTCTCTGTGTGAGTCGACCTTGGCAATCTTTCCAGTAACTTGCTTGTATAAATCACTAGCCACGTCAAAGTCGGTTGGGAACATGATATCGAAGTAACCTTGGTAGCACATATATGTGCTGACATCCACCATTTTATCTTGCAATACTGTTTGGACCACAGGTGCGTTATAGTAGCCACCTATATTTTTGGGCAAGGAATGGAAATCGGAGCATACCAACGAGTGGTTGGGAAACTTGTGCTTTAAAATCTGGAAAAACTGCAACAATCTGGTAGGGATGAACTCTCCAGGAGTGAGGTTATCTTTGAAGGGCAAGAGTGAGTTTTGCCATCTTAACTTGGCTGACGAGTGGTGTAATGGGTGGATCAAGTCCTTGTCAGTTAAGAAAGGAATTGTGCTTTTCAAGGTGTTAACTCTTCCGTGTAATGTGCTGGCACTTCCTAGCACAGGAAATTCTCCATTTTCACGTAACTGCAAAAACGCATTGGAGTAGTAGCTCAATTGGGGAGTGAAGAATTCATAGAAATCGCCATGTTGGTCAACCAACACCTGTCCTTCATGTGGCTCTCCGGTCACGTTGTCGTATCTTATGAGGTCGTGGGCAAAGTTATCAAACACCTCTAAAGCAATAAAGAAACAGGGTTCTTCGACAACCCTGTCCCATTCAAAGATCGACTTGTTAACAATTTCCAATTTGGAGGTGTCCAATCCGTGCTGTATCAACTTCGACTTCATTGCACTTTCCAATTGTTTTTCAGCCAATTGGGACGAGATTTCTATAATTTTATACTGGGTACGATTGTACACGTCAGGTTGATGCTTCTTGATATAATCCAAGATGTTGCACATCAAAGTTCCGTTACCTCCACCCATTTCGTAAATGATCAAATCCTGATATGGGTATGCTCCGTTGAGTTTGTAGTTCACAAGCAAGTATCTTGCAAGAGCTTCACCGTAGTAGGGCTGGAACAATTCTGTCGGCGTATGCCACAATTGTAAGGATCTTCTAGATTTTGGTTTTGGATCATTCAATGCTTCTTCCATCTGGAGACTATGGGCTCTCTGGGCGAGCTTGGAGGTGGTAGTTGCCACTGCCGTATCCAATTTATTTGGAGCTGCGACCGGAAGGGCGGACTGCTTCTTGAATAACGATTTCAGCACTGGTTTGGAGAGGGCTTTGGTTTTTGGCGATTTCTTGAGCAGTGTTGGCTCTTTTTTGGGCTCCACGCCCTCTCCACGCAAGTCATCGTACTTTCTATACGCCTGTTGCCAGCTGTCCATAAAGTCGTCAATGTCGTTGATATTGTTGTAGTCGAAAGGCTTTTCTGGATGGAAGATTTCGACTTCTTTTGAGAAGTATCCGTAGTGGGGATTGTACAAACTGTCTTCAATGAAATCTGATGCCAACATCTTCACCTTCTTGGGACGGTATTTCGAACGAGCCAACTTGGACGATGTGGTGCTTGGGTACTCATTGTACACCTGTTGAGGCGACTTGTCACCAAATGGATAGTTAGTGGAGTATCTGTATATGAATTTAATTAGATTGAAGCCTTCCTCCCCAGATGTTTTTTGCAACGGATGTGTGGTTGGTGCTTCTGCCTTTATGTTTGCTGTATCCACAAGACGTGTCCTTTCATTTGCAGCTGATACTTTGAATGCATAGGTGTCGGGACGAACCGAGTATTCGTGGTGGAACGGCTCGTCATTGGATGAATTTTTGAGTTTTTTGATGGCATCTTTTTGGTTGAAGAGGGACCGACGGAACTGCCGAGAGGTTCGCCCTGCTTGGGGCGGAACTGAACGAATCGGAAGCATTGGTGGGGACGTTTTGTTGGCGATGCACTTTTGTGGGAGGGCTGATTACGTAAGCGATGACTAAGTCCAACTCTGGCCAACGCTGGAATATGGTACGTCTAGCGAGCTGGAGATGCTCTGGAATCATGAGTGGCATTGCATTCGTATCTATACACAAGCAAAGTCGTTTTTGTGTGCCGTTTGAGCACGCAGTCCTGTGGTGCTGAGTTTGGGAGGGCCGTACCCCTACAAAAATGCCAATCTGCACCCTCCAGGCACCCACTGGCCTGTTAGTAGTCCCCCCTTTCTGGGGACTGGTGGCACATTCCACAAATCACAGTAGTTGGAGCTATTCTCCTTAGTGGTGCACATCTCACTAATGGAAACAGATCTATTGAAACAACTCGTCCTCCTTTCCGTCAAACTCATCCATGCATTCTATAATAGTCTTGATATTGTCTATCACATTGCTCACAGCCACCCTGATCACTCTGTCGCTGACTCCAGAAAAGGCACATGTCAAGGTGTTCGAGTCATGAGAGTATTTGACGTTGAGTTCGTTGACCTTCAAAATCGGATCTGGCGACAATGTCTTGCAGGCGATTTCGGCCTGTCTTGCGGACTCGAACGGTATGCTGAGGTTGAGGGTGTAGGGCAAGGAAGTAGCCATGGTGGTGGTGGCTACGAGAAGCAGAGAGATGAACTTTGGATAAGTGTATTGGGCGGGGCACGCCCCAGTATGCGGAAGGCAGATTAAGAAGGTGATTGTAGAACTACCTGTGATGGAAAGAGAGGGAGAAGTGATGGTACTATGCTCTGAAGCAACTACAGCGCTTGTTTTAGTATTCTAGTCCTATTAAGTTCTCGAATAATGCATGTTAATGAGTTTTTATTGATTCATACCGATAGATACAGAATCATAAGCTTGAGATGCGTGCTTGAATTGGGCTGAAAGCGAAAGCTGTAACTTTATCCCGGACACTACTGTCTATTATTTCAGCCCAGTGCCAAATAACAGTCCGAAATCGATTTTCTGGCTTTTACGATGATTTTCCGTTCTCATTTGTGAATTCAACTAGTTCTCTCTGGATCTCGGCCACGAAATCACCATTCTCTTCTGTGAATCCAGTCCACAATTCTCTGTCTTCAGCCACGTGCACAGGAATCAAAGCTTCTTCTTTCACATTCCCTCCCTGGACCAACTTTACGTATGCGGAGTGAAGACCAATCTGGTTCGATTTGTAGGCTGTGCTATTTGCCAGGACCTTGGTTGCCAGGAATAATTTGAACTGAGTAAAGGCGTCGTCATTGAGGAGCGTGGTGCCAAAAGCATTTTGGGTGTGGTCTCTCAACTGGTTCTTTCTGCCAGTGTCTAGCTCGTAGATTATGGGATAGAGCACCTTGGACTCGTACAACTCTGGGTATTTTTGCACCTGTGGACCAGTTGGCACTCTTTTGAGGTGGTGCAAGATCTTGAATCTGGTGCTGGAAGCGTGGTTCACGAGCAGTTGTCCGTCTGCATTCGATCGTTTCAGATCTCGTTCTAGCGAAGCCACATCGTACGTGATGGTCCCACTACTCAAGGAATTATCGTCAAAGACAAGACCTTTGTAATTGGCACATGGACCTATTTTATATTCGCCAAGGTGCTCTTCAAATGCTCGCTCGCTTAGACCCAAGAGACCCACGTACCGTCTGGTCAACAGAAGATTCGCTTCCTTCTTAGCCAACGCCTTGTTCATCTTCTTGGTGAACTTCTCGTCCCTCGACACTATCATGCCACCAGTGACATAACGGTCGAGCCTTTGCACCAATTTGAACCGCTTGGGGTCCAATGGAGCTTCGGGTCTGAGCAGCTTGAAAAATTTGGTTACTTGAGGAAGTAAGCTATGTGCACCGTAGCCTTCACAGGCGATTCCCGAGGGCTTGTTAACAAGCACGTACTTGAAGGTGTACTTGACGATGTTGATGCTCATGGCTGGTATTCCAGACTTCACTATCACTCCAGGCTAATCCTCCAAGTGTCAATGAGCATCCCGTCCTGCAGGTGAAGGAACAGATTGGTGCAAAGAGAATAAGGTACTCCAGAGTATTAGGTCGAAACACACACGATGCAGCTGGTAAATGGACGCCATTAATATCCGCCATAGCACATGAGTATTGAGTAGTCTTTTTTTGATCTAAATCTGGTGACTGGGCCATGGTGCTGGGTTTCTGAATTCAATTTCGTGTTTCTGAAATGCAATTTTGCCATAACTAAACCAGCAGTTTTTTCTGATATATCAAACACAGGATTTTCGAGCTTTCAGTATCGTAGTAGCCTGATTATAATTGTCTATCAGCAATAGCAATTGGGTGTATAAGGCCTCTTCACTATATAAACATCCGGACCACAACCACTTGAGAAAGTTGAAAAAACTGAATTCAACCTTTCAATAATACCTTGTTTCGTACACCTGCTATCATGCCCTACTCTTCCCCTAGGCCCGTTTCCGAACCCCTCCTTGATGACTCACTAGGTTCCAGTTCCAGTTGCACCCATCGATCCTGCATGCGCGCCAAACCGGATCGAGTATAATGACTAACAAATAAGCTATAAAGCACTAGTAAGAGTCCTCTTAACCCGTACAAGAGCAATTTAGATAGATACGACCCAAATGTCTGCTCCGGAATCTATAAATGCCACGCCAGAGCCAGGGTCGGCCCCAAGAACGACCCCTAAAGCCCCAAATTCCAAGAGAAGAGGGCCAAAAAATGGCAAGAAAACCACCAAACCAA
The DNA here is from genome assembly GCF_001661415.1 of Suhomyces tanzawaensis NRRL Y-17324. Lineage (NCBI taxonomy): Eukaryota > Fungi > Ascomycota > Pichiomycetes > Serinales > Debaryomycetaceae > Suhomyces > Suhomyces tanzawaensis. Next base: position 18,228 of record NW_017963642.1, read on the forward strand.
AGCCCAAAAACACCAAAGAAGAGCAAAAGGACCCCACCCAGACGTCCAAGTTCTTACAATTGTCAAAGCTCGTCAAGAAGTACAAGCCTGTGACTATCAACGGAATCCCCACCAAGTCTATCACCGAGCAGATCAAGCAACGGGAGGTGGAAAATGCGGACTACTTCAAGAACCAGTACACTAACAGCGAGAGGCTCTCGTTCGTCCAGAAGTACCTCTTGGAATACATGAAGAACCAGCCTGAGGCTGTGATATATTTGTCGTTCGTGATCCGACCATCCGATCCCGAGTTTCCCTTCGACTTGGAGTTATTGAAGTTGAACTTAAGCATTCCTGCCAACTACCCCAAGGTGAAGGCCCAGAGGCCGTCAGTGGTGGTGTTGAACGACGATATTCCTAGAGGCTTTGCCGTGAACATCGAATTGGGGTTCCGCAGAATCGTGGATATAGCCATGAATAAGGTCAGCGACGAAGAAATTGAGTTGGTCGAGGGCGCAGGCTTAAAGTCACAGGTCATGACCTTGGACAAGTACCTTGAGCTTTTCTTGAAGCAGGAAAAGAGGGAGACCATCAAGTTTGTTAAGACCAAACCCAAGCCTGTGCTGGCAAAGCAGGAGAAACCACGCGAAAACACCACTGCGAAGGTAGCTACAAAACCCGAGACCAAGTCCTCTCAAGTCCCCATCGTAGTGTCGCCTGAAACTGCCTCCCTCAGGGCCCAGCTTCTCGAAGAAATGAACAATAAGTTGGGCTCCAGTATCAAACTCTTCAAGAAATCGGCACTGGAACACAGATACAAGGTGACTTTGCCAGCATACGACAAATCGCTTCCCGAGCTCTGGAAATTAAATAATTCGGTGGACATCATGATGTCGGTGCCCCATAACTACCCCCAGGCCAATATTGGCGTTTCTGTGCCGAATAATTTCAACACCAACTTGATATTGAAGTACAAGAAGAGCGAGGGCGACCAACAATTGTTGCTTGAGACTGCACGCCACTACAAGCAGTTAGAGAAGAACTTGGCTGCGAACGTGGCCAGCTTCGTGGCCGAGTCTCCAAGCTTGGTTCAACGGTTGAACTGGATGGTCAATAACTTGGCACGATTCTGTGCGCCAGCATCGGAGTTCCAGAAATGGGTGCAGAGCGCAAATACCATTCAAGTGTCAGAAAGATAATGGGAGAAGAGTGCTAGAAGAGAAAATTCTTCACCAGAAAGAAGAGATCAGATCGGGGAATGTTCGCATACATAGCTTTCCAGTATATTTCCATACCAGCTTTTGAGTGCCTCTAACGGTGTATTGACACAATATCGGTGGACTTCTCTTCTAAATAGATCATGATACACGGCCAGGGCCCTGGTTGGTTTGCGCCTTCGTCCACCATTATGCTGTAATTATTCGTAGTGATTAGTGCTGACGGTATAGGCCAAAGGAAAGCGAAATTGCAAGTCTCCATCCAGTCGATACTTGTAAACAATTCTCATTTTTGGGCATTTGGCCCTTTGGCCCTGTACTTGAATATAATAAAAACTAAGCAAGTTAGCAGGTGTATTACTGTGATTTCACTGAGTTTAGTAAGAAGTGGCAGCTCCAACATTTGGTAAAATAATCCTTAAGGAAATAATTAAGTCTCCAAAATCGGTCAAATTTTTGTAGTTTGTAGCTTAACGGGTTTTTTAAAATCATTTCTTTAATTGCATGAAACCCCAAATTTCCAGTAATTTTGTTAGAATTTATAAAATTTAAATTTTGACGCAAGGTAGCTAAATATGACAGCAAAATTGCCCGATCTACAGGAAAGTGTATAATCATAAGACATGTATCATGTGTTACTTATACAATCATTCAAACTCGGTATATAAAACCATCTAATTACCTGCTAATGACTACGACTCACTGTTTACTACATAATTGAACTACGTAGTTTTTCACGGCGAAAACCATCCGGGATCCCAGTGTCGAAAATAGATTCACCAGCTACCTGAGCACCTCAAAATCGTAGACATAGTAATGCATTGCATCCACTAGTTAGAGAGTAATAGCAAAGATTATCAGTGCGAACTCACGACTGATGAGTCTGGCCAGTCTATTCGATCGCCTGTACCTGAAAGCCGCAAATCTCTCTTGGTGGGGCTGAGGTCAGATCAGTCCACAGTTCTAACAGGTTATTCACAGTTCTACCAACACTATTCTCCCAGCACTAGCAGTGTACTACAGCGGTGTACTACAACAGTGTACTCCCAGCCAGTACAATCCTCGCTAGCACCACCGGTACCACACATACCCCTATCAGTACCACACCTACCCTACCACCAACGCGCAATCATCACCATACACGTGACCTCAACTACCCACAAGAACTACCAATCACCACTACTCACCACCACCACCATGGCCACGATAAATCCTCCAGGCGACCACCACCACCACCTCGCACAGACTCCCGCCCCTACAGGCATCTCCGCCTCCGCTCTCACCGATGACAAGCATCAGATCTCCTTCCAGTATGCCAACGAATGTGATCTAGAAATACACTGCTCACCTTTTGGATTGAGTGGACTCTATATCAAAGTCACAGGAACAAACCTCATGGGAATCGGCCTGGCTATGGGCCTCATCACAGGCAGCACCAAGGGACTCATCCACTACAATGATCTGAACGACTTGATAGACCAGAAGTACAAATTGTACGTGATTGTGGACGACGAGGGCATGCTCCGGATCGATTTCACCAAGATCTTCACGTTGCACAAGGACAAGCCCGAAGACAAGGACGCCAAGGACGTGGGCACCACGCCAGACGTGAAGTCCGAGAAAAGCGACCTCGGAGACAAGTTCGAGGAGGAAGAGGTACCTACATTGATTTTCCGAGGCAAGTGTCCTGAAGGCAGGCCTGACAACATCGAGCCATTTATCGGGATCTTTTCCTTTGAGAGAGAGGATTAGGAGTGGCACGAGAGGGACGAAGGACGAGGGACTAAAAGAGAGGAGCTAGTGGAGTCTGGACGACTCCTGCGGAAAGCTACAGCGCTAGAGGACAGCCAGAAAGGAAAATGGACTACTTGATGGCCAGGTTGTTAATGCTTCACCACTCTGGGTGAATAAAACACTGTGGGTGATTAATCCTCCTATTCTGGGTGATAATCCGTATGGGAAGAATCGTAAGAAACAGGGCAAGTGAGCTACTGAGAGCTGTCACATTGAACCAGTCACCAGTGCTGCCACTGCCAGTCCACCTGCCACCGCCCATTGGTCTCTTTTTGGAGAATTCTGTATTTCTGCACCCACATGCATGTTTCGGGTCCGTCATGCACAGAGACGTCCAGAGACGTTATTATCTAGAGGCTTATAGTCCAGCTTACATAAGAGATCACGTGATCCCACCTACCGACCCCTGCTAGCAGGATGTTGCCCTAGGTGAGGAGGACATTGGCTTACCTATCTTCGACTTCTGTTATTATTATATCTTTATACATTGCTTTGTTCAACCGTTTCCGGTTTGGCTGTAGTTGCGAAATTTCGGATTTTCAGTGGAGTCTACCTCCAGATTAATTGTGAACTGAATTGTTAGAAGTTAAGAGAAGTCAGGCGTGGAACGCTCGAAGCTGTTGAATCCACAACATGTAGACTGTTCCGTAGACCCCAGAGCACCGAAGGCTGGATTATCGGTGCTTCAGGTGGAAAATCAATTGCGATCAATTAGTCTATGTTCTAGCCACTCACTGGAATTTGCCAGAAAGAAAACCAACAGATCTCATAGCATATGACATACCTATCTTACCACCAAATATAGGCCCCATAGAAGATGTCCATGCACTTTTCGGATAATAGGGGATTCTTTCTATCTCTAGTTAAAATAGATCTAAGTGCCAGCGATCCTAACACTCTAGATGACAAATCAATATACTCTTCCAACCCGAGTGACTCCAAAGCCAAAGTGGCGACTTCCAATCATTAGTACTGCGTACTGACGACTGCAAATTTCAAGGTTTAGTAAAGTAATGACCAAGTGCTGAATCTTAATCTGGTCCATTTTCTACCAGGATTACGCAAGCTATCGGAATTGCTGGCCAGGAGTTGCTACAGGCTCTTAGGGACCTCTACTGGTAGCAATGGAAGATAGATACGCTATATTCCAATGAGATCCTCTCCCTACTAGCCAATAATAATTTAAGATCCATTATCATGAATAATGATCTACTATCCGGAAAGTGCAGGCCGGAGTACCCTCCGACGTCTCATGTGACGCTCCATGTGACGGGCCGGCCTCCAGCGGCCCCGTCAGCCGATGGGCCCTGTGATCCTCGGCACCTCGCTGGACCGCGGTCGTGCGCGCGCCAGGCCCTGGCACCTCGGGACCTGGGTGAGTGTCCCAGAGTAGTGCAGCATGGATGTTGCCACTGGCCGGCTCCCTCGGCTTCCTGGCTGTCGTCGCCGCCGCCAGCACACCCACAGCCCTCGCTCTGCCAACCTGAACATCCGTACTACCACCGCCATCCACGGCCTCCCATCCCAGTTTACACGTTACCCCACACCCTCCATCGCAGCTGTGCACGTTACAGCCCACCTCGCGTTACAGGTTAGCCCCCACCTACCCCAGTCTTTTTCGCGTGCTTGCCTCGGACACACCCCTCCCCTCGGTCCTGTGAAATCGTCCCTGGTCACTATATAAGCAGCACACCCCCCACACTTTTCAGGCCACTATTCCCCATCACATACATCATGGAAAGATTAAACCAATTAAGCGGTCAATTGAGCCCATCCTCCAAGCAAGCCTTGCTCAAAAAGAACCCTGACGACGTCGTCATCGTTGGCGCTTACAGAACCGCCTTGACCAGAGGTGGCAAGGGTAAGTTCAAGGACGTGGGCTCCGACTACATCTTGACTGCGTTCTTGAAGGAGTTCGTCAAGAAGACCGGCGTGGACGTCAACTTGATCGAGGACGTTGCTGTCGGTAACGTGCTTAACCGTTCTGCTGGTGCTTTCGAGCACCGTGGTGCTGCTTTGGCTTCTGGTATTCCAAACACAGCTGCGTTTGTCGCCATCAACAGACAATGTTCCTCGGGATTGATGGCTGTTTCCGACATTGCCAACAAGATCAAGACAGGCGAAATCGACTGTGGTTTGGCTGCAGGTGTCGAGTCCATGTCTTCCAACTACGGCCCTCAATCTCTCCCAAAGGTGTCTGAACAATTGCAGAACGACCCAGAAATGCAAAAGTGTTTGATCCCTATGGGTATCACCAACGAGAACGTGGTCAAGAAGCACAACATCCCTAGAAGCAAGCAGGACGCCTTTGCTGCTGCCTCTTACCAAAAGGCTGAGAAGGCTGTCTCCTCGGGTGCCTTCAAGGACGAAATCTTGCCTATCGAATCGTTCTTGGCTGAAGAAGATGACGACGAAAACGTCACCTGGAAGTCCATCGTTGTCGACACCGATGAAGGTCCAAGACCAGGTGTCACTGCCGAATCCTTAGGCAAGTTGAAGCCAGCCTTCGCCAAGGACGGTACCACCCACGCTGGTAACGCCTCGCAAGTCTCTGACGGTGCCGCCGCCGTCTTGTTGATGAGAAGATCTTTGGCTGAACAAAAGGGCTACAAGATCGAAGGTAAGTTCGTTCTCTGTACCTCCGCTGGTGTTCCACCAGAAATCATGGGTATTGGTCCAGCTGTTGCCATTCCAAGAGTTTTGCAAAAGACCGGCTTGAAGGTCAGCGACGTCGATGTTTTCGAAGTCAACGAAGCTTTCGCTGCTCAATGTTTATACTCCGCTGAAAGCGTCAACATCCCATCCGAGAAGTTGAACATCCGTGGTGGTGCCATCGCTTTGGGCCATCCATTGGGTGCCACTGGTGCCAGACAATATGCTACCATCTTGAGATTGTTGAAGCCAGGTCAAATCGGTTTGACTTCCATGTGTATTGGTACTGGTATGGGTGCCGCTTCCGTCCTTATCAAGGAGTAAGCGAGTGGTGTTACTGCTAGTCAGTATTTTATAGTTCATTCAAAAATTCGGATCTGAGTGTTCCTGGTTTTACGATTCAATATTTATAGTTAATGAATATCTATTTATTAGTGATGTCTGGAGTAGCTGTATAGTCCAAACGTTTTTCGCAGCCATTGCCCAGGTGTTGGGTGGTTCTTACCCCCAGAGTAAATCTTAGTATGGCTTAGACCCTTATAAAATATTTACTATTGTGCAATCTAACCTAGGTGAAGCTCGTGGATTATCATTCATAAATGAACAAAAAACTAGTAGATCAATGGAAAAGTAAGATATGAAGTACTAAGATTCTATCTGGGGTGCGATCTTTGTTGCGCCCAGTTCTTGCAGTACTTTCAACACTTCTATCATCGCTTTCATCGAATTGAAAAAACCACCAACTCATCATTTCGTATATCCACACCTTAATATTACTTTCATTCTAGGTGACATGTTTGAGTTAGCTGGCTGACTAGAGCAATATTTGTCCCTTTTAATTTTACTCCACAAGATGGTAGCAAAGATATTAATTAGATCTATCTGTCGTCACAAAACGCTCAATTAACCTATACTTTTGCACCCAAAATTGATCACGTGAGTAGAGAATTGAGCTCCACAAGATGTCCTACAAGAATTGAATTGATTTAATATGTTGGGTTCAGTCAGAATGTAGGTGGATATGCCTAATATGAAACAAATTCATTACTGTGCTTTAAATCCTATTTTCAAGTAGGTGGTTTTCTAAGATAAGATGAGCCCCCCCCCTATTATGTATTTCACATGTCGAGGACTGTGATGTAAAGTTAATACTAGATTTCATTAGGTAAATATACTTCTAATATTGGTAAGGAGTACACTGATGAATTTTATTACTTGACTTATAATTTGGATGTCACTTGAATCATGATGGGTTATAGCTCAAACATGCAGCATTTCTGATTCATTTTTACTAGATATTCCCAAATTATTCACTTGATTATTTTATATCTTTTAATTTTGTGATCTCCAATAGAATTTCGTTGACCATCTTCCAACACGCCAGGTAAAACTAATGAGCACAACAGTAAGCCAGTTGGCGAATTCCACTAGAAGTTTCAGAATGTGGGACAGCTATTCTAGTAACATGTATGGGCACCTCTCAATAGTACCACCAAAAATGAGGAATATCCCGGTCTAAACCAGAATTTTATTTGCGAGGCTCATATTCTGGAGCACTATATTCAAAAAGAGCTGGAATATTCATGGAAAGATGCCGGATGAACGAATCTAGACTAGTTGCCATCTCGAGCTTAAAGCCAATCATGGTAAGAGATCTCTGAATGAGCCCGAATGAAGCCACTCTAACGTAAAACTCCATTAATCACCAAAGGTACAGAATAGTATTACAATGTGTGTTTTATTATTTTCAAACAAATAGTTGTAAAATTCACACCCTCTCTGAATTGGAATTAGTCTGCACATAAAGAGATCGATTCGAACAAAATCCTAGGAACCAACATGAAAACTCAGGATTAGAAATCCTTTCCTTATTATCGTCTAGTTAATTTCCCAGGAACCAGTTTTACAATGCCAAAGGCTTTTACATCTTATTTTCTTCGTCACTGCATTGCGTAATATCAAGGAAAAATAGCCCTATAGTAGCTAGAATTACGACCTTTGATGGGACAATTCGAATGTTCGCTAACTTATAAGGGGTAATACCCTGAAAATAGTATAATACATGAGCACAACGTCTCTTAAAGTCAAAAGTCCCCATCTTGGTTCTCACTTAAAATAGACATTGGAGCTCTTTCTTCTCTCACTTACAATCTCATCAACCCGACTATTGTTTTCGCTGTCCTTTGCACTGTTGCCTTGATGGGCTCTGTGTGGGAAATAGACAACATTGATAGGGGGCAAGTAGTACACGTTAGAGATGGGGAAGTACTTGTACCTTTTAATTGATTTCAAGTCCAAAACTGTCGCATTATTTCCAGAATACGCCAATGGTGGAACTGAACTGTTCTTGGCTTGGTCTTTTTGCGAGCCTTCAGTGCTGCCACTTGGAGGCCTTGTCATTCTTTGACTTGTGGACTCCTCCTCAATCGACGATGCTGCTCCAGATGAGATCTCTTCATCTTCATCCATGGCATCGTTTAACATGCTGTTCATGACTTTAACACTTGGGGCCGTTTGTGAGGCTCTTTTGGTGTCCAGTTTCTCGACAGAGGAGTGAGGTTGACTGGGGTTGCCCAAAGTCTCTTCTGGTTCTTCATCTTCTTCATCATCATCATCTCTGGTGAATAAATCGAAACTCTTCTTTGAAGTGCTCAGTCTTCCCTTAATCAAGATGTCGTTCTTTTCAGTATAGAAATTAGGGTTTCTGCCTCTGACAATGATCGGTTCACTTGTAATTTCGTGTAGAACGATTTCGTTATTGTCCAGACTGTTTCCACCCTGTCCAGCACCCAAGTTGTTCACCTCATCATCTACATAGTCGTCGTAATACAAATCTGCCACAACTGCACTCAACTTGATTTTTAACCGGTAGTAGTTTTGGAACGTGGAGTTACCATTGTTGGGAGTGGCATTTTTGAACTGCAACTTATTGATGATGAAATACTGATCGATTTCGCCGTTTTCAAGCGAAACATCGTCGTTGAGAATCACTACGTGTTCATTCTCGTTCATATGGGAGGGCTGGATTATATCGGGATTGTCCTTTTTGAGCTTCTCGGCCTTGTCCTTATCCTTCTTCACGATCTTGATAAAGATAGGAACGCTTCTGTTGTTGAGGCTGGTAACAGCCAGCACCTCGATCTTGAAGTACTTGATGACCCTTGTGATGGAGTATCCGTACTCGCTGCTGCGCACTCGGAGGAGTTTGTCGTTCAGTTTGAATCCCTTAATGTTCATGTTCATGGAGATCTGGATGTAATTTCTCCTGTAGCAAGAAATCACCCTAGGGTCCTGTTTCACTGATGGATCGGGGGCATCCATTTCGTCGCTCGCATCCTTGTCTTCGTCATTTTTCTTCGCGAAGATGTAGACGATATTATCGGTGTCGTTGGTGAGAAAACGTCCGTTCAAAAAGCCATTGAAGTCGACTTCCACCTCGTTGTCGTCCTTGTCGACGATTTTGTACTCTTCAGGTGTGTGGGACACAGCCGTACCCTTCTTGAAATCCAACAACGCCCTGCACTTTTTTTTGGTGTAGTCCAACTCGTACTCAGAGCCTTTGATGTCTTTCTTTTTGGTTTTCATCCGTTTTTTTGCTGGTTCCGAGGGGTCTACGCTGGGAGGTGGTGCTGTTTCGATGGCAGACGGAGCCTCGAGCTCGGCGAGGTTGGAGGGCTCGGGACTGGAGATTTTCTCTGAGGAATCGATGAATGGCGAGTTGTTGTAGAGGTTGGAGGACGCAGACGTAGGCATGCCCATCGAGGAGTCCAAGGCAGAATTGGCGAACCAGTTGAGGTCTCTGTTGGCATTTTTCGAGAAGGCAGCCGTGTTGAGGAAGTTGGAGGACGAATTGGACGCATGGAGGCCGTGGGACGGCTGGAACTGCATCATCTGGGCGTACTGGTCGTCCTGGACATGCGACGCCTGCGGCTGTTGCTGGAGCTGCTGGAGCTGCTGGAGTTGCTGCTGTTGCTGCTGGAGCATATGCAACTGCTGCTGCTGCTGGCTCAGCCACTGCTGGGACCCTTGTGTCTGCATTTGCGGCTGCTGTTGCTGCTGCTGCTGCTGTTGCTGCTGCAGCACGAGCTGCTGGTTGTAGGGGTTCATCTGGAACAACGAGAGCGACATGTGCTGCGGGTGGTGCTTGGTGTTGTAGTGCCCAATGTGCTGTGGCGCCAACGGCATGTCGAACGGCGCCATCATGGGATACTGCTGGTTCTGCTGGAGGTTCTGCTGGGGGTTTGAAACGGGTCCTGAAGGTGTGGAGGCAAAGCTGGTGTGGCTGCCAATGAAGTTGTTGTTGTTCATGAAGTTGCTGTAGTTGCTGGACCCTCCAGTGTTGGTTCCTAGCAGACTGGCGTGCTGTTTGGAGGTGGGAGACGCCATGGAGTCGATGGCATCGCGCTGGTGGTAGCTGTAGTCCAAATCCTCCTGCTTTACGGTGACGGGCGTGGCGTCGGCAGGAGCAGGCGCAGGAGGCGAGACGTGGTGGAGAATGTCGGGAATGAAGAGGGAGGCCAAGTCATCGAGTCTGTCTTTGGAGTCGTTCATGGCGGCTAACGGGGAATGGGCGTGGGGAGGAACGTGGGGGACGCGGGGACGTGGGGGAGAAGACGCTAGAAGCGCAGTGGGGGCACGGTGGAGGCAGTGCAACAAGCAGGGACTTTGGGGACGTGGGCAGCGACGAGTGCCAGTGGTGGAAACTGGAGGGTTATAAGGAAGTGAACCGTGCGGGTACGGGTCATGTGATGTTCAGCCGCGGTGCATATTGCAACGTTCCATTGTGCGGAAAGGAGACGGTCAGACAGGGACAAAACGCCGTTTGGCAGGTTATCCTGGTACGACCGGGCGCAGGAGGCGCACACTGCGCAGGGAAGAGTCATAATTGATAAGATGGATGCGGAGAGAAATCGGATTGTCAGATAAACGAGGAGAGTGGTGAGATAAATATTGGAGAAACGCCACCCACCAGCGATCGGTTCCTAGCCAGCGACAAACCAATTTCTGTGCCTGATTGGATTGATACTACAAATACAGCCATTTCTGGTTTCATTTCTGATTCCGTTTCTGATTCTTCCGATTTAGTGTCTGATTTCATTGATTTCATTTGATTACCGATTTCAGTGTCTGATTTCAGTGATACCCAACACTTTTCTTCCACTGAATCCATTACTGATTTCAGTGTCTGATTCCGTTCTGCTTCCGCATCAGTCTCTTTCTGACCTTCATATTCCCCTCCCCACGATGGTCCATCAGCCCCCTTTCCTCGTGGAGCAGTTCATGGACAAGTACGAGTCCGGCATCGCCCACAACATGGGCGAGACGTGCGTCGAGTCGTTGTCGGTTGCAGATCTCCAGCGCTTGACACACACCGACCTCACCCCCCAAATCCTTGCAGCCAAGCTCACCTACGGCGACATCAGAGGGTCTGACGCGTTGAAGGCAGCCATCGCCCTGGTCTACAACGCCAACGGCGCCGACCGCGTTGCGCCCGACCATGTGGTGGTCACCAACGGCGCCATCGGCGCAAACTTCCTTGCGTTTTACTCGTTGGTCGCGCCTGGCGACACTGTGATAGTTGTGGACCCCACATACCAACAATTGTCGGCAGTGCCAGGGATGTTTTCCGGGAACCAGGCCAATGTGATCCCCTGGAAGCTCGCGTATGACGACGGGTTCCAGCCGCGGTTGGACGATTTGCGGTCGTTGGTCGAGCAGCACCGCCCGCGGTTGGTGGTGATCAACAACCCCAACAACCCCACGGGAGTGGTGTGGAACGACGCCAGCTTGCAGGGCATTATCGACATCTGCCGGCCGCACGGGGTGCGGATTCTCTGCGACGAGGTGTACCGGCCGCTCTTCCACTCGGTTCCTGCGTCACCACGGCTGATTGTGCAGTTTGGCTACGAGCACGCCATCTCCACCTCGTCGATCTCCAAGGCGTTTTCGTTTGCTGGGCTCCGGGTGGGGTGGATCGTGTGCCCCAGCGCTGCCATCCGTAGCGATCTCTGGGAGAAGCGGGACTACAACACGATCTCGGTAGGGGTGCTTGACGACTTGGTGGCAGCGCACGCGTTGCAGCACGCGCAGGTGCTTCTCGAGCGCAGCTACCGCATCTGTGTCCGCAACTTGGCGGTGATCGACGAGTTCATCCGCTCCTCCAACGGTGCATACTCGTGGGTGCGCCCGGCAGGAGGCTCAACGTGCTTCATCCGCATCAACGCTGACATTGACGTGGACAAAATGTGTCAGGACCTCGCCCAGTCCCATGCAACGTTGGCGGTCCCCGGCAGCGTGTTCGGCAAGCAGTGGACCCGATTTGTCCGGATTGGGTTTGGCAATAACCCGGAGGCTATTCAGCGGGGTTTGGCCGAGCTCCATAGGTGGGTGCAGACGAGCAAATAAACAGTCGAATAAAGTTAGTTCTGTAAATCGAGTCGAGTTTGTACATGCGGCGTCTGGCGCTTGGTTGTAGCGATTGCTGGGCAGATCCACCGACAGTCAAAAGTGATCCAGCGATATCGCACTGTGCGCAGGGCGATGCGTTTTACGAGCGAGATAGACATTTGCATGGTAGTAAGAGAGTTTGGGGTGGTTCTGAATGGGGACTGGCGGGCAGGGACTGGGACGGCGGAGGGCCGCCGGTCGATGGGCCGTTGCTGGCGCCACAGGCACAGGGGGGGTGGAACTCGGAATATCTCCCATGCGCGCTAAATATAGTGCCTACGTCATACCACCAGGACGGCTGCAGGCTGTGCCGGGGTACAGTGTGGAAGATGCGCCAGGTTAGGACCCCCAGCTGGAGGGTTTGGCGTCGGTGCATACACGGCGTGGCAGCGGCGCCAGGTGCCTAGTGGTAGACACTGCGGGGGAGCAGCAGGGAAAGGCAGGGAAGACAGTGCCGGGAGAACAGACAGCGCACGCAAAGAACAATAGGAACCGATCCTCACGACCCCCACGAACCGGCACCCACGAACCGGCACCCACAAACCGACACCTACCACCTACCACCACCACCTACCCACCACCAGCTCCCCTTCACCAGCTCCCCTCCACCCAGGTCTCCTGCACAATGTGCCCTGCCAGGCCCACCCGTTTGGGTACCGGTTCCGCACCCAGCCGTTCACTGTCTATATTTACTATTTCGCTTCTAATAATACCCCCGCCGGCCCTATAAAGTAGTGTCTGCCTCCTGGTGCACACGCCGCAAAATTGTCTGTACACTACACAGAAAAATCTGACGGGTCGCAACTCTACCTTACCACCGTCTGTGATCACCGACACCACCAGACATCGCCACCACCACGAGACACCGCAGTCGCCAGAGACGACTCCCCCCTCATAGCAAAAACGTCGCCACCACCACATACGTCGCCACCACGCAATCGCCACCTCCATTCTCGCAAATCCCCCCCACACACTCTAACCCCCACTAACCCTCCATCGCCCAATCCCCACCAATCCCCACCATGGCGTCTTCCTCCGACGACACCATCTACTACGGCCGTTCCGTCAACAAGGTGTTCAACCAGGACTTCATCATCGACAAGCGGTTCAAGATCGTCAAGCAGTTGGGCCACGGCGCCTACGGCATCGTGTGCTCCGCCAAGTACGACGACGGCTCGTCGTCTCCCACCCCCGACACCAACCAGTGCAATTCGTCCACGCTGGACGGCTCATACGTGGCCATCAAGAAGATCACCAACATCTTCTCCAAGAAAATCTTGTGCAAGCGCTCGCTCCGCGAGTTGAAGTTGTTGCAATTCTTCCGCGGGCACAAGAACATCACCTGCCTCTACGACTTGGACATCATCCCCAACCCGATGACGGGCAAGTTCAACGAGATCTACTTGTACGAAGAGTTGATGGAGTGCGACATGCACCAGATCATCCGTCTGGGCCAGTCGTTGACAGACTCGCACTACCAATCGTTCATCTACCAGGTGTTGTGTGGGTTGAAGTACATCCACTCGGCAGACGTGTTGCACCGCGACTTGAAGCCAGGCAACTTGTTGGTCAACGCGGACTGTGAGCTCAAGATCTGTGACTTTGGCTTGGCCAGGGGCTTCTCGGAGAACCCCGAGCAGAACGCAGGCTTTATGACGGAATACGTGGCCACCCGGTGGTACAGAGCCCCGGAGATCATGTTGAGCTTCACCAACTACACCAAGGCCATCGACATCTGGTCGGTGGGGTGCATCTTGGCCGAGTTGTTGGGAGGAAAGCCGCTTTTCCGCGGAAAGGACTACGTGGACCAGTTGAACCAGATCTTGTTGATCTTGGGAACCCCCAAAAATTCGACCTTGACCAAGATCGGCTCCGTCAGAGCCCAGAACTACGTCAGGTCCCTCCCCTACATGGTCAAGGTGTCCTACGAAGAGTTGCTCCCCGGTTCCAACCCGTTGGCATTGGACTTGCTTGAGAAAATGCTCACGTTGGACCCCTACGAGAGAATCACGGTGGAGGAAGCCTTGAACCACCCCTACCTCTCGATATGGCACGATCCCCAGGACGAGCCCGAGTGCCAGGTCAAGTTCGACTTCAAGGCCTTCGAAACCGTTGACGACATGGACACCATGAAACAAATGATAATAGACGAGGTCAAGACCTTTAGAGAATTCGTTAGAAAACCCATCCACGAACAGCAACAGATCCAGCTCCAGTTGCAATTCCAGCAACGACAAAAGGAAGAGGAAGAACAGAAGAAGCAGCAGTACTTCGACCACCACCAATCCGCACCCGAGGACCACCTCCACAACGACTTGACTTCGATGTCAATCAACTCGGTCCCCAACCAGTACGAGCTCATGAACAATTTCGGTAACTCCAACAACATGTCGCTGGCCCTCAGTGCTGGCGTCAATACCAATCCCTCCGACTTGAACAGCAACCAGGACCTCCAGTACTACCAGTCGGTTCCAAAGCCCCAGGAATTGGACGAGTTTGTCCAGGGCCACGTTATGAACCAATCGGTCCATAACTCACAATTCCAGCCACTGTCTGGGGTGAGTGATGGCGAGCTTTTCAGATTGGAAGAAGAACTAGGGTTTGGATTGGACGGTAATTCCATGTTCAACAATCATTATTAGCCTAGCCACTTGCATTCACTTTGCCTCGCAGATTCCACATTAAACAATAACGTCACAACCACAACTGTCCGTTCGACGGCATGTTGAACGCATACCACAATAGAAGCATGGACTTTTAAGCGTAATTAATTCAAGGCTTGAAGTCAGAAATTCATATCCATCTGGCACTATACAAGCACGTGTACCATAACTATATCACGACGGGACTCATTAAAGGTACGATACATCATCGATACCTGCTCTTTTATATGTACTACATTATAGATCAATGATTCATTTTTGTAAGGAATTAATAGCGTAACCGACAGCATCGAAATAACCAGTTATTGATTAATCCACATGGAAGTATCTTTCATTCCATAAGCATTCAATCCCACCAACATTCAATCGTTCTATTCAATGTTACTCTAATCGTAAATTTCCCTTCTTCTATACTTCATTCAACTAATAACATACCGGAAAATATCCCCATTCTTACCGTAGCACCAGAAGTTCATGGGATCTAAGTGGAACCCGTCGATCTTACCATCGTGAACCAAATTGGAAAGGTCCAATGACAATAATGGGATTTCAATAGAAGGAACCAATTTATCATCGATAATAGGATGAAACAAGGTCCCAAAGTTGACGTTCTTGAGTTTGCCATTCTTGGTCAAGGATTTATAGTGTCTCTTGAATCTGATATCATAGAGGGAGCGGTAAAACGAGCTCACCAACTCGCTGGATTGCTCCACAAGCTCACTACCTTGTACATTTGAATCGACCGCATTAAGACTGGTTCCTGAATTCAAAATGGTATTCATGTTCATGGTGCCACCATTCGTCAAATTATTCAAGGAGTTGTTCAACGTGTTGAACGTGGGCGAATTCACATTTAAAAGAGGAGTGGTGAACTCTTCTGTATTGATTGACCTGCTTCTTGCGTGTAGGTTTACTGTTGGTTTGAACAGTAGAGTGGTACCTTTCCTTGAGGATTTGATCGGAGAAGGGCTATTGGCATGGGTAATGATTGGTTTTGGGGATTTGGACCCATCCAATCTTGATTTTCTTATTTCTTTGGGCTCCTTTTCCTTCTGTTCCTGGTCTTTCTGCTTTTCCTTTGGCCTAGGGACCTTGAGCTTAGATAATGCCTTGTAGTCAAACTCCCAAATGATCACCTTGCCATCGAAGCCACAACTGATTAATTTGTAGACCAGAATATTAGTAGTTTCTAACTCGCCCCCGCCAAAGAGATTCTCCTTGACAAACTTTACTTTTCTGACAGTATTTGTATGGCTCTTGAGTCTGGCAACTATCTTAATACTCTTTATCACAGGAGGGTTCAGTTCCTTCGTGCTCACGCCGGGAGCTCTCGAGGACTGATCATTCCTAGAGATATCCATACTGTTGGAAGGAGTAATGCTGTGAGGAGATAAGAATAGACTGGCATTGTTGGTGGCTTGGTTAGATGAGTTAACACTGTTGACAGTGCCACTTCTAGATCTCCTCCCGGTGATATTTCCATTTAAAATACTCATGTTGGTGTGACTTTGGGCCTTGCTGAGAGAGGTGCTATTTTTGCTAAGCAAACCGTTGACATTATAGTACGTCATCTTAAAAACCTCGATCAAGTCTCCTTGGCCCACGACGCAGAAAAATTTCAAATCTGGGGAGAACTGAATGTCAGTGACTCCGTTGTTGAAATAGTTCGAAATGGTATCAGTCAAGATGGACCTGTGAGTCTTGTTGTTTGCATCACCATAGTTACAATTGTAGGTGAACATGAAGTCAATAAATCTCACAAATCCGTCGTCACAGGCAATTGCCAAAATAAGAGGAGTCTGGTGGAAATTGACCGGGTCGTCTTCCTTATGCAGAATTGTAGACGTGATAGCAGTCACGGGCTTGTGGCTGATTTTGAAATGCCCAACAAGATAGTAGGGATAGTATATCTGATCCTCGCTGGGTGGAGATATCTGGCCCTTGGCAAACAAGCTCAAGTCGAACTTCTTGAAGTACGTGACGTGGGCATCTATACCCACAACCTTCTTGGTGTACCTCGCTGAGGACACGCTTCCTGACTTTTTGAATTTTTCTTCTGACCTTTGCTCAGATTGGTGTGGAGCATAGGGATCAATTATCAACACTTCTCCATTGGAGTATCCTGCCACTATCAAAAACTCATAATCGGGGTGGGTCAAGACCTCTATGGTGGTGACGGCCATCGTGCCAAACCCACCGGAAGAAGACGAGGCACTAGCTCCTCCACTGTGGCCAGATTTGATGGAAGTATTATCGTGCAATTGCTGGCCAGCAGGCTTTTCCAAGCCAAGATCATCAAACACTTGATAGTTTAACTGGGACAAATTGAGGATAACCACCTCACCCGAATCCAAGCCAAGAATCACGATGGGATCCTTTTCTTTCCACACGAACGACTTTATGGCTGTGATGACAGAATTGTTACGGAACTGGACTCTTAAGAGTGGCTCCTCTACCACTTTTTTGGACTCGGACGCAGGCTGGGAGTTTTCAATCGATTTCGTAGACAAACTGGCCTCGCCAGTTTCATCCTGGTACGGTATTAATGGGTCGGAGGTGACGATTTCTTTTGTGGATTTGTAGTTGGAATCGGAGCCAATGGCGATCACGTTCAACACGTTGACATGCGACGAGATCAACAATTTGGCGGTGGATGGCGATTGGAGCTCCTTGGTGTAGGTCTCGGGGTTGAACAGCAAGATCTTGTCGATTATGCCTGGAAATACGCTCGATGGGACCTTGGCCTCATGCAACTGCACCAAGCTGTGGAAGTCCTCGCCAGGCACGCTGTGGTGGCTCAGCGACGACGCAGACAACTTCAAGAGCTTGTTGAAGTTGTTGGTGAGCTTGTTGAACGGGTTTCTGGTGTGTGCCTCTGGCTCGTAGCTGCGTCCATAGTGGTTGTTGATGTCGATGATTTCCGTCATGCACCCTGGATTCAAGTTGATGATCTTGAACGGGTCGTGGTTCAAGGCATTGATGTTGGCACCGATGTGCATGTTTCCCTCCAGCTTTTTGTCCTTGGTGTCGACGATTTTGCGGAATAAGCTGGTGACGTGGTAGGGCAACGACACGTAGGTATTGGACTCGTTCGAATGTGGCGAAAGGGGCGGACGAGCGATGTTCAAGTACGAGTTGTGGAGTTTTGCTGTGGTGTTGGTGCCAGTAATGGGCCAATTTACGGAGCATTCGGCTCGATCTTTCAACACGTAGTGGACATTCTGGTCTAGAAACTGGAATCCTGGACAGACCAGGTTCAAGAATGGATTGGCCGATGGGAGCTCGGAAACAGTAATCAGCGTCATGGCAAGGTCACCTTGTGACTGTAAGTGGAAGTATTGCTAGAATGTGAAAACGGTTTCTCTGGTTGGTAATGGTAGTGAATGAAGAGACGCTTGCACCTCGTGACTGGTGGGGGAAATCTCTCTCGTAAGCGATGAATGGGGAAGGCAACGGCGGTTTCTGGAAGGCTTATCGATATAGGAGTAGGTGAGTGCTGAGTCAGCGCTTACGTGACCGATGGTGGGGCTCGCGGGGTAGAATTGCAGGTTATGCCTAGGTTCCGACCGTAATTACGGGTTTCCGAGGGGTATGAACAGGACTAAGAACGACCTGGATGGCTCCGCGGTTTAGTGGCTGAAGGGGCAAGTGCGGAAGAGATACCAGAGTGGGATTAGTAAATTAATGAGTTATTTCAGTGAGTTTACAAAGGCGATTTAAGTGAAGTCTCCTATCAAAATTATCCATATTAAAGGGCAATAAGTACGGAGAGCCCCACAGGTAGCTAATTATTTTATACGTATTCTCCTTTATTTTATCGCTTACTTGAAGAGTGGTACTGCTTGGCGAACAGGTAACTTTAGAGCTAACCTTGAATTAATATTCTTAGAACGGCAAATTCACAACTATTTCGGGTAAACTGACCCCTCAAAGTGTCCAGCATTATACACCCACAATACCAGCCGAACAAGCAGGATACGCTATTGCCTTATGCAAGCTGATCCCCACTGAGGTCGGAACTCATGCGGATAAACTGCATTTGCTGCTTACGTAACCGCTTAGCTAATTGTGACGCTTGCAATTAAATCCACAAAGAGTAAATTAACCAACCATCGGGTCACTTCTTCTTTCCAACTGATGTTCCTCCACGCCGCCAAAAATGTCCTGTGATCGCCAAAACGACCACATTAGTCGTACTCATCGTCTGCAGTCATAACCTGTTCTGTTCTGTGCATGGTATGTTTGGCTTGTTGACGTCGTCGAATCCGCCAGTTAATCAGAAATTGCTCGCCGCCTCCTGGAAGGCCAAAACAGCTTCAACTTACAGCTGCAACTTACATTCACCTTTTCCAGGCGGGATTTCCACTCTTGAATACCACACCTAAATTCTGGATAGTAGTGGGCATCCGGCGCCACTGGCAAAATGAGTGGAGCCGTCAATACTAACGCTTTGCAGATAAGAGTGCCAGCAACTGCTTGCACCAGTCCTTTGTCCGCTTGGGTGCTCCTTGCTTGACCTCCAATTCCCGCTGGCACCCACCTGGTGCTAGCCGCCCAGACCCCCAGTCATCCCACCTCACTAGCACTTGCCACGTGACCTTGCACGTGCATGGGTGTCGGTCGCGCCTGTTCCGGTTCGCCCCCAATTGGCAGTGAGAAAAATTTGCACTGTTGTCAACAACCCCTGAACCCGTTTCAGTATACTAGTGCATGGGGCTACTCCTAATCAATTAAACAAAGGGTGTCCCGTATCATATTCTGCCCCAAGGAAGCACCCAACACCAATCACACGCCACAAGTGCGCACCCTTCCCCACGAAATTGCCCCTTGTTTGACCGCCAGACCCGACAAGTGGGCGACAAAAATTCTCACTGGACGTTTTCCGACGAACTCGCGCAAAGATCCAAAGCGCAATAGTTTAGCACGGACACTGGGCGGATTCCAAACAACGCAATCAATCACGAAAGCAGGGTACTGTCATCAATAAACACACAGGCCTTGCACCGTCTTGCATAACATGGCCGTCCTACCTGCCAAAGCCTCTGGCACTGCCAAGCTGCATGCATCAGGTGCTCGGTTCCGTCAACGGAAGATCTCAGTGAAACAACCATTGGCCATATACAGTCAGAAGGACTTGCCGCCGTTGGATAACAGCGAGCTAGAACCGAGTCAGATCCATCACTTGAACCAAAATGGAAGCCAGCAACAACGAGACCTACATGCAATAGAAACAGGTGTGGATAAGAACGAAGAAGATGAAGTCCATTTACAACAAGTTATCAACGCGGCCCAAAAAGCCCTCTTGGGATCAAAGAAAGATGACAAGCAGAAAGACAAGAAAGCAGACAGCTCGGTATACATTCCTACCCCAGATGCATCGAAGGTGTGGCCAGACGCACACAAGTACTATAATGACCAGATATTCAAAGAGCCAGAGTCGTATATTAAATTTAGTGCCACTGTGGAAGATACAGTCGGAGTGGAATTCAATATGGACGAGGAGGACGAAACTTTCGTGAATGATGTTTTGAGCAAAAACTATCCTAAATTAACAAAGAAAACCAAATTGGAAGGTGATTCAGTGAACACAAAGAAGTGCACAGAGTTGGAATTCGAAATTGTGTGTGATAAGTTTGAAAAAACTATTGAAGAAAAGCAGCCATTTCTATCTATGGATACCTCGAATATATTATCCTACGAAGAGTTATCTAACTATATTTTGGTGGAGTGCAAAAGCACGAATGAAACAACCCCCATAGGCTCAAACTCGAAGTATCTTTCAACTTCAGCCCTTAAAGAAAAGTTATCTAAAGAGATCAATTATTCTCCCTTCGTCACATTGTTTGACAAGATTACAGCAGATAAATCAGTAGCAATTGCCCGTCCTTTGCCGAAACTATTGCAATTATTTGGAGAGCCAATTTATGAACATTGGAAGAAGAGAAAACTAGAGAGAAAGGGTAAAGCTATTCATCCAGATTTAAAGTTTGAAGATCCAAATGCCAATGAGAAAGATAATGATAACGATCCATATATTTGTTTCCGTCGTCGTGAATTCCGCCAAGCCCGTAAAACCAGAAGGGCTGATACTTTGGGAGCTGAAAGAATAAGATTGTTGCAAAAGTCAATGCACCGTGCCCGTGATCTTATTTTGAATGTCACTCAAAGAGAACTCTTGAAGGCACAAGACTGGGAAGCTGAGCACGCGATCTTCAAATTGCGTTGTGAGGCCAAGACTTTGAAGAGGGCTGTTGGAGTCAAGGGTGATGATTACTTATTCTATCCTCACAAGCGGAAGAAGGTTATTAGAATCAAGGATGAAGACGATGAGAGAGATTCGGGTATGAAGACAAGAAGAAATGATAAAAGAAAACTTGATGCTCGTGATGGTAGTGGTCTTCCTGGTTCTGCAACGATTGGAACCAATGCTGTTAATAAAGATAAAAACTTACAACAACAACAACAATTGCAACAGGATGGTTCCACAACTTCTACTCAACCATATGTCAAACTTCCACCTTCCAAGATCCCAGATATGGATCTCGTTACAGTTTCATATGTATTAAAGGAAAAGAATGAAACCATCAAAAGGGCGGTTCTTGAAAAATTACGGAAAAGAAAGGAACAAGATAAAGGATTTGTCAATGTCATCGATGATCCTTACCAACCATACTTTGACATATCCACCAATAATAACTGTAAGGAACTTAGTCATGTACCATATTCATCAATTGCAGCTGCAAATTATCATCAAATTAATACCACCAACTACATATCTGAGTCCTTGAAGAAACTTTTAGAAGAGGGAAAAAAGCCATTGCCAGGTATGAAAACTTTCAGAGGATCTAATGGGGAGCTCATTCCTTCTAAAAACTTTCCACATTTGCTGTCCTTGCTTCGCGACAAGATCAATGAGCACAAGTATAAATCCGTTAGTTACATTGCACAACTTTTATCGAACATCGAGACTCATAACTTCAGTGCATATAATAATGGATACGGCTCACAACAGCAGAAGCAACATTCTGATGCTGAGGATGATTCCAAATTATCAGAACCTATCTTCAGGTTGAGAAAACGTGCGGGTAGAGTGAATCGTACTTTTATCGATAGAAAGGGTTTGATCGATAGACCGGATGATATTATAGACGAATTCATGAACTTCAAAGATGATGATATCAATGAAGAGCTGAATTCAACAAAAGAACCTACTATCCCAAATGTGTATGATTCCAGACATGATACTATTAAGAGGTTGGACTCAAATTGGAGATTCGATAATGATCTTTCGGAGAACCAGAAAGGGTTACAAGACCCTTTTAGTTTGGATCCCTCAAGACTCAATTGTATCAGTGATGATACGCAATCCATTAGATTTGGGTCCATGCTACTCTCCAAGTCGTATGGTCTTTTACGTGAGTCAGTACATCAAAGGCAACAAGTCTACATCCAACAGGCCAAAATGAGAGCCTTGCAGCAGCAACAGCTTGCAAATAAGCAACAGCAGCAACAGCAGCAGCAACAGCAGCAACAGCAATCGCAACCCCAACCATCGCTGTCCTCTTAATATGTGGGGCAAACAATCACCAAGGTCCCATCTGTCCAGCCTTTATGATAGACTGGGTAGACTATACATACCACCAACCAACCCCATCCAAAATAACTTCGAGTATTTGCATAAACCACGGCGACACTCTTGAAGAGTGGACCCTGCCTCGGTCAAAATCTGTTATTTTGTTAACGATTTATCTTCTTTATTGTGTATTATAGCCCTAGTATTCTCAATATTATAACGTAACGCTACCGCATCGTAAAAACACATATACTGGTATGTACTTCCTTACCTCTCTATTCTCTTACTATCTTTATGGCCAGAATATTTGAAGTGAAGTGGTCTTGTTCACACCAAGAAGAAATTCGAGATTAAAGGATAGCTGCAAAACGGTATGGCAGTTTACAAATTTCTGAAACCTTCTGGGATGATCTCTCAGCAATTTCTTGAGTGAAATGAGTATCCTAATGCATAGGAAACAGTATATACAAAAAGTTATAGCCTTAATAAATGGTAATAAGAAGCTCACTTATTATTCTGCGTATTGTTTTGCTAGGTCTTTGTGCTTGACATATTTATAATTATAATTTCACTGAAAAGGGATATGCCCTAGCGGTCGATCTCCCAGAGACGATACAGGGCAAGAATAGCTTGATTTTTAATTTCGTTAACGATTCGAATGTTTCAGGCTGTTTTAAGCCAATTCTGGTGGTGATGGGCCCGAAAGTGTGATCAATAAATTTACTACCCAAATCTGACCCACTCAGTTTTGATGGAATGAACAAACTAATGAACCACCCTGGTAGCAGCAACCCATCTCAGAGTCCCTACCATCTCCAATCAGAAAAATGCATACTGTCATATTTTTCAATGGTGCACAGAAAGTACCAACATATTCAACAGAGTCAAGAATTTTTCACAACCGTGGGGAATTTTCAGCTGTTGACAGCACGAACTCGCCTCCTGGCTCGTCTTAAGAGGTTACCCCCTGCGCAACCCCCTTGGGGCCAATCTCTAGTTCCGAGCCCTCATCCAGCCACACCATACTGCATACTGCCCATGCTGCTCAGCTCCACAATTCGAGAACTTACCAGTCCACAATTAATCAGCTCAGCAATTGTCTCTTCCTTCAATTGAATCGTCTCAGTCTGTGATCTTCTCCTATCAACCCATCCAATGTCTTCTCTCAACAAAGTTATCGTTTTCGGTGCCCACGGAAAGATCGGCCAGCACCTCATCAAGCTCTTTGCCCAGAAGGCATCTCCATACACCGCCACTGCTGTGATTAGAAACGAAGAGCAGGCCAAAAGAATTGCAGAAATCTCCCAGAATTCTTCCAACATCACGACCACCTCGTTGTCGTTGAGCGACGCTACTGCTGAAGAGCTCTCGAAGGCCATCGAGGGCCACGACGTGGTGGTGTTCACTGCAGGATCTGGTGGCAAAAACGTCATCCAGGTGGACTTGGACGGAGCTGTCAAGACCTTCGAAGCCTCTGTATTGGCTAAAACCAGAAGATACGTTCTTATCAGTGCTTTGAACGCTGACAAGAGAAACGTTTTCTCCCAGACTGCCATCAGAGATTACTACATTGCAAAGCACTATGCTGACAGAATCCTTGCGGACGAATACAGCGACAGCTTGGACTACACCATCTTGCAGCCTGGAGCCCTTCTTGACTCGGAAGCCACTGGAAAGATCCACGTCTTCCCCAAGTCCGACAAGGGTGAGACTGGAGCCATTCCTAGAGCCGACGTTGCAGACGTCATTTACCAAACCATAGGCAAGAAGAGCACCTATGGCAAGACCATTGGTTTCGTTGGTGGCGACAACGACATTTCTTCTGCCTTGGAGTAGTCAATAAGTAATACGTAAATGAACTAAGTAACCAATGAGAATAATTTATGTAGTGAAGATAGATCTGTCTCCAAAAAGATACAGTCAGCATTGTTCTTTCCAGTCCAGTACCAGCTCGTACAATAATAATCCGTGTAAACAATCGGCATTGCTCGTCCTTCAGTAATTACCAGTAGGACATTTCACCAGTGCAAGCATTAGAAATGTGGTGAAGTTAATTCACAATCGAGCCAGCTTATAAGGTATGCGAAAGTACGCTGGAAGTATTCAGTATTTTTTCCTTTGACCGTCGTTATTGACACCGTATCCAACCATTTCAAGTAATTGTAAGATCTGGAACTACACTAAGCACTCCCTCTTGGTGAAAACTGTGGAGTGGCACATCCATTAATTGCACAATGCTCATATTTCGCAACCGTTGGTTGTGAAAGGGCTAGTATCTCTTGTCAATTCTTCTCAAATAAACTTGCTAGTTCTACAACTATTATCTTCAGCTAGTGCTACTAGCTAGTGTTCTATAAAATACACGTCTATATATCTATTGGGCGGATTAAAACAATCCTTCGATTTCTCCATCGTCATTGACTTCTACATTCATAAATCCAGCATGTGTAGGTAATCCTGGGATGGTCATGATTTCTGCAGCCAAGGCATACAAGTATCCAGCACCGGCAGAACATCTGACTTCTCTGATAGGAACGGTGAACCCGGTTGGAACCCCCTTCAAGGCTGGATCATGCGATAATGAATATTGAGTTTTGGCAATGCAGATTGGTAACTTGTCGTAACCTTGTCTGGTGTAGGTTTCGATCTGTTGCTTGGCTAATGGAGACAATTCAATGGCAGAGGCACCGTACATCTTGGAAGCAATGGCGAACAACTTGTTTTCGACAGTGTCGTTCACATCATACAAATAGTTTTGTGGAGTGTCGTTGTTGGACAACTTGACTGCCTCCACCACGGACTTGGCAAGCTCGACGGCACCGGCACCACCTTTGGCCCAATGGTTGGAAGGAACAGCAAAATCGGCACCTGCAGCAAGGGCTTGTTCTTGGATCAACTTGATTTCAGCCTCGGTGTCGGTTTCGAACTGGTTGATAGCAACTACAACTGGAACGTTGTACTGCTTGATATTGGCGATTTGCTTGGCCAAGTTGGCACATCCCTTCTCCAAGAATTCGAGATTTTCGGAAGTGTATTCTTGAGGCAATGGCTGGCCAGGCTTAACGTCAGTGGCACCACCGTGCAATTTCAAGGCTCTAGAGGTGGCAACCAACACCACGGTATTGGGCTTGAAGCCGGAGGTTCTGCACTTGATGTTGAAGAATCTCTCACCACCCATGGTGAAGTCGAAACCGGCTTCGGTGACCACGAAACCCTTTTGGCCGTTGTTGATGGGGTTGGAAGGCGAGGTCAACTTCAAGGCAACACGGTCGGCAATGACGGAAGAGGCTCCGATGGAGATGTTAGCGAAAGGTCCAGCGTGGACAAACACAGGAGTACCTTCCAAGGTTTGCATCAAGTTGGGCTTGATGGCGTCCTTGAGCAAGGCGGTGATGGCACCGGCACATCCAACGTCTTCAGCAGTGATGGCAACGCCGGTGTTGGCTTGGGTACCAACCACGAGCTTTCCAACTCTGGCTCTCAAGTCCTTCAACGAGGTGGACAACGCCAAGATAGCCATCAACTCCGAGGCCACGGTGATGTCCATACCGCTCTTTCTTGGTGGGAACTTGGACGCCTCGTTCTTTCCCTGGCCAATGGTGATTTCTCTGACGAATCTGTCGTTGCAGTCGACCACTCTCTTGATGGTGATGGACTCGGGGTCGATGTCGAGTCTGGCGAATTGCTCGATCTCGGCGTCTGTCAAGTCGTCTGGGTTGGTGGCGGTGATGCCTAACTTGTTCAATCTAGCCAACATCGAGGGCGTGAACGATCTCTTGCCCTTTTTGGCAGGAACCAACCGCTTGTAGAAGCCCTTGATGGTCTTGGAGGTGCTCTCGTGGAACATACGGGTGTCCACAGCGGCACACAACAAATTCTGAGCCGCAGAAATGGCATGGATGTCACCTGTCAAGTGCATGTTGAACTCGTCCATGGGAATGACTTGAGCATAGCCACCACCAGCAGCACCACCCTTGACCCCAAAAGTGGGACCCATGGAGGGCTGTCTGACGTTGGCGATGGAGTTGTACCCCAAGTGGGCACCCAAAGCTTGGGTCAACCCCATGGTGGTGGTACTCTTACCCTCACCCAAAGGCGTGGGGGTGATACCGGCAACCAACACGTAGTTTCCGTTGGCGACCTTGTCGCCTTCAGCCTGCTCGTCCAAACGGTCGATGATCAACTTGGGGTCGACCTTGGCCTTGTAGTGGCCGTAGGGCTCCAACTCCTTCTCCAAGAGCCCCAACTCCTCGGCGATCTTGGTGATCTTCTTGGGCTTCTGGGCACGCGAAATGGCAATGTCCGAGGGCACAGGGTCCTGGAGCACCAAAGGCAATGGCTTGAATGCGTGCTCGTGGGCTTTTTTCGCTTGCAACACGGCGGCATCGTAGACGTTGGAACACAACATCGCCACCGTCATGGGCCCAACGCCACCTGGAACAGGAGTGATGAAAGACGCCTTGGCTGCCACCTCGTCGTAGGCGACATCTCCCACCAACTTCTTGCCGTTCTTGGCGCTGGCGTCGTCCTTGTAGTTGATTCCTACATCGATCACCACTGCGTCCTGTTTGATCCAGTCGGCCCTGACGTACTCGGAGATCCCCACGGCGGCCACCACGATGTCTGCCTGGCGCACAATGGCAGGCAAGTTTTCGGTGTGACGGTGGCAAATGGTGACGGTACAGTCCTCGTTTCGCAACATGGCTGCCACAGGTGTACCCACAATGTCGGACCTACCAATGACCACCGCGTTCTTTCCTCTCAACTTGACGCCAGTGGTCTTGATCAACTCGATGATCCCGTTGGGAGTGCACGGCTTGAACAACGGATTACCGCCACGTTTGGACAACTCTCCGACGTTGTATCTGTCGAAGCCGTCCACGTCCTTGAGAGTGGCCACCGAGTTGGTGACCAAGGTCTCGTCGATGTGTTTGGGCAAGGGCAACTGGATCAACACCCCATTCACCTTGGGGTCTTTGTTCAAACGGTCGATTTCCTCCAAGAGAGCCTCCTGGAAAATGTGCTCGTCCAACTTGAGCAAGTCGGAACGGATGTTGGACGACTGGGCTGCCTTCAACTTGGATCTGACGTACGCAGACGAGTCAGGACGGGAGCCGACCTGGATGATGGTCAAGGAAGGACGGAACTTCAACGCGTCGAACGCGAGCTCGCCAGCGTCGGCAAGCTCCTTGAAATGGGTCTTGTTGTACGAGATGACCTTGTCGGCGATCTGGTGTCTGATGGACTTGGCCAACTTGGTTCCCGAGACTACCACCGCATCGAGCCGCACCCGGGAGGTGGACAAGCTTCTGGCACTGCGGGCCAAACGGCTGGAAATTCTGCTGGATAGCATGTTGATTAGCGTGCCTGGAAGGGAAGTGGGTGCTGGTGGCTATATATGGCTGAAACACCTAAAAGAAATTGGCTCTCTATATAGGTGGACTATGTGCAGGCCACCTTCTACTATGGGCTAAAATTTTTCACTCTTCGATGAGTCACGGTCACACCTTCTGATTGGCTGGCTAGCAGAGGGAGAGTCGTTTCCCCGTCTGCCAGCAACTGCTGCCCATTGACTGCTGGCGTGCTGGGGGTGTCACAGCGTCCAGTAGGGCCGTTTTCGGGGTCTGTACTGACCGTTGACACCTGTGTCTTTGAAAAGTTGACTCTGAAGAGATGACCTGGGGAGAGTCAGCTGCATGTGACTCCAAAGGCGGTGCGCCCCTAGATAATAAATGGGCCGAGTCAATTGGGATGAACGGCTCGTGTGATACCATGATAAGCCTTTGAGCCGCACGCCTTGCGTTTTGCACCCATAATATCCTAGTGGGTTATGATACAGCTGGTTGCCTGTGATATTAGACCACTCCAGAAGTTGATATGGTCCCAGACACGGCACAACTTCACATCAGGGACAATCACAAGTAATGGATAACCAGGACATGCTTGCACTGGATAGTGGGTCGCCATCAATATTCACAAATTGTGGCTCGTCTGTTATTGGCGATGCTGGATGTCCCAAAACTCATCCCATTTGGCTATCGTCTGACTATCATAACCATATTGAGCAGATGTTGAGCTTATCTATTCGTTGACAATGGTGCTGAATTACGAATCTCAGATAATTCTGTTGGTCTTATATGGTACTACACTATCACAATTATCAGAAGCGGAAATTTTATCTTGTGGTTCTAGGTTTAGAGTTCAACTAACTATGGTTTACTCTGCACTTTTGATTAAAAGTTGCTTCTAACCTTGGTCATTTACACAGTTAAATAGCCTTTGGACAATTAAAAAGGCGAATTTGGAGTTATGTAGAATAATTCACTTCCCATCCATTGCACCATCACCCGCTTACCGCCATTAATTTATCCAGATGTTTCAAATCTGGGTTGTGCCAATATCCCTGTTGAAAGTTTCTATCTTAATCTTAGACTGATTAGTAGTGCTGTAAATCTTGATTAGCACCACAAATGATAGGGACCAGTCATATTCTTGTCCAAATCTTCCCAATGTTTGGACTACCATGAAACTAGTTCATCAAGTAGTTTCTACAAATCATTCTCTTGTTTTGAACTTGGTTCATCTCCATTACTAGCTCACTTGATATGAACCTCTCCATCCTACTAGGTGTATAGTGTATATGGGCGCACGTAGAGTGAATAAAACAATTTTAGTATCTCTAATTTCGATTTCATCAATGAATTACTGATCAATAAGGGTATTTGGAGATTTGGGATACTCTTTGATAATAGCATATACATTAAGGTGGAGTTTATCAGTTCCTAACTTTGAAGCTACCGACAAAATTAAATTACTAGCAAAAATTTTACGAAATTCAAAATTCTTAATTAAGCCAACTGTCAGTCATGTCTAACACAGGAATAATCAGTACCGACGGTACTTAGATCCAGTTACAATGCAATAGTAGGGACATCGAGTAATTATTCTTGGTTTCTCGAGTTGTGTCAAAGTCTACAATAATGTTGTGTTGGCAAAGCCAGTAGTATATCCAGATACTATGGAAGAAAAATCTATATATCATTGGCAGATCCACACAAGCTCATGGCTCATTTTGCGGTGCCACAACGGATGGTCATGATTCGCTGTTATCGCTGCTGACCTCAGTCAATACGTCGGTACTCACATTGCGCTCGTTACGGAGCTGGTTCAACATGGCTTGTGCTCGAAGCATGATCTGGTCAGTCTTGTACTCGACGGCAACGTCAGGTTGGTTCCTCCGAGAAGTCATTCTACGCTTAAGCGAGTTGACACTCTCGTACTCATTATTGGGCTTGGTTGCAACATGATTTCCACCCGAAACTTGTTCCATCAAGTCATCCAAAGACATGGTTGAATAGAAAGACAATGCCTTGCTTCTTCTGTTCTTGCTCTTGCGGTCTTTGGCGGACAAAGATCCGGCCCCTGTGGATGCACCACTGGATTTCAATCTCTCTAATAATGTATCAATCACTGCTGTGGAACCTTCACTTGATGAATCGGTCTTGGATGAGCTGTTATCATCATCGATCTCGTCCTCTTCTTCGTCGGCAATGTTGTCTTCAAGGTTGTCTGTGTTTTCATCTTCGATACCGTCTTCTTGAACATTCGAGGTGCCACGCTTTTCTTTGGATTGAGAGGACAGCTTCTTCTTGGCCTTCTTTACATTGAGCCTTGAATCTTC
The DNA here is from genome assembly GCF_001661415.1 of Suhomyces tanzawaensis NRRL Y-17324. Classification (NCBI taxonomy): domain Eukaryota; kingdom Fungi; phylum Ascomycota; class Pichiomycetes; order Serinales; family Debaryomycetaceae; genus Suhomyces; species Suhomyces tanzawaensis. The sequence goes on from NW_017963642.1 coordinate 48,234, forward strand.
AATCATCTTCTTTCTCGCATCGTATGTCCGTTGGTCTTCTTCTCGTTGAATGTTTTCCACATGTGCTTTCTTAAATTCGTTTATAAAGGAAACGAATTTGTTGAAAAAGCTATTTCTGCTATTCAGGTCCTTCGAATTTTCTCCGAAGTAATCCATAAGTGATTCGAATTCGGATAAAGTTCTCAGCAAGTGGGATTGCAATAATGAATTCTTGATTTTGGCATTTTCAAGTGGTCCTGCAATTTTACTCAAGATCCTGTCATTAGGATGCAAATTGGATGGATCGCTCAAATTACCCTTTGAGATTGAGCTGCTAACATTGTTGATGATTTTCTCGAAATCTTGGCAATCACTGTCCAACTGTTCGATGGAAACATTTTGTATAATATTTAAAGAACCCAACTCATCAACAAAAGAACCATATTCAGGAAAGGCATTACGAATAATCTTCTCGATGTAATGGAGAAAATTCATTGAGTTCTTATCATCCTTCATGAACTTCAATCTCTGTAATGTGTCGAGCTTAAATCCCATGGCTTGCTTTGAGAAGTCATTCATAAAATTTCCAACAGACCGAATGATACCAAGAACATTTTTCAAACTTTCGGAGTTTCTGACACTTTTACTGGCCTCGTCAATCAATTGAAGCTTCTTTAATAAGTCAAGATAGTCCTTTTGATAAGTCTGCATCAATAGCAATGCTCTTGACCTTGATTTCCAGTAGTGTCTCAAGTCAAAGCAGAGATGAAGATAAATTCTATCAGCTCTCTCCAATTCATTTGAATCTTTCATGGGTTTCTTTTCGGGATGTGAAAAGTCAAGCGAGTATGGAGAGAAACTTCTCATCATAAAATCACTATTCTCAACCAAAATATCATTATTGAAGAACTCCAAGACACTAATGTTCTCCATTAAATCTTTATCGCAGTGGAGGACTTTCTTGACTAAGTTTTCAACAGAAAGGTTGGCGTACATGTGCATGTTAATGCCAAACAGCTGTGCTAGATCTCGAGGTAAGAATGAGATCTTTTTGGGCACAACTACTACGCCTTCCTCGCCAGTTCCAGCATCTAAATCTTTTTTCAAGCGTATGGCCGAAGACTTCGCCACAAAGACCTTCTCAACCTCACCCAATATACCCTTTTCTAGCAATTTATCAGAGACGGTTGTGTGCTCAATTCCACTCCAGAATGTTTCCTTGATATCATCCAATTTATCCCAATGCATTTGCTTCAACTTCGTTTTGGGTCTTACAATTGCAAGCAACTCTTGATGTGCAATTGGATTTTCTGGAGGGGTCAATGTGCTACTCTTGGTAGGAGTAGTTGGTGCTGTATTCACTAGAGATTCGGTTCCACTTCTACTAGGTGTATTTGGGGCAGATAGCTGGGTACCTCCTAGTAATGTTGGCAATGGTGGGGGTGGGGGTGGGATTTCGTTGGAACCGTCCTTGTTTATGAATCCAGGTAATGGAGGAGGTGGTGGTGGAGGCGCCGAACCTGAACCATTCTTGCTAATAAATCCAGGTAATGGAGGAGGAGGTGGTGGAGGCGGCGGTGGGGGTGGAACAGGGCCCTGGCTTGATGCACTCTTTATAAACCCAGGCAATGGTGGAGGAGGAGGTGGTGGAGCAGGTGGCGCAGAGCCTGTACCATTCTTGTTAGTCACATCAGCTAATGCTGGGGGTGGTGGTGGGGGAGTCGTAGTAACTCCTGTAGCAGGGTCTGCGAACGTACCTGTCGACTTGTCCAGAGCAGATGGTAACGGTTGGTGGCCAGCCTGGGTCGTTGTGTCTTGAGAATTGTTGTTCGTTTTACGATCAGGAGTAGTGACCGTGGATGTATTGTGAGGTGGAGATGGTAAGGACTTTGAAGGAGCTGCCGATCTGCTACCACCTGGGTAGTTGGTTCCATTATTCGCCAAAGTACCAATTTCTGAGTCTCTTGACTTGACAGAAACGATCAGATGGACAGTTTCTTGACCATCACCGAATGTAAACTCATCATCACCACCTTGAGAACCTTCGTTACTCGATTCTCCGTCCTTTGCTGCCATTTGTCTTTCCTCAATAATCGCCAAATCATCTGAGTTCGTGAACACGTTCTCTTGCGTAGGAAGAGGCGGCAATGGACGAGGAGGTAAAGAGCTATGCTTCGATTTTTGAATTTTAGAAGCACCCTCCTGTTTGTTGGAACTGTGTTTGGAAAACACATTCTCCAATTCATGGACAATATTGCTACCTCTGATAGAATTTGCTTGAATTAGTGGCGAGTTCAACAAGTGAGACAGGTGAGAATTATCGAAGTTTTTAACAGTTCTTCTCTTGTCCTCTTCTAGTTTTCGGATTTGCAATTGAAGCAAACCTATGTGCTTTTCCTGTGAGGCAATCTTATTTGCACTGATAGTACTCTCCTTTTTCAAATTCGCTATTGTTTCATTTAATCCAAAGCTTGCTTCTAATTCCAACTGCTTCTTTTCACTTTCCAATACTTTCACTGTCTTAGACAACTCTCTTGCCTCTAAAATGGCTCTTCTTGCAGTTTCATCGGTAATGAGACGATCAATTAACCGTTGAATAGAGCTATTCAAGACTGAATTGGAATCTGACGCAATCATTGTAGATTCAGCAATCACATGTTGCATAACTGATTCTATCAACACCAAAAGTTTGCTGATTTCAACATCACTTCTCCCACTATCTTTCAACATCAAAAACTTTTGGAAGATTGATTTGATGTATGTTTCATTAGACTCATCATCAGAATCGGCATTTACGTCTTGAAATTGATTCTTGATATCTTTGAATAAATCATCTAGAGAGGCCACATCCGAGATAGTGTTATTTGTGCCTGAGATGTTGTTTGTTAAATTAAAAAACTCATTATAGTCCTCTTCTGCAAATGCTTCGTACTTTTCTATTTCGTCATTAATTCTTTCATTGTTGATAACTTTAAGTTTGTCAAATACCTTGTCTATTCTTGAATCACTAAATTCTCTCCGAAGAGAAATTCTTTTCTTGATTTGATCAGTACCTTCCATAATACCATTAATCAATAATAAGGAAGTCAACGAATAGTTTCGTAAGTTGGTATCTCCACCAAGTCTGTCGCTGCCACTAGTGAAGTACTGATCCACAAATCCTTCAACCGAATTTAACCAAGGTTGAAATCTCACATAGTCCCCAACTAAATCTTGCAAGTTGACCATACTATCCAAAATGTTGGGTAGATACTTGTTGCTTCTGTAGTATGACAAGAAGATTAACACTTCCGTCACCAAAATTCTGGTTGCCAATCTTGGAGAAATCAATGAGTATATAATGGATTTGATAACATGAGCCTTATTCTTCTTAATAACAGAAGTCAGGATGGAATTTTCATCAGAGTCTTCTTCGTCATGACGCTCAGCGTTGAGGATATTTTTCAAACATCTGATGATTGTGAATTCCTTGTCGAATTCTTCATTTGATTTGATACTCTTTTTATTAATTCTGGAAAGAATAACTGATAATGCACTTTCACCTTGTGCATCGACAAAACTTTGCACCCAATGGGTGCCGTATTTATTAGATAAGGAATTCTCAACCAATCTCTTTTCTAATTTCTTGTATTCCCTAAGGGTTAATTTGTTTGAAATAATTCTAGCGACAAACCACTCGGGCGATCCATCTTTCAATTTCTTCTTAGCCAAAGCATTCACTCCTTCGCTCTCATTGGATATTGAAGAGTCGATGGATTTCTTTTTCTGTTTGGAATAGGTATTCTCTTCAATACTGTTTTTCTTCGAATTCGTACTGAGTTTTGCAATAGCCTTGATGGCAGAAAGCTGCTTAGGCTTTGCTGATTCGCTTTCTCCATCCTCGGATTTGGTATCGGCATTACTAACTTTTCTTTTTATAGAATTGTCCGAGTCAGTCCTCGAGATATGTGCCTGTGCTTGTTTTGTGAGTAGTTTCAAGTCAAAGCCAGTATTAGTTTCATGCTCTCTTAGTAGTAATTCCCATTTTCGTTTTGTGGGTTGATCTCGCAATGTCTTCACTGCCTTGTCTGTGAACACTCTGGTGGACAATAGTTTCTCGAAAAGCTGATCCACGACTTCTGGGCGAGGCATTTGGTTAATATAAGTTGCCACAGCCGCGAATGACTGGACTGAATGATTGGAGCCCAACTTGGGCGATGCAGTGAGTTGTGACGGTGAAATCGTCCTGGTTGAAGAGGCGGACTTGATTCTGGTATTTATCGAATTATGCTGGGAATGCTTGGTAGCTGCTGGGGGAGGAATATCCGACAACGAGCTGGAGGAATTATTTTGGAAGGAGGTATTAAGGCCATTCTTGTGGGGGGACAGTTGGTGGTGGGGCTTGATTGTGGGAGGAGGCATCAAATCTTCGCTGGACAAGCCGTAGCCTGCTAGGTTCAAGCCCACGGATGCAAGCCCTGGAGGCGCGGACTCTGGCTTTGATTTGGGGTCCAACGACGAAAAGCTTCCCACACTGCTGGATATGCTAGGGGCGTAGTGGTCTTCATGGAGGTCTCTGATGGGCCTATTGTCGTGGGAATTGGCGGATCCCACCGAAGACTGGCGTGGAGACTGCAAGCCCTTGTTCCTATCGGGTAAGTACATGACGTGGATAGGCTCTTTCGTGGTGGTGGTGACATTATCGTAGCCTATGGCTTGGAACTGATCCTTTTGATCCAGATCAATTGGGTTCGATGATTGACTGCTGTGCCTGCTGGTAGGAGCCTGCGAGGGAGCAGCAGTGGTGTCGTCAATCTGGCTGAAGTTCAAGATCGACGTGGACTTCGTGAGCTTCTTGATGCCCTTGGAGAACACATTGGCTCGTTTTGGGGCCTTTGACTCGGGGTCTGCTGGGGTCCCGTTTGGTTGGGATTCGGGACCATTTTTCATGGCGGAATGGAGGAGCCCGTGGTGTGTTGGTACGGTGCAGCTGGGGCCTTACAAGCGTGGGGTGGGGCAGAACTGTGGTGGGAGAGAGTTGGTGTCAATAATGTTGTGACGGATGGATCGCGCACGTGACCAAATTTCCGCCTAAAACCAGTTACCCCAGCGACGAAGAAACAGGACGGAAACAGATGGGGGCTCTAATGAAGGGAGGGGCTACGGAAGAGGCGCCGAGGCGTCACGAGGCCGAACGCGCTAGATAGAAGATGGTGGGGATGGCCATCGGTATCAGGCCACATTGACAGAGCTGTCAGAGAATACACAATAGTGAGACCATACAATTGTGAGACTTGTGTGGTGAGAGAGTTTCAAGCTTGGTGAGGGTGTGGTGTGTGGCCCATCACAAGCTGTGTAGCGCATGCAGAGAGTACTACAGGTGGGCGTGGCACATGTGTCAATGCAGCTGCACGTCAATGTCAGTGTACTTCGTCAGTTTGTTGGAGACAGACGAGGCATGCCACGGCTTTCTGACGGGACCTGGCGCCATGTGAAGTTACAGGCAAGTGCGAGGAGTTGCTAGCGACAAACGGCTAGTTTTTCTGGTGCGGTGCGGTGGGACGAACGCGGTGCATTCTCGCACTAGCATCCAATACTCTCCCCAGAAGTCGGTCTAGCATCGAGTGCTCTTTCCAGAAGTTGGTCTAGAATCCAGTAACCTTGCCCGTCCAGTCCAGAGCGTGCCACTACAGTCAATACCAGCTCTGGCCACGACCCACTGTAGTCCTCTTTTACCACAGCGAATTTCTCTCTGCGCTCGGCGACCAGGAATTAGCTACTAAACTACTTTCTTACTTCCTGTAACCAAACTTATACTATCTAGCCACTCATACTATGCCCTCTATCACCACAGACGATACTCTCCAACATACATTGCTCTGCCTCAGCATACATCCTCATACATTGCTCTGCCTCAGCATACGTCCTCTCCTTCTCCCTAGCCCGACCTCCTTAGTTCGTGCCTACTCCCTAATTCCTCTTCCCCCAGCCTGCCTATTGTCTCTCTAACCCTTCTACTCTCTCCCTAGCTTCTCTCTCCCCAGCCCTGCTATCCTCTCGCTAACCCTCCTACTTTCTCCCTAACCCTCCTGCACTCACTGCCAGCTTTTGCAACCCAAATCTCAATCCAGCGCGTCGCGTTAATCTCATTATAGTCAACTTTCACTTCCCCAGCGCTACCACCACCACCTCTTCCCCGTCCACCACCCCCACAAATGAGCTCCTCCAAGCCTCGTTCCGTCAAGCAGAAGCCCATAGCTAGCTTCTTCAACCGCGCGCCGCCTCCCAAACCCGTCCAGGTCCACACCAAAGTAGAGCTTTCCAGATCAAGCTCACTGTTGTCCTCCAGTCTCAGGAAAACAAACGAGTTCGACGACCTCTCGAGCTCTGACACCTCCTACGATTCCATCGAGGTCAACAACTTCAGCAACCCAGCCCTCTCGCGCTCGTTCAACGGAGGCAGCACCAACAAACAGTTCTTATCCTCCCCGGCTGCGAATGAGGTCATCGACTTGTCGTCATCGCCAGAAAAACCCGTCGCCAGAGATCCAGTGGTCAAGTCGGAAAACAGCTCGTCCAAGAGACCAAACTCGTCGCTTTTCGACCTTCGTGGACAGCCCAGAAAGGTGCCTAGACTCAGCTCCACCGCCTCGTCCTCGCCAGAAGCCCCCAAGACCGACTCCTCGTTAAGTGACGAGCAGTTGAAAGTGATCTACTCGGTTGTCAACGACAAGAAAAACGTGTTCTTCACAGGAAGTGCCGGTACTGGTAAATCGGTGGTGTTGCGAGAGCTAGTCAAGAAACTAAAGGCAATCTACCGCGATAATGTGGGCCTCACAGCTTCCACAGGCATGGCTGCATGTAACATCGGTGGCAACACTCTCCACAAGTTTTTGAACATCGGGTTGGGTACTGGTGGGGTCAATGAAATGTTCAACCGGATCAACAAAAATCACTTTCAACTTCAGAAGTGGAGATCGCTCAAGGTATTGATTATTGATGAGATCTCAATGATTGATGGTGCCCTCTTCGAAAAGTTGAATGTACTTGCAAAGAGGTTGAGAGGGAGCGATAGACCCTTTGGAGGCATTCAAGTGGTATGCACTGGCGATTTCTTCCAATTACCTCCCATTGTTGCCAAAGGAACTGGCGGCGAACCAAAATTCTGTTTTGACACCGATGCTTGGAAGACCGTCATCAACAAAACCATTGTCTTAACTAAAGTTTTCAGACAAAAGGGAGACCTGGAATTGATCGACATGTTGAACGCTTTGAGATGTGGAAGAATCAACACCGAAATTGAAATGAAGTTTCAGAGGTTGTCTAGAAAAGTACATTACCATGATGGAGTGGAACCTACAGAATTATACCCTACTAGATGGGAGGTCAAACAGGCTAACATGTCGAGACTCAACCAACTTAAATCCAAAACCATAGTCTTTGAAGCCATTGACAATGTTGACAACCCAATCGAAAAGAAACAATTGGAGAACTTAATGTGCGAAGAGAAATTAGAGTTGAAAGAGGGAGCCCAGGTCATGTATTTGATCAACCTCACATCTGATATCGTTAACGGTTCTGTAGGAACCATAATGTTCTTCACAACCTCCAAACTCTGGAGCAGAATCAACGACATATATGGGATCCCAGATGTCTCGGATCCACAAATTCTTGATGAGCTAAGGTTGGCATGCTCTCGAATTGGTTCAACCAGAGATTGGCTCCCTGAAGAGACCGCTAGATACAACAAAGTTCCTTATGATAGAAAAGCTAGTTTTGACAGATTGTGTCAATTGGCCAGTGTACAACTTGAAAAGGACATATTTCCCGTGGTTAATTTCAAAGTAAGAGGATACGATAACCTCGTGTTTGTTGATAGGCACGAGTTCACCATTGACCTCGGAAAGGCTCCCAGCACCTCAGGCAACCCGGGATCCCGCAAAATTGTGAGAGAGCAATTGCCGCTCTTGTTGTCGTGGGCAATGTCCATCCACAAGGCCCAAGGACAAACAATAGATCGCTTAAAGGTAGACTTGAGAAAGGTGTTTGAAAAGGGACAGGTTTATGTCGCCATTTCAAGAGCCACCAACAAGGACCACCTCGAGATCCAGAATTTCCACCCAAGCAAAGTGACAGTTTCGCCCGCTGTCCAGAGGTTCTACACTAGCCTCGGAGCTTAGAATACCGAAATCTTTCCATCACGACGACCAGGGATTACAGATACCAAATAAAAACCACTGCAATACTCTGGGCTCGTTACAGAATCACATAGACAATTGCATCGGCTCCTCTGGAGCCTCCACCACCAGCATACGGAATTCGCAGCCGAAAGAAACGGTTTGTGCCACCACCGTCGCACGGGCGATCTGGGCTTCACGGTATGACTAATCGTCACCTACGCCCACTAACTAGTCATACTAACCCGTAATTCACACAACCAAGACGCCCAGTTTCAGCTCAGTACATACCCTGATGCCTCGCACCGCACTGTAGCAGTTTCCTCGCTAGAAACACCTTAATGTGCCTGCTCGTTCTAGCACAGATTGCGCGGTCTCACTAATCCGCTCGCTAGAATCTTGCTGAAATTTGTTCAGGAAACCATCCACTACTATCAACCACCATGTCGTTCCAATTCAATGGAGATTTGGGCCATGACGGCTTTCTGGTGACCTTGAACTACTTCGCAGGGTTGCCAGACCCGTCTGTGCTCTCGGACGCCAACCTTGTCATTCTTTTCAAGTCTTTGCTCAAGAAAGACTCCATCACCAAAGAGAAGTCGCTCAATGAACTCATCGAAGTGTTCGATTCCGCCCAGGCGCCAGTGGCGTTGAAAGACGACCTCACCATCATCTCGTGGGTCCAAGTCTACGCCAAGTTGGCCACTGACAACTCGAGAACAGTCCGAATCTTGGCCCATCAGACCCAGGCCAAGTTTCTCCAGTTGGTGGGAGGCAAGTCCTTCAGCAAATACCTCAAGAGCTCCATTCCCATCTGGCTTTTCGGGTTGTTTGATAACGACCGTTTGGTCGCCACTGCAAGCTACAAGTCGTTGTTGCTGAGCTTTCAGAACGACAAAGACAAGATCGACAAATTGTGGATCCTCTTCTACGAGCAGATCGTGACCTTCATAATAACTGGCATCGCCTTGGAAACATCCGAGAGTTTGAGTGACAAGAGGTACACCAAGGAATCAGACTCCATTGGCAAGTATGAGAGAGTGGTGGGTGGATGCTTAAACATGTTGAACAAAGTGATCCAGATCGAATCGCCCAAAAAAGGGTTGACGGGTGATATCGAAACCTTACTCTTCATGGATAATATCTGGGATTACTTGTCCACCTCCTTGAACAGCGATACTTTGAACTTGGCGTTGTTCAAGTCAATTCTTGCCTTGTTGAAAGGATTGTTCAAAGAACCATCGCTCCTTGCACAGTTTAAAGACCCCAAGGGTCTTTTCAAGCTCGTCTCCAAAAAGTTCATCAAAAATGTTAAGTTGAAGTCCAAATCGGGCCCAAACTCAAATGTAATATATTCATCCATTATTCTTCAGTTGTGGGATATTTTGATCGTACTTACGGAGTTCGGTGCTCTGTCTAACGCAAAAGAATTGAAAATCAAGAAGTCATTTTGGCAATTGGGCGGGTCCAAGAGCTTTTCCAGATTAATAGAGTACCTCAAGATGGGCCCCTGCAACCTGGATCCAGCTTACTATTCTATCGTTGGCCATTTCTTTGAAGTTCTTGCCAAGAATCATTCACACATTGAAGACGACGAATTTTTGGACTTCAACAATGTTGATGATCTTGAGATAATCATAAAGACTTTGTGCAAACAGTTCCAGTCGGCATTGGCCATAGATTACAGGATCAAGTCGTTTGAATGCTTGGCCCGGGTTTTCAAAATATTTGAAGAGACAACTAATGATCTCCAGAGCTTGAAGCCTTTGGCTAAATTAATCATAATAACCGCGTTTGAAACGTTGGCAAAATCGAAGCCAATCGCTTCTCAAGCTAGCAAATACCTGGCCATGAACTCCAGTATAGCATTATTCTTGGAAGGCTTATTAAACTCATATTCCGATATACTTGATGACTTCAACTCTTCTTTGATAAAGCATATTGAAACCGGGACTTCGGACTATCCTCCTTTGACATACCAAAACTATTTCAAGGTATTGGCAACATGCAACAACCAGGAGACCTTCGGTAAGCTAAGTAGCCAGGTTATTGACTTGATTGTGGAAGATGACTCAATCAAATGTCCAGAAATTGGTTTCCAGTTGGTTTCCATTGGATTGAAGGAATCTCGGTCAGTTCCAAAGGATAAAGTGGTGGAATTGATAGAAATGCTTCCCATGTTTGTCGAGGCAGACTTTGTTCAACCACCAATAGACTTATTATCTGACTTTTTGGGAACAGGCACCGTTCCCAATAACGAAATCATCAATGATTTTTACTTGAAATTATCCATGGTGGACCAGTCTTCTGTCCCTAAGTTCATATTATTGATCAGCCAACACATTCATCTTAACCAAACCTCATTTCCTGAAATAGAGGATTATGTTTCTAAACTTTCGGAAAAATCAAGTTTGAGTCAAGATGAAAACAAAATCGTTTATCAGCATATAGATGACCCTATCATCTTCGCCAACATAATCAAGTCATGCTCAAGTGTTGAAAAAGCTAACGAGTTCATCACCAATTATTCTCGCTTAGAAAATAAGGTCTCACTTTCAGAATACAAGGATGACGAGTCTTTGAAACTGATAATTCAAAATGGGTGGAAGTCAATCGAACGTCCTGAAGTCCAAAGCTTTTTTGATTCCATTGAATCGGATATTATTGAAGAAAGTTTATTCAAGTTCATTGTCAATGCATCTTTCTCGATGGATTTCAACCCAATTGCTAACTACTTGAAAAGCTCCAAAATTGGAATCCTGAGATTCAACGAGTTGCTCCAACAGTCCTTGCAGACCCTTGATATCAATTCATTGGCAGTGTCGAACCCATTACAACAAAACATTGCTTTAGTCACTATGCCAACTACTTCAAGCTCAGAACTAGATGGATCAATTCTTGTGATTGGAAAGTTTGTTCTTGAATTGGTGAGAATTAGTAAGGACAGAGACCTTGTCCTCCTAGGCTTGTTCATTTCTGAATATATCAATGACTATTTGTTCTTGAAGTCGAAGGCTGAGATAAAAAATGATGAAGAAATCCTTAATCTCAAAACAGAGATTATCGGTGCTCTTCATTACGTATTTGAGCAAACCCAATTGGAAGATGTGCTCTCCATCAATTCCAGTGACTCTATTATCGAGTGGTTAAGTGAGGACATGAAATCCGGTCAATTTAATAAGTTCTACTCAGCAAGAGTTTACAAGCATATTGTTGACCGTGTCTTTGAAAACTTAACATTCCAAGCTTTCGAAGACTCAAGTATTAACTTCAACCAAATGGTGAACTCCAACCCTCTTCAGTTGGCCGTATTCCTTCAGTGTGGCTCCAAGTTTTTCAACACCAAATCATCCAAGTTCGATAGAATCCGGAACTATGTTGCGGCAGAAATTCTAGGTGTCAGAAGAACCGATCAGATCTTGAAGGAAGGAACCAAATGGGTCAGTTTGTTAATAAACTTTTTCAATGCAGAGGAACCCTACGAAGTTGTTCCTCCTCATAGGCTTGCAATGATTATTAATCAGATCTCCCAATGGTTGGATTCTGACATTGCCTACGACGAAGAGTTCATTTCTATGAGGGTGCAACTTGCTCAGCTTTTTACTGGATTGATCAATAATGTGCCTGAATTGCTGGACAAGTTTTGGGAAATGAGTCTCAGACTTGTTAATGACAACTTGAGTATATGTGAATCTGAGTTGGGAAGATTGGACTTGAGGTACTTTACTTTGAAGTTAATTCTTTTGGTCAATAAGAAAGAAGTAGAAGGTATTGATGAGGTAAAGGAAGAACTCTTGGAACTTGTATTGAACAAAGATATGATTGAGAAAGATATCAAGATCAACAACCAACCAATTGACTTGGTCCATTCTTTGATTCAAAGATTATTTAATCAAGTTGAGATTCCTGCTAGGATCGCAAATGAGAAAATCAATCAACTATATGAGTTGCTTGCAACTTGTGATTTCATCCCCTTGCAGCGTATCGTCGTATCCATTTTACAGAAACTTATCCTAGTCAACCAGCAAGATTTTGTTGTGGAATATCAATTGAGTAAGTCAAAATTGAGTGAGGATGAAGAAAACTCATACTTAGCAGTTTTGAACGAGACCTTAATCAAGAACATCAATGTTTATGTTGGGGATATTGACTCCTCCAGTCCTGTTGTCTCCAGATACCTCTGGAGCTGGGTATTGATATTTGCTCATTTTGAAGACATTACTTTCTCCATGAAAGCCGAATACATTAACCAACTCAAGGAACTTGGGGTTTTTGAAAGATTATTTGATTACATTTTTGACCAGGTTGATGTGAGTGACAATAAGTTGATGGCCAGCTTAAGCATTGAAACTTCCTTGCAATCATATGATCCAAAGAGCCCTGCTGGTGATTCGCTTCACGATGAATACCAAGTGCTCTTGCTCCACCTTTACTTCCTTTCGTTCAGATTCTTGGGCTCCCAGATCCAAACCTGGTATAATCATATTCGTGATCGTCAATTGAAACAAAAGATCGAGAAGTTTTCTTCTGCTTCAGTTTCTCCAATTTTGATCACCAAAATCTTAGACGAGGTGTCAAATGCTAAAGCATCCATCGAAAGTAAGGACGAAAACCTTACTATAAAAGTGAACAAAGTTATCAACGAAATCAAATCTGTTTATCTTATTGATGAGTTCACGATGGAAATGGTCATCAAGATTCCATCAATTTATCCACTTGAGAATGTCAATGTCAGTGGTCCTTTGCGCTTAGGAGTAAAGGAAAATCAATGGAAGGCTTGGTTATTAGCATCACAAAGGGTTATTTCATTGACCAATGGCTCAATCATGGAGGCGGTAGAATTATTCAACAAGAACGTCAATCTCCATTTCTCTGGATTTGAGGAATGTGCCATTTGTTATTCCATCTTGCACCAAGATTTGTCTCTTCCTTCAAAGACTTGTACCACATGTAACAACAAGTTCCATGCTGCTTGTCTCTACAAGTGGTTCAAGAGTTCTGGTAGTAGTACCTGTCCATTGTGTCGGTCTCCATTCAACTTCAAGAAGTAAACTCGGCATTTATTGTTGTTCCATGACATAACTAATTTATAGAAGCTCATTAAGGCTCATTAAGACTCTGTTATACATACTAGGTAGTTGTATTATATTCGAATCACTCGACCTGTCTGTAAATGGTGTGTAGGGTGGTATGTTACTAGAGTTTGAATGCTGGGATATGTTCCTTCACCGCCTGAAGTGGTGCTGGGGCAATCCCACAGATGTGATGCGATGCATTTGAAAGGATTCCTTGTAGGATTAAAACCTTCCCATTCATCTTTTAGGTTGACTTCTACCCATGGCCCAAGGTGCTGCAGTCATTGATATGTTTGACCGTGTAGTATTGACCCCTCTTGTTCCATTAATAAAGCCCACCTCCTCGCTATCCTCTTTGTCGTCGCTTCTGGGGTTAACAGGTAATTCCCTTCCCGTTTGCCTATCTTTCCATAGGTACAAAATCTCACCAAACCAGAAATGTTGCACCACTGGAAACTTACCCAAAACTTCGACCTCGTACATCTTCAACAACCCTTGCAACACTTTCGACCACAAGTGCACAGCAGTGTGGATATCGTAGAGAATGGGAGAGTGCTCATTGAACGGTCCCAGTTTGATTTTGAAAATGAATGCAATGGCATTCACGTACAAGTTTGTACTTTTGTAAGTATTCACCATTTGTCCAGTGAGCACCTGTGAAACTGGAGGCGATATGTTGGAGGTGGAGAATTGGGCGGCACCAAGGATGTAGATCAAATGGAAATGGTCGTCCAAGCCCCAGACCCCGTGTGAACCTGCTGGTTCCAAGTTGTAATCCAAAATGAGCCTCCTGACCAAGTCGTAGTACTTTGAAAATAAGGCAAGCACTTGTGCACCCGTCAATGTTTCATAGTCCAAGAATTTGAAGTCTATAAGTCCCCCAATGAAGGCGAGGTATGAGAGTTCATGGCCAGTTCCGTAGTCCAATCTTACCTGAGAGCCGAACGAGTTCTCCAAGTAGTATTTCAACTCGAGCAAGAGTTCGCTCTGATTGTCCGCAGGATTCAAGACCTGTTGAAGCCAGGGACCAATGTTTGCCTTCACCTTCTCGTGCCACTCTCTGCATGCCATATTGCCAAATCTGCGAGGCCCCTTCAAAGGGGGTGTTTCGTCGATGAGCCCTTGGAGCTTGTCAAACAAAGCGATGACGCCGTCAAAAACGGGTCCATGGTTGTCCTCAGGAGTACGTCCACTATCCACAGGCGAATCTGCAACCACATCCTCCTTGATGGGTCCTTCAAGCTTTGTTCTTGTGATGGCACGGACGCCATCTCTGGTAACGAGAGTGGCATCCAAGTATCCGCTGGGGACGTCTTGTGATCTCACCTTTTCGATGACTTTGCCAAGCACCTGGTGGAGTCCCGTGTAGGCCAGCGACCTCCTGAAGCTTGCGAGGTCGGATTGATCGAAGATCTTCTTAGTGGGGCCTGTGGCAGACATGGTAGCTTTCTAGTAGTGACAACCAAACTGATGATGTTTGAGTGCACCGCGGGCGGCAACCACAAGCAACATATTTTGAATGGTCGGACACGCGATGCTGAGGCACTGTGGGGGCTGGTAAAGTGATGGGAATGGCGCTCGTGGCTGTGATGAGCAGATATCAGCACTTTTGGGTCGAGAATACGAGATTTCGTTGACCTCTTTCATCGTCTTGTATTTTGCAATCGCTACTACTATACACGTCAAACACCCGTACGGAACTACCGATACTTTACTACCCAGTGCTATGCAGGACTACCCATGACTACCCAGTTGAGAGAGTTGAGCTCACAAAGGGTTGATTGGTGAGTGTCTGGGAGGAACACACGAAGCCCCAAAGCTACTCCTCGTCAGAGTCGACGAGAATGGGCTCGTCCGTGGCCCGCTCAACGGGCCCCACCTCCATAATGGACCCATCCATGGACTGGTCGCTCTCGACGTATATGTACTCTGGATTCACGTGTGCTGGAACCGATGATGGCTTATCCACATGGATAGTACTGCTTCTAGCTTTATTTGTGGGTGCTCCTGCAACCAGCATGCTGGTACTACTTCGTGCTTTCTTGGGGGACGAGGTTTCGGTGCAAATGCTTCGTTTTTGGTTTGATCCTTTTTCGAGGTTCGGAATCGTTGCAAATGACGTCTTCATTGCACTGAAATTGTTGGGCTCGTCGTCTTCATCGCTGGCCACGAAGAGGGAGTCTTGACGCCTTTTCCTAGCACTGAAACTGGACAATTGAGCGTCCTTATCTTCTCGTGCAAGGGGGGAATCTTTCTCCACAAATGGATTTTCCTGATCCACCCTTGATGCAGTCTTGGTGGTACCAGAATCCGGTTCGAACAATGGCTTGGGAACAGATTCTTTGCTAAAGAACAGAGTGATGTTCTTCTGCCCAGGAAGTGGATTTCCCAATCTCTTTCTTGGGGAGATCCGGCGTGTTGGAGAAGAAGTGACACTTCTTTTGCTTGGTGATACCAGGTCCCTTTTGACTGGAGATAGAGAGAATGAACCCATACTATCCAAAGTAGTTTTCTGAAGCACCTTTTTAGGCCGTTTTGAAGGCGAAGATGCAACCATTTCCTCAAATTCATGCAACATTGACGGATTAAGCATACTGACTAATTCCCTGGGTAGCCATATATAGTTTTGTCTATACTTTGAAGGACTTGAGGTGAGTGGGTCGGGATCGTCGGTTGTGTCGGTTGTCGCTTCGTTATTTCTGTGCTTGTTTCGAGCCTCATAGATTTCTGGGTATATCTGTTCTATTTGTTCCACATCATATTTTACCATCACATGCTCTATATCATTGATCAATTTCGATCGAGTAAGCAGCACCATCGTTTTCAATGGGGACTTCGTATCTCTGTGAGAGAGCAACTTGGCGATAATGCTTTTGACTCGGTGATTGAATTTTGGCGGAATGTAAAGTGACGATGAATCAGTAGCATAATCTCCGGCTGCCACGAACTTCTGGGTGGGTATTTGGCCATCGTACGTCACCTCCAGAGCTCCCAAAACTTTGGCGTTGCCATATACTCTGGGGAAGTTTAACAGTGCTTTGTCGTTGGATCTCACAAGTTTATCGACATTTAAATCATTTTCAACGGGAACCATTTCGCCGAAGCTAAAACAGATTCTAAACTTGTACGGCAGACTATCCACAAATGGGAATAGATACAACAAGGGAAAGTATTCATCAACCACCAAACCCTGAGACAATGTTACCAAGCGACCAAAAATCTCTCTCGAATTAGATTTGATCGAGGAATTCAAAGTGTCCAAAAACTTGGCCAATTCGATTTTCCTGGTGCTGGAAGGCAAGATCAGGTCCCAGCCAGAAATCGACTTATGTGCTGGCACATTAGTAAAGCATCTGATTAGTTGCTCCGAGAAATCAGGAAGAGGGGCTCTATTTTGGTTTGGAGATTTCTTAAGCTCCTTTTTCAACAATTTCCTGTGATAAAATGCAGCATGGCTCGTCCCACAGAGCGCTAGTTTGGTTGCATTGGTAACTCCTATTCGTTCAACACCCTTCGAGTAGTCTCCTCCACCCAAAGACGCCAAAAAGACCAACCGAGGCGTGGTAAGACCAGTTTCTTGCTCCACCCTCTCCATCCGTACTGGAGTCACATAGAATCTCGAGGTCACTGATGCCCCAGGATCACTCTTTTTGGGAGACGTCCCCACATCTTCCTTGTATCTGCTGAAATTGCGAAGCACACCCGAGGCTCCAAACACAAGAGTATCTACGTCATCGGAGAGCACATAATCGACGATTCCGAATTTTTGCAAGTAGGCACACTGGGCTTCTGCTTCGCCTGGGGCTTGGGTGTAGTCAATGTCGAGCTCGTCTAGTCTGGACTTTATCGCTTCTATGAGTGGCGATGCTTCGTCGTACTGGTGGGGACGCAATCTCAAGAACACCGCAAGGTCTGCATCATAGTCATTGACCTCTATAGCGTCGCTGGTGGTGCTGTGGCGCAACTTGCTGGGCTTCCAGCAGCCGTCAAACACCACCACGAACGAAATGTTCAAGGAGACGAGGTACATCACCTTGGAGAGAAAGTTCAGCACTATCCACGGGTGGGTGGACTCGTCGTCTAGAGGGTTGGCCGCCAAATTGACGGTGGACTTGAAGATGAACATGTAAGCATCGATGGCTAGCCGGACTGGCCTGCGGTGCTGGCGAAGGTACTCGGCTGAGAATTCGTCGATCGACACTCTTTCGTCAAAACTGGTCCGAAGCACCTCCCAAAGCGTAGGAATTCCCATGGTCGGCCATAGTCAGAGTTAGTGGAAGGATTGGATTATCGTGAAGCATCAATGGCACGCAGTTCTGGATTTTCCAGGACAGGTGATTGGAATGAGCGGCTTTGACAGTAACAGAGTAAACCAGCAAATTGTGATCACGAAGTGCAGAATTAACAAGACTGTCTTCGGTTCCAACTACTGAGTTATGGTTTGACAAGCTGGTGATTGTCTTCGGTTTCAAGATGTGATGAATTGACAAGCTCGCTCCAAGAAGTGTGCTGACAAGCTCCTGATAGTCTCTAGCTCCAGGTGTGCTTTCTGGACAGACACGTCGACTTTGGGTACAAGATGCACAGATCAGGATCTTGTTGTGGAATAGTCCAAGTGCGGGTCTATTAGTGCGGGATGCACAAATGTTAGTACCAGAAGATTCCAGTGGAGCTCGCAGCGAAGAACGAGAAAATTGCCACGCTTCTCTAGCAACACTACACGCTCATTGGTCACTCCGTACCTCCTGCCCCTCCTGTACCTCCTGCCTTCTCCTGCCCTTCCCAGCCTCCTGCTTGTCCCAGCCTCTCCCCATTCCCGCAGCGCTCCGCTCCGCACCAACCCCATACTTCGTCACCTGACCCGCACTACATCAACCCCATCCAACGTTACATCCATCCATACCACCACAATGAGCCCGCTGGATCTCCCCAATTTCCAGGTAGGGCAACTTCTCTGCGGCGGGTTCCAAGGAACCACCGTCACGCCCCAGGCCTACCACCTCATTGTCGACAATCATGTGTCCTCCATGATTTTGTCCCGAAAAAACGCAGTTTCAGTGGCCCAAATGACGAAGCTCATCCGAGACCTCCAGTACATTGCGTTCAGCCAGGCCAACTACAAGTACCCCATCATGTTCGCCATCGATGAGGAGGGTGGCATGATGAACTCGTTGTTCGACCCAGACTTCTTGACCCAGTGTCCGGGGGCCATGGCGTTGGCGTCCACTGGCGACACCGAGTTGGTGTACGAAATATCCAAGGCCATCGCCATCGAATTGAAGAAAATCGGCTTCCTGATTATATTGGGGCCTGTGCTCGATGTGGTTACCAAGTTGTCGCACCAGTTGGTCGGGGTCCGTAGTTTTGGCACCACCATCGAATGTGTGACGAAGTACGGCTTGCTGTGCGCCAAGGGCCTCCGGGACGGTGGTCTTTTCACCGTCGGAAAGCACTTTCCAGGCATCGGAAACGCCACTGTTGACTCGTTGCTCGAGCTCCCCATGATCGGAGACTCGTTGGAACAAATCAAACATTTCAACAGTGTTCCGTTCGCCAAGTTGATCGAAGAGAACCTACTTGATGGTGTGAGTGCAGCCGGCTGCGGGGTGCCCACAATCAGTCCCGACGAAACCCACGCTTGCCTATCCCCCGTGTTGATCAACCAGCTCTTGAGACAGGACCTTAAATTCAAAGGCTTTGTTGTCAGTGAGTGCTTGGAAATGGACGCCTTGTACCATTCCATAGGCTTGGGCCAGGGTGTCGTGTTGGCAATTTCTGCCGGATGTGACTTGGTTATGGTCTGTCACGATTTCGCTCTACAGAATGAGGCACTTGAGTCCATGGAAAAAGCGATATCGAACGGAACTCTCGATGAGGAAACAGTTTCGGCCAGCTTTGCCAGAATCGAAAAGTTGCAAAAGCAGTTACCTAAGTGGTCGGAATTGTTTCCGCGAGGAGAGGCCTCGGCCAAGGAAGACGAAATCACATTTTTCAAAAATGAGTTTCCTGATCTATGGGCTAAGCACAAGAGGCTCTCTGAACTAGCATATCAAAAGTCAATCACCTTGGTGCGTGATTTCAACGAAACTCTACCAATCACGAAGTTCATATCGGCAGGAAAGGAGAATGTTGATAATATTCTCCTCTTAACCCCCCTTCTTAATCCAATCTACGCTCATTCATCTGGTCATGAAGACAATAAACAGCTCTTTACCGGAGAAGAGGTGTTCCAAAAATTCGGTGACATGCTATCCAATCACAAGGTTAATGAGTCCAAACCATACAACGTACTTCATACAACTTACACTGCAAACGGGCTCACTCCCTTGCATGAATCATTGATCGAAAACTCTAAAGTTGTGATCGTGTTAACTTCTGAGGCCTCTAGAAACATGTACCAAATCGGAATAGTTAAGTACGTTTCTATCCTCTGTGGAGCTGACCCAAATTCATTCAATAACTCTGCCAACGGATCTTCCCAGTTATCCAAACCATTAATTATTGTTGCAACACTGTCACCCTATGATCTATTTTATAATAAGACTATTGGAAGTGCTTACTTGTGTTGCTATGATTACACAAATAATCTGTTGGAGAAGTTGGTAGGTGTATTGATGGGAGATTTTGAACCGGAAGGATGTATACCTGGTGAAAAAATGTTTGTTGGTAAGCTGAAGAAAGACAAATGGTCCGGAAAGCCTGGAGATGAAAGCGCAGACTCACACAAGAAATTACGAAACCCAATTCCAAAAAGGAGATGGTTGGTTGATGAGTTTGAATTAGATCGCGACTGGCCTGGTCTTGTTAAATTGTGGATGAACAATAACATTGATACCGATGTTGCAACCATGGGAAACAACAAGATCGATTATCGCAACGAGAACTTCTTCAAGAAGATGTATGGGCTTTTAGCAGCATCTTCTAAAACACAGCGTCATTTTGTGGTCAGAAATTCGTCACTTAACATCTTGTATGGTGTAGTTTTGACATGGCTACATGATCAGGTTGCTTTGGATGGTGACCTTACAAAAGAGGAATCTCAGAGTATCGGCTCTATTATGTACCTTTTGGTTGACAAGTCGAAGACATCCCAAAGCATAGGTAAAAATCTCCATTCTAGAGCTATGAGATATCTCATAAAAGAGCAACATTGCAAGAAAATAACGTTAGGAACTTCATTTCCCTTGTTTGTTTTCCCGGAGAACTCCAATCTTTCGCTCTTGCCCAACAATACTAAAGTGATCTCATTCATGCACAATTTGGGATGGGATATTGTGCACAAGGACTTGAGAAAGAAGTATGTGATGGTGTTGGACGGGTTAGAGAAATGGCTGGTACCAAAGAAAATATTCAGGGAATTGATGATAGTTGGAGTGAGATTCGATATTTGCAGTGATCCGGAGAAATTAATGAAGCTTATCGACAGGTCGATTCGCGACCTGGCCAAAGGCACCCAAGAGCAAGAGGAAATTGAGAGCATAAAAAACTTATACTTGGAGGCTATCAAGCATTTAGGAAGCAGTTCCCCATTTGGGGTAAAGATTATCATTGCCTTGGAGCCCACAAACCAAAGTGTGATTGGAAGTATTATTCTATTCACCAACAAGTCGCCCCTTGCTAGGTTCTATCCATTCATGGACGAGTGTGTAGTGGGGGGTACTCCCAAGAACACTCCCTTGACTGGAGGTATCGTGGGACCTGTGATTGACCCTCTGTACTCCAACTTGACGGAAATCTTCAAGTATGGGTTGATATGCAGTGGAATTACATTCCTCAAGTCCAACTTGAACGACGGCGAGGTTGTGATGAACCAATGTATTATGGTAGGGGTCAACGATGACAAGTCCATCAGTGGAGTCAAGGAAATCGGGTTCCATGAGTGGAAGTACTACTACGACTATTATGATCTCAAACAGGATTCAGAGAAAGCGTTCAAGACCAAGCATTAGCGATGGCCAATGCTTGAGACACTACGAAGATCACGACAGAACCACTAGTGTTGGGTAGGATTCCACCCAAACCACAACCCAAACAATAAACGCTTCAGCACATGGAATATCCGCAAAGAATACTTTGTGGCCCAATCCTTGGAGCGCGGGTGCTCTTTTTTGACTATTGTAAATTAGGTGTATATAGGCACGGCGTGCTCGATGTAATATATGGAAGATTATTCGGAGGCGAGTTCGGAGCTGTAAAGGGCGGGGATATACCGGACTTCAGATGGATCGTAGTCGATCCTCGCGGGTGGGGATAGCCTGGCAGGGTGAATTGTAGCGATCTTCACCGGGTGGCCTAGCCTCCTTTTCGTTCCTTGGATCTCCGGGACGAATTCTATGAGCCCGGATTCTAAGTCAAGACTCCAGATGCAGGAAACCGTTCCTCGTTAGCCCGACCCATAAAGGATGGGCCATTAGTGGCTATTGTCGATTTGCACCCATCAAGAAGTGGGGCGTGGTCGGAGTGCCCCGCTCACTCCGGCAGACAGTTTCATGGGATGAGACGGAAGGACGTCAAACTGACAGAGAGGAGAAAACGGTCCGATTTTGCGCCCAATTTGGACAGTTCAGATAGCCCCAGAGCTACTTCCAGTTACTGGAAGTAGGTCCAGTAGACACTGCGTGTATTTGCGTGTGGCAACCTTGTGGTAGCAGCCAAATGGGTTCCTCGGTTTCCTTTACTGGCCTGTTATAATGAATCTGGGGTAATTACTGTATGATTTTTCAATTTTCGCTTGAATTTGCGATAATTGCTAAAAATGAAAAATAGCGAGCACTCGCACCGAGGACCATGGTAGCCAAGAACAGCCCATTTCAGAACAGAATAGGACTGGAACTGCTTACATCTTGCTATAAGCACGTCAGTCCAGGTCAGGCCAGGCGCGATAGCTCCTCCAAGACACCCAACGGCCTAGGCCCTGCCAACCGGGAATGTTCCTGGCAATCTCAGCACCATTCCATCCCATCCCGAAATCACCCGGGACGAAGGGCTGACACTGCTTCTGCAGCAACTGGCTGGGGTTTCCACGTCATGCAGTGGGGTTTACCAGCCCACACCGGTCGCTTGCCCCCCCCTGCGGCATTTTCACCCGCCAGTGTTGGGCGTCGGAGCCGTCAGATTGCTGTGAAACTGGCGTCGGCCCCGGTGGTTTTCTCCCCAGGTTTTTCACACCCGTAGATTCGCGGGGAAAGAGGGGGTGGCCGATATCCATACAAGGTGTCCGGGGAAGGCACCGAACTGTAGCCCATCCCGGGAGAGCAAGTCGGATGTAACAGCAGGAGAGGTTGTCTGGATGGGCCCACCAGGAGCTCGGATATGTCCTGACAAGAAGCCCAGTCGGCAGAGCCTGGGCCCAGCGCATGAAATTGCTCCCTTGTGCCGAGCATGTTCCAAGCGTATTGTGACCCTAGCAAGTTCCCTTGGCCCGGGCGCAGCGGCCATTTACATAATCGGTTACCTAAGCCGGCAGAAGTCGGAACCGCCTGTGCACCGCCAAAACGGTTCCGGAAACCTCCTTACCCCAGATTTTGTAGGGCGTGACATCCGAGTAGGGCAATTATGCGGTCTTTTGTGGTGGCCCTGCTCCGACTTCCATTTCTCCGGGTAGCTAGTTAGCACCAGTGAAATGGGTATAAATAACAGCCAATTCCTGCTAGTTTCAGACTTGTTTCTCCACTAACATCCACAATCATGACTCCTCCAACCGCAGTCGAATCCACTATCAATTTCCATGGTCACCCAACCATCAAGACTACCCAAGATCCTTTGGTCAAGCAATTGTCCTTGAATCCTGAGGTGATCATTCGTCACAACGCTCCTCCACCTACCTTATACGAAGACGGTTTGTTGGAAAAGGGTACCACCATCTCTTCCACCGGTGCCTTGATGGCCTACTCCGGTAAGAAGACTGGTAGATCTCCAAAGGACAAGAGAATTGTCGACGAAGAAACCTCCAGCCAAAACATTTGGTGGGGTCCTGTCAACAAGCAGGTCGATGAGTTGACCTGGAAGATCTCCAGATCCCGTGCTTTGGACTACTTGAGAACCAGAGAAAAGTTGTTCGTTGTTGACGCCTACGCCGGCTGGGACCCAAGATACAGAATCAAGGTTAGAATCATCTGTGGTAGAGCCTACCACGCCTTGTTCATGACCAACATGTTGATCAGACCTACTGCTGAAGAGTTGGCCAACTTCGGTGAGCCAGACTTCACCATCTACAACGCTGGTAAGTTCCCAGCCAACGTCCACACCAAGGGTATGACCTCCTCTACCTCTGTTGAAATCAACTTCAAGGATATGGAGATGGTTATCTTGGGTACCGAGTACGCTGGTGAAATGAAGAAGGGTATTTTCACCGTCATGTTCTACTTGATGCCTATCAAGCACCAAGTCTTGACCTTGCACTCCTCTTGTAACCAAGGTACCGAAAAGGGAGACGTTACCCTCTTCTTCGGTTTGTCTGGTACTGGTAAGACCACCTTGTCTGCCGATCCAAACAGAAAGTTGATTGGTGACGACGAGCACTGTTGGTCTGACAACGGTGTCTTCAACATCGAAGGTGGCTGTTACGCCAAGTGTTTGGACTTGTCTGCCGAAAAGGAGCCAGAAATCTTCAACTCCATCAAGTTCGGAGCCATCTTGGAAAACGTCGTCTACGACCAAGCCACCAAGTTGGTTGACTACAACGACTCCACCATCACCGAGAACACCAGATGTGCATACCCAATTGACTTCATCCCATCTGCCAAGATCCCATGTTTGGCTGACACCCACCCAACCAACATCATCTTGTTGACCTGTGACGCTTCTGGTGTGTTACCACCAGTCTCCAAGTTGTCCAACGCACAAGTCATGTACCACTTTATTTCCGGTTACACCTCCAAGATGGCTGGTACCGAAGAAGGTGTTACTGAACCACAAGCCACCTTCTCTGCTTGTTTCGGTCAACCATTCTTGGTTTTGCACCCAATGAAGTACGCTCAGCAATTGTCTGACAAGATCTCGCAACACAACGCCAACGCCTGGTTGTTGAACACCGGTTGGGTCGGAGCTTCTGCTGCCAGAGGCGGTAAGAGATGTTCCTTGAAGTACACCAGAGCCATCTTGGATGCTATCCACTCTGGTGAATTGAGCAAGGTTCAATACGAAAACTTCCCAACCTTCAACTTGAGTGTTCCAACCTCTTGCCCAGGTGTTCCATCTGAAATCTTGAACCCAACCAAGGCCTGGACTGAAGGTGTTGACTCGTTCAACAACGAAATCAAGTCCTTGGCTGGCAAGTTCAGTGAAAACTTCAAGAAGTACTCTGACCAAGCCACCAGTGAAGTTCAAGCTGCTGGACCAGACGCTTAAGTGCATTTTCTAGTTCTATTTGCGAGGTGGGCCTAGGCTCATGCATTCTTCTACCATATATTTGTACTAAGTACACTATTTATTAAAAATACCGTTATTATATCCGTGTAGGGCTGGAAATATGAAGACGCCAATATTGTAATTACATCAGTGGAAGTACAAGTGAATAATAAATTCAGGTATTCAAAGGCTTTGTACTCCAACCCTTTCTTCCTGAAGCTACAAATATATCATTGACGATTAACCACTATTGGCCACCATTAATACCATAATTGCCCCATTTACCACTTGCCACTCTTATTTTTAGTTTAGTGCTCATCTGTTAAATTAGGCTGTGCATGCTAGGAATATATGGCAATCCATCCAACCTTGGTCATTTCAAATCTGAGATACATAACCCCATATTCCATCCCCCTCACTAGGGGACCGCCGCGTGCTTCACGTGAAGATGATCTGCATGTGACGGCTAAAGAAGCGGCGCAGTGTGCGCAAGGTCCGTGCACCTATGCACCGAATTATGCGTGGAGAGCTAGTGGCCTGTCGCAACCACCACATAGTAATCAGTATTTTGCAGGAACAGACGTCGATGACACCCTACAAGCAGCTGTCACCAGCAAAAGAATCTGCCAAAGTACAACTCACATCCAGTGGCAAGCTTATGGGCAGCAGCAGCAGCGATGCCTCACCGCCAGGATCATCCATGTCGCCCTGGTTTGCATCTCGCCCATAGATGCCATACAGGCTAGTGAATTTCACAGGCGTCGGAGTATTGCCATGCTAGGCACTAGCTCCGGAACCATCGGGATCGACGTCTAGGGTTGCCAACATTTTGCGAACTCCGTTTATGCCCATAAGGTGCGGCCAGTGGGAATCATATGCATGCAGGTACCTCCGAACCATGCGCATCTCTCATATGTTTGTTCCAAAAACAGTTCCCCTCTTCACCCTATAAGAAGACACCACCTTCCACCATGAAGCAGCCAATCCAGCAAGAATGATCTCCTCGCAACAAGTGGACGAATATTCCAGCTACTTCACCAAATGGTACTTGATAGCACCTTTGGCCTACCTTCTCTTCAAAGTGATAGACCTGATCAGGCTCTGGCGGGTGCTGAGACAATTGGGCGCTAAGCCGTTGGTCAACAACCTTAATGATGGCTCGTTTGGCATTAAGGCCGGACGCCAGATCCTCAAGCTTAAGGCGACAGGCGAGTTGCTCGACTTCAACATCGAACGCTTCAAGAACCTTGAAAACACCGACATCGACACCTTCAGTTTGAGAGTGTTTGGTGCGCCCATCATCATCACCAAGGATCCAGAAAACATCAAGGCTATGTTGGCCACCCAGTTCAACGACTTCAGCTTGGGATTCAGACACGGCCACTTCAAGCCATTGTTGGGTGACGGGATCTTCACCTTGGATGGCGAGGGATGGAAGCACTCCAGAGCCATGTTGAGGCCCCAGTTTGCCAGAGAGCAGGTTGCACACGTCAAGGCGTTGGAGCCCCACATGCAGACGTTGGCCAAACATGTGCGCAAGTACAACGGGGCCAAGTTCGACATCCAGGAGTTGTTTTTCAGGTTGACGGTCGACTCAGCCACCGAGTTCTTGTTTGGTGAGTCGGTTGTGTCGTTGGAAGATGCCTCGATCGGCATGGAAAAGAACGCTGTGTCGTTTGACGGAAAGGACGGTTTTGCTGATGCCTTCAACTACTCGCAAGAGATCTTGGCCACCAGGGCTGTTTTCCAGAAATTTTCCTGGATTATCAACCCAAAGAAGTTCAGAGACTGCAACGCTAAGGTCCACCAGTTTGCCGACTACTACGTGGGACAGGCCTTGAAGGCAACCCCAGAAGAAATCGAAAAGAAATCCAGCGAAGGTTACACATTCTTGTATGAGTTGGTCAAACACACCAGAGACCCAAAGATTTTAAGAGACCAGTTGTTGAACATCTTGGTTGCTGGTAGAGATACCACTGCCGGGCTTTTGTCGTTTGCATTTTACGAATTGGCCAGAAACCCAGAGGTCTGGAGGAAATTGAAGGAAGAAATCTACGAGAAGTTTGGTTCTGGCGATGATGCCAGAATCGACGAGATCACTTTCGAGTCGCTCAAGAAATGTGAATACTTGAAGGCCGTGATCAATGAAACCTTGAGATTGTATCCTTCTGTTCCTCAAAATTTCAGAGTTGCCACCAAAGACACCACCCTCCCAAGAGGAGGTGGTCCCGATGGCCACTCCCCAGTTTTCATCCCCAAGGGTCAAAATGTCATCTACCAAGTATACGTTACCCACAGAGACCAGAAGGTGTACGGCAAGGATGCAGAGCAATACAGACCAGAAAGATGGTTCGAGCCATCTACCAGAAAGTTGGGATGGGCGTTTGTTCCTTTCAACGGTGGTCCAAGAATTTGCTTGGGTCAACAATTTGCATTGACTGAAGCTTCATATGTTATCACCAGATTGGCGCAAATGTTCCCCAACCTCGACTGTTATCACGACGAGCCAAATTTCAAGAAGCAATCCCACTTGACCATGAGTATTAAAGATGGGTGTCCTATTGGTCTTTATTGAGACGTTATTTATTGGGGCTAGCGAGCTAGCGCAAATGCACAGTTATGAGATGAACAATCGTAGTAGCTCTATAATTAAATCTAGCAATTTTACCGAGGTGGAAGTTGGAGGACTGTTGCTATGTATTTACAAGGAAGATGCTCTGACAGCAAGAACCGTTAGGCTGGTGTAGAGCTGGAGGAAATAATAGGCCTGTTGTAATTGCCAGCAGAAAATTAGACTAGAGATAGTGACTCACGAATATTGCTATTCGTGTGTAGCTGGAGTTTCGGGCTGAATGTTCTAGCTGGTGAATGGCTGATATTTCCTTTGGGATGAGTGTTCAAATATTGGATAGTTCGATAGTCTCATAATAATTGGTGTCTATCGATACAGTTTCGGCTAGCAGTGTAGATTTAATGGGTGCCAAACGGATTTCAGACTGCTACTGCAGACTGTCCCTCCAACAGTTCCACATGCCTCGTTCGAGATATTTACCACTGGTTGTGTTCTCGCACCCAAAGTGAGTAAGTAGCTATTAGTGATGGAAGACAACGAATGCCATCACCGAACAAACTACTGAGAGCACCAATATGCATTCATGTTTCGACAACGTCCAGCAAGCCTAATCACTTGAACCAGCCCGGAGAACTCGAACATTCTCCACCACTTCCTACTTGTAGAGTCCGCTCCTGCACATGGCCTAAGTAAGTAAACAAAATTTTCAATAAACAAGCAGACACCATCAGGCCAATTCCATTGTACCAACCATGAGCTCAAGCTCACAACTTCACTGGTCGACGGATCTCCTAGCCGAATGCTACAATTCCATCCAAACCTCGGGCTCAATAGATCATGACACCCTTTTCACATTGAAGAAAGACCTTCTGGATCTCTTGAAGATTCCCAGCAAGAATGAAGAATCCCGCAAGAGATTGAGCGACGAGTCCAAGCCTACCCGTCTCTACAATGGTGACGAGTTCAAGTTCAACAGCCAGTTCGTGGAAGAAACAATCTTGTTGTCGAGCGAGTTTGATTTGGACGAAGTCATGACCGCTGAGTTGGCCCTCCATGCCCAGCCCGAAGGGCACCAAAAGGGAACCTCCTTCAAAGACACCACGAGATATGCATTTTACGCAAGATACCAATACATATTGAACATCGTGGGGTACCTCGCCTCAAACAATTCATTGCATCTGACCCTTGAACCCAACCAGTTCGAAGGACTCTTCCAGACAGTTCTCGATAGTTTTGAGAAAATATACAAGTTGGTGAACTTTCAGAATGACTTGATAGAAAAGCAGAAAGTCACAAGCAACATCAATGATCTCCTCTTCATCAATGCCATCAGCTTCTCCAAGTCCCAATTGTTCAAGTGTCACGAAACTTTGAGCTTAATCTTATACACGTTGATTGATAACTACTTTGATCGTTTCGGGACCCTTTCATTCTACACAAAGATCATGGACTTCGCAACCAAAAACATCCAAAATGACGATTCGTTGTCGGTCCAGTTTTTACCTGTGATTTTCAAATTCATTATCAACTTATTGAGCTCAGACGATGAAGCAAAGGTTGACAAGTTCCATAAGTACATCACTTCCGAGTTATCCAAATCATATAAAACCATCGCCAACAATGATATCGTGGACTTGACCAACTCTAATATGACTGGACTTCAAATTACTTCTAGTATGATCTTTTTCACATTCTTCACTACCTGGTGCAAGCAAAGCCAAGCACGTACTGACAAGTATGATTTCAAGGAAGACATTGTCAAATA
The DNA here is from genome assembly GCF_001661415.1 of Suhomyces tanzawaensis NRRL Y-17324. Lineage (NCBI taxonomy): Eukaryota > Fungi > Ascomycota > Pichiomycetes > Serinales > Debaryomycetaceae > Suhomyces > Suhomyces tanzawaensis. Next base: position 77,130 of record NW_017963642.1, read on the forward strand.
TATGGAGTGGGCAATTAATTTTGATTTCATGGAATGGTTATTGTGTTACACATCCGAGTCCTGTCATCCAAAGACACTAGAGCAATACGAGTGGAGCAATGTTTACGATTTCAGGTCCTTGTTGCAAAAAACATGCCCCAAATTGTCTCCTAAAAAGTTTATCTATCCTATGAGTCAAGACTTGCTCCAGTTGAAGGAGTCAAAACAGGGCTACGAAAATGTTTCGATTCTCACTGATTTGGCACCGTACAAGATTAGCGAAAGTTCAAACGAGTCTCTTTTGGCACCATTCTTCCATAAATTTTTTGTGGAATTCGTGACAAACGCTGCTCTTTTGCTCATCCTGTTGAGAGATAGCGAGGAAGATTTCCTTTTATCTTCTATGAACAGAAAACAACTTCAAGAAACTGAAAGAGGTGAAGGTGAAATCAGACCTGGAGATGAAGATGATATCGAGAAGTCTTCAAATATATCCGAAGTTGACAAAGATACGTTGGACTTGGATGAAATTTCCACTAGATCAGACTTGGAAAGGTTTTACTTGGCATTCGCTTACACATATTCTAATAGAAGTGAAATATGCTCCTTGTTTTGGACATCTGAGAGCGTTTCAAACGATATTATGGGCTTCTTTTCATGGGGATTGAGCAACAATACTTCTCCTCTCATCACCGCCACCTTTTGCTTATTATTAGGATCTTTAACTTCTGGTGGAAATGATTCAGCATCTAAAATTTGGGAAATTCTCATAACCAACAATCATTCCTCGATGAAGAAAAACGATTATTCAAAGATCTCCATAGATTCAATTCTAAACTCCTTGAATTATTATATCGACTCGTTGAAAGAGAGGTTTGAGGAAAACTTGACTGATAAGCTCAAACAGCAACAGAAGAGACAAGAATTCTTGTTCTCCAGTAATTCGGTTAAACAAGATAATTTGTCACAATCAAAGGACAACTTGGTTATCGAATTGGCCGAAGATTCTTTAGTTTTCATTTCTGGATTTGTTCAGCTTATCTCCTCAGTGTTTAAGAATTTGTCGTCAGATTCAAAAGATATCAAACTAGCTGCTTTGAACCGATTCTACCCTATCATCAATGGCTTCTTATACTTTGACAACTTAATAACTGGAGGCAAAAACTTGAGTGTCGATGTGAACTCGAACAATACTCAGAATCCTAAGTATGTTGATTTACCTAACATAACAATCAGCGAGGAAAACAGAGTTATATTGATCAACTTGATGCTCAACCTTTTAAACAATATTGTTGAGGATGAGCAAGATTTGAGCATTAGATTCAAAGTATGGGAGATACTTGATCGCTGGTTGTATCACGGAATGAGTGAAGGAGAAAATCCTTCAAACTCAATTCAAAAAGATCCATTTTTGCATCAGTCCACTAGACCCAAGTATATCAATAAGAGGCTTATCAGACTCAATCAAGGCTTTGAAATCAAGTTAAAATCTCTCTCGCAAGTGAGCAATTTCATCAGGTTAGTGTCAAATCTATTGACTCCATTATCTAATCAAAGTGAAGCATTCGCAAAGTATTCATTGTTATACCCTGTTGATTTGGGATCAGGGTATAGAATAAATAACTCTGTTGGTATTTGGCCATATATTGAATACTTAATGGTCGAAGCTTTTGGAAAGTCCAACAGAATGACTAATTTTGAAGACCAAACTAAGATCAAAACTCAAGTTGTCAAGATTATCAAGTTTTCTCTTGAAGAGGTTGACTGGGTATTTTTAACTGATACTTCATCGAGAGTTATTCATGACCTTACCAACTTTAATGAAATCTTTGAGTCTAACATTTCTGGCCTAAAGTTAGACTACAAGTCATTTATCAAGTTGCATCACTCGATTCCAATCTTAAATTATTTGTTTGATGAGAAAGTATACAAGTCATTGATGAGCATAATTAATATTGGTCAAGATACTCTCGATAGAGATGCAAACGTTGTGAAATTAGTTGAAACTGCGTTGAATGTTGTGGAAGATGTTTTGAAATTACAGAATACCTTTATAAAGACATTGCTTCCAATTATGAAAGACCAAGAGTCAGTCAAAAGTTCTACAGTGGGAACTCATACAAGTCTTTTCAATTCTGTTGGAAAGTCTATTCTCGATAATGTTTACACACCTGCTACAATTGGAACTAATGGTGTGACCGATTTCTTTGAAATATTGTTGTTCAATTTATCTGTCATTCCCCAAATCGCGTTGTATGTCGGCAACTCAAGTTCAGAAAGAATAGTCTTCTCTTCAATTAATATCTTGAGCAAGATTTCATCCTCCTCATTCTTCATCACTTCAAATAATGAATCTATTTTGAGAAAGAATAGATTGTTAAGTACGTTCGAGAGTATTGATGAATCCATAAAGATCAAGTATGCTTTCATTAGTCAATTTGAGTCGTTGAATGTGTCAATGCAATCCAAGATCTTGGAATTTTTACTTGAGAATCTTCACAAATCCAATGGTACCAGTCCTAATGTCGGACATTTCCTTTTGGGATATGAGATTCATGGTGGAAATTTGTTCTTGACAAATCCCTCTAGTTCCGATGAACTGTCTCATAATACGCTCTTGAGGGTTTTGTTGAATACCTTGGAAGGCAACCTTACCAATTTGGGAGATGGTTTCAATGTACAAGCCGGACCTTCTAAGATTTCATCATTGATCTTGGAAACGATTATCAAACTCAGCCAAGACGCGATTAGTTCTCATGTAACATTGACTTATTTGAGAGACTTCCACTCCCTCTTCGAGAAGTTGCTTGATTATCAGCCTAAAATCGATCTTCAAACTTTATGGGAGGAACTTCCTTTCAACGGGGATTTGGATGAGGAAAACAAATTCATTGAGTCTGAAGCAAGTTATCAAGCTCTCTTCTCCTTCATAAATCAAAGAACGTTGATTTTGCAATACTTATCATTGGAGTTCCACAATATCCAATCGATTACGAAGAAAGATCATTATGCTAAATTGTTATTGAATATTCATGAAGACTTTATTAGTGGATCATCGCGAATTTTGAATTTCTTAGATGTGTTGAACTTCAAGTTTAAGAATTTCGATATCACTGATGGTGAGATGTTGAATCAAAAGTTCGATTTGGAGACCATTGTTGAAGATGTTAAAGGATTCGATTTCAAGTTGGATTTTGGCATCTTGGACAAAATTGTGAAAATTGTCAGTCAAACTAAAGGTGCACATACATTTGGACCGCTAGAACTTCCAGGTACTCAGCGCTCCATTCAAAGTCAACAGTCATTCAAGACATTACCAAGCATCTTTAGCCAGAATCAAGTTGTCCCAAGTAACCAAAATACTCAATTGAGCCAGACATTCATTTCACAACCCGCAATTGATACTTCTGCTTTGACTTCTGAGATTATTGTTGAATCCAACAAGCTTCACAACTTCATCAATAAATTCATCCTTTCGACTAATTTGAGAAACATTCAATTGAAATGTTTGCACTCATGGTGTCAGTTAATTGAGATATTGATCACCGATCCAAAAATCTCAAGACATCACTTTATTCTAGAAGTTCTTCAGATAATCTTACCCAAGATCAATGACTACTTGGAGACCGATATCCTATTCTCTGAAGAATTGATTTCTTTAAGTGTTTTGTTGTTCGATTTGTACGACAAGGAGATTCTTGAGAAGAGTGCCAATGAAGACTTTCTCCAGGGTATGCAAAGACTCACTTCATTGTTCAAGACATGTATTACAGGTATTTTGAACTCAAATTCTACTCCTAATTTGAGATCAAACCTCTATGTCTTGACCAACAAGTTCTTATTGAAGGTATTCAAGAATCAATCTATGATCGACGAAACCTCTTCGATTATTAGATCGATAGACAAGAAGTTCATTGAAATCATATTGAACGACTCAATTTATTCTGAAGGCTCTTCAAGAATCACTTCGATTTTATTGTTGGAAAGTTTGATTCATTTGTCCTCGTTCTCAAATCAGAACTTCGTGTTGAAGAGATTGATCAAGAACAACTCGTTGTTGTTATTAGTGAAGTCGATCAAAAGAACTGATGAAATGATCCAAAGTTTACAGAATGGCAAAGGAGGCGAAGGCATCAGTCTTGAAACCTTGTTGTTTGAATTGACTGCTTTCAAGTCAACGTTATACTTCCTTATCAGAGTATCGCAATCCAAGCCTGGTGCCTTGCAATTGATCCAATGTGAAATCTTCTCCATAATTAAGCAATGCTCAATTTTGAAGATCAATCCCGATCTTGGAATGAGTTTGAACTTAGGCGACCACCAAGACGTCAAGATTAGTTTGGTCTTGGATGCACCTGTTGGATTCAATGAATTGGGACCAGGCAAGAACTCCAACAATGTCTCTTACTTCGAATTCTTGGTGCCAATTTTCCAATTGGTGGTGTCCATCGTATTATCCATGGGCCCCACATACAAGCCAAGTTTGATCCAATGCAAGGACTTGTTGAAGACCTACGACAGCTTGGTTGTGGGTATCATGAAGCGTGATCTCTTGATTGAGAACAACCAGCACCACGAAAGCTACAAAGAAGACCTGATTAATTTGATTGGCCTCAAGGAGGTGGTCAAGTTGTTGACAATCTTGGATTCGTTGATTCACTATGAGGAGTAGTGTATATTATGTACAATAGATAGCTAAAAAGCTAATGAACAAGACAAATAAATTTATAAAAAGTAGTTCAGTATTGTTGTCATTTTTATATGATCACGCCAAAGATGGCTGACGAAGATCGCTCTCATTGTGCTTCATTACAAGGCCCTCTCCTTGCGTTTCGTTGTTCTACCAGCTATAGTTTTATGGCAATACCTGGCCTGCGCACGCACCACTACTTGAGAAAAAACTATCGATAAGCCAACATCAGAAACCACCCATAATGTCAGAAATCACTAAGACAGACCCCTCCAAATTCTTGAGCGACATCATTGGCAACTCCGTGGTTGTCAAATTACACAACGGCATCCAATACTCCGGCAACTTGCAGAGCATAGACGGTTTCATGAATATTGTGTTGGATGATGGAAAAGAGTTGGTTGGCAACGAAGTAGGCAAGAACTTCGGTGATGTTTTCATCAGAGGAAACAATGGTACGTAAAACGGAGATACACGGTGGGAAACAATGGAGGAAGCCTGTTGGCTTTGGATAGAGGTAGCGAGTGGTACTGGTGGTCAAAATATGGGCAGTATGTGAGGAAATGGACAAATATGGAAAAGAAAAGACAGAAATGGAACAATAAGATTCAACCATGTGTTTGCATGCCCATAAATGGAGCTAGCGGATGAACGAAGGCCTGTACATGTGGAATTGGCCAGTGCAGCAATAGTACCACAACATGTTCGACCGAGCGGCAAATATGGAGCTAACCCGTCCGCCGTCTGTTTTCTAGCGCATCCTCGTGCGTTGAGCCATTACTAACAATCTAGTGTTATATATAAGTGTTGCTTAAATGTATAGTAGTAATGTATAGTAGAGACTTCTAGTCACGTGACTGATCACGTGCACGAGTATTGTGTAATAAGCGCCAGCGAATCAAAGCGCGCACCCGCGTTGGCCGAAATGGCCCTCCATCCGCTTAACTATGGTGCTTAACTATGGTGCCCGGTCGTGCGTCCTGGCAAGAAAAATTCCAGCAAAACCCAAACTATTCAATCCAATAGGTTCGAATTAGATAGCCATATACAATCAGTCATCATGTCCTTCATCATCAGAAGACAATTGTCTACTTTAATCCCACCAAAGGTTGCTTCTGCTAAGGTATGTACTTGCATTGGATTGCCCGCCAGGCCCCGAGTGGAATGAACATCGACACCAGCACATGCCAGAACGGATGAATAAGTCAAGACCAGCGATCATATTCCAGCTGAATGGTCACAACGGAACAAATATGATGGGAAAGTCATCCAAGAAGTCAAATACACCCAGTGATCCAGAGAGATCCAGTTTCGTCAAATCGTGGAAGTTTCAGAGCATTCAAGCTAGGCTCACCATGCCAGAACCCTCCATAGGTATTCATTGGAAGCAATGAGTCTCACCCACTCGAACTGCGTGGCCCAGCCCTGTTGAACTAGTACTAACGTTTAGAACATCGGTTCCAACCCTAACGCCAAGAGAATGGCCGAGGTTGTCTCTTTCTACAAGAAGTTGCCAACCGGTGCTGCTCCAGCCCCAAAGAAGCCAACCAACCCACTTGCCAAGTACAAGGCCGCATACTTTGATGGTGACAACGCCTCTGGTAAGCCATTGGTCCACTTTGCCATTGCCATCATTCTTTTGGGTTACACTTGGGAATACCAAACCCACTTGAAGCACCACCACTAAGAGGTTAGCTAGAGTAATATAAGATTCTGAAGCCGGATGTAGAGCAAGGTGGTATTGTCAGGATTAAGAAAAAGAAGGAATAAGAGCCAGTGGTTTTGTGAAGATTAAAATTGAAGAGGATGCAGAGCCATGGTAGTTTTCAGCACTAAATTATTGAAGAGGATGTAGAGCCACATCGAAGTATTGTCGGTACTAGAATAGCTGGGGCAGGACGCCAGTGCCCAGTGCTAAATTAGAGTACGGAATATTTCTGTGGAGGAGGTAGTTTTACAAGGAGCTGTGAGCCAGGAAGTTTGGACTACGACTAATTAAGTCGGATACGGGCTATTTAGTTGAGGCAAGGGCAAGCCACATGGAACCACCAAATAGAAGGGCCGAATCAGGGGCTGTCTAGAACACCTGTTCTAGCCCCTCCAGGAGTCTTCGTGGTCTGGAAGTGCAAGAAGACAGACGAGGCGTTCCCAGCATGTACTGACTCTGATCTGGAGATGCTACTGATGGCTAGAATAAGATAGGTGCCAGAGAGTATGGAACAGCTGCCATTTCTGGCCAATTTCTGCACTAGTATACGGTTTGTGTCTTCGTTTCACCATCGCTTAATTAGAACCGAATACTGCGTGGTCTGACCCAACACGCTTCACGCCACGTCGTCTTTCCGTAGTCTCCTGGGAGTCCCACCACAGTAGGCCCAAGGTGTTTCGCACCCCAAACCAAACCACGGCTACAATAAGAGGAACAGGGGCACAGGAGTACCGCCAGAAGAGCAACAAACAACATCTCTACTGTACGCTTGCCCAACCACCTCATCACAGAACGGTAACGAAACTATATTTAAGCAATATTTCCCGAATTTGGGCCGCCTCCAGCAGGAATCCGCTGGGCACCCCTGGTGGTCGTCTCGCTGTCGTAGTACTGAAGTGAGGGTTTTTGGCCGGGTTCTGGCTGCCACGCCTGCAAACGAGTGCCTCAGAAGGGCCGCACTACCAGCCTGCCAGGCCCACGATAAGCACCACAGGCCGAAGAACGGGTCAGTGCTGCCACTGCCAACGGCACGAAGGTGATCAGTGTACTGTCTGAACGAGCCCTGTGCCACCAGCTGCCGTTTGTACCGTCTGTGGTGTCTAGCGAGCCGTGGTTTGGTGGCGTTGGCTGTCCGTTCCAGGCACTCTGGGCTGACGCACCAGTTCACCATGCCGCAGAACCACCACAAACCGACTCCCCGGTGACATAGACGCGGCAGGGGCCAGTGGTGGTTCCAGAATGCCAGCGCGAGCCACCAGCCAGCGACGCTACGAGCGATAGTTTCAGGACACTAGAAGGCTCTCTAGGTACCTACACTAGCAATCTACGGTTCCCCTGCCAGCTCTCTATTCCTCTACCAGCTCTCTCTTCCCCTCTAGTTACGGTTCCCTACTAGCACTCCCTCTGCCTACCGCGCCAGGGGCGCCAGGGACCCCATGAAAATAGTGAAAACGGGGCGCGCGCACGACCGTTCCTGATTGTACTCGTGATTTTATCACTAACAAAGAAAAAAATGGGCCAGGAACCAGCAGCCAAAATTGACGGAGATTTGGGTAACAGTAGGAGCTTTGAATCCATCTAACTAATTGAGACATCACGGACGCCTGTTCTTCCGGAGCCGTTCCACCTGTTCCAACCCGCCAAGCCCCTAGCACCCCACCCGTTCGCGAGCTAGTCCTTGCTTGTCGCTTTACCCAACGACGTGTTTGCTCCGTTTTATCACGAACCACCCAATTGTCGTCGCCAGCACCACTACAGATCCCAGTACCAACATCCCCTACACTGAACAAAAATGGATCCGAATGGCACCCACGATCCCCAGTACCAGCCTCGGCGAGTAGCGAGTCTGAACCTTCCCTCCAGAACCCCCCCAGCCCAATCCGACCAATCCCAGCACCCAGGCTACGCCAGACCAGGCGAGCCTGCTACTCCACGTATGCTCAGAAGTGTCAGCGGGTCGCTCCGCAATTCCAAGTCGGACATCAACTCCAGATCCACTGAGGACCACGGCGAGTCTCCCCATTATGTCACCAATACCGACGCCACCACCCATTCCAGGGAATCGAGCTTCCATCAGTGGCAGCAGCAACAGTCTCAGCCAGTCCGTACCGTTCCAGCGCCGACCCACCAGAGAAGCACCAGCACATCGAGAACCCACCCACCTGCCACACCCGCTGCTATTAATCCTCAGCAGCCCCAGAGAAAGGAATTGTTACCTCCAGCAGCCATAGCGTCTCCTCCTTCAAAAGATGCAAACTCGGGTAGTTTGGTTGCGTCTAAGAATTCCCAATCTCCATCCCAGGCCCCTCCACAGCAACAACACCATCACCAGCATCATAGCCAGAACCCACACACTCCCCAGCAACAACACCGTGGCCATCAAAGACACCCATCACAGGCAGAGCAGGCTCAACAACAGCAACCCCAACAGTTTCACAGAAAGTCTATTGGAGATTGGGATTTTGTCAAAACTATCGGTGCCGGTTCCATGGGTAAGGTGAAGCTTGCACAGCATAACTCCACACACGAGCTTTGTGCTGTTAAAATCATTCCTCGAGCTGCAAAGGTTTATCAAAGAGCCCACTCCGACGATCCACCCCCTTCGACTGCTCAAGAAGCTGCCCAGAGGCATAAGGAATATGAGAAAGAGGTAGCTAGAGATAAGAGAACCATTCGTGAGGGTGCATTAGGAAGATTGTTGTTTCATCCTTACATCTGTCGGTTGTACGAAATGGTTCCAATGACAAATCATTACTATATGTTGTTTGAACACGTGGAAGGTGGACAGATGTTGGACTATATCGTTGCTCATGGATCCTTAAAGGAAAAGAATGCACGTAAATTCGCTCGTGGAATCGCTTCAGCTTTGGATTATTGTCACAAGAACAATGTGGTACATCGTGATTTGAAAATTGAGAATATTATGATAAGTGAGAAGGGTGATATCAAGATTATTGATTTTGGCTTGTCGAACTTGTATTCTCCTAAAAATTTGTTGAAGACTTATTGTGGTTCATTGTACTTTGCGGCCCCAGAGTTGTTGTGTGCTAGACCATATATCGGTCCTGAAGTCGATGTGTGGTCCTTTGGTGTCGTGTTGTATGTGTTAGTATGTGGAAAAGTTCCATTTGATGACTCTTCTGTTTCAGTTTTGCATGAAAAAATTAAGAGAGGTGCTGTCGAATATCCATCGTTCCTTTCAAAGGAGTGTATTTCGTTACTTTCAAGGATGTTAGTGGTGGACCCCTCTAAGAGAGCAACTTTACATGAGGTTCTTCAGCATCCTTGGATGAATAAGGGTTATGAGTACAGAATTTCCAGTTATATCCCTAAAAGACAACCATTATCTTTACCATTGGATCCTGAGATTATCAAAACTATTGCATCTTTCGAATTGGGAACAGTTCAACACATCTCTGAAGAATTGACCAACATTCTTACTAGCGTGGAATACCAGATGAGCTGTGAAAATTGGCAAAAGATTACCGACCAAGGTCGTGAATATGCTACTGCTTCTAATGCGCACATTTTACCAGATCCTACTGGCGGATTCCATCCATTGATTTCTATTTATTTCCTTGTTGATGAGATGAAGAAGCGTAAGAGAGCTAAGGAAGAAGCTGCAAGAGCACAGTATCAACAACATGCACAGGCCCAAGCCCAAGCGCAAGCGCAAGCCCAGGCCCAAGCGCAAGCCCAAGCACAAGCACAGGCCCAAGCGCAAGCCCAAGCACAAGCGCAGGCACAAGCACAAGCACAAGCACAAGCTGAAGCTCAGAAAGAGAAGAAGATCAAGAATGAGTTGCCTGAAATTCGTACACAGATCCCACCACCATCTCAAGTTCAATCGCCTCAGCCTGATAGACAAACAACGATATCAAGAGCTAAATCAACATCTCAACCAACGACTCCAGTGCTTAACCAAGAATCTAGGACTACTTCGCAAGGTGCAAGAACCGCTGCTCAGGATGTATTGCCTTCTATTGCTTATCCAGAGCAAGCGCATACTTCGGGTGTATCTTCAATAAGGGATACTCGCGATGAATCATTGAATGCTCAAGCTATACCAGACCAACAGCCTCATAGTCCTGTCGAGTCTTCCGCTATTCCTGAGACTTTGGATCCTAATGCTTCTAAGGGTGGATTCAATTCATTGTTGAGAAGATTGTCTTCCAAGAAATACAAATCGAACTCTGCGTATAGTAGCAGAGGAACCGCTTCGCCCACGTCGCCACCACATCAAAGCAATAGCTCACATCCTCCTTTACCAAGAGTCGTACTTCCTCATGATTCTCCCACCAAGTTGTCTCCTCAAACATCAACCTCATCGCCTAAGATGGACCCAATGGTTCGTAGAGGTGTCAGTATGAAGGTTACTGCTAAGGAAAAGTCATCATCTTCCCGTATAAACTTACATCCTTCAGCAAACGCCTCGAGTTCTCAGCAATCTCAACAATCTCAACAATCTCAGCAATCTCAGCAATCTGATTCCCAGAAGAACCTCAGAGTTTCCGATACCAGCAAGAAGGCACATGCTCGCTCAGCATCTACCTCAACTGGTCAATCTAAGCCTCATGGTTTCATTCCGGTTGAATATTTGCCCCCATTGCCCAACTTGAACACCAACAACACCGTCGTCCCCAACAATGCCAATAACTCTCTCAAGCCCGGTGCAGTCTCTACTAGTGGTAGAAAGCTTCATCCCACGGCCAGAGCCAAGTCAGTTGGACATGTCAGAAAGGATTCTTATCACGGTCGTAATCGTGCTAATACCCAGACTCATCCTCCATTACCAAACTCATTAGCTGCTCAAAACAGCGATGAAGTGGTTGGCGAGGGCTCAACCAATGATGGTTTCTTCGATGATGTAACATTGGATGATGTTGAGTACCAAGATATTCCTCAATTGACTGAGGAACAAATCATAGAGCAGTTCAATGAGGCCAAGCCCAACAGCATGCCCTCGATTGAGCATTGCAAGACATTGTTCTTGAAAGGTTTCTTTAGTGTTCAAACTACATCTACCAAGCCATTACCAGTTATCAGATATAACATTATCAACGTTTTGAGCAAGTTGGGTGTGAAGTTTCAAGAGGTTAAAGGTGGGTTTGTGTGTGCACATACACCTTCGTTGCAAGCTCAACAATTCGTCAGGGATGAGGAGTACTACAATAATCCAAGCACTATAGATACTCAGTTGGAGGGTGATCTTGAAACTAAGGTTACTGAGGAGACTTCAAGCGAGCACAAACAATTGTATGGCGATGCCTTCAAATCTACTTCTTCTTCTTCTTTCGAGCATGAGAAGAGTTCCCCATCAAGAGCAAGAACTCCAGAACCAAGCGAAGCCAAGACTCCTAGTAGACAACCTTCCTTACATCTCAACACTCAAACTTTGTCGCCCACTCCAAACACAGGATTGAAGACCCATAGATCTTCCAACTCAATTGGAGGCGGACATAGAAGAAAGTTTTCCATTGGAAACTCCATTTTGGGATCTTATAGGAAGAAGAATGGTTCTCAAGTGATGATGCCACCAAATACCCCAGCTGCAGCTAGGGTAGCAAAGTCGTTATATCCTGATGACTATGATTTTGGTGATGACGATATTAATGGCAGACAACAGTTTGAAGACGATGATTCGGTGGACTCATTAAATGGATTGAATATTGGTGGTGGTAGCGACATGTTAATCTCATCAAGAATCGAGCATAGAGCTAGACATCAAAGGTCTCCAAGTACCTCCAGTCAATCGTCGAAGTCTAAGAAGTCACCATTAAAGTTTGAGATTCATATTGTGAAAGTTCCATTGGTTGGGTTGTATGGTGTACAATTCAAAAAGTTATTGGGTAACACTTGGAATTATAAGACTTTGGCTAGTCAAGTCTTGAATGAGTTGAATTTGTGAGTTCTTGTATGGTTCTTCAAATTGTTATTATCTGAGCATTTGCACATTTTGGTTTTCGTTAATTTTAGCTAATTGCTTATTGGGTGAAGGTATTTCTCTTCCGAGTCTCAATTTAATTTTTCTTCTATTTCTCTTCTCTAATTTATATAAGTTTATTTAATTTACATCTCGACTATTTATACAATCGTATTGGATTTTGGGCTATAATAATACAAAGTATATACTGAAATATGGGCTGACAGGAGCAGTTAATACAGCCTAATTGTAGTGTGCATGGAAGTTAGATTGACCATTTTGGTATGTTGCACTTTCAGATTCAGTGTTGGATGGTGGAGGAGGAATTGCTTGGGATTGGGGTTCCTCTTGGGCGCTCCCAGGGAAGGTCAATGGAGCCTGTCCTACCACATGGCCTGTTCCATTGCTCAATTGACCTTGTGCAATATCACTAGTTGGAACCGGTGCTTGTTGTTCCGGAATAGCACTAGCTGGAACCGGTGCTTGTTGTTCTAGAATTTCCCTAGTTGGAACCAATGTTTCTGATTGTACTGGAATTGCACTAGTTGGGACTGGTACTTCCGTAACACCGACCTGGCCATTGTCTGTTGGTGCTGGTGTTTCAATGGGAGTATTATCTGGAGTTTTCATTGGAGTAGCAGAGTGACTATCAGTACGCTCAGCATCAGATCTTCTAAGCTTCAACCTTTCATCTCTGGTCAAGCCACTAGTGTAGTCGGGTGCAACTTGTCCCTGTTGTTCTTTCAATTTCATACGTCTTTCGAATCGTTTTTGAGCAGCCACCTTGAGCTCATACTCTTCTTGCTCCCGTTGTACTCTTAACTCTTCTTGCCTCTGCTTCTCTTTAGCTTCTAATCTCGAGGACCGTTTTCTAGTAGCCAATAAGCTGGCGAGCTGCAACTCCTTTCTCTTGTTCGTTATTATCCTTCTCTTTCTGATCTCATTTTCAAGAATAGATTCCACCACCGCTTTTCTGGATAACTTGGAGGTTAATGTCTTCGAGGCGTTATTTTTACCCTTTGAATATTTCTGGAGAACTTCGTCAAACTCATAGATGTTTTTGAAAATCAACTCAAAATCAACGTTGGGATCAATGTCAAATTGACTTGGCTCGTAATACTCATTGGGATCTATAGGGGACACTTTTCTCTTTTTTGGAATCACTAGGGGATTGAATTTAACGATTCTCTTGTACAAACGATTGTTCTCAAACAACAAAATATAGTCGACCTGCGAGTTCTTTTCGCTCGACAGTCTTTCCGTCAATATTGGATCCATTCTCAAGTTCAAGGTAAGGTTATTCTTGTCCACCCAGTTTCTGAAACCTGCATAGCTCGAAATGTAAGTTATTAATATGAATAAGATCTCAAACTTTTCAGTAATAGAAAGACTGTCAAACTTGGGATCGTCCTCTTCATCGCCGTAGTCCTCACCGTTTTCAATTTCCTCCTCTCTGTCTCTACCTTTCAAAGGTGTCTCGTAGCCGAACCACAATCGGAAAAGTTTCTCGAAATTGTTCAAAGACGTCAATTTCGAGTTTTGTACAGAGGACATCAAACCAAGCTTGATTTTGTCGAGGAGCAGGTGAGTGGGGTTGCCATTTTCGTCCTCTGCGTGGGTGGCAGGGAAATAGTGCAAGAGTTCCAGCTCGAACAAATCAACGTCGAAAGTCTCCGATTGAAGCTTGATGTATCCGCGGAAGTTGTACAACCAATTGACCACGTAGAGGTACTTGTAATCTACTCGCAATGCCTTGAGTTCGTCGGATTCGTCCTGTTGGTTCAAGAGAAGGATGGGTTGGAGCTTGCTCAACTGGGTAATCTGGTCCTGGTTTCCCACCGACAAGTTGAGACTGGGGTGTCCCTCGATGGCAGGAGTGCTGGATTTGCTTTTAGCGACCATGACGAGACTATGTGTGGATGGAGGTGTTTGGTGTCGACGTGTCTTGCTGATTAGAGTAGCTGGTGGTGTCTGTCAATGGTTGAAATTCTAGTCTTTTTTACGCGTTGGCGCGTGATGGTGATAAGGTGGAGCCAGTGGAAAGGGCAGGCAGGAGTAGAGAAGGGAGTGTGGGACTGGAAAAAGAGAACAGGGAGAGCGTGTGGTAAAGAAGTAAACCGACAGAGTAGAGAGCGGAGGGACTTCAGGTCAGAAATAGGGATAGTGAATCAGACACCATGCTAAGAATGAACTATATAGAAAGAAGTCTGTTTTGAGCCCTTCTGTCGGATTAGTAGGCAGTTGATTCGATGACGAGTGCCACGATGGCGTGGAACAAGAAGTGATTTAGAGATAAGTTTAGTATGCACATAGTTATGGTTTTTGTTTCAAAAATTACCAGGACTTGTTGAGGAACGCAGAATAGTTTTCTGAACGAGCTACTTGTAGGAGGGATATACAATAAGTGAGCTGATTTTTGTGATTGGCAGTTTCTAGGTACTAGACCGCCCACGGCGCCAGAGATCAACTTGGGTGGTCCCTTACGTCTACAAAAGTTTCAATGCTTCTAACACCCACATCTACAGAGGAATCTCTAGTTTCTCGTAATATATTGCACTAAGAACTGAAAAAACCCCTATTTTGAGAATGAAATCACTCTAACGTCAGTCATGTCGTCGTTTGAACCGTGGAGGCAGTGCCCCAATAAATAAATATATAGCAATATTAATACAAGCGTATAAGATCAGAATTGAATGTAACCGTCATTTCCTAATTGATGTCACGAGCAACAGGAGGAGCAAACTTGAGGTGGTCCTTGATTCCCCGCTGTTCGAGAGCTGCCTTCAATGCGTCGTTCTTATTCTTGATCAATTCGATCTCATTACTGATCCGAATAAGTGCGTTGTGCTTAGACAAGTTTGGCAAGCCATCCTTGTTGACTCTAGCCCTCTTGCTCTTTCTTTGCACAGAGTCGCTGACAGTGGCTGGCAACTTGTTGAATGCCTCGATGTCTATGATCAAGCGAAGACATCTTTCGTAGGCAAGCTTACACATCTGTCTTCTCTTTTGTTCAGAATGGGAATGGTTTAAACGTTTCTGTTCCAACGACAACAATGGCTTCAGCGATGATCTTCTACGCTTCTTGATTCCGTTCGCTTCGTCGTCGCCACTGAATGACTCCGAGTTGCGTTTTTCTTGTTTGAAGTTGAACATACTCTCGTTGTTGTCACTGGAGGGAGGTGTTATCAACTCGGTTGTTCTCTTCATTTCTTGATACCTGAATCCATTAGGGTCCTTGGAATCGAGGGGAGTGGCTATGTGGTTTGGACTTCCGTTGGATGGTGGGGTGTTGTCTCTGTGGGGATGACTAAATGCTTCGGTTAACTCCTTCTTCAAGGTCTCGTGCTCCATGAGGCCCTGCTGGCTCATGTTGAGGGGGAGGGAGTTGCTCTTTTGTATGTTCAACTGGTTGAAGCTTTGGAACCTGTTTCCAAAGCCTGTCTCCATTTTACCCTTGTTGCCCATCGGTATCGGGTTCATGGTGTGCAAGTCGAACAAGTCGTTGAATTCCTGGCCAGGAGAGTCTGTGCCAACGGCTCCTGGACGGTTGTAGAAGTGGAGGGATGCCTCTTCGGCTGGGTTGGCCAAGTTGTCCAAAAACTTCTCCAACGCGTTGGATTCGGTGTTGGAGAAGAACTGGTCGAAGTCCTCTTCGTTCTCGCGACGCTTTTTCATCGATTCGCTCTTGATCGAGGGTGTGCTGGACTGCTGGCTCTCGCCATTGAACATGTAGTTCTTTGACACGCCTCCGTTCAAGATCTGGGTGCGATGGTAGTTGAAGTTAGGGTCTTCAGCACGGCTGGTAGGCGCTGGAGATGGATCGGAGCTCAAGTTGAAGTTAAAAGGTGAGTTGGCAGAGTATTGGCCCAAGCCTTGGGGTACCATGGCACGTTGTTGCTGGGTAGGGTGTCTGGCACCCGAGGCCAAGGTGGACACGTATTGCTGGTTCAACATCTGGACCTTTTCCAATTGCTCGATGGAGGAAATGGCGTTTTTTTGCTGCAAGGTGGTGTACATGTTGTAGGCTTGCTCGAAGTCCATGTCAGCTGAAAGTATGTCGAGAAAGTTGTAGTCGGAGTCTTCGTTGGGACGGCTGGGGTGCTGGTCGGGGAAGACTTGTTGGGAGGAGGAAGGCTGGACAGAGAAGCTTGGCCCAGACAGTTGGTCGAAGTGGTAGTCTTGTTGTGTGAGGGCGTTGTCAGTGGATTCCAGGGACGGGATGTCTGGATGGGAGTTGGAGGGTGATTGGGGATTATAAACACGGTCTTTGTGTCCGCTCATAGTAAAAGAAGTTTAGATGAAACAGCGCCTAGGCAATTATTTATATTCATTAATTTCTACCCCAGATCCTCCGTAGTATTGGCACTTCAAAATTGATCTAGAAGAGCGGTGGCGACACGCCTTCGGGTAGCCGGCAGCGTGGACTGGCTGCCCAGCCCCGCAATTTTTTTTTTCCGCGGGCGTCGATTGCCTGTAGGGACAGCTGTCAAACAGGCGGCAGGCGGGTCAGGAGAGGGCCCAGGCAGGTGGGCTGCGGCAGGGGAGTTGTTACGGTGATTTGGCGGTGTTCTGGCGGCTCTGGAGGGTGTATTGGCCCTACTGAACCCCGTCTGGATAGTCAGGTTTCGCAGTCAGGGACCAAGTGAAACGACATTTAAAGTTACTAGGCTTAGTTTGAAACTAAGGGCCGCGGCCTAAGTAGCTGTACAATGCGGGCGTGGGGTTGGACTACTCGTTTAATTCGCAGCAGATGCCCAAAGCGGCGAAGGATGAGGCGCAATCTTTCATTAATATTGACTTATTGGGAAAGTGGGGTATCGCAGTAGTCTATTACCTCCGTACTTTGCATATTGTCCTTTCGGAGTCTTCGTATTCCGAAGTCCACCACTGGCTGGACTGCGCATTTTGGACCTACACAGGTTTCTGGAATCAATTCCTCTGACCTGGTTGGCAGAACCTGCCCCAGGGGTGCTGCCAGGGGCCCAGTGCCATAGCCACTTTTCGCACTTTTTTAGGTCTCCTGGAGGTAAGGAACCCAGCCACCAGTTCCCCGTTGCCGACCTCCGTTAACTCCCAATTTGCCCCATTTTTACCCCTCTATATCCCACATAACGTCCGTTCTTCCATTCAGCCATGTAGTGGGTGTTCCACGCATTAGCTACAAGGTTTCTGCTGTCTACATGACCTCGGTTCTGTTTTGAGTCTCCGCTATTCAAATCCTAATGCTGCAGGGAACGCAATCTTTTCCCCCCTTTCTGATAGAGTTCTCCTATGCACCTTCAGGGGATGTTATGCGAGTTTCGCGGATCCTGAACCCTAACTCCGCTGATGAGGGCAACTTTACGGCTGGTCACTGAGCGTTGTGCGGGCACTACCCGCCTATCCACTCATATGTGGAGACACCTGTAAAACAATAGAGGGTTTACGCCAGCTTTATTGTTCAACCTCCAATTACACACTTGCCCCCCATTGGGGATATCCCTCTAATTGCAAGCCACTAATACATGATTGTGGTTGCTTGAGTTGTTCCCACACTGTTCGAAGAAGGCGAAGCTCCGATCGTTACTGCACCATACATGTAAGTGGCCCTACCTAAGAGATATTTTTTCGATCCCAATTGCTGTACTCAAGAAATTATCTACCTGAGGCAGTACCCTACGAGGCCGAAGTTTGCACCTTGCGTCCCCGGCTCACCGGACTTATTGTTTGCTACAGGTTAACATTTTCTTCATTTCCTCTTACTACACCAACAACCATTGTAGCAAGTTTCACTCCAGGGCCGTCAACACCCCGGTCTTGGCAAGGACTGATGGCGCGCACAGCCGGGCCTTGGACGTCTTCCAGCCAATCAACTGCCTACTGATAAGCTGCATTAGAAGCACCGGGTGCTTAGCGAGATAAGACGGCCCACGTAATGAAAATTTCGGGCTCACCTCGAATCTTGGCTGTACCCAGCTCTAGGGGCTCAATTTCCGATGGAGGCGGACAATAAGCTTCTAGACATAATGCTTGGTCGTCATAGGGGGGGAGGCCAATCCGGGGTAAATTTCATCTCCACCCCAGACACAATGTCGCATCAACTAGTGCGACATGGGACTTGCGCAACGACATGTTAGCTCCCATACGCGTACCTCCATTCACCAACTGCCAGGCCCACCATATGGACGGTTTGAAGGCGTCGCTAGCCCAGCAGCTACCCAAAAATGCCAAGTTCAACTTGTTCTACGTGCAGTCCAAGCCAGCGTACGTGAAGCCGCTTGTCAATGTCCGCAAATCGCTGGAAGAAAGGCCATCCACCATCAAGATACGACACTTTTTCAACTTGATCGACGCAGCCAAAGACGTCATCGTATTTGGGATAGAAATCGTGGTGTATCTCACATTTCAGGGTGCCAAATTGGAGCAGAACGTATTTGTTTCCAAGTGTGATACCGTGGGGCTCTTCAACCATAATGTCAGGATCGGACCCGTGGTGAAAGTCCTTTTGGATTGGGTCATCCTGTTTGATCTTCGTCACTACAACTTGAAAACTAGAAAAGAGATGAAGAAGGAATCCACAGATAGCTTGACCCCTTCCTCCAAGGAGTACAACATCTTTAAAACCGATACTTTGGTGTATCTTGAAAAGATTTCCGAAAAGTTGGCATCTGGCCCTGAATACTACTCCAGCATCAAATATTACAACAAATCTACGCCTCACAAAAAGGAGTCTTCGGACTCCAAGTCATTGGTCCTTCCACCACATCAGACCATTAAAATTTCCCTCTTCGCCAAAGCTGCTCAACAGTATTTATTTCCAAGCTCCTTCAAGAACAAAAACAAGCATGTGGTCAATGGGGTCAAGTTATTGGAATGGTGGTTACGTGTGATCGATCAAAATTTGTCTGGCAAGCCAGGTGCTCAATGCAAGTTACTCATTCCTGGTCTTGCTGAACAGCCAACATCCAAGTTTCTTACAAACCTAAGCAATTCTTGGACTGTTGGTCACATTTTCAATGCAAGCAATTTGGCAATCTACAATATTCCTCTATTTCCAGATGATCCCAAAGGTAGATTCTTGGAGCACTTGATTGTTGAAAATAACTACCAGAAGATGGAAAACGATCGCTTCTACGAAGAGTTGGGCTGCAGACAAGAGTTTAGATTGGGAGATGTAGTTGGACTCATTGGGGCACAAATTGATGGAGTTCCAATTTTGAAGAACGAGCCAAATGAGGAGATTGTCAGAAATATCATTTCCATCAGGGACTATAAACAGTTGGTTAACCTATTGAAAAGCGAGCACTACAACATCGAATCCGATGTTAGAGAATTGGTCATATCCAAGATACCAGAGTTCTGTAATAATAAGAATTTTGAACACGAGGAGTACATAGAATTGACGGGGACTAAGGAATTCGTCGCCCAGCAAAAGTCTGACTCCAATCCTGTGGTCAATACATTGACGGTGAGAAAGAGGAGCAAGGGGTCCGAAGTACCCAAGGTGAATAACTTGACAAACTTGGTTAAGCGCAAGAAGAAGGCTGTATAGTAAATCTCAAAGACAATAAACGTATACCAGCATTGTTGGATAAACACTCCTGTAAGTTACACAAGAAGATGAAGATTTTATGCAAGGTACGAGGTGATTCAAGTGGAGTTTGAACCAATGATCACATGCTTATCTCTTTTTCACATGCTGCTCATCGGGATCTCATCTTTATCTAGATTGGGGTTGGTTATTAGTATCAGCCGTATAGTTATCTTTTGAGATTAATGAAGCCACAGTGGGGCTACAATTAATAATCTAATATGGTTGGTTCACCAACTTCAAGATCAAAATTTAAAAGACGGAAGCAGTGTTAAACTTGTAGAGAAAATGTCACCTCGAATGTGTTATAATTGACGAAAACAGATCACCCCGGTATCAATTCTTCTGAAGGTTGATAAGCATTCAATTGCGTTACTCAACATACAAGTAGAGGATCTGGAGCCTGTGGTAGAGAGAAAAGAATTTCTAGGATAGTACTCCAGTTTCCTTACTACGTTGGCAGAATCAGAAAATATGAGAATAGCTGGAGAAGCTTGGACGAATATCATTTGGAAACAAGTTGAATTGAATGGTTAAACAGGTAATAATGCTCCGAAAGTTCTACCTGAAAAGGAAGTTTGGAACTTAATAGATCAAGAAAAATCTAATTTTGCACTTGAATCCGTTAATTCCGTCCTGGTATTCGGATATTTGATTCAGGAATCAGATTAAATGTGAGCCCAGATGTTATTCACCTTTTTCGATTGTAATAGACTAATAGTTCACCTGGCGTTAGAGGCATTAATATTACTGTTGGGGAAGTTACCAAAGCTCTCGTTGCTCTGGATTGCCATAAGTAAAAGTTATTAGGCTTCGAAAAATTCACCTTCACAATCCGTAGTTGAAACTGTTGACTAGGTTTTGAATATCAAAAAACCATGACAACAGCTACAATGAAAATATTGGTGTGGCTATCTTTTAGTAATAATATTAAGCAAATATTGACATACGAAACACACACCTCTCTTAATGTCGCAGAGACATTATTGCAATAGCTCTAAACCTAGTTGATGCCAAAAGCACACTGTAACATCACAGAACATCAATATTATTGTTGCCTGTATCAAAAGCGGAGGCCATATCAATCATCCTAACGAGTAATTACTAGACTTTCAGTTGAGCTCCATTCCCGTTCCAAAATTACGTTTCTTGCTGGAGTTCGAAGTTGGAACTGATTCAGCCTCCTGCGCTCTTATTCACTCGCAGCAATTTTGCAAGTTACGTTAACGTTTCTCATTCTTTGCAGGCTTCCGGACCGCTAATCCCCTAACCGAGAATGCCCTCAAGATAGATGTTTGTGTTCCTTAAGATAGCAGCCGCGGTACAAAGAGTAATTATGGTACGCCTATGGCTCAGCATTTGAGCATGCCTGTGTTTTTTCTTCTAGTTGTTGTATAAGTCTGGATGTAAACTGCACTTCGGAAGTTATCCCAGTACGGCACCGCCTAATAGCGGAAGCGGAGCGGGCGCAACCCGCATATAACATCCGAACCCTGCATTTTAGAATATACCGTTGCAGGAGAAGGGTTGTTTCATGATACCGCCACTGCAGGTTAACTTCAATTGTCAGGATGTTTGAGTGTGTTTAGTAACCCTGCTTTTTCTGTCTCGATAGTCATTGGTTCCCCGTCAGCAAGTGTGCAGTTTGCCCCTTAACGGGTATACTTGATTCGGATAACAGACAGCAATGCAGCACAATATAAAAAGATACAGTGAGCTCACTTCCATCTCAATTCACACTCACAAACATCAAAATGTCTACCGTCTTAGTCTCAGGAGCCACCGGTTTTATTGCTCAACACATTATCAAGCAATTGCTTGAAAAGAAGTACAAGGTCATTGGTACCGTCAGAACGGATGCAAAAGGTCAACACTTGACCAAGAATTTCAATAATCCTAATTTTCTGTATGTTTTAGTTTCAAACCTCGCTACACCTGGTGGTTTTGATGAAGTTTTCCAACAGCACCCAGAAATTGAATACTTCCTTCATACTGCTTCACCATTCACCTTGAGCGATGACAACGTTGAAGAAAACCTTTTGAAGCCGGCACTTGCAGGAACCAAGGAAGCTTTGACCTCCGCCCACGCCTACGGTAAGAACCTTAAAAAGCTTGTGGTTACCTCATCATATGCTGCTATGGGTTGGACGTATCTCGTTGACAAGTCCATTCCAGATGATGTCTACATTGACGAAGCTAGCTGGACCGATATCCCATGGGATGTTGCTGCAAAAAGCGATGGGTTAACTGCTTACATTGCTTCCAAAGCCCATGCTGAAAGGGAAGTTTGGAACTTCAAGGAAAGAGAAACCCCAAATTTTGATCTTGCTGTTGTTAATCCAACCTACGTTTATGGCCCACAAGCTTTCGATAGCGATGTCACTGAACATATGGGTGAAACCTCCGAAATCATCAACCGTATTATCAAGTTGCAACCAGGTGAAACCCCTCATAGAGACAGAGGTTTGTGTATCGATGTAAGAGATGTTGCTGGTGCTCATATTATTGCTATGGAAAGAGACGAATGTACCGATAAGAGACTTCTTCTTTTCAACGCTGCATTCTCTGAGCAAAACTTCCTCGACCTAGTGCACAAATTCTACCCGGAACAATTTAAGAATGTTCCAATCGGTGACCCAAAAACTACTCAGGCAACCCTTACCAAGACTTTCTGGGGTGATATCCACAATGAGAAGACCAGGGAGATCTTGAAGCAAGACTGGTATTCCCATGAGAAAAGTGTCAAGGATATACTTGAGCAAATTATCAGGGTCAGAGGCCTTTAAAGTGTTTGGCTACTTTGTTTCCTTTTTTTTATTATGAATAAAAATTAATCAGAATAATGTTGATTCCGACATGTAGCTAAATAATATCCAATGATGACAATAAACCCAGAATATTTCAAGTGATAGGTATTACCACTTCCCATTAAGACTTGAAATCACGGTATTCGAATATGAAACCCAAATTGAAAGTAATTAGAAAGGTGAAGTGAATTGTTTTCATAAAGAGATAACCACTACGACAATAGAACTACTACAACTCGTTTGCCTTGTTATTTGAATACACGGAAACTACTCTGACAAGTCCTTTGATTATTACCTTTCCAGGACATCTACAAACGATGGTAGTATATGCAGGTTAAGATCATGGCTAGTACTGAAACCGCTCAGTTCCAATCCTGGCCCTTTAGATACAAGGGAACATCAGTATTTATATGATTTATTTGGTCAATTGATATCTACTAATAAAACTGAAGTTCAAATGTTCCTTGGGTGAGCGAGCCAATAGTTTGACACAATAGGGTCAATTTTGGTGAAATTGACAGAATAATGGAGGTTATACATAATCTAAAAAAAATAGTAGTGATACCCACGAGATTCGAACTCGTGCCTCCGAAGAGACCAGGACCTTACCCTGGCGCCTTAGACCAACTCGGCCAGAGTACCCTTGATTGTGATTGGTTGCCCCAGTTTTTTCATTCGTCAAATTTTTCTCACGGTTACCCCAGTAACGCCCCCGACGACTGAACGCGATACATAAAAACATAAAAAATGTAATATAATGATACCCACGAGATTCGAACTCGTGCCTCCGGAGAGACCAGGACCTTACCCTGGCGCCTTAGACCAACTCGGCCAGAGTACCTTATCACATGATTTGAAGAGGTAAATTTACAGCCTTGTCGACATTGCTAATGAAAAAAAACTTCCCATTAAAAATCAAACAAAGTCATGTAGAATGTCTAATTCACACTCATCAGTTTAATTTCTCTACCCTTAATCATTTGTGGGATATGGCTTCCAATTAGTGCTGCAAATTTTTGGCATACTTACTTCTCGCTTACCAAATTCAATTGGAAAAATTAAAATGAAGTCACATTGGAAATTTCTACAATGGAACAAACGCTCTGATGGGCTGGTTTGATTGTTTTTTAGTATTTTACATCGAAGTCATTTTCAGCTGCAAAATTAATTTCGATAAAGAAACAATCCATACAGAAGCAACCCTACAACGACTGGCGAGAGTTTGTTATAATAGTAACTGCGAGAATTTGTAGATATTGCCTATTTCACGTTTGTCCAGATAGGCTTTTGGCATTAATCACACTCTCATGAGGATGACCAACCGTTACGTCTGCAAAAAGCTTAAATTTTCCACAATTTTACACCAATGGTCGACTAGTTTGAAATTCTATATGTTGAAGAGCTAACTTCCGATTTCAAGTGATTAATATCGCCTTACTCTTGTAACAACCTCAAAGCCAGTCAATTACTTTCATAATATGCGTCTCGGTTCAAATGTCTCCTGTGGAGGACTTCGTCTAAATTTCCACAATTTCCAGTATATGTAGGTCGCTAATTGTGTAAACTAGACTATCGTCTGTCCTAATTATCCACAATAGGCACCATACTGCAAATGCTATATTTGGCAAAGTAATGGGCTCTTCTTGAAGCAATGCTTCACGTATGCAGTACTGGTTCCACTGATAAGGAAGTCTTATCGGAGCAGGTTTTGGCAAAGTCCCTCCTTCGCACGACTACTGAACTTTTGGAGCAGGATCAAGCGAGCAGGACAGACATACAGTCGGTAGACACCAGCCCAATTCGCCACTATGACTCAGTGGGTTGTCTCCGGTACGAAATGCGAGATAAAGAACGGTGGCATACAATCCACATTATTAGAGTTGTAAACGACGGGTTCAAGGTCACTTCAGGCTGATAACCCTCAAGGTATTCGAGGTGCCGAAACCGAAAATACCACAGTTCGAAGCTTGGACGTGACCAATGCATTTAGGGGTATGGCGTCGTAAGAAAAGGTCTTATCTTGTTTAGTGCACCTGAACGTGTTTCACACCCCAGGCAAATTTGGAAACATTGTGGCTCGTAAACCCATTCTTCGCAAACGCTTGACTCCGCCAGCTGAGCCATTTCTTGCCACTAGATAGTAGTTATGCTCAGTCACCACTGAAGGCAATCCAAAATAGGCACAGGGATGAGTCCGTTTTGGAGGGGAATGCGATCTGGAGCCTGTATCTTGCTCAGATACAATATAGACTAGACATATTTTTCATGGTTAGGATTGATTACAAATGGTGAGGCATTAAACAAAGGACGGAGGCACCGGTTGCGACTGTAGGGGCACCGGTACGAGTGTTTGCCTTAGGAGCCCGTAAGCCAGGCGCTGCTATCTAAACTCACCGTGTTTGGCGTACTCAATCTCGATGTGCTGGTTGCGATGGCAATGGGAGTTTACACCATCAATTTTCAAGTTTTTCATGGTCTACAACGGGTGGAATTTTTCATGGGGAACCTGGTTGATCTTTGCGGCAGGCTCATGTGCGGCAAAAACCAGAGCATGACGTCTGCATCATCCAGAGATAGCCACCTACTGTGGTTGCGAGCGGCCCGAATTGTCCCCTCCTTATCTTTGCCTGGGTATGAAGTCATAGCGAGATTGTGGGGTATGTGCGGCATTTGCGCGCACAAACTCCGAATTCTGGCTCTATTGTAGTTCACCGCCTGAGATTTCCTGTTGGCGACAACACAAGCCAGACCAGCTTTGGCGGCCACAAATCTGGTCACAAGCACCACGTTGCCTTGACCAAGAGCCGTGAGACGACGACGCTGTTTGGCCAACAATCTTGGCCTATTCGTGTCCACAACTTCCTCGTAGATCTTACCGGTATGTCCGCGTGGCGAGCTTCGCACAAAGGCTAGGCATCAGAGCTGGGCACCGATCACAATAGCGGTGGTGAACACTGCTCAGTGCAGGAGCAGGCACCGAGGTCTAGATCAGCCAATGTCTTCCACTGCATGGTTGACACCAGGTGACGATCTGCGACCCAGTCTAGAAGCGCAGCCCTCCGCCAGCAATGCTGGCGCCAGCCCAGTCCTCGCACCACGTTGGCGGGGACGCGGTGCTAGCACAGCCATGCTCGCACGAAGGAGTCGCTACCGTCGCAGCTCTACCGACGCCCCTACTACGCCCCTACCGACGCCCTCGCCACCTTTGCCCTGCCACTATTGTCCCTATCTCATTGCTGATACGTCGCTGGTGACAACCTCCAGTGGCCATTGCCCATTGCACACCCAACCACTCCTGCCAACCTCGCCGGCTCGAATCACCCAAATGAACTCCCCACCTACGCTTCCATCACCCCACCCACCAGCTGGCCGGTCACTCCCCTCCCAATCAGCGCCCCTTTTCTCCTCATAATAGGTGGAGTATTTCATTTTTCGCGCAAGCCAAACAACCCGATAAGATGCCCCAAATGGGGCGTGCGCCTGCACCACCTCCAGTGATGATCTGACGTATATATAGCTGGGCCCTCCCCGGATTGTGACCCCCTCTATCCGCGATGACGAACCCACACCACCACCCTCCGCCCGCGCCCCCGCAGTTTCTGCAGTTGCAGCATCCCGTCCAGTTCCCCCAGAACGCATACACCCCACACACTCCCCACCACCACTACCCTCCATCACAGTTGTCTCCCAGAAACAGCCATCCGGAATTGAAGCTCAAGCCCCATGCAACCCACAACTACACCACGTCGTCGGCGTCGTCCATCCAGCGGTCCCCCAGCCTCAGTACCCGCAGTAGCTTCAGCAACGGGTCCACCCCCCTAGTAGCGAAGAGAAACTCGTTTTCAGACAGCGTAGCCATCCCCACGCCATCTGCCCATTCGCCCCTGCTCAACAACGAGCAGATCATTGATCTCATGGAGCGTGAGCAGGATGCCATTGTGCTCAAGTTGATGAAGGAAATCGAGGCTTTAAAACAGGAAAACAAGACACTCAAAACCAATGGCGGCTCGCTCAGCCTGGCATCCTCCGGCTCGGGTTCCACCATGGTGCGCAGGTCGTCGTCGCTCTCCTCCAACCACCGCAACTCCATCTCGTCGATCTCTTCAGGGACATCGTCCAACCAGCCAGCTGCCACGGGTCCTGGCTCCAACAAGCGCAACAGCGCCTTGTTCTCCAATTACTCGGTGGCAGCGTCCAGCAACAGCGACGAGATGTACAAGAAGTTCAAATCGACACTGATCGACTCTGTGGAACCACGCGATCCCAGCCCCACTTCCCGGCAAAAGGCTCGCAGCAGGAACAGTTCCATCATGCCTTATGATCAGGTTTGCGAGGAAAACAAGCATTTGCGGCTGGAATTGGCCCGGCTCAGGCAGGAAATCGATGCTCTCAAAAGGTATAAGGATAATTAGGATAGGATAGGTAAGTTATAGAAGTATAGACGTGCGCTGGTAGCATCGTTAGCCATTTCGGCAAGCTACTGGACATACTGGATATGGTGTGAGAATAAAATGAGAAGTATTACGGGTTCAAGCGTAGGGTGATACATGGACAAGCGAGTAGAGTACAGACACGGTGATAAGGGTGTGGCAATATGTGGTTTGCATTATCAATAAATGGTAAAAAGCCAGCAGATGAGAATTGGTAAAGCTACTTTCGAATAAATAGAGCTGGGCAACGCAAATATTGTAGGATTGAGATCGAGCTACTTCGGAGCAGGTACATTGAAGTAATTATTAGCACTATATGAACTGCCCTCTAAAGCAACAGATCTTACATTTTAAATTCAACTGCACTACAAATCAGGTCCCTGTGTTACAATTTTTCCAATAAGCCTATATCCCGCTAGATTTGCTGTAGTTTATTCCCATGAATTGAAATGAACTCCATACTTCACTACTCTGGGGATTCTCCAATTATGCCAATATTTTCACTTGATGACTCATGTAATTGAATTTCCAGAAAGGCTTAATCTACACATGTCAACGCTAGCTGCTTTACTCTTTGCACTCCATAACTTTAACTCCAAATTTCACTTGCTGGTCATTCCAGCTGACTTCACCACTAGCCACAATCATCCTACACAGGCGCCACCTTGTCCCAGCTGATGGCGCCACAGTTGTTGCGGCCTGTGTACGGCTGCGAGTCGGCTGCGAATTTCGCTGAGGTTGCAAATGTGCACAAACACACCACCATGAAAGTGAACAACCCAGCAGTCATAGCCAGCTGGGCCAGTCTCCTCGGTATCGTGGCCGCCATTATTCTCCCTGACCCAGTTGTTACTCTCACAGGAGCTCCAGATCCCGCCATCGCCATCGCCAACGCCCCAACCGTCCCGTTTCCTCAGTGGCTCACCGACTTCACAGGGCTCCACGAATGGCCCCACTTCGACCCGCCCTACATACCTCTCGACTTCATCAGTTTTGACCTGCTCCCGCCAGTTCCCAGGCACACCCAGGGCGCCTGTGGTGCAGTGGGCCCCCAGTGGTGCCTGTTTGACTGCGCCAACTGTGTGTCGTACGACGACGTTTACACTTGCCCCAAGCTTTCGCAGACATTCGACGACGGTCCCTCGGGACCCACGCGCCAGCTTCTTGCTGGCTTGAAGCACCGTTCCACCTTCTTCACCTTGGGCCTTAACGTGGTGCACTTTCCCGACGTCTACCACGAGACAATGGCACGAGGCCACATTATGGGATCCCACACTTGGTCGCACAAGTTTCTCCCTGCGCTCACTAACGAGGAAATCGTGGCCCAGGTTCAGTGGTCGGTGTGGGCCATGAACGCCACAGCAGGTCACCTTCCCAAGTGGTTCCGGCCCCCCTACGGAGGCACAGACGACCGCGTCCGTGGCATCGTGCGCCAGTTCGGAATGCAGACCGTGTTGTGGGACTTCGACACCCTGGACTGGAAAATGCTTGCTGAGAACGCCCCAAATTCGCGCACCGAACGCGATATCTACGCAGAATTGGACAAGTTCAAGCAAACCAATGGCGGCAGAGGGCTCATTTTGGAGCACGACGTCCACTCCCGTACGGTGGGAGTGGCGTTGAACATCGCCAGCAAGCTCGAACGGCCGTTGACCGTGCCCCAGTGCGTGGGAGGCATCGACTACATCAAGCAGTTCCCGCGCGACTAGTGCTTATCGCTCAAATCGGCAGTTGCTGTCAGGGGTGGTTATGAGTACAGCCGCAAATAAGTTAGCATAACATAAATACTACACACGAGAAATATATTAGCAAGCCACATGGCCTGGAATTAAATAGGGGCTGTCTGGGGGGGTGGGCAGCTAGGCGGAGGCCGAGATGGTGGATCCGTTGAGCAACTCGTGGCCCTTGTTGTTGGCGGCAGTCAACGCAGGGTTGATGGTCTGCTTGGCGTCGGTGATTAAGGAGTCGGCCTTGCTTCTGGTGCTGCTAGCAACCTCAGCCACGTACTCCTGGGTCTGTGCGCGCAATGGCTTGATGTGCGACTCGTTCAACGAGGTGAGCGTCTTAGTGGCGGTGTTGTAGGAGGCAGTCAAGTTGTTGTAGATGGTGGGCTCGGCCTGGGTCACCGACTTGATCTCCTCGTTGTAGGTGGACACGATGTTTTTGGAGATGGCCTGCGACTTGTCGGAGACCTGGTTTCTGAGACGGACAACGAGCTGCGACACAATAGCAGCCAAACGGTGGGCCTCGGAGATGCCCTCATCAAACTTGTATTCGGCCACTGGCAAGTACTTGTTGACGACACGGTCGTACAAGTAGTCGTTGGTGGGCTTCAAGTAGGTCACATTGACGTGGTGGGCGTACTTGGTGGGGTACCCCAAGGCCACCTCGTCCACGAGGTGGGACAACACCTGCTGGTCTACCACGGCGTCGGCCCTGGCAAGCGGCTTGTAGATGAACAGGTTGGCGGAAACAATGTTTCTGTTGACCAAGTCCCAGGCAGGAACAGCGAGCTGGGAGTAGACGTAGTTGATGAGCGAGAACGACAACAAGAACTTGACCAAGGCATCCACGTACGAGTACGACAAGATGTGGTCCACGGACTTGGAGTGGAAGGGGGTGGAGGTGAGTTTTTCAACGACTTGGGACATTGTGGCAGGGCAGTTGATCAAGGGTAGGGTATCAGATCAGGACTGGTCGGAGAACAACACTGAAGAATGGGGGTGCAATCAGGATTGGCTTGCCTTCTTATACAGGGGATGTGTTAGCAGCCACCGGGAGCAACAGACACAAACGCGATGGGTCGTGCGCCGCACGGGTGCATGTGAAACT
The DNA here is from genome assembly GCF_001661415.1 of Suhomyces tanzawaensis NRRL Y-17324. Taxonomy (NCBI): domain Eukaryota; kingdom Fungi; phylum Ascomycota; class Pichiomycetes; order Serinales; family Debaryomycetaceae; genus Suhomyces; species Suhomyces tanzawaensis. Next base: position 107,069 of record NW_017963642.1, read on the forward strand.
GGTGCAAATGTGGTGATGCGGGTGTCAGAAGTGCTAGCACCACACACGGCAGGGGGAGAACCGCGCCAAGGTGCACCCCAGGCGGCCACCCTGGCCACCGGCAGCCATAGTATGGGGCGCAGCCGCGGCTGGTTCCGGGTGGTGGTGGTAGCGCTGGCAGGGCCAGCGGCCTCTGGCAGGTCGCAACCCGTGCTCGCACCACCAGGAAATATGCACCAGGCCACTGATAAGACCCTGAATTTCACATGGGCCATCGGGCATCAGGATCACCGGGTCCGGAGTAGCCATGGAGAGTGGCTCGCGGGGCACTAGTGGGACACTGATCATCGCTGTGCCCGGTTTTTCACCCAGTTGACACCGCAAACTGACAACCTCCCTTGGCGCAGCCAGACCCGTCAGCACGCGCGCGAGGCGCCTCCGCACGCAATGGGAAGGATCTGTGGTGTGGCCGATGACCGATGGCAGCATCATGGATAAAAATATTCTCCCAGTCCCGGAAGGTCCACGGAAACTGCATGAGAACTCGAATAGAGTTTGAAGTGTTACGCCTCTGGATGGGATTCGGATTGGTGGCACCTGCGATTGGAATAAATCGGATTTGTGAGGTACACCGAATATTATTTGGATTGTAAAGTTACTCCTGCCCGATCATTATATTATTCTGATTGGTTTCCTCGAAGCTACTGCCCGATTGGAATATTCAGATGGTAAAGTTAAAGCTGGCGATGGATTGTTGTTGATATTTACATACACTACTACTTGAATAATATTCTATTATATTGTTCTCGAAAGTTACACTTGCCCGATCATGGAATATTATTTGGGTTGGTGGTGAAAGCTACACCTGCCAAATCAATACTATTTGATTGGTTTCCTCGAGGTAGCATGTCCGACCAGGATAATAATAATTGGTGTGCACAGCCGATTGAATAATATTCTGGTGCGGACCTCGGACTACGGGGCAGAAATACATTTTGGATTATCTAAACAAATGGACTAGTGGCACAGGGCCTCATGGGGTTTTTCCTTGACCAGCTGTTTCCTGCTTACAGTCTGGGTTTCCTGGTAGTCAGCTGCTTATTGTTGCTTGCAGTCAGGAGGATTTTCCTTTGGCTTTTCGTCATCGCTGTCATCGTCGTCACCCTCCTCGCTGTCAAACTCGTCCTCGTCGCCCTCGAGGTCTTCTGGGAACCCGTAATCGACGGCTTCTCCAGTAAACCAGTCAATGGCTCTTGGAATCAATCTGTCCTTGATCTCTTCACCCAACTGGTAGTCCAACTCCAAGCGAGCCTCCAAGTCCTCGTCGTCCTCGTCCTCTTCCTCATCTTCGTTTTCCTCGTCCTCGTTTTCCTCAGCACGCTTAGGTGGCTTTGGTGGGTCGAAGAAGTTGAAGAACGACTCGGTAGGAGTCAACTTCTCGATGGTACGCGTCTGCTTGGTGGTCTTGTTTCTTTGCTTTCTTCTTTCAATGTTGATGGTCACGTTGTTTTCCTTGGACTTCCAGTTGATCTCACATCCATCGGCGTGGTCATACACAAAGTCTCCTGAGTATCCCAACTCGGCTTGGTAGTGGTAGGTCTTGGTCAAGATCTGGTTGGAGAAGAAGGGGTTCTCATTGAACTCGAAGATCAACTCGAAGCCTGGGGTCTCCAAGTATTCCATGCGAATGTCCTTCAAGAACTGCAAGAGCTCGGAGTCTCTGTCGGTGATGGTTTCCGACACGGTGGACAAGTTTTCCAAGGCAGTCAACCAGAAACCTGGAATACCGGTGGCTTCGTCATCCTCGTCTTCGTCGTCTTCTTCCTCGTCGTCCTCGTCCTTGGCTTCGGCATTTTCTTCGTCATCTTCGTCCTCGTCCAACAACTCTCCCTCCTCGATTTCTTCAGCAGTAGGCTCTTCGGCACCGTTGATGATCTTCTTTCTTCTTTCGTACAATGGTTCGTACTTCTTGAAGTACTTCTTTTCCAAGTTCAACAATTCCTTCTGGAACTCGGCCTCGAGCTTCATCTGCTGCTGTTGGACAGACTTCAACCCGTAGACACGCTGCTTGACCTTCTTGGGCAAGCTGTCGACGTATCCGCTCTGTTGGCCAACCAAACTGCCCAACTTGCCTTGAATCATCGACAATAAAGCTGGGTTGTTGGCCAACTGCTGGCTAACATCTTCGTTTTCTTCGTTGATGGTGGAAACAGTTGGAGGCTGCTGCTTGAGGTAGGAGTTGGTGATCGATGATGGGGTGTTCTGGGGGGTGGGAGCCTTGGAGATGTCTCCGTTCTTGCTTCTGATAGGTTCAGCCATGGTAATTGCCACTGGTATTCACGGATGAGAAAAAGGTTTCACGCGTCTTTTGCACTGATATTATCGGTTTGGGGAGATCCTTCGCTGAATGATACTCGTCAGACTTTGATTGATATCAGAATGCTACCGGTTTGTACAAAACAGTCGTCAGAACGCCTTTGCTAGATGATTTGAACTCGTAGCACGACGTTCATCCCTTGAGTTTTTTTACGATGGCTTTGTGTCACCAGCCAGCACTGGGCAAACTGATGACAATCGGGGACTGGCGGTTGGGGGGCAAGCACCAACCATCCGTCAAATGCACAGACTGCTGTCAGGCGCTGGCTCTGTGCATTGACAGATTTCAGAGAGTGTAAACTAGACATCACTTGTGGCCAAAAGCATGGCTTACCTAAAGAACGTGTTCTGTGCGTTAATGCGAGGTCCCAATTCAGAGTGACGTGGGATTCCAAATAGGGAATCCGCTGCTGAATGGTGAGGTTGACGATGGGAGGAGTTGATACACCAGTAGCAAGTGACGCGATTGAACGATTGCCGGTGAGGGGTAGCATCCACGAGTAACCATTCGCAGATCCTGCCTCGCCAATCATAAAGTGGGCTCCTCATGTGCTAAACTATAATAATAGATTCTTAGCTAATAGTGAAGATCTAATTTTTTGTGCTCGATTAATTCCATCCCAGTAGGGAAATTTAGTTGGATGCGTTGATGTAAGCAGGGCTGGAGCAAATGCCGTATTTCAGGGACTACCGATAGTCAAATCGCTTCCACAATTACTGACATATTATGCTTATTAAGGATATACTATTAAACGACATAGGGACAAAACCACAGCTACATTTGCATAAAATGGTATCATCACACATAAATATCTAAACACCTATCATGGGCTTCTTGCTGTTGTCCACCTGGGGCTCCTTGATATCATCATACTTACCATCCAAGTAAAGCTCGATGTCAGCAAGCCTCTTCTCCCATTTTTCGACTTGACTCAATTTGGCTTGGATGTCGTTGATCTCGTTGTCAATGGACTTCAAGTTTTCCTCTGACGTCAAATCGTGGAACTTGGTCTCTTCTTGGTCGATTTCCATGATATAGTCGTGGTACTTCATTAACAATGGACGGTGGGACAACGTGATAAAAGTAATGCTTTTACGTTGCAACAACTCAAATAAATAATCTTCCACGTCAGTGGAAACGGCATTGGTACTTTCATCCAAGATAACCAACTTTGGCTTCTTGAACAAAACTCTAGCAAGACTCATTCTCTGCTTTTCACCACCACTAAGCACATCTTTCCAGTCCTTCACAACATTGAAGTTTCCTTCTCTCTTAAGCAAGTACTCCAACTTTACTTCACGAAGGATATGGTACAAGTAGTCATCATTGTAACCCATTTCAAGCATATCACTATAGCTGTGTGGGTAGATGATTTGATCACGCAAGTTACCGGTGGTGAAATAGGCCTTTTGAGGCAAGTAGAAGATGTCATCATCGTCTGGCTTAGACAACAATCCACGGTATAATGGCCATAATCCAGCAATGATTCTAGCAATCGATGTCTTACCACATCCGTTGGCTCCTAAAATCAACAAGTTCTTGTTATGACTAACCAGGAAACTCAAATCCTTAATCAATGGTTCATTTTCCGAACCTTCTTTCGATGGAATAATCACAGGAATGTGCTCGAATCTAATACCGTTTTGATAGTTCTTTTGAATAGTACCACGGATGTCTTTAATTCCTAATTCGGATCCAAAATCAAATCTAGGAGAATGAACCTTGTGCAATTGGGTCAACAAATTGAAAACACGCTCAGTATAACCAGTCAATTCAGAAACATCCTTGATGGAGTACATTAATCTAGACCCAGCATCTGCCAAAGAAAGCATCAATCTCTTGTTGATGATAAATTGTCTCATATTCTGTCTTTGGTTAACTTCCTTACTCTTTTCAGATTGGTCTTTTTTGTCAGCAGGCCAGAGCTCATCTAAAAAGACTGGCAAACCAGCAAAGATATATCCCCAAGCAGACCAAGTGTACTTCAAAACATAATCTTCCAAGACAGAGTAATAAAAGGAAATGTTAGTCTCCTTACCGAGATGTTTATACAATCTGCCAAAACTCTCACTCAATTTGGTCTTTTCAATAACAGAACCCTTGTAGAAACCAATTTCTTCACTGTTGGTCATCAAGTTAAGGTGCTGGTTGAAATACTGACCTTCCAAGTGAGTTTTCTCGGAGGAGAGTTTACCAAATTTAGGTGTTGCCTTCTTCAACAACATTGCTGTAATGAAGTAGTTTGTGAAGATACCCACTATGGCACCAGTTCCGAGGTTATCTCTCAAGTAAACCGAGAAAAATATCAAATCCACAAAAGGCTTACCCATGCTTGAGAACAATCCACAAATGGACTCACAGAACCTAGTAACATCATTTGTGATGTATTGATCGATGTTCTCGATATCACTACCATTCAAGGAAATCTTGTAGTAGGCCATGACATTATCGAGGTACATATCATGGATGTATCTTGTCAAGTTGGTTCTAAAACTCAAGGCAAGTCTGTTTTCCAAATACTTGATGGCAGCATTGGTATAAGAAGCAGGGAAGGCAATCAATAGCCAGTAAATCAAATCTCTAGCAAACTTCTTACCGTTACCACCAATCAAGTTCTTGACAAGCTGACCGTCCAACTTGGCCACCAACAAGGACAACCAGGTTCTCAAGATCAAGAAGAAGCATTGTGAAAGTAAGAGAGAGGTGTTCTTGTTGTTGAACTTAGGGATTAAAATTCTCCAGATGATGGCAATCTGATTCAAGAACTTGGAGTTGAAGATGGTTTTCTGCAGGTACTTCTGCTGGGTGACGAAGTCCTTGTATAAGTACTTGTCTGCAGCATACTGGTCGAGACTGGGCTTTGGAATGATGATTCTTGTGAAGGAGTTTTTGCCCTTGGGGATCAAGATCTCTCTGGAGCCGTTTTTGAGCACGGTAGACGACTGTCTGATCAAGTTTGGCCTGTTCAAACGGCGGTTGGTGACATGCTCCTTGTACTTGTTCAAGGCACTGCGGATGGTGAACACCACTCCCAAGCCAAAGGTGGAAATGAGGGTTCCCAAGAAAAGCACCACGGGTCGGGACTGGTAGTTGATGGTGAGGTTGCTGGTCTGATATGCTTGTTTTAGTAGTAGCACGATGTTTCGAATATCCTGCCTGCTGTAGCCAGCTAGCCTGGACATGTTGATCATGGTGGCCGTGGTACTACTCAGATTACTGGAGGAAAAGAAAACTGTAGTCAACTCCGAGATAACAATAACTGTGGGCAATCCCCACACATGCCCCAGCCGAGGAACCGGTTTACGTAAGCGAACTACCCTGAACAATTTCATGTGCGTCTGGAAACTACGAGCTAGGTGTCAAGAATTGCTATTGGACGGGCAGGAATGGTGGCACACCAGCCACTGGCTGGAACACCCGTACTGCCATACATATGCTATACACCTGTCGGGACTGGAGCGACACTGGCATGTCCTTCAAGCGAGCTTGGTGCCCATTAACCACAGTGTAGCCACCGTGTAATTGGCGATGAGCGCCCAGCCTCAGGCTTTTTTGCGGTGCAGGAACCGCCTAGTTTGGTGTTGTCGACTCAGAAGCTCCCGCCCAGCCGTTTCAGGCGTACTAGGGTCGGGTTCTTGCCCAGTATGTGATTTTTCGTTTGGCGGAGCACTCACCACACCTTGCCCTTCATCTGCTTAGAAATGCACTGTTTGAACTTAGCGAACTCCTGTTCACACGAACCCTTGGCCATCGTGCTGTAGGTGTTCAAGACACATTGGCCGTATGCCATGCCTTCTTGTGAGCACTTGCTACTCGTCTCCAAGAGCCTCTTGGCGGGTCTTACTCTTGGGTTGGAAGTCATATTTGAGGATCAAATCCACACCAGGCCCAGTTTTTTCATAGCGGGTCGTGCGCGTACAATTGCTGGGGTCTTTGGCCCCATGGACCATACCTATCATATCGATGGGAATAATTTCTGTCTGGCTCTCTGTGTAGAGATGTGTCTTTTTAATACTAGTAAGTAATATAGACAAGTGTAGTTGTAGATATACCTGATCAGATAAAAATTCATAACAAGCAAAACAAGCAATTTTGCTAATTCAAGCAATCGATATGACCCTAAGAGGTTCTGGTATCATGATATTTGTACTTATCGACCATAATGTTGTATAATTCTTCGAAAGAATCCAGGATATCTCTAAAAAAATGGGAAAACCTTGAAGAAATACTCCCGTGTTCCATTAATTTTGATTATTTTGCATCATTCGACCAAATTTCCAAGTTTATTTGAGCAGGTAACTACTTGAAGTAAACAAAACTCCTTGAATCATTAGAATTTTTATCTAAGCAAAGAAGTCTCTGGGCGAGTACCAAGAGTGGATAGTACCGTTCATCTATAAAATTAACATCTAAGTTGCAAAAAAGGTGTCCGCTAAAACTCCTACTTTTGAATTGTAGCCAATTTACAGATTAATCTAGGATGACGATTTTCCTGGGTTGATTGGCAAGTCCATAACTTACCAAATAATAGGTTGGCCACAAATGTCAGTTTCATTGCCAGATTGAGGGTAATTTAATTCAGCTTATTAAAGGAAAACTCTATTACTATTATGAAAAGAAGAACAGACACCATTGAGGGCCTTTCAATTCTTACTCTTGATCTACAGGAAGGTTGCCAAAAATAATTCATTGCATGGAACTTCTATCGATTCTTGAAGTCCCAATCTCTCCTAAATACTCTGTGGATTCCAGAATGCCTAGTATTGGCTCCACTTCCAGTACTTTTCGCCTGGATTGACCAATTCCCTTTCGTTCTCGCCAAAGAGAACACCGTAGCCCTCACCCTGAGCGAGAATGTAGTTCAAGTACAAAAGGAATTTGGCTGGTACAAACCCTTCAGTGTCCCAAATCTGCTTGAGCTCAGCACGTGCCTCTGCTGCAGATTTCTTGGATTTGAGTTCCAATTTGACGTTGTGGTTCTTTTCGTAAGTCTCCCAAACCTTCTTTACAGGAACATTTTCCGAGTACACTTTCAAGGAATCTGGAAATCTGGAAGGGTTGGGGTCGGAGGCCACGGAGGCTATCACGTAACCAATGTCGGCCACGGTAGAGATGGAGGCCTTGGCGTCGTCAGGACCCAATTGGTTGATGGTGTTGGTAGCAGTATCAACACCGTAGTGCTGAACGAGTTCATAAGAAAACGACGATTTCTCGGCAAAAAAACCGGTAGCTATGTCGACCACCTTGACACCAAGCTTTCTGAGGTTGGTAGAGTGGTCAATCTTGATACCCAAAAAGCCTGGGGCAAGCTCCTGGGCGGCCCCAACATGGATTCCGAATTGCGATGGAATCACGAGCTTGGGCTTGACAGCAGCCACAATTTTCTCGACGTGGCCAAACAATACCGGGTTGGCAGTGGTCAATTCGACAATGACATCGGTACCTTTCAATGCCTGAGCCACGGCAGCGGTGTCGGCCAAGTCGGCTTGAATGTACTGAACTTTGTCAGTGGAGACCTTGTCATCCTTTCTGGTCAAAGCTTTGATGGGGTAGGCAATTCTGTCGGCAAACGCGGAAGATTCCAACGCGGCTAAGACAGGCTGACCCAATTGGCCTGAGAGACCGATAACTGCAATTGAAGACATTATATGTGGAAGGTGGTTGTATGTGCTGGTTGGTTGGTAGACCAATTGTTTGATAATTTAACATCGGGAGGCTGACCATCTCGTATTTATATTTAGGAGCCACGGCTGGCTCCAAAATAATTGTGGGTGCAAAGTGGAGCTGCAAGCAAGGACGATTATCAATATTAGTAAAATTGGTTGCGAGCCCATTAGTAATGGAATCTGCTTACGTTAGATGGTTAGTGTGGGTGTTGGTAATGCTTACGTCAGGTGGGAGTGCGGGGTCTTACATAAGCAAGCATATTTGTAATTGGGCTTACAAAGTGCTCGTGAAATTAGGTATCTGCAGATCCTTGCCTTCTTGCGACATTGCAATCGTCTCCCATTCCATTGCATTGTGGATGTATCCAGAGTGATGAAGATTTACTCAAGGAAACATTTCTTCAAAACAGTATGCAAAGAAAGGAAAAGGGGCCACAGTATGAATTTACTAAATTGAAGCTGTAGGGGATGTATTAATAAACTTTATTTGAGAGCCAGAGTCCATATCAGTGGTGTATATACAACAAGTAAGATCATCTATAGAGTAGCATAGAATGTATAGTCATACTGGTAGCAAAAGTTGAAATGTATTCATCTTCATGCTTTTTACAAGGATTCTCTGTTATCTAACAACAGTACTGACAATCGCTGCCTGTACAGTTAAATGGAGAAGTGAGGGTGCAGTAGGCGTGGCCCCTTATGCAATTGTTGCTGCACTATTTACTTATTACTGGGAATCGAAAAAGAAGCTATGATTATACAGTGCATGTTCAATGGAATACTTACAATACTCCTGGGAATTGAGGTGAGCCATGTATCTAGTGCAGTCCAGCGGCTTTCAACAGGTTGAGCTAGAGTATATTTTGATGTGAAACAGGCAAGAATTGCTAACCTGCTTCCATTCTGTCAATATAGAACTTTTAAATTTCATAATTAATTATTTAAGCGGTACTATAAGAGCACAACGAGAATTAGCGTTTCATATAGCAATGAGGGACTAAAAGCAAGGGTAAACCATTTCCGCTTGGTTATTATATTCTTTTCTCTCTTATCAGAACGATATTATTTTCGGAGACAAGAAAAATGTTTTGTCACACTTTGAACTATACCACAAGTTTCTTAACTACTTGTAAGTATTATGATTAATCTAGTTGTAACCTGAGTTAATTAGTCATGATGTGATGATTATATCATAGAGGCCGAGGGGCAGAAATATTCCTATGAGGAGGGGGGGAAAGGACAGATGTCATAGGATACTATGTATAAGGACGATATAGCACATTAGATGAAGCTGAGATCTCTTTAAAAAAGTGATTCCTGCGAAGGAGACTCAGTACGAGGAACTATGACGGGAGAAACGTTGTTTTACTCATCGAATCAGATGTTTACTTTAGTGCAAAATATCTGACTACACAGAAGAGAACAACTAAGTACTTCAGGAATACGATCAGAACAAAAACTATACGAAAAAATGCCGTATTACCGTTTTATCTATTGGGAAGCAGATTACTTTACTCTCTAGATGACTTAATATTTCTATTCATGTCTTTAAATCTAGCTAAAAAAGGCTTCAGACTTGCTGTAATTAGATAAAGACCACAAATTTAGCTCAGATGCCATAAATTGCCGTTAAAGAAGCAATTGAATTTGTGAATAGTCGACAAAAATTACAGCACCCAGAATTATTTTTTTGACAAGAAGCACAAAAGGAGTTACAGTGGCCGAGTGGTTAAGGCGACACCCTGCTATTAGCGGTTAAGGTGTTGGGTTTTACCTGCGCAGGTTCGAATCCTGTCTGTGACGCCATTTTTTTGATGATTTTGATTTCATTCCGGGAGAACTCCTCGAATCCCGTACTCTAACCACAATAAAGCCCTACGACGTTTACGGTCCTGGACTTTAGACAAAGCAGTTTCGAAGCACCGATTTGATACCAATCTTGCCCCTCACCACCTAAAGCGAAGGAGTTTAGCATCACCGGAGTTTGCCCGAGTCTCCACTTATGGGTTTTGGTGTGGTCTCGTGACCAAGTTCTATTATTTTTTTTTTAACTCGATCAACGGTTTATAACTGAGTCATTATTGATCCCTTACCGTTCACTACGAAGTTGTTAGTACGCCGATAGGCTCCAAACTAGCTACCACCATTTCCTTCTAAAATTGTGCTCAAGTAGATCACTTTTTCCCATTCTTGTGTGGCTTCCTTTCCCAATTAATCTGCGTCATGGATCCCACCAACGATCCCAACTTTTTACCTCCATCTTTAAACAGAGACATTGAGCCCACGGCTCCCTCCTCGCAGATTCCCAACAATATGCCAATACAGCCCTTTGTATTGGCCGACTTGGGAAATGCCATGGATGCCCCTCCTCCCCACCCTTCGACCACAAAGAAAGACGATTCGGTTGATGAGAGCCTAAACAAGGGAGAGTACCACTCGAAAATCCCCCGGATCCACTCGGACCTCGTGGACACTTCCTCCGACGAAGACATCTTGGGGGGCCGCAACAAGCCCAAACCTGTGGACAAACCAATATTACCCCCAACAGTGGAAGTTAAGTCGTCCCAAATCGCTGACCTCGAAGAGGTGCCTCATGGGGTTCAAAGACAGGCCAAGACCTTAGACAAGTACCAATTCCCGACTCACAGATTGGCCACTACTTTGCTGGACGACTCCAAGTACCCATTGGTAATTGTGGCTTGTGGCTCATTCTCCCCAATCACCTACTTACATTTGAGAATGTTCGAGATGGCGTTGGATGCAATTACTGAGCAGACTCGTTTTGAAGTGATTGGGGGCTTTTACTCGCCTGTTTCCTCCAATTACGAAAAACAAGGATTGGCTCCAGCTCACCACCGGGTGAGGATGTGCGAATTGGCATGTGAACGTACGTCGTCATGGTTGATGGTTGACGCTTGGGAATCATTGCAACCAAAATACACCAGAACTGCTTTGGTATTGGACCACTTTAATGAAGAAATAAATATTAAGAGAGGAGGGATTATGACCAAGTCAGGTGAGAAGAGAGGCGTCAAAATCATGTTGCTTGCCGGTGGTGACTTAATCGAGTCGATGGGCGAACCAGATGTCTGGGCCGACCAAGATTTACACCACATCTTGGGCAAGTACGGCTGTCTAATCGTGGAAAGAACGGGATCTGACGTTAGAAGTTTCCTTTTGAGTCATGACATAATGTACGAGCATAGAAGAAATGTGTTGGTGATCAAACAATTGATATACAATGATATTTCCTCCACGAAGATTCGGTTGTTCATCAGAAGAGGAATGTCAGTACAGTACTTGTTGCCCAACTCAGTGATAAGGTACATCCAACAGAACAAGCTTTACTACGACTCTGAGCCTGTGAAACAGGTGATGTCTGAAAAGGCCGATTAGATTTACTCCTTTAATATAGATTGTTGTTGGTTGAATCGAACTGTGGATTGATTTTAGGCTAACTTGTTTTTTCATTCTCTAGCCACTGCCGTGGTCAGTGACACTATGTGTATTAATTATCTTTTGATAAAATGGTTCATTTAGAATTCGTTTCCTTAATTTATTCATAATCAGCGAATTGTAGAAATTTATTCCTTCCTTTTTATTCTTTCCCTTCTCTTACTTGATTGAATGTGACAGAATTTCAGGTCTCAGAAACGGGAGACCGACACTCTATAAAATCAGAGGCCCTGTAATGAAAAATACTTCTTGATCTCAAATATGATTCCTACAACTCAGAATCTCAATGTATGTTATAAGTGTTTAGCGTATTATTCTCAGCCCGCCTACAGACTGGTTGAAATTAGGACGGGTTTAGCACTTCTATTCTACAATATATTTCTTATCATCAATTATTATTATTAGACGTAACTATATCTACCATTCTTGTGCCTTAACACCAAACTTGGATTTTTTGGTACCCTTAATTGGCTTCACCAACTTAGAACCACCTTCTAAGAACGAAAACTTGATTCTTCTTTCAGCTTCATACTTGGCAATGTGTTCTTCCTTTTGCAAAGTCAATCCAATGTCATCAAGACCATTGATTAAACAATGCTTTCTGAATTGTTCGATGTCGAATTGCTCAACCAATACCTCATCGGTTTCACCATGTCTGATTTGTTGCTTGGGCAAATCCACGGTCAACTTGATTCCGGCCTGGGCAACAGGGTATAACTTTTCAAGAATAACTTCTTGGGGGATTCTGATTGGTAACAAACCATTCTTGCAGGAGTTGTTGTAGAAAATATCACCGAAGGAAGGTGCAATCATACACTTGATACCGAAATCCTTCAAGGCCCAAGGAGCGTGCTCTCTAGAGGAACCACAACCGAAATTGTCACCAGTGACTAATAAGATTTCAGCTTCACGGTTTTGACCCACATTCAAGACGAAGTCGGTTTCGACGTCCTTTCCGGTGGCTGGATCCTTGGTGAATCTGGCTTCGTAGAACAAACCGTTCTTCAAGCCGGTACGCTTGATGGTCTTTAAGAATTGTTTTGGAATGATGGCATCAGTGTCGACGTTGGCCTTGTCCAATGGAGCAGTGGTACCCGTCAAGACGGTGAACTTGTCCATTCCAGCAGCAGTAGCTGGGGCGGAGACCTTGGCCTTCTTAGTTTCGGGTTCCTGGGGAATGTCGTTGATTTGCTCGTCAATGGCGCCTGGGGTATCGGCAACAGGCTGCTTTTCGTGCTCGTACACAGCATCTTGCAAGGCCTTGTCCTCTTCAGCCTCAATTGCCACCGATGGTTCGTCGCTGGTGTTGAAGTCGAACTCACGGATATCGGTGAAGTGGCCCTTGATGGCAGCAGCGGCTGCCATGGCGGGAGACATCAAGTGAGTTCTGGACTTAGCACCTTGACGGCCTTCGAAGTTTCTGTTGGAGGTGGAAGCACATCTTTCTTCAGGATCCAAGATGTCTGGGTTCATACCCAAGCACATGGAGCATCCAGCTTCTCTCCACGAGAAGCCAGCAGCCTCGAAGATCTTGTGCAAACCCTCTTTTTCGGCCTGGGCCTTGATCAAACCCGATCCTGGCACCACCAAGACCAACTTGACATTGTCAGCCTTCTTGTGGCCCTTGGCGACCTTAGCAGCAGCTCTCAAATCTTCGATACGTGCGTTGGTACATGAACCGATAAAAGCCTTGTCGATCTTGATGTCTTTCAAGGGGGTGTTTGGAGTCAAGCCCTGGTACTGCAAGGCTCTTTCCATACCAGCCTTCTTGATGGGGTCAGACACGTTGGCAGGGTCTGGAACGCTGGCAGTGATGGGCAAAGCGTCCTGGGGCGAGTTTCCCCAGGTGATGGTGGGCACAATGTCGGAGGCAGCGATCTTGATGTCATAGTCAAAGTGGGCACCCTCGTCACTGTGCAATGTCTTCCAGTAGGAGAGGGCCTTTTCCCACTCGGCACCCTTAGGAGCCAATGGTCTACCCTTGATGTAGTCAAAGGTGGTTTGGTCTGGCTTGATCATACCAGCACGAGCACCAGCCTCGATGGCCATGTTACAGATGGACATTCTGGCCTCCATGGACAAGCTCTCGATGGCCTTGCCCGCAAACTCAATCACGGAACCAGTACCACCGGCAGTACCAATGACACCAATAACATGCAAAACCAAGTCCTTGGAGGTGATGCCCTCGGACAAGTCGCCGTCCACGGTGATTCTCATGTTCTTGGACTTGGCTTGGATGATGGTCTGGGTGGCCAAGACGTGCTCGACTTCCGAGGTTCCAATACCAAATGCCAACGATCCGAAAGCACCATGGGTGGAGGTGTGTGAGTCTCCACACACAACGGTAGTTCCTGGCAAAGTGAAGCCCTGCTCAGGCCCCACAATGTGGACAATTCCCTGTCTGTCGTCGTCCATGCCGAAGTAGGTGACGTCGAACTTTTTCACGTTCTGCTCCAAGGTTTCCACCTGTAATCTGGAGTCGTCTTGTTCTATAAATGTGCTGACATCGGTGAAGTTTTCTCTGGAGGTGGTGGGGATGTTGTGGTCAACAGTGGCCAACGTACAGTCGGTTCTTCTCACGGTTCTACCAGCGTTGGTCAACCCTTCGAAAGCCTGTGGAGAAGTGACTTCGTGGACTAAATGACGGTCGATGAATAATAAGTACGACCCCGATTCGTCTTTGTGGACTATATGGTCATCGAAGACCTTGTCGTATAAAGTTCTTGGTTTGGAAGCCATAGTGGTTGTTGTAGGTGTTGACTTGTATAACCCGAAATACTTGCTTTTTATATACCAGGGTGGAATTTTGCGGGCACGCCGGTATCGCGCCGGAACCGGCGCTTTCCCGGCTACCATCCCGGTGCACCTGGGCCAATCGGCCCTGAACAATTTGTCACACTACCATGAGTCAGTCACGGTGCGGGGACACCTCCGGTCAGGTGGACGGTCACCTGGTACGGGAACACGTGTGTAGAAGCACGCGGAAATCATGTGACGAACTCTCAATATTGAGTCAAAGTAACCAAGGCCGTAGTGATCAACACCGCCATCTCCCCACCAATATCCATCATGTTACCGCCAGGAAGCCGCAGATCCAAGATCAGACCACCCCGGAAGTCATTGGTTAGCTCCTCTTTGGAGAATTCCTCTGAGCCATTGGCCGATTTCGAAAAATCGTGGCCCATCTTAGCAAACGCCATCACCCAGATCCAGCAAAAAAACGTGTCAAACTTATCCTATGAACAGCTCTACCGTAAAGCATACGTGTTGGTGCTAAGGAAGTTTGGTGCAAAGTTGTATGACAACGTGGCGGCACTTATCACCCAGCATCTTCTCCAAAGACGAGAATACTTGTTGTCAATAAAAGATGGAATCGAGGAGTTTATGAAGTCAATCCTTTTGGAGTGGAATGAACATTTGCAGGCCATGAAATTTATCAGCGATGTCCTAATGTATTTGAACAGGGTTTACGTTAAGGAAAACAAAAAGTTGCTCATCTATGATCTCGGGATTCAACTCTTCAAGGATCATATCATAAAGCATGGAAACGACGAGGTCGGCAAAAAAATTATAGACATAATCATCACGGAGATCACCAGGAATAGAAATGGTGAAGTCATCACTTCAAACATGTACATCTCCAAACTCATCAATATGCTCCAGTTGTTGATCGAAACAAGTAATTCCGATCTACATTACGGTGAATCATATTACCAAAGTGTCTTTGAACCCGAATTCCTTGCCAGTTCAGAAACCTTCTTTTACAAACTTTCTCAAGACTTTGTTAATTATACAAATGGTACTAAGTTTCTTCATGAGGCAAGCCAATTCATTAAAGATGAAGAAAACAGAGTTAATTTTTATCTTCCCTCATCAACCTATCCTAAACTCATAGACTTGATGAATAACATCATCATCAAAGACAAAATTGATCAAATTATCTCCTTACCTTTTGAGTACCAAGGCCTTTCGTTCTGGTTACTGCCAGTCATTGATAATATCTTCCAAGAAGAAAATGAGCAGCATAAGATTAATGAGTTAAAATTGTTGTATGAGCTTATTGGAAGGATAGATGATGAGTATGCATTATTGAGAATGAGATTGAAGGAGATAATAGTCCAACAAGGAAAAAGAATTCCTGGGTTCGTGAGAAATAGCCTTGAAGCTGCCAGTGCTTCTACAAAAAAATCCAGCAGCCCAGCATCATTTGCAACGAAGTGGATCGATACGGTGTTAGAATATCATAGTCAAATCATGAGCATATTGAACACTTCGTTCGATCTGAATCCGATGGTCGAAGCAACAATAAATTATGCCATTAGAGATTTCATTAACGATTCTGGAACAGGCGTGTCCAAGAAGTCATCAAGTAACCACGTTGACGCTTCCGAAATGTTATCTATTTACATGGATTATCACATAAAGCAATTTAGCAAAGCGGTATCTTCTAAGGATAGCTCAAATTCTAATTCTCCGGACGATTCTGACGAACTTATCGCCAAATCAATAGCATTCTTAAGGTCAATTAAGGATAAAGATTCTTTTGAGGCAAACTACGCCAATCATTTTGCCAAAAGATTCTTAAACGCCAAGGGCAATTCACAGGCCGTCACTTCGAATAACAAGCTAGGGGTTGATTTGGAAGAATTAGTTCTTTCAAAGCTAGTCGAGGAAATGGGATCTTCGTCTTTAAGCAAAGTGCTAAGAATGAATAAGGATATTAAGCTGTCCAGAGATATGACAAATGATTGGAAGAGATACATCATAAAAAATCAGAAGACAGATTTAGTTGAACTTGATTTGAAGATTTGTAATGTTACTGACTGGCCTAAGTCGATGACTAAAGATTACAAGTCATTTTCGAACCCAACAGGAAATGAACAATCATTGATATGGTCACGTCAACTTCGTCCGACTATTAAAGAGTTTGAAGAATTTTGGTTTGCTGGAAAGAAGAACCACAACAAGTCATTATTCTGGAGTCCCAAGTTTGGTTCTATGGATTTCAGGATTACGTATCCTAGCAGAACTTATGAGTTCAATATGCCAACATATGCTGGGTTGATTATGCTCTTGTTTGCGCCACAGTCTAGTGACCCGGAGGTGCTGGCCTTTGATGAGAAAAGGGAGCTTACCTATGTTGAGATCCAGGAGCTAACAGGAATCCCAGAGTCTGATCTCAAAAGACACTTACAATCTATCGCAGTGGCTCCCAGACTGAGATTATTGATTAAGATTCCCATGTCAAAAGAGGTGAACTCCAGCGACGTGTTCAAGTTGAATGAGAAGTTCAAATCACCCTCTGTGAAAGTGAAGGTGTTGACTGTTTCAGCGTCGTCATCAGCACCTAAAGAAAAGGTACAGAAGACTGAACAGGAGGAGGAAGCAGAAGAGGTTAAGAATAATATTCAAGAGGGCCGCAAACACGAAGTCAATGCTGCCATTGTTCGTATCATGAAGTCCAGGCACCTGTTGAAACATAATGAATTATTCGAGGAGCTTGTCAAACAACTCGCAAGCAGGTTTCAACCACTGATTCCGCTTATCAAGCAGAGGATTGAAGACCTCATCGAGAAGGAATATTTGAAGAGGGACGAGGAAAACAGAAACATATACCACTATGTGGCTTAGAGGACTACATGCCTGACATGGTGCCAAACATTGAGTGATATATTAATAATACCCATACAATCACTACACGAATCGTACAATTTTAAATTGAACTAAATTTTAATTAAAACATTATAAGTGAGGATGCTTAACCTTTTAAACAAGCAGGTCCCGCGCACATTTTTTCCTCAGGTGTTAAGTAGCTTGCAGGCCTACTCTTAAAGCTGTAGTTTATGATATCTATCACTATAGATCGCAAGGTCGTGTCCAAACCACATATAATCTGATGTAATGAAATAAACTAAACACCACCATCTAATTATTTACAGCCATGTCTGCCAATGATATTTTGGATGTGTTAAACATCCAGAGAGATGAGCTGAAGCAGCCACCAAAGAAGAAGCTAAAGCCAACCGCAGATTCAAACCCAAGACTGGGGATGGCCAGAGAGCTTTACAACTTGATCGGTCCCAATACTCCTCCAGTGAATCTTTCATCTTCAGCATATAATACAAACACAAAGGACAGGTTCAAGTCTAAGCCAAGCCCATGGACAAGAATTGAGTTTAAACCCCGTAAGGACCTGAAGGTAAACTTCAACCACTGGGTTAAGGGATCTAGAGAGTTATTGGAATCCGAAGAGGAAACCAAGAAACCCTACTTCTTTGAGAAGTTCAACGTTAAGTTGGATATCCCGGAGTTGGTAGATGAAGAGACATTTGATCTGTTCATGAAGGAAATAGAAGAACATGAGAAAGAAGTCCAAGCTATATTGGCCCAAAGAAGAGAAGAAAAAGAACAAGCTAGAAAGCGAGAAAGAGAGGAGTCCGCCAAGTTGAAGGAGACAGAAAAGAGTTCAGATAATAAGCTGCATCAAGTCAAAAAAGAACCGGCAGAAGTTCCAAAAGAATCCCAGGGAGACGACAAGAAGTCGGATGAAGAAGACTCGAGCAATGAAAAGAGTGAAACCAAAGAACATCAAGATGAGAAGAAGGAAGACCAAGAAAAAGAATCCGAGGATGAGCAAAAAAGTGAACTCGGGCAGAAATGGAGCTATGATGAAACAAAGTATTTGTTTGAGTTATGCTCTGCATTTGAGCTCAAGTGGCCAATCGTTTACGATAGATATAATTGGCATACTACCTCTAGAACATTGGAAGATTTGAAAGAACAGTTTTACCGAATCTGCGCTAAAATTTTTGAATCTCAGGAGAACTCCAACCCAGCTTTAATCGAATCCTTAAAGGTGTTTTCAAAATCCAGAGAAATCGAAAGGAAAAATTATTTGGAAAATTTATTAAAGAGGACACCTGCCGAAATCGCTGAAGAAGAATCACTAGTCATAGAGGCCAGAAGATTCGAGCTCGCTGCAAAGAAAATGCTCTTAGAAAGATCACATCTTTTGACTTTGCTTGATTCTCCTCAAACCACTCAGCCAATCCAACAATACCAGTCGTCGCAAGGTTTGACCAATTTGTACAACAACTTAATGATTATTGACAAGCATCAGAAGAAGAGGCAATTGCAACAGCAACAACATAGATCTATTGGTTCTCTGAATCAAGATCCAGTTCCTCCTCCAATTCCTATCGCTGCTTCATCGTCATTTAAGAAGGACAGATCCTTCCAAACCCATTTACAACAATATTTGTCAGGTTTGCTCAAACAAAATCAAATCGTTAATCCAAGTGTAAAACAAGAAGCTAATACGATTCAACAGTTATTAGCAAAGAGATTGACCCAAAAGGAGGAAGAAGCATATGGACTCTTTTTCCATGGTACTGAAAAGCTTACCCCTGGTGTTATTCTTAGATCAAGTCAGAAATTGCCAGGTTTACAACAAAAACAATCAGTACTCAAATCTGTGAATTCTGTATTACATGAATTGGACATACCTACAGCTGGGGGTACTAGTTGGAAACCTATCATGCCCACTAGAAAGACTATGACTAAGTATGATGAATTAATTAGGTCTGTGGTAGCATTATTGGATGTTAAAAAAGGTAAGGATAAGCTTGAAGCCGAAATTCGCCTTATCAAGAGTCAAAGAGGGCTTCAATAAGCCTAGGTTCGTGAAACCCCAAACTGTTTTACAGTCGTAGAACAGTGACATTAGAAGTTTCTGGCCTGTTAAGGCAAGTCTATTGTCTTGTATATTGTAATTGTATATTAGTATGCTGTCATTATGTTCGTTATATCTATGCAAATGCATAATGCAAATTAATTATCTGTCAATTGACCTCAAAGTCATTTCTTTAAAAACATAGGGAAAAATCTAAGGATTCTTCTTTAGGAGGTACTTCATGCAATTTCAACCCGTCCCTCATTATTCTCAATACCTCTTCCTCTTCAATAACTATCTCTTCTTCGACTTGAATCAAACCCTCACCCACATTATCTTCCCTTAAATCCTGGATATCAAACAATCTAAACGGAGAAAAATATCTGATTTGTCCACTATCATCTCCATTCATAAAAGCATTTACAAGATCTATAATATGTTCTTGGTCCTTGTAACCATCAAACAATTTATGAGCAAATTTGAGAATTTTCACGATTGATTCCAAACTTTTAACTCGGTAAAGCCTTCCGATCTCGTTTATAGCACCTGGCCTTATATTTGAGACATCTGTCAACATTTCCAAGAACTTCTTGAAGGATGCATTAAGGATACTAAATTTGTAAGTCTTTAAGTGGATCTCGAAAAAGTCTAATAAACAATAAATGTACCTCCACTTTATTTGATTTACTTCTAAAGATCTGGCATAGATACTTAGAAGATGATAAAGTAAATCGACTCCTTCATCAAAAGTGTAGACCTTTAGAATGGCTAGGTTGTCCTTCCCATAATGAATATGATTTGTAACTTCCTTATTCAAAGATATTAAACGCTCCTTCAATGGAAGAGATAGCCATTCGTACTTGTCAAGTTCGCTTTGAGGAATGCTCAATTTTGATGCAAAAGCCCTCATTAAAGGATTTTTTGGAAGAATATCTCCACAATATTTCTGAATTGCCTTGACACATCTCACACAGTATTCCTTGAACCAAGATGATGAAAAGTATTTATCAAACTCGTCATTTAGAGTTTTGAGGAATTCTTCAATAAATATTCTTTTTGTTACCTCTGGTATCTTTGCTTTTGACAAGTTAGTTAATAAGTTAAGAACCAACCTTGTTCTGAAGTTCAGCAAGTGAAACGAGGTTACATCTTCAGGAATATATTTCTTTTGATATTGCACAATCTCATCTTTCTCTTCGTTTAGTTGGTTCATTAGGACTGAATGATACTTGGAAGGAGAATATGATCCAAGACTTCGTAATAAACCAATAATAATATCATCCACAAAAGGCTTATACGAGGTGAACTTGATCAAAATCGAATAAAAATAGAGTTTGAACTTCTCTCTCAGCTTGGAGTTACCAAGATAAGGAAAAAATTGTAGGGCAATCCTTGACCAGTTTGTATTAGGAAGTAAGCTTGCTGAATTTAGCCAAATCTGGAAATATAACTCAACTAATTGATCTAATTTTATCTCCTCGTTGATATTAGGTAAAGGAAATCTTGACATTAATTTGTGGAGGAGAGAATAAATTTTATCATTAGCTCGAGCTAATGTACTGAGCTCTTGCAGGCCAAAATTAGACTCGACTCCTACTAATTTCTTCAAGCCTTTCATCAATACCTTATGAATTGGTTGGGATAATTTATCCGTCATATTCTCATTAATCTTATTGTAGATTTCAAGAAACTGGATGACATATTGCGTATTTTGATCAGTGACCATTTCAAAAATCTCCATAAGCGAGGACCACAATCCCTGAACACTTCTTATAGACAAGTAATTATTTACTATTCCATTGATGGAACAGTCAAAACAATTAATCGCAATTTTAGATTTCTTGCCTATGTTGATTTCTGTATGAAGCAGTAGGCCCAGCACCATTGCTTCATATATTTCGGTATCTTTGCAATCTTGCGCACTTTGGATCAAGTCCAAAAGTTGATTCTTAAGATCAGTTTCAGATATCTGAATTAGGAGCAATATTAGGTTCAACCGGTTTATAAACATAGTATAATGTGCTCTTCCTTCTTGATATTGGTAATGGCTAGATGTGATTAGCTTAGTGATAAGCTTTTTCTTGCTAACATTCGATGAAAGTCCCGACACGTAAATGTATACCAAATACATGAACCTTTCGAAAAAACTATCATATGGAATGTCATTTCTAGTTCTGATTCTCCCTAAGACTTCAGGAACTACCCATTCATTCCTTAAGTTAGAGAACCTTCGCGACGTAATACTTGAATATATCTTCAAGAGGATCGACTCATCTAATGGCCATTGTAGCGCTTGGTTAAGTTCAACAATAGAATCAATAAATCGGATATGACTATCGGAACTGTCATTAATGTCGGTGAGTGAGTATAGTTTGATAAGTGGTGACCAACCAGGCACAGGACAAGATCCTGAAAACAGCAAGCTTAATATTTTATCAAAAATTGAATCCATTTCGACTTCTGCTGAAATAGGATCCATAACATTAGTCAATGAATCCCAAAAATGACCTTCAAGGTTGAAAATAGTCCGCATAATTTGGAATGATTCTTCAAATTTTGAATGGGTTCCTTCGCTGAACGGAAACTTCAAGAAACGGAAAAACAATATCCAATACTGCTCAGAGGTCTCTTTGATATTAAGCTCCTTATTTGTTGAAGACTGCCCAAGGCCAACTTGCTTCCTTTGCATCGTTTTTAAGGAAAATGACAATAAGATGAGCCAGGAATATACCAATACACTGTTTCTACCTGATTCTAAATCCTTAATCGGAGTTAATAAATTCAAGCAATAATTGATTAGTTTGCAAATCTTTTCTGAGTGCGGAGGTTCTTGGACTATCAAACTCCATTCTATTAGCCCTTTGATAGCACTGTAAATTTCATCTACCCTAATCTGTTCTGCCAAAATGCTCAGGTCTTTCAAAACCTTCACGAGTAAAACAATCAATCGTTCGCATGATTTCCACGACTGTTCTTTGTCAATCATAGTGAAAGTAAATGATTCTCCTGAATAATTTAATTGAACTAGATCCTTTTTCAATAAGTATGTTTTCCCATCCATGATCAGATGAATTTTTTTTATATCAATTTCATTAAGGATGAAACCATTAGGAAAAGATTCTTGCATCTTATGATTTGATTCAAGTTGGTGTCTTTTAAATCCTCTTTCTTGGACGTAATTGCGCTCACTCTCAGCTTCAAATACAGTTGTGAATTGGACAGGAGACCTCAGAAAATAATAATCCAGCTTCAATAAATCCTTATCATTCTTAGTATGTGATGGAATTGGAGCTAATGAATCTGCGGGCTCACTCTTATTATTTTCTTGTTGAGCTTTGTTGGGTGCATTAGTGGTAGACGGCCGCGTATATGGATACAAACGGTTACGCCTATGCCCATTTTTACGATATTTTTTGTTATTAGCTTTGGACATTTTTTTCTTGTGTAAAGTTCCTATGGGCATCATCATGCCTTTGGATTTGCTCATTCTCGATTTTGATTTTGGTTTCCGAGAAGTTACTGTAGGTGTCTGTGGTTGATGTGCCAAGCCGTTGATTGACGGCAAATTCAACCTTGCTTGCAATTGGCCGCCGCCCATCGAACTAGGTGAATTTGTGTTGGTTCTTGAAATGGATTTTGGGGTTTGAAGAGGACGATTTTCTTTATCAGAGTAAGATCTTGGTGTCGAAAGTCCCAGAGATAATTTAGATTGCGATTTTCTTGGAGTGGCTTTGGGTTTGGATCGCTTTGAGCCACTCTTTCTCCCAGAGCTGAAGTTAGACGCAAACATGGGGTTTATTCTATCAACCTCTTCAACTGAACCATCCAGGAGAACCTCAATTTGCTCCAAAATTCTAGGAGTGTCAGAACCTTGTTTAAAGAGCGAGTTATCATCGGAATCGTACTCATGGATTTGCTCTGCCTCAGAACCAGAGGATTCTGATAATATACCAAATGTATCAACACTCCGTAATGGGGCATCGAAGTCGGACATGTGGTCATGAGAGGTATCCACGCGACGATAAAAGAGATTGTCTGCATCTTGCTCCACATTATCATCAACAAAATCAAATACCTCTCTATTATGATGCTTTGGGATTCCGGTATTCTTCTTGACTGCTAACCCCTTTCGCTGCTCCTTGTATTGTAGTAGTTTTTGTTTCCTGCTGAATTTCTCGAGGGGGGTCCGCCTGGTGTCTATAATCTCGCTCTCGGAGCCTGACCATTCTTCATCCGAAATTCGAGGAGTTTGGTGCCTGCCAAAAGAGGTCAAGTTCGAGGTGGAGTCATCCAGCTCGTAACTACTATTTTCACTGAGGTCATTTTGGAACTGGCTTGGTTGGCTTAATGTTTCTCCTTGTGATTCTTGAGGAGTCTGCTCAGCTTCCACCTCTTCTTTCTCTTTGGCTCTTGCGACTGCTGTTTGCCGACCCAAAATGGTGTAGAAATTCTTGGCCTTATACTTTTCATCCTTAGGATTTGCTTCCTTCTGCTTTCGATATGAATAATTGAGATACTTGACGATGTGTTCGAAGTCCTGCTTCTCGTTGTAAAGCTCGTTCAAGTAGTTGATGCTGGAAAGCCCCAAATAGTGGGCCTGGTCGGCCAAGTAAGGATGCGTACTGGCAAAGTTCCTCTTTCGGAGACCCCTTCTGGACGTATGCTCATAGTTTCTAGAGTCGAGGTATATCCGTAAGTTGTTGATATTCTCGTGTTCGTTTTCGTTTTCATGGTCATCCTGGTTGGTGGGGGGATTCGTGACACCGGAAGGCTGCTCGTCGTCAGAGGACGGCAAAACGGCAATGTTGAGCAATTCTTGGAACTCGTTGGTGACGTCTTGCTGGGGCTGTCGTACTGCTAGACCCATCTGGTGTAAGTGATCGTCTGCACGTATTCGTTGTTCGGGTGCTAGATGATCCAATGCTACTGCCATACGAGATGGCGATATCATCGAGGTGTTGAGGAGCATCCCATTCTCGTCTTCAGAATCAGATATAAACTCCTGAGACATCGTTCAAGGCTGCCATGGATAGTGATGGATGGTGACGCGTATGTGAATGTTAAAAGTCGCGCGCATAGCAGATGGTGGAGGTGCGAAATCACGGTCGCAAGATCTGACTAGAATATGTCAAGAGATGAGGCAAAGGAGGCACCGAGAGATCTTGTGAGGCTCGGTAATTACGGTAGCTACTTTTTATGCTAGATAGTTAATTCTCCTTACAGATCGGCTGTTGCATGTAGATTGTTAAGTGGTTTGGTTCCTCCATCTTTGTCTGGCTTGATATGCCTACAAAACCAATTCAGAAATGTCCTTCCAATTCGAAGACTGGATTGAAGCGCAATTGGACAGTAATCTGGTAAAAAAACGGCGGAAGAGGTGTAGCATTTCAGGATAGTTTGTGCCTCTATTAAGGATGTTTCTGAGATATATTCGGCATAAAGACTTGGGTTTCAAGAACTGTTCCTGATTAAAAATCGTTCATTTTTAGTCTCTTGCAACTGCTCACATAGTCTTTCGAGCTTCACGTTAATATACACAGTATCCTTGCTTTCCAGAACTAATTTTCAGTCAAACATTAGTTGATACTCTACATCTGTGAAGAGAAATTGAGGCGTTGAACGTTAATTCTTTGTTCTGATTGAATAGAAATACCACTTTCTTAAAAACATCTCCTGAAGAGGGTCCAATTTGTCCTGGACTGCTACGCTTTTTCAAGTAAACAGAGAATCTCTGACTCAACTTAAAAATAATTATTGGGAGGCCCACTAAAGCCGCAAGTTCTCCTCAGGGTGGACATTCGAACGGGGAGAAGCAGTGACTTGCCTAGTCATCTCGACCACTCATACTCAACAGTACACTTTTCACCGGACATATCTCCACTTGACGTCAGCGCGGGACCGATACTAGTTTGGGCCACCAGGACTATCAATTGCAACAGCAATTGCATCTGCCTGGCAGTCACTACACTAAGTCCAGTAGAGAATAGGTGAATAGCTGGTATGCACCAAGTACAGCTGGCGACCAGAAGCACCTCCGGAAAAGTAAGCCTACTAAAATTAGTTATTTTTCAGTCGAGCTGGACTGACAACTAGAATGAGTAATCTTAGCTATGGTAACCCTTGGATGAACAGTCGTAACTTGACATCATGAGCAGTCGCAACTTCTGAATTCTCCATTGCAGTAAATCTAGTAGAGTATTGCGTGGTCATTTCCGCTCCACACAATCAAAGTTCCATGCAACGATCACCCCATGACGTTTCTCTTGGCAAGTGGGTCGGCTACTCCAACGGCTCCAGCACTGATATCCGTCTTCACTTCCTTAACTAGCTTTCCTTCCGGCCACCCCCGCAAGCGCGCAATTGGCATCGAAAATCCCGATGCCTGGGGGGTTTTTAGCGATGGGACAGGGTTGAGGTAGACACGGAAGTCATCTTATTAGCGGAAGAGATCCAGGCAAGAACACTTCCATAGAACCGTATCATGGCAGAGTATAGCAGGCTTGATACCCAGGACCGCGAAGGTTCGGCTTCTCCCTTTAAGAATGGGTTCCAATCGGAAATCGACCCCCAGATTACCAGCGACAATGATGAGCTGGACGACCTCCCCATGGGCTGGATCGATGGCATATACGTGGGCAGCAAGGACTGGAGAGAAAGCAGGCTCTTGAAGTGCCAGATCGTGGCGTCGTTCTTGGTGTTCATCCTCTTCGGACTAGCAGAGCAGGCCATCGGAACCATGATCCCCAAATTCCAGGCCCATTACCACATCAACGATAAGCAGGTCAGCTTGATTTTCCTTTCCAGTGTGTTTGGCTACTTCACCATGGGGTTGTTGAGTGACGTCAGCCACCAGAAGCTCGGAATACGAGGCGTGGTCACCTTAGGAAGCGGGTCCATGACATTGTCGTACTTGATCACATCCACCAGACCCCCGTTTCCCATATTATTGATATGCTTTGTGATGGCAGGTATCGGGTGCGGGTGCTTGGATGCGTGTTTGAACACCTGGATGGGTGCCTTGGCTGATTCCAACGAATTGTTGGGGATTTTGCACGGGTGTTACGGAGTTGGGAGCATGATCGCTCCTCCTGTTATAACATACTTGCTTGAAAAAGAGAACCCTTGGGCCTGGAACGAGTACTACCACGTACTCACTGTCTTGGGAGCCATGCTCATCGTGATCATGAGTGTGTGCTTCCGGCACGAAACCCCTACCAAGTATAAGTTCATGCTCGACAGAAAACACCAGAAGTACAAGTCCAGCAACAATTTCGAAATGCAGTCACAGGATGGCCAGCTCGATAGCTCGGAAGATGACACCCAGGAAGTTAGCATCAAGGAGACACTCACCAACAAAAAGGTGCTTTTCTTTGCGTTGATCTTGTGTATCTACGTGGGTAACGAGGTCGCTTTTGGGGCATGGATGATCACGTTCTTGACCAGAATTCAACACTTGGAATACAGACTCTCGTCGTACATCGCCACCAGCTTCTGGAGTGGGTTGACTGTGGGCAGAATCGTGCTTGGTTTTGCAACCTCCAGCTATTTCAAGACAGAATTGACGGCAAACTTGACCTACATTGCAGGGTCTTTCTTGGGCACGTTTGTATTCTGGATATTTGCCTTCACCAACATCATTCCATTGTTGTTTGTGATTGTGTTCGTAACTGGTATGGCCATTGGTCCCATTTTCCCCACCACCATTGTGACTGCCATCAACGTCCTTCCAGTCAGATTCGAAACCGCTGGTGTCGGATTCATCTGTGCATTTGGAGGAGGTGGAGCTGCTATTCTTCCCTTTTTTGTGGGGTTGGTTGCCGATTCGAGTGATGCTGGCCTCACTGCTTATCCATTGATTGTCACCGCTATGTTCGGTGTATTGTTGGCCATGTGGGTATTGGTCATGGCAACCCACGCTAAAAGTTATGGTCGCAAGCTTTGAGCGGCATGAATTAGATGAAGGGCTGTCAGTGCTTTCCAAATTTTTGGTTGAAAATAGAGGTACTACTGTTCCTTGATGGGCTGTATCACTTTTTGGCATGGATGGGTTCCTCATTGACGGGATTGACCCTAGTGATACTACTGCCTCATTCGTTTCGATATGGTGGTTCTACTTCCATGCTTTTACTTAGGTTTGGGGCCCCTGATTTACGCTTCTGATGCTATTAATGATTTATATGATTGAAAGTGCTCAACGGATACAGAGCACTGCTAAAATTCTTTTTTGATGGCCAGTGATACTTATGGTAGAATTTATTTAAAGGTTCAATAGATGTTTTTGTTTTCCTACAAATCATATGGACATGTAGTCACATCTACAGCTGCAGTGAAAAGCTGGTATGGGATGGTACAGTGCTTGTGTCAATTTAGATTGCTAAATTGTTGAATAAAATCAACACTTGCTACTGGTAGCATACAATCAATACTTGCCTTACAAATGCATTTAACTCCAATGCTTCGTCTAATACTTATAGATGCTTGTTATTGTAATCTATACATTGGTTTCTATAATACATTTGTAGAGACTGGACAGCTTGAGATGACTGGAAATAAATAGGTCTGACCAGCCACAACAGCTTCAAGAGTTGTGAGCATAGCTGGACGCCGCCCGAAGGCCTTGACAAGCGAAGAGTGAAGTTCGGTTCAAGGAGTCTTTTCCAGGAATTGACCCACCCTCTCACCTTCGACCGATATGTAAGCGACCCTCATGCCCTTCTCTAGCACTCCGATTACTTGTTCTGGGCCAACCACTCCTCGCTGGTGAATCCCTTCTGTGTGAATGCATGAATGCCTGCTATCTCTTCCTTCAAGGCAGTGTTGACCAATCTGTGTCTCATCAACTTGTTCTTGCCCTTGAACACCTCCGACACTATAACCACGGCAAACGCCTGGCCACACCCTCCAGACATGTCCTCCACCTGAACTAAGCTGGCCTGAAGCCTGTCTTGGATTATTTGCTTCAAAGAGTCGGCTGTTAACGACATTTTTGTGGTGGTTCAAGGTGGGCTTGGGATCAGATAAAGCCATCGCAACCGCAAGAGGCGCCAGGGCGGCTTACATAATCACCAACCACTACACTTAATGAGTCCTGGTAGGGAGGAGGAATCGGCGCATGAGACTGACAGTAGAGTGGTGGCATCACTTGCTGGAAGAATTACATAATGGTGGAGCGCTAGTAATGTGCTACTACCAACTACGAACTCTATTAATTGTTGTTAATTGTACATATACATCCCTATTGTAATAGGGAACAACCTTGTAGCATGTCATGATCAATACGAGAACATCCATCGGACTCAGTCAATTCTGGACGTTTCGCCATGGGACTCGGTCAATACCTTGGAGTGGCCCCTAGAAATGGTGTTGGTGTGGACTACTTGGTTCGACACCACGTCCGGTGCACTAAGCTTCTCGTAGTTGCGGAAAAAATTGGCATCTTCCTTGGATTCCTTCTCTAACCTTTGCATGATCTCCTTGGTGGTCAAGTTCTCGGACTTGGATCCACTAAAACCACACCTCTCGAAGAACTGCAAAAGATCCTCTGGAATCACACTCAACTCCTCGTGGATCTCTATTAATTGGTTCACTACTTCGATAGCCAAAAAGTAAGTTTCTCCGGATTGCGGGGTACTTTCAGCTCCAGCAGCTTGTTTCGCAAATAATATGTTGGGAGCAATCACCGTTGCCAAATTGTGAATGTCCATCTTGGACCCAGTTTCTTCATCGATCTCAGCGAAGGAAGCAACCCAACTGAAGAAGTAAAGCAAGACTTCAACCAAATTCCTGTGGCTTCTTGGAAGCATACAGTAGACCAATTGTAGAATTCTCTTACGTATCACTAAGTTCTTCTCTGCTTGAGACGAAATCCAAAGATCGTAGAGATTGAAAGTCAAAAGCGGATTGGGTAATTCTCTCAACCACTTTTTCATCAATGCTGCCAATTGAACTACCGACTGGCTACTGAAATCGGGAGATTTCAATGGGCTCTTGTTGATCTGTTCAGTAAGATCTTTAAGTTTTTTGATGTTACCGTTTAATCTGAAGATACCTTCGACAGACATATCTTTCTGTCTCAATGCGTTTATCACATCATCAACAACAATAGGAATTCTCAATTTCGAAGGACCAACTCCCAAATCAGAATCAACGCCGTACTTTTTGGTCAAATCTTGTAAGTCAACGCCGAAAACAGCCATATTTTTATCACGTTTATCCTGGCCGCCGAACTTGAATTTGTCCCAAAATGTTGGTTGCTTCTTGGTCTGAATTGAAGCAAGAACTTCTTCCTTCACATATTTGTTTCCGGTAATGTGTAATAAAGCTTCAACAGCAATGTGTCTCATCACGAAATGCTCATCTTTACTTAACTCTGAATAGTAAGTAGATCTCTTGGGTGCAGACACCGGAGCTGATGGAGCGTTTATGATCGACTCCAATGCATTGGTTGGTGTTATACCTCCATTATTATTCCCAGGCATATTGTTGACATTCTTGACTGTATCCATGGGCTTTTGTCTTTGATACAATGAATTATGATGCTTGAATGCATTAGGTCTTTGATCTCTTGCTTGCTCAGCTGCAACAATTCTGGGAATATCATCCAATGTCAAAGATTTTTCGTTCTTTAATAAGTCGGATGTTCTATCAAGATGGCCATTTGTCAATTGCCGTTGGGGTTCATCGCGGATCTTTAGGGCAGCCTTCACATTGAAGTGTTCATTTTCATTGTGCAGAGCAATATAGGATAAGTGAGATGCTGCACTAGCCTTTCTGTCGTTTCGGATTACTGGTGTACTCACACTTACCTCAGACAATTCTTCAATCATACTTTCATCAACCGTGGAGCTATTCATGTTAACCTCATCTTCTTTCGCTTTATCTGCGACTGGTGCTTCTAAGATAACTGACTTCCTTGCATTCTTTTTGATGGAATTAGAAAGCTTTTGACTTTGTCGTCTAGTACGTAATCTAGTGACATCACTTATTGTCTTGGAATAGTTATTTTCAGTAACTGATGTTTTGGCTTCGTCAATTCTCGAATGAGCAGAAGCTGTAGAAGCTTGACGTTTTGGTCGAACAACTTGGTTTTCTGGGATTTGTTCAATCTTCGGTTGGAATTTAGAGCCAATATCAACTTTCATGACAGCCAGTGATCTAGATAATGCAATATGGAGTAAGTAAACCAATTGCGACAAATCGCTTATATGCTCAAATCCAACCATACCGTCAGGATGGTCACAATCCTTACAAAAAACAGATAATTCTTGAGCATCGAACTTGGTAACTTCAAACTCTTCAGGTGGTATCACTCTAGAACAAGCCGAACATTTGAAGCATTTCAAATGCCATCTTCTGTCATCAAATCTAGCGCAAGATTTCTCAATACTCTTGGAGCATGCAACACAGGCATCGGTTGCTTTGGAGGATATGGCAATTTGCTTTTTGATCAATGTAATGTCACTTTCAGTCTCATCTCCGAGACGTTTATTAAACTTCTCGAACTTGACAACTGAATTTAAGAATAAATCAGTTGCAGAAGTGGTTCCCAAGAGCTTATTGGCTCTCAATGCATTATTAAGTCCGATTCTAATCAATAACTTGAGGTAATGAGCACACCCAGTAATCACAGATAATAATTCTGCTGATAAGCTTCCGGATTGAGAAATTTGGTTTGATTTTCTGAGAATGGCCAAATAGCTCATGACCTTTCCTGATAAATTTCTTGGTTCTTTCTTGATAGTTTGGAAATATTCTTGCTCGAGACTCAAAGATGATTCCAGATCACCATCCTGGGTTGTAGAAGCGTCTTTGCTTTTCAGTCTTGCTCGCAAAATTGGGATGCAAGATTGGCACACCTGTGAGACATGATCGAAGGCGACAAATAAGATTTCAATATTCAAAACTAATTTGACAGTAGACAATAATCCATTTGCTTGGTTTCCTGTACATGCATTCAATAACATGTCGCTGATACATGCAGCGGTTGTTTCTTCAAACCCCGATAATGTTAACCAGCATTGCATGACAACATTTTCAATTTGTTGCTCAATTGATAATAACACCTTTGGATCAAGACCAAGCGCATTGGACTTCTCGCTGTCATCATCTATTATTTTCTTGAGCGACTTCAAATCGGATAAGTAGTCTTCGTCTATCGTAAAAGACGATTGTAATCCAACAGAATCAGCCATAATGCACACATTCCAGAATTTGTGGACCATGTAACACTCTGGATGCCACTGCTGGTTTCTACCACCTCTGTACAATTCAACGAACTGTTTCACAATGGAAGAATGGCATCCTTCACAATGTGAGGCATAAAGCTTGGAGTAATGGAAGTGGCAGTAAATACTATCCTCATGTTCGTAGTAACTTTCGTCGGACTCAAAAACTCGTTGACACACGTTACACTTGAAGTGTTCCAAATGATACTTGTTGCCCAAGGCAGTGATGTACGGTCCTCTTAATGCATTGTTACAGTTATGGCAAATCAATTCCAACTTCTTGAAGTAATCGTACTCACAAAGGGGTACTTGGTACTTGGTTTCTGGGTTAGTGGGGTCGGTGTATTCGAAAGGAAAGAACTTGGCAGCGCAAGGCTTTCCACAGTCATGACACTTGAAACACTCCACATGATAGGCAGCACTCAATGCTCTGACGAACTGGCCGGTGATTTCGACTCCACACTTCTTACATATCTTCCTGTTCTTTCGCCTTATGCTAGACTTGCGATAGGCAGGCTGTAATGTTTTTTGGGCCGGAGGGAACTGCTCGGTGGGTGCAGGCGGCGTCTGCACGGTGCCGTTTGTGTGGAGGTCTCTGGAGAAGGGCTGGTCGAGGGATGGGCCGCCAAACGAGTCGTTTCGATGCTCGCTGCTGGGGGAAATGGCAATGGAATGGCGTTGGGAGTACGAAGGCGACGGGGTTGTTTCTTGGCGGGTTTGGCGGGTGTGGTTGGCCAACTGCAGCTCGGCACGGGGATCTGGGGTGTAGGCAGCCTTGGGCTTGGAGGGCATGGGCGGGATCAACGATGTCCAGTTGGAGGCTGGAGGAAGGTCTGAGGGAAGCGGAGAGCTGGAGAAGTGGAAATGCTGGTCGTAAGGGTCTTCATTATGGTGGATGGGGTGGAATATCTGCCTGGAGGGCGAGGTCACCTGCGAGTTGTGGGACTGGCTTCGGGAGTGGGCGAATCGCCTGGACGAAGACGGCTTGCCGTTTTTGCGGGTTGGGCTGGGGATGAACTGGGGGAATTCTGGCGACTGCGGCGACGCAAACGGGTTGGGTGCTTTGGCGCCGTCTGGGTGGTGGTGGGGCAAGAACGGCGACTGCTGGGATTGTTTTGACGGCTTGTGGGCGCCTATCCTGGCGTCACTAGGGGTGCTGGAGGGCGCAGACATTGGCAAGACGTGCTTGGGGGAGGATAAACGAGTGACTAGGTGGTATGAAGAAGGTGATGGCTATGGCACGACTGGTGAGCTATGGCTACCGACTGGTGGTGAGTTCCAGGGACTAGCAGTGGGACAACTCCTGGGACTAGTGGTGGGGTTCCAGGGATGGCGGCTCACACCGAGGAATGGCTGGCGGTGGCAGGGACAAAGAGCACACGCGAGAGGCAGCGATGCTGGAAAATAGGAAACAAGTTCAACAAGAATCACCCTTGTTGAAAACAACACTTATGTCAATTCTGGGTTATGACTTGTGTCGCGCGTACATTGATTTCGTCACCTGGATCCGCGCGTAGGTCCAGTGGTAGCGAGCGTTGCACGACCGGAGCGACACGGGGATTGGGAGCAGCTGGCTTAGTGGGGGGAGAGGGAGAGGATGGGAGAGAGGTGGCAGCAACATAATACTATACTCTGGCACCGATTGGTGGGATCTCCAGGTGACAGCCACGTCTTGCTGTCATGGCAGAGGAGCCGTGGCAGACGTTGTTGTTCCACTACATCAGGGTGCTTTTGTGCGTCGTGCATGAAAATAGCACACTGTTGTTTTGGTATTGCACTAGCTGCCCCATGCGGCGACTAAATTCCGCCTCAGATAGACCGACAGACAGGTTTTACGGCGCCGAGCCCGTTTGGGGCTTTGTCGGCTATCCCTTGCTGGAGATCGGCTTGCTGGTTGGGGTGGTTGGGGTGGATGGTTCTTGCGGGTTGGTGCCGGTAGACTTGCGGGTTGGCGCCATCAACGGTGTCGCACGAGAGTTGCACATTAGGCACCCGGACTGCGTGCATGGGACAAACGTCTGCCCCAGGAGGCAGCGGGTAGGCTCCCGTGTCCCCATTGCTTGGAGTGTAGCACTGCTCCAGCCCTCACAGGGCCACTAGAGAGCACACCACCAGGCACGGGAGGCATGGCGGCGTGTCCACGTGATGGCGCGCACGTGACTGGGCGTTGACCAACCAGTTGTTGTCCAATTTTCACCCACCTCGGAGAAGCTATACCACACTAACCTACAAGTATGTATCCCGTGGCTGTCCCACAATTAGCACTCGCATATCCGTCCTCGATTTCCACCGTCATGTCCGCCCAGACACTTCCCTGAATGTTCCATCTTCATGTCCCAGTGGCCCATTTGCACCGGCTTGGATGTCCATCGGTTGCTTGCCTTGTTCCACCAAAATCGTGAAATCCGTGCCACCACAATCCAGTCGTGGATCGGATCGCTGTCGTGCTTTTTTTCCGGCAATTTCTCCACCCTTTTCCGGTTCCATACTAACATCTCCAGTCATGTCTGCTGAACAAAAGGTCGTACCAACTTCCGCCTCCCAAAACTTGTTGAACGACAAGTGGGACGTCGTCTTATCCAACACTCTCATCAAGACCGGGTTAGGTTTCGGTGGTGGTGTTTTGGCCTCCATCTTGTTTTTCAAGAGAAGAGCCTTTCCTGTCTGGTTAGGTGTTGGATTCGGTTTAGGTAGAGGTTACTCCGAGGGTGATGCCATTTTCAGATCCACCCATGGCTTGAGAAACGTCAAGGCTTAAACATTCAATTCCCCAAAATTATTTATCACGTAGGTATGCCTACATTTGCATGGCTCATGCCATTTTAGACATGGAGTGGTACTTTGTGTGTAAAATGCTATTAACGAATAGTATAGAATAAACGTCTGTTTCGCATACAGCTAGTGCTTGTAGAATAGAGTATATTACCAGCATGTAATTCGCCATTTTTGTTGCTAGTGTGATAATGCAATGATGTGGAGTCTCACGAGCCGAATCGCATTGAACAGGGTTTTACTTTTATATGTATAGTACTAATGAAATATGATATTCCCCTAGTCTCTCATTCAGTGTCCAAAGTCCGCCATGGGTGCAATTGAGGCTTCCTACGTCTTTAGACATAACATCAAAATTGGCTCGTTCAGCATATCACAATTACAGACACTCCATGCATCCATACTAGTGCAAATCCCTCCATTGAGAGCGAAGCGTGCCTTTGATCACTCTACCAATATTCTGGCGTAGTACAATATACTTGTTTCGTAAACTACTCTCCTAGCAGTGTTCGATCTGATAAATCTCCTGATGTATAGCCCCGCAAAATTGGCAAAATTGGCCACAGCGTTCGCTAATTGCAATGGTATATTCCGCCCTTCTCCTACACTCAGCTGTTGCATCCATTTCTTCTTGTCTGCCAACTATCGGCAGAAATGTTTCGTAGTGCTTCCATACATTCCTTGCTCACTCTCACTGATCTTGTGCACATGCGACTCATCTCGATCTGAACTAGACATCTCATCTTCATTAAGTGGAAACACCTTCACAGCGAGGAGCGACCATCACATCCAGTAAAGGTCGGGTAACAGCCAACTAACAGATCTGAATAGTATAGTCTTTTTGGATTGGTCTTACGAACTGTTTGGTTACATTGCAATCAATAGTCCGAGAATAGCTAGACCTCACAAGTGCAAGCTGTCTGGCCCTAGTCCAAAACGTATCACCGAACATCACGTCCGAAAACTACAAGCTGATTCTAGTCTGAAAGCATCTCCTTCCTGTATTCACAGCATTGTCTTACAACTGGTCATCCCACCAATATCACGTTGCTTCAGCCTTAGAGCACCACTTCCAACACATAAATACCAGCCATGAGTGACTCGCAGACCCTGGAATTCATCAATGGTAATCTAGATCTCTATGAGTTCATCCAAGTGCAACCTAATGCCACAGACCAAGAACTACGGACTCAGTACAGAAGAAAAGCATTGCAGTATCATCCCGATAAAGAGGGAGGCGATCCAGACAAATTCAACCTTCTCTCCAAAGTATACGAGATCCTTGTGGACGAACAGTTAAGAAACCAATACAATGAAATACGAAGAATCAGAAGGGAAAAGCATATTGAACAAGAGAAGTTATTGGCATCCACAAGACGGTTTCAGGAGGATCTAAAGCAAGCAGAAAACCAACATCGCTACAACTTGAACAGAACCGGGGAATTAAAGGACTTTATACTGAAACGAAGATTGGCTATAGACTTGGAGAAATTGAAGGAGGATGGCTTAAAACGTAGAAGACTACAAGAACAGGGCATCCACAAAAAGGTTGAACAATCGGCACCTTTGTATGTTTCATTCAAGAGCTTGAAATTACCCCGAACGTATATAACCTCTCTTGAAACTCAAAAGGCAAACGGCTCGATCATAGTTCGCTGGAAGCACAAACCAGAGCTCAAAGACATGTTTAACGCCGATGTGCTACAGAAGATTATGGAGATATTTGGACCCATCCAATCCAGTGTGATCTTGCCCAGTCAAGATCCGAAACCACGTTATGATACTGGAATGATACAGTATGAAAACGACACCGATGCCAATAAAGCACTCTGCCACAACTATAAAGTCTCTGCCAATTTATGGGATGGAACAAGTGTACGAAAACTAGCCAGTTTGCTCAGAGAATGTACTCTGGCAAGCCAGAATCAAAGAGCATCCCAGATCATTGATCATTCTAAGCTACCCAGAGGATTCAAATATGTCGGCACCAATAACGAGATCGTCGACTCCATCTTGGATAAATTTACGTTGAGGTCTTTGGATGAACTTTCCTAATAGTACAAGGATCAACAAAGTGTTGGCTGGGATTCCCTGTTCTAAAGATCATAATCCTGCAAGCATTTGCAAATCATTGGGCTGAGAGTTCTTGGAGTTCTGTGAGTTCTTGGATAAATCTCATATTGGAACCAAGAATCTTCTCGTATAACAAATGGATACTGGTATCCTTCGTTTTCATGTTAAATCCGTATCTGACTCAGAATAGTAGAATAGTATACCAAGCCTTTAAAAATTTGTTCGATGTACGACTAGAACCCAGCAGTACTCGTTAGTAAAGCTGAAGTTTCCATGTCGACTACATAATAATCAATTAATTCTATATTCCGGATGTCCTCTATCTCAATCGTCTCTCCACTTAATGAATACCTCGTCAGTTCTGAATCTCTGGGTGCAAACGGTGTTCCACAAGTCGTTGGTTTGGCCAGTTCTGTAGCTCAAAAGTCCCGCGTGGGCAATCATTATTCCGTTATCGATACAGAACCTTTCATCTGTGGCATAGATTTGACCGTTCTTTCTATCTTGAATCATGAGTTTCATCATCTCTTGCAACCTCTCGTTAGACCCGACACCCCCAACAATTAACACTTGGTTGGAATTGACATGGGCCAACGCTCTTTCAGTAATTTCCACCAACATGGAGAACAATACTTCTTGTAGGGAAAAACACAAGTCTTCCGAGGTGATTGGCTCACCAGTTTCTTCGTCAATGAGTTGCTTGTTTTTCACTTGCTTGGCTTTGCCAAACAAGTCTTTGGCAATCTGGTCGATGTTAGCCAAAATTCCTGACATGGATAAATCCATTCCCTTCACGGTGTATGGAAGACTGACTAAATGCTTGC
The DNA here is from genome assembly GCF_001661415.1 of Suhomyces tanzawaensis NRRL Y-17324. Lineage (NCBI taxonomy): Eukaryota > Fungi > Ascomycota > Pichiomycetes > Serinales > Debaryomycetaceae > Suhomyces > Suhomyces tanzawaensis. The sequence continues at coordinate 144,112 of NW_017963642.1, forward strand.
CCTTTTTGGCCATTTGTTCAATGTTATAACCAGGAGCTGGTTCGTTGGGGATCATCAACGTTCTGGCAAACCTATCCAAACAGTTACCAATGGCTATGTCCAAAGTTTCCCCAAAAATCCGATATCTCTGATCGGAGTATGCAATGACTTGGGTGTTTCCTCCACTAACGTACAACACAACTGGGTTATGGGCACCAGTAATCTCTCGTCCCATTTCGATGTGACCAATACAGTGGTTAACACCCACCAAAGGAAGGTTCCAGAGTTGTGACAATGTTCTGGCTGCTATCACCACACTCTGTAGAGGAGCACCCATTCCTGGGCCTTGAGTAAAACAAATACAGTCAAGATCAGTCCCACGAACATTTCCTTCCACCAATGCTTTCTTGATGATTCTGACCACCCAGTTTCTGTGATGTCTGGCAGTGTCACGGGGAAGAAAACCTTCTCCTGGTGGAGTAATGTAGGTGTCTCTCACGTTGGAGAGGACTTCAGCTCTGTTAGTTGAAGATAACTGGCCCAAGTGATGCTTTATGATTCCCACACCAAGCTTGTTGGCAGAGCCCTCCAATCCGAGAGCAAGGTAGTATCCCTTGCCTGGCTTTGCATATTGATCAAGATCCACGGTCATGCTGATTGGTAGTTGTAGGTTTCTAAGCTTCAGATGGACTAATTTATTCCTGGTCACATGACTAGATCCTCGTGCACCACTGGATCTGACAAAGCAGGACCGTTAGGTAGCCGTACCAAACAATTAAGTAATGTAAGAAATACATACATGCGTTCAAATGGGCGTACTATTAGGTGGGCACAATTGGTTCTTAATTGGATGTGAATACGGCCGACCTAGGTTGTGAATCGGTAAAGTTACGGCCTACTCTCTAGTGCGTTGTGGTGGGGCAAAAGACAACCACGTCTAAGATTAAACGTATTTTAGATACTACGGGATTCTACTGGAGCTGTTGGACATCTCAGCTAATACCCTTTAGTCTTTCTGTCTTGGTCAAGGTATGGGGAGATCTGAAGATGGTATCGGTTTATGCACGACCGAGCTCCAGTATCAACAAACAACTTTGCAACTGTGTTTGCAGCTCCCACTACATGTCGTCTCTAAACTATTTCCTAGATAGGACGGAACAGTCCATAGAGTCCATCCAATCGTTGCGCTTCCATCCGCCCGGCCTTTTCACCAACGCCATTGTCAAGAGACCCAGCATCACTACGTTGTTGAAGGACCCGTCCGTAGATGAGGGAGCTTTATACAAAATAACAAAGCCTAGAAACCAAACGCGGACAGCCATCAAAGGAAGCACCAGGTATGAGAGTTCCAACAGAATAAACATGGAAATCCGCCCCGAAAGGGCTGACGGCAAGTCTATCTACGTGGACCAGAGCTTCCAGGAGTACATTCAGTACAAGGGCGACCAAGGCGACCAGGAGAGTCTTGAAAGCAAATCGGTAGTGAAGCTACCACAATTAGCACATTCATCGAGCACTTCGCCCAGGAGGCGAAAGTCAATGACCACCCTGTTGTTCTCGGCTGAGACTAAAGATGTGGGCCAGATATGTTCGCAAATCTTGACTGTGATCCAAAAGTACCCCAACTTGATCGAAGACCGTGATGCGATTGTGGATAAGGTGATGCAGAGTCAGAATGAATACAGCCTATTGGCTAACCAATGTGCTCAGTTGGAGTCGGAAATTGATGATCAGAAAAGGCAGTTGACAATACTAAATATCAATTACAGTGATATTGGAAGCCCTATCAAATCCAGTGGGCAGGACAAAGTCTATGACGACGAAGAGGAATTGGATATCGAGGAGTATATACGGCAGGAAGAAGAGGAAATCCGGTTATTGGAGCAGCAGTTGGATAGCATGCAGGGTAACTAAGAAATGCGATGAGCTAGATCATGGCCGAACGACTCTTAATGTACATTAGTTTCCGAAGACAGATATGTAGCCAACACCATGGTTGAACCTCAGTGAGCAGGACCCTACGTTAAGCCAATCTATTACTTTTATTAATTATACACGGGTGCACATTACAGCAATCTTAGTTGATGGAAGAAAGAATGTCGGAGTCACCGGCATCCAAAACAGCCAAAGTACCAACTCTGAACAACTTACCACAGACGGTACCTAATTCGTTGTTACCACCTTGGAAGTAGTAGACTTGGGTCTTGGACAACATGGCGTAGTATTCCAATTCAGACTTTCTCAAGACTGGGGTGTTACCAGCGATGATGATCAACTTGGCCTTACCGGTTCTCAAGGACTTGACGACGGACTTGTAACCTAAGGTGTACTTACCGGACTTGATAACCAAACCTAACTTGGCGTTAATGTTTTCTTGGGTCTTAGTTTTTGGGGCCTATAGATGTTAGTATGATTGTCAACAATCATTGCAGGCCGTCCATCGGCTATGGGGTGATACTGACCATCTCTGCGTTGTTTGTTTTACACTCCGGTCTGGATAATGAAAAGAAGATTCATATACTAATCTGAAAATTTTATGGATGGGATGCGAGCCAGCTGCTCGCTCGCGAAAAAGACAGTCACATTGGTCACATGATACTCACCATTCAGGAAGGTGCTCCTGCACACACTCCCGCACTTCTGGCCCTTGCGCCCTCAAGTTACCCGTCCGACAACTGTCGCGACTCCTGTGGTGCCCGTCACGTGCACGACGCTTGCCCTCACATCACCATTCTACCGCCAGTGCTGCGACTGTCGCTCTGGCTAGGTGAAAAAAAGTTGAAAAAATTTCTTACTGTTTTCTGGTCTGCTTTAATAACCACGAATAGGTATGTGACCTAAATGGATGTGAGACGTTACAACACCACGGATTGGAAGCACCCGTCAGCGGTCAACAACAGGGGCTGTTCTGCCCGTCCAAACGAGAGCAAGGAGCCCATTCACGGGTGTCCCAATGTTGATATCACCAACCAGAAAAGTTTGCCAAAAAGGGCCAGAATGACCCTCCCTTCAAGAAACAGTCCCCCCTGCCCAACTCCAGGCGTATAGTCTCAAACACTCCCATCGATCCCTACTAACATATAGTTAAAAATGAAGGTTGAAATTGATTCCTTTTCAGGTTCTAAAATTTACCCAGGTAGAGGTACCTTGTTTGTCAGAGGAGACTCCAAGATCTTCAGATTCCAATCCTCTAAGTCTGCTTCTTTATTCCACCAAAGAAAGAACCCAAGAAGAATTGCTTGGACCGTTTTATTCAGAAGACAACACAAGAAGGGTATTTCTGAAGAAACTTCCAAGAGAAGAACCAGAAAGTCCGTCAAGAACCAAAGAGCCATCGTTGGTGCTTCTTTGGAATTGATCAAAGAAAGAAGATCTCAAAAGCCAGCTGACAGAAAGGCTGCCAGAGAAACCAAGTTGGCCAAGGACAAGGAAGCCAAGAAGGCTGCCAAGGTCGCCAGAAAGGCTGAAAAGGCCAAGTCTGCTGCTGCCGGTGCCAAGGCTGGTGTCTCCAAGCAACAACAAAAGGGTGCTTTCCAAAAAGTCCACGCTACCTCCCGTTAAGTAAGCTGAGTTTAGTTTAAATATTGTCGAATACTAAATTAATCTTATCGTGTTAACAGTGTATATTTAATATATCTTTTGGTTACCTCCAGTAGTCTATATCTTACACTCTCCGTATGCAAACGTCTTTCCCGCTCTGTCGGGTGATGTTAGTGTACTTCTGACTACTTGTGGTTTTTGTTGTGAACTTTTAAATCCAAAGTAGAAAGATTCGGTGCTATGGCAATAAATGAGCTTCTTGTCTCCTGTGACAGTATTATGGATTACCAAGATTGCTCCCACGTAAATACATGTTATTCCTTTGCTGTCCACCGCCAATAACTGATACTTGTCTGCAATATTCCGAATCAATTGGACCAACTCCTCTCCATAGTCATCATCTTGAAAGGTGTGATTTGTGATCTCGTGGGCCAACTTCATCATAATTATATCCTCCCCATTCCCGCTGCACATGCAGCTTAGTTCAAGTCTATCTCTGCGCTTGAAATCTATTGCAGCTCCAATTACCCCAGCACATCCTATCCTTCCAGGAAACTTGAAGAAGTTTCCTCCCGATGATGTCCCTATGATTGTAGTTCCATTCTTGATCTGCAAAACTCCAACGGTATCTGAAACCTCGGCTGGTCCCTTCAATTGGTTAATGTATGCTTTGTAATATTTCTCCGCCTCTTTCAGCACAAGATTGTGGCATTTGAGATCCGAGACCAGATCCATACTCTTTTTGTAAGAGCTGTCCGTCAATGCGATGGGCTTGGTTAGCCCGTAGCTGGCCATGCTGCTGTACTTGCTCCACACCAGCTCAAATCGGCCTATTGTGTCAGAAATAGGGTATAGAGATCCTTCCATCGCTGCAAACGATCCCATATCCACTTTTCCATTTTCATGTCGTATAAAGCTGGCATCGCACTCCACCACCCCCAAGTAGTTTAGTGAGGATCCGTACCCGGTGTTGGTGAGCTTTGACGCTTCGATGACTTTGGAGCTGGCAACAAAGTCCTCGGTTGCAAGTGCCTGGCGGAGAAGTTTCAGATATTGCTGATTTTTGGCTTGCGAATGGTTTCCTGCTCCTATGTGGATAAGAAGTATGTCCATTCTGCCGTTATACAACTTGGTAGCGTGTATCACAGTCTATTGTCGGAGTGGGCTTGTAAGTCATTCTCGCGTGGATAATTACATTTCTCAAAATCTCACTAAATACATAAAAAACGTAAGGGCCATATCTGACCAAATGTCAATCAACTAACAAAATGCCTAAATTACCATCTCTTGTGCTTCCTAAAAAGAATCAGGACCAGACATAACGGACCTAAATGACCATTGCACTCTTCAGATCAGACTGTAATCGTAAAACAAGTATTACTTGGAAAACATGTATGTTCAAGTTGTCAATAAATAATAAAAAGTAGTCTTCATCGACTCACATGGCTATGCAAGCCAGAAGGCTAGAACTCTTATCAGACAAGTTGTCGCCCAACAATTCTTAGTAAACTCGTCCCATACTGGAACAGTTGGGAATGCGCCCCTACAGCTAACATCCAATGATGAGTAGTGATCCCAGATACTACAACCAGCAGTCTGGTCAATCTTTCTAGACCCCACAGTGCTACGTTTCAATTCCACGCTGGTCTCTTTCATATCAAATACGGCCCAACACTGTGGACTAGTCCACAAAACTTGCAACATCCTCTCATTATTGAGCTGCTCACTCCCGTATTTGCAATCGCGATGATTTTGTGATGACAATATCCATCATGACATCTTCATCGGATCAACAAGATATCCTCCAGAGTCTCGATGATGAGTACAGAGAGGACCTCGCCATTCACCTCTACTCCAGCGTCCTCCTCAATAGGATTGACCCGGCCTTTCCCAGGCTGACATGGGGCGGGTGGCCCTTGCCCATAGATGATGTTCCCATACCGAGGACTTCATTGAAGTATGCAGACAATATGGTGGGAAACGACGAGTACGAACACGACATAGATGTGGACTTTGCCAAGCTTCGAGCAGATTACCGCAAAGTGGAAGATGCGCTCCACAGAAGGAAGTACGGTGTTTCCTTGGAAGAGTCCCGACTGAAACGAAAATGGAAGAAAGCGTCATCCCTGCAGCCCACAAAAAGGCAGAAGACACTGGCAGAGAACGAAGCAGAAGCTTCACGGGAACAGGTAGACCAGGTCAGCTCAAACAACGAAAACGACAGAGGAGAGAAAAGAGTAGACACTGCACAAGAGGTGGACCAGAACAGCTCTAACGAGGAGGACAGTGATGTGGAGGCTGCAGACAATGCACAACACCAGACTATCTCGAGCGACGAGGAAAACAGTGGTGATGAAGACCAGGATGAACAGGATGAACAAATAGATGACCCTCCCAACACAGATGGGCTCATTTTAAACGAAAACCCTCCAGAAGAAACAGATCCACTCGACGAAAACTACAAAGGCAAGCTGTCATTCGTCTACAATAATGATACAGCAAAGAGAATCAACAATATCAAATACATCCAGCATCCATCCAACAGCAAGTCGGACTTAGTCAATGAGATCGCTCATCTTATAGAGAAGAACATAACACAGAAATTCAGGAAGGCACAACAGGAAAATTCAACCGCTGACGACGTTGTCCTATCTCCAGACCTCTCATCAAAAGCTGTGATTGAAATGAGTAAACAAGTTGCATACAAAGTAGACAAGTTATTGAATTCGGTTTACTTCAAAATGCTCGTGAAAGCAGAGGTAATAGCTATGCCATATAAAACTGTCAAGTGGCAGCAAATCCTTCTTTCTGGACTAAGTGCAATGGAATCACCATATTCCATGTATAAGCCAGAAAAGTATGCTGAGTTATACAATACTTGCGAAGCGATGTTCGAAAACATCGATTATCGATACGAATACGACGATGAGGACGAATACATTTCAGATCAGCATGATTCAGAAGACCCTGTCGATCTTAGTCAGGAAAACACAGACAAACGTAACTTCAATGTACTTGAATACTTGGAGAGTATCGCATTGCCTCATTATGGTGATGTTGCAAGAACTTATACGGAAAGAAGAAACAAACAAATCAGGATCAATCACGACCTAAAGACGGTCTTCATGGGTAGAGTGGATGCCCAAGCCAGAATAAACAATTTGTTTTGGAATGATAGAACCCAAAAGTTTATCAGAAAGGTAGAGGAGAAAAATCCAGAGCCCGAGCAAATCAGAAATACTGCATTAAACTACGGTTCGAATAAGCTAGATGGAGATGCCTATCGTCTTGAGGATTTCAATATATAACCTAGATTGTCTCATTAGTTACGACTGGGTATAGTTAAAGCCATGCATATTTTTATTTTCACATCAACAATTGATCAGGTCAGGGAAATTAGGACCGATCAAAGTCATAGTAGACTATTCTAAGCTATATACACCAAAAGGTAAATTTATCCAGTCACCTTTCCAGTAAAAAATTTAATTAAGTTTCCCGATTGAACGTAACACATGAAGTCATTGATTAATTTCTTTTTTCAAAAGTATTGTAAATTTCGGTTTCGAAAATAACATCCCAAAACCTGCTGGTAACACCAAAACCCATCTCGTAATTCTTGTAGTGATGTTCCAAGTGATAAGTCTTCAACTCTTGCAAGAATTGAGGCAACTTAGTATGATGCAAGACGTAATGGGTCACATCATACATGATATAACCAAGGGTTCCACCGGCAAATCCAGAACAAGCCATGTAGAATGGGAAAACTGCAAATACCAACTTGTAGAATGGATAGGCCAACACAATGAATAAGGTTGGTGGCAACACCAATCTCTTGGTATCCATAGGTAAGTAATGGTGGATACCATGCAATAAGAAATGGAGGGTCAAAGCAAGTGGGTGGTCAGGTAAGTATCCGTCCAAGTGGAAAATAAAACGATGTAAGCAGTACTCAACAAAAGTCCAAATGCAAAGACCTAACACCCAGAAACTTAATGCGATCACCTTGTTTTGGTTGACAAAACCAACGTAAAAGATGGCAAAGTTGCATGGAAGCCAAATCAAAGGCACGAGCCACCAAGGAGTTAATGAAAGAGGCTCCAAAAAGTTTCCGAACAACGGAGCCGAACCCTTACCGTAATGTCTTGGTCTGTGGACCTGGTCCAAGTAGAAGTCCTTGGAAAAGCCACCAGTCAACACTTGCATAAGCAAAGGCTTGTTCAAGTCAAGGAACTTGTGCTTCTTAGCATCTTCGGCAAAGTCGGTCTGAATTGATAAGTACTCCATGGCTGGAAGCTCGTCCTGGAACTCGGACAAGTCGATTTTAGGCTCGTTCAACTTCACTTCCACCAGTGTACGGTTTCTGTTGTTCAATAGTTCGTCTTCTTCCTCGGCAGTGGCCAAGTATCCCACCAACATGCCATCGTCCAACATTTCGTAGGCACTTTCCGAGTGCTCGTGGGATAAGGTGTCAGCCATGATCTGGGTGATGTCCTTGCCGGCATAAGGATAGATAAGATCAGCTCCTCCAGGATGTTCTTCCAAGAAGTCCGTCACGTCGTACACCTTACGGTTGTACAAGGTGACCCAGCAGTCCTTGGGGGTGCTATGCTTGCTGACTTGTTCAGTGGATAACAAAGGTAAAGATCTACCCATGATGTTTAGTGGTTCACGTTGAGGGGTTTGCAGGTGTGCCGTTTATATAGTGGAAACACAAGTATGGGTGGCCTGACACGGTAGGCCGTTTGTTATGAAAATTTCTTTGTACACGTGATGCAGGGGTTTGGCTGCGCCTGTCAAGTTTCGGTCTGTGGAGACGGATTGGGTGATGACTTCTCCTATTCTCTGGAACACCGGCATGTGCGCGGAATTGTGGGCACTGGGTGGGTCTAGTTGGAATCCAGAAATTCGTCTTTATTGGTGAATCAACTTCATTCTCTACTACATTTATGGACTTGCAGACTATTTGGAACTGAACATCTGATTATGCTTGTCATTAGAAAAAATATTATGGAAGCTACTCTTAGTACTACCGCACTGGCATGAATTTACTCTTGTAATACACACTGACGCTACTCTAACTTCTATTAGTTCTATGTTACCACTGATTGGCAAGCCTCTTCCAGCTGATACTCCCAGCATGAGTATCCCTATCACGGATAGAATATTGGGCATGCTACTCCAACTAAACTTGTATGCCTGCATTGGCGTTGTCCATATCTGCAATATCCAAGTCTATGGGGATTGAGTCGTCATTCGGCACGAGGTCGCTATCATCGATTTCATCGATGTTGTCCCCTTCCATGAGCATGTGCTCGTCACTAGCAAATACCATGTCCTTGTCGTTATTGTCGTCCAACTCGTCTTGTCCGGAGTCCCCGTTCGTCATATGTTGCTCTAAGTGCAACGTGTGGTCCACCAAGTTAAGGTACGCATACATGAAATTGGACAACAACACCTGTTCTCTGAGAGACCGCTTGGGGTTGGCAAGCTTCAAATGCGATAATCTGTAAATGGCCCTTTCAACGTGTACTGGAAACCGGTAATCCAACATAACCAAAGTGGACTGGGATGGTGGAGGCAACGGAAACCCAAACGCAGAGTCAGTGAACACAATAGGTTGGTTAGCCTTGGATGTTCTTTTGATGGACTTCTTCAATTTTTCTTGCACTTCATGGGTGGTCTGGGGCTTCTCTGCCGATTTTTCTTCCTCTTCTTGCTCTTGCTTTAACGCCTTTTCTTCCTCGATGTCCTTCTTGTCCTGTGATTTCCTACTAAACTTCGACTTGGACTTCTTCTTGTCCTTGGCATCTTTCTTCTCCATAGCTTCACTCATTTTGATATCATCAATTGGAGACGCAAGGCTCTCTTGCTTCTTGCTCTTGACAGTTTGAGTCTTTATGGTTTCAACTTCATTATCTGGGTTTACCTTTTCTTCTAATTGTGTTGTTTCCGCTGCTTTTACCAATTTGCCTGCGGCTGCTGTTTCTGCATTCACATTAGCAACTAAATTTTCATGATCAGCCTCTCTCAATTCTCTTTCCACAAGCTTGGGCTTGCTCTTCATCTTGAAAATCCCACTACTCTTCTTTTTTACGCTCTTCTTTGATTCTGAGTCAGATTCATAGTCAACCACAACACCTGAGTCCTTCGACTCAACAGAATGGACAGAAGCGTTCGAGGGTTGTACGGCCGGCTTCTTCTTCTTGAACAATTTAGTAATCATGTTCTCCTTGCCCTCGCTAGCATGCTTGGATTTCACCTTGGTTTCTTCCTCATCTTCGGGCCTAGATAACATTTCTGGAGTTGAAACAGACCGTGAAGGTGATGGCGATTCTGTAACAGTGGGTAAGTTGTTACCTTCAGCGGACGAAAGACTGACTGATCTTTCCTTCAACCATGGCCAAGACTTCTTCTTTTTCAATTTCTTAGTAGGACTTTTATTTGGACCAGACTCCAAAGAAGGAGACGAATTGTTTTGGAGCACACCGAACGACTTTTTCTTTCTGACAGCCTTGGTTGGTGACGTTTCAAAACTAGAGTCATCAGAAAATTCAGTTTCAGAAATAGGGTGTATAATATCCACCGACTTTTTAGAAATGGGAATACTCTTTTGGCTTTCCATGGACAATTTCTGATCATAGATATTCTCTAACTCGTTAGTGGATACCTTTTCCCCATCCTTTTGAGACCTTGCTGTTGCTTCCAATGAAGCAACTCCTGCTTCGTCCAACTCTATTTGATGCAATTGCTCTTCCAACTTTTTCTGTTTGGATTGAGGGATTTGAGAATGATCGTTAAGGTTAGGAGAGGGGTATGGTGATTCGCTCTTGATTTCTCTTCCATAAAATTGCTGGGCTTGTTGAATGGAAGAATCCTCGGATTGCACTTTGTCTTGAATATTAGCTGCTTGAGCTTGATGCCTATAACTTTTGGGTGGTGACTGCAATTTCGATTCATGGGCCAGGTTCGATTCAAGACGTTGATTCTGATCTTTGGATAATGATTTAGCCCTATTATCCAAAAATGGTGAATCTTGACGTCTATCTCTCTCCGAACCGACAAAATCTCTCTCGGTAGCCAGGTTGGCAACATTTGTTGCGCGGCCTGCTAGGATATCGTTGACGGTGTTCGTAGGAACTTCATCACTCTGAGAGTCTTTGCGGGAACCATCAAATCTGATATCTTCAGAATCGAGAATATTGGAAGTAGGCTGAGTTGACCTACCCAATTCGGTCAACACTTCCCTCTCAATACCCAAAGAATCCTCATAGCTAATGTCTTGATAACTAAGTTCAAAGCTGAAGTCTGCCTCGTTGTGCTCGCTTGATGTGCCCCCAATAGTTGGTCTTTCATCTTGTGGAACCAATTTCTGGGATGAAGATGAACTCTTTCTGCTACCTTGACTAACTGATTCGTTTTTGTTCAAGCTTTCCTTGAACTCATTTATCTCGGATCTCAATAAATCCAAATTCTGGTTCAATTGTTGAGACTTCTCATTCATAGAAGGGGTAGTGACATGAGGCTGATGTAAAGTCTTCTGGTACCCTGTCTTTTTGCGGCTACTACGGTGATGGCGTCTGGCACGGTTTTCCTCTAGCTGTGGAAGTTCTATAGGGCTGGAACTTCTGTCGGACCTATGATGGTGGCGAGTATGATGGTGAGGTTGCTGATGTTGCTGTTGTTGCTGATGTTGCTGATGTTGCTGATGTTGCTGATGTTGTTGTTGTAGCTGTTGCTGCTGTTGTTGTGGTAGTGGTTGGTGCAGTTGCTGTTGCTGTTGATGATGCATATGTTGCGAATGTGGCTGCTTCTGGTGTGATTGTTTCTGGTGTGGTTGATGCTGGTGTGATTGCTGTGATCGGGTCGATTGGTGACCTTGATGAGATCTATGTTTCGAGCTGCCTGTAGATGGAACATAATTCAAGTCCTGGTTTGGGTATGGTTGAGTGGGAGGAGCTTGACGTGGTCTAGACTTGTCTGGTTCAAGTCCAGTCTGTATTGACTTAATCCGGGAGATTCTTTTTGCCGTCAAGTTTTGATTGTTAAACTTTGGTGTAAATTGCAGCTCAACAGAATGAGAGGTAGCAGACGATGGATATGGTGAACCTGAATCGTGGGCTACTTTTTTGGAGGATGAATTATCGCCATTCTTGCTTGGGGGTGGTTCGTTTGGGTTTCTGTAGCTGAATAAGAGTTGTGAATCACGGGCACTTTTCTTGTCAAAGCTTTTGTGGCTAGTGGAAGACTTGTTATTATAGCCATCCTTTTGAGGAACTACTTCATTCCCAAAACTAGCATTCAAATTGTTTCTCAACTCTGCCAACTTGCCGTGCTTCGAACTTTGTAAATTGGAACCCAATGCTGGAGCCACACTAGTAGCGCTTGGCTTTCTGTAGTCTGGTCTCCTGCTTCTCTTCAAAGCAAAGTCATGGGCTGCGCGAGAACTTGAATCTGGATGCTTGGGTGCTTGATGACTATGCAGTTCCTTTGGGTCCTCTGGATCGTCCTCCTTGTCGGACTGGCTCTGGAAAAATTGTTGCTGTAAACGCTGTTGCAAGTGCAAGGTTGAAGATATAGGTTGTGAGTTGTCATGGGAGCCTAAGACGGTCTTGTCCTTATTTGCGGTTGGAGAATCTGGATCAATGGAGGCATCATCCTCGGAATCGTATGGGTCGTCAATACTCTTTTCGCTTTTAGCTCTTTTGGGGGCATGCAGTGGGGAAGTATGTGGGGATGAGCTTAATTCGTCCATGGCCAATTTTTCTACATCCGTGTAGCCTAAGGATGACGTTGATAATGTTCTTGCCAAGGTGACGGCGTCATTGGCATCCATGCCGGCAATTTTGGAGAGCTTTTCAAGCTCATGGGTCAAATCACGCAAAGAAGGATTGCTGAAACGATGCTGATGGAACGATTCTCGCTTGTCTTTGGAGGCATCTGGCTCGGACTTCTCCTCCTGCAATGCGGGTATGGTGGACTCCGAGGTCTCCTCCACGGGCAACGAGCTGGTGCTGAGAGACGAGTTGCGAGACAACGAGCTTTTCCTGCTCAATTTGCGTTCCATGATTTCCTCCACCGTGGACTTGACATGGATCTTGAACTTGTCAGGATTGACCTCGGGATGCAAGTTTGCCGGGACCCATAGCAAGGCGTTGGAGCTGTCATAGAACTGGTCGTTGTCTTCTGCGTCGAAGAACTCGTCCGACTCGTAGCTCTGGTCGTCGCGGTGGTCTCGTTTCAACGACAGGTTCCTGGACAAGGTAGAGCGCCTTCTTAACGGCGAACTGGTGCCGGAGGGTGCTGAGGAGCTGGCAGAAGAGGGTATGGTGGAGGAGGACGGATGGGGGTCCTCGGCGTTGTGCTGGAACCGCAACTGCTGCTCCATGTTCTCCATGGGCAAGTCGGGATCGTAGCTCATCATGTTGCCGATGGACAACCGCTTCAACGCGGCCACCATTTTCTTCTCCTGCTCGATATCCTGGACAGCAGACTCATAGTTTGTTGGTTGAGGCATGGTGGGTGGAATGAATCATATAGATATGCAGAGGGGTGGTAGGTGGGGCGGCCAGGAGGGAACGGCGGATGCAAAGAACGAGGGTACACCTGAAAGACACCAGAACGACTGAACCCGAAATTCACCAGTTCAGACAAAGAATAGAGTAGATCAAATCAACACGAAAGTCGTGTGGGGGGGCCGAGCGAAAAGGGGCCGTATACAGGTGGGGAATGCCAGTGGAACTACAAGCAAACGAGGACGTGAGGTTGCGGGAGGTCACGGCAGGGTGGTCACGGCAGGGTGGTCACGTTGCCTTCTACGCCTGGAGGGGTGGCACGACATGGTTACCATAGGCTATAAACGAGTCGGCTAGCGAGCGCACGCGCGATTGCCAAAGGTGACAGACAGTAGGTGGCCACAAGCGGAAATAATGCGAGGTGGTGCCTGGCAGCCTCAAAACAAACCAATTAGACGACTAAACAGGACCACGCCAGCCAATAGGAGCACGTAGTACAGGGCCTGCCAGGGCGCCAGGCTCGCCACCGTGATGGCTGGGAACCCCATGAGGTTGCACGCCGCGTGCACCACCGCGGGACACCACACGCTGCCGTACCAGAGGTACACCTGGATGGCCACCATGCCAAACACGGTGGTGTATACTGTCTGGAAGCCGGCGTTGGCCACCACCATTCCCACCGGCAATTTGGTGGTGCGCACCAACACCACGCCGTGGTGGACGTGGGCAATGCCAAACAACAACGACGTCCACAAGAGCAGCTGGGTGTGGCGACTCACGCCTCCGTGCACCAACACGGTGATAATCAAGCTGCGGTAGATGAGCTCCTCGGACAACGGAGCGAACACATGGTCCCGGAACCCGTGGAGCGTTAAGAACCCGTCGCGCACATCGCCAGCGAGCGATGGTCCCTGGCGGAGGTAGTCCACGATCACTGCCAGGTACAACACGGAGATCAACAGGGCGCTTTTGGCGATATTGGCCACGTCCTGGGCCAACGTGCGAGTTCCCATGCCTGGAACGAGTCCTAGCTCGCGGATCACGTCGTAGTACCGCAGGCCATCCCAGTAGTGAAGAAGTGCTGGCACCACCACCACCCATCCAGCGCAAAGCATGGTGACACGGGCGATGCGGTGACGGATCACGGCAGGCTGGTCCCTGTGCTGGCCGCGTAGGGCAGCAGGCTGCCTGAAGTAGATGCTGAACACGTACGAGGACGCGATGGAGATGGCTAACAAGATATGCATGGTGGGCAACAGTGGGAGAGAGAGGAAGATGTATGTGTGGTCACGTGAGTTTCGAAGTGTCAATTGGAGAGATAATGTCGTCTACAGGAAGTAACTAGTCGTTGGGAAACACTTTGGCCATATTCTGAGTTCACTGCACGGGGGAAGAGCTGGTCAGGAATATCTATACTGGATATCAATAATGTTGCCTATTGGATACAGTACTTCAGGTAATGTCGCTCCATCAACGATATCGTTGAATTCCCAAGTAATGTCGCTTCATATCTTGCACCCAATTGATAGGCATCGACTTGGAACAAAAGAAGAAGGCGATTTCTCTCCAGTAAAAAGGCTCATATAGCACTCCAGGTACCATTAATGGGGTTGGCAATTGTCCAGTTGGTGGTTGTTGTACAAGGTTCTTATTGGGGGTACGGGGTGGACACAGAGAGATTCGCTATGAATGGGATAGGTGATTCATATTCCCAACTCGCCGTTCCAGTACAATTTTTTTGTTTGAGCACTTGGTACCGGGAAAGTTAAGCTAATTGACTAGTGAGAAAGCCCTGTGTCCGTTAAGGTCCTTGTATTGCACTAAGAAGCGAAACTGTTTGGACCAGCTTCCGACCTAAAGATTGCCATGTTAATGCTTTTGTTATTTTTCTACAGAACCACCAACATTCGCTCCAATCTTTAGAATTCTTATCTAAATCCAATATCAGAGCTTTGCATTCTGTCAGAAATGTTAAATGGTTGGTAATTTTCACAGAAAAATCTTGATGCTGGTGAGCATGTCTTACAACTCCACTATTTGAGGACTTGGTTGCTTTTATGCGCTAGCATTTATTACTGCACTTGAATCAAAGAAATCAAAAAGAAATAAGATATAGGCAAGGGTCAGTACTTGCAAGCTATGTCAACCCGAAAAGTCAGGTACGTGGACGGAAGGTTACTTTTATTGCCCTAGAGTATGACAAACATCCAATGAAAGATGCGGCAGTTACTGGACAAAGAAATTAGACTGGACCTAAGTCGGGTATCGGCTGGTAGGTATGCACTTGGATGAAGGAAGAATGTCCCTTGGTCGTTCGAAGCACACACAACAATACTTCAGCAGACCTCCACCAGATACCACTGTGAGTGGACTGCACAGTAGACCTGCCGAAACCCGGGGTTGCAGTCACGTGTGTTTCCCTTATCGGCTGGCCAATGCTAAGCGCTCCGGTAGGTCTGACTCATCCAAGAGCCGCATAATCTGGAGAAGATAGTCACCGTGATTTTGAATTTTTCAGTCCTCTGCTTTTCAAAATCACCCACAATGACCCGCTTGTTACGATTACACTATAGAGGGTTGGCCTCCACGCCTGCCTTGTCCAGAGGCCAAAACTTGACAGAAAAGATCGTGCAAAAGTACTCGATAGGTTTGCCCCACGGCAAAGAAGTGCATAGTGGAGACTACGTCACCATCAAACCAGCACACTGTATGTCCCACGACAACTCGTGGCCCGTGGCCACCAAGTTCATGGGGTTGGGTGCCACCAAGGTCAAAGATCGCAAGCAGATCGTGTGTACTTTGGACCACGACGTGCAAAACAAGTCCGACAAGAACTTGGAGAAGTACGCCAACATCCAGAACTTCGCCAAAGAACAGGGCATCGACTTCTATCCCGCTGGAAGAGGTATTGGTCACCAAATCATGATTGAGGAGGGCTACGCTTTCCCGTTGAACTTGACAGTTGCGTCCGATTCCCACTCCAACACCTACGGAGGGGTTGGGTCTTTGGGTACCCCCATCGTCAGAACCGACGCTGCCTCCATCTGGGCCACTGGACAGACCTGGTGGCAGATTCCTCCTGTGGCCAAGGTCGAGTTGATCAACGAACTTCCCAAGGGAGTGACTGGTAAGGACGTGATTGTTGCGTTGTGTGGTATTTTCAACAACGATGAGGTGTTGAACCACGCTATAGAATTCACTGGTGAAGGTGTCAAGAACTTGTCAGTGGACTACAGATTGACCATTGCCAACATGACCACCGAATGGGGTGCTCTTTCCGGGTTATTCCCCGTGGATGATGTGCTCGTGGAATTCTACAACCAGAGAATCGAAAAATTGCCTCAGCCACATCCAAGAGTCAACTCCAAGACTGTCCAGGCCATCGTGGATAACAAACTCGAGTCTGATGCCGACGCCGTTTATGCCAAACATTTGGTGGTTGACTTGGCTTCATTGTCTCCATACGTCTCTGGTCCAAACTCCGTTAAGGTATCCACCTCATTGCACGAATTATCTAACCAGAACATTGCTATCAACAAGGCATACTTGGTCTCCTGTACCAATTCCAGATTGAGTGACATCAAGGCTGCTGCCGATATCATCAAGGGCCACAAGGTCGCTGAAGGGGTTGAATTCTACGTTGCTGCTGCCTCCTCCAACGTCCAAAAGGATGCTGAGGCTATTGGTGCATGGCAAGACATTATCAACGCTGGTGCCATTCCATTGCCTGCCGGTTGTGGTCCATGTATCGGTTTAGGTGCTGGTTTGTTGAAGGATGGAGAAGTTGGCATTTCAGCCACCAACCGTAACTTCAAGGGAAGAATGGGTTCCAAAGACGCTTTGGCCTACTTGGCCTCTCCTGAGGTGGTTGCAGCCTCTGCGGTCTTGGGTAAGATTGGTGGACCTGAAGAATTACAAGGAAAGCCAGTTCCAGCCAACCCTGAGATTGTCAAGTCGTTGACAATCCCTAGCGAAGAAGCCGAAATCGTTGAAGAAGAAGGCGAGGCTAGTGGGGTTGAAGTTTTGGCTGGATTCCCCAAATCCATTGAAGGTGAGTTGATCCTCTGTAACGCTGACAACATTAACACCGATGGTATTTATCCAGGAAAATACACCTATCAAGATGATGTCAGCAAGGAAAGAATGGCCGAGGTCTGTATGGAAAACTACGATAGTGAATTTCACTCCAAAACCAAGGCGGGCGACATCATTATTTCTGGATTCAACTTTGGTACCGGATCTTCCAGGGAGCAGGCTGCTACCTGTATCTTGGCCCGCGGCATGAAGTTGGTGGTCGCAGGATCTTTTGGTAATATCTTTTCCAGAAACTCTATTAACAACGCCTTGTTAACCTTGGAGATTCCCGATTTGATTAACAAATTGAGAGAAAAGTACCACGGTTCCAGCGAGTTGACGATCCGTACCGGTTGGTTCTTGAAATGGGACGTCACCAAGGCGCAGGTGTACGTTGCTGACTCTGAAGGCAACTTAATTTTGAACCAAAAGGTTGGTGAATTGGGTGCCAACTTACAGGACATTATCGTCAAGGGAGGATTAGAAGGATGGGTCAAATCTGAACTTGGAAAACAATAAGCCTATTGCATAATACACATACACGTTTCTTTCATCCGTAGACCCTTTGAGCGATGGCAAGAGTGGAATTTCTGCCCTGGTTCGTCATACCACGACTGGTCTAGATCGCAGCTAATTTCCGGATAATTAGGCCACAGATAAAGGTAATTCCGTTACGTAATCGTGGCCGTTGACGCCCGAATTATTAGCGAGAAATGCATATGATAATGTGCATGGAATGACAGAAACCTGCTGCCGATACCGACAGCACAGACGAGCCCTAACGGGAATTTTTCAGCACGATTAAGGACCCAGCGATGTCATGAAATGAGCACGCCAAAAGAAACTAGCATATGCAAGTAATATCGGGGGCCTAGAATTGGGGACATTGCTTTGAACCATGTCCCGCCACGTCATCCACCAAAGCGTCCGACAGGCGTCCCGCATCTGCCCCTCGCGACTAATTAGGCCAGTCGGAAAGGACCGAGTGCCCAAAACGGCACAGTAGCGAGCGGGCGGTGGCGGTACCGAGCCGCTCCGCAGTGTAGTACGTAAGCCTCGTGACGCACTTTTGGCACCCCGACATTCATCCCGCACACCACTAGGGGGAACTTACATTACCACAAAACGCATCCTGCACAAATTGCAATTACACAAAACGTCAACACCAGACTGTGACTTATCACCAACTATATAAGCCGGAGAATCTCCAAAGGTGGAGTATCCTTCATCGATTTCTTTGATCAAAACACTCCACTCCCGTTCTAATGTCCTCAATGCTCAAGCTTTTATCTCCATTCCAAGTGTTGTTCGCAACCTTCTTGAACATGTTCTCCAACGCTTTCGAGCTGGCGTACATGGTGCTAGACACCTTCATCTACTACGTGATCAACATCTCCATGATGGTGTTGATCTTCAGTGAGTTGGTAGTGACCTTCTCCAACAACTTTGTCTACAACTACAACATCGTGGTGTCGTCGTTCAAGCACAAGATGTACAATAATATCAACTAGACACCCTCTTAGACCTCCCTACACTACAGTTCATTTCGTCCCCTACCCTTTGCCTCCTCCATCACCCCACGATGTTGTCAATGATCTGTGTTTCTCCGCATTCAAGGGTTGCACATCTCGCATTGCCTGACATGCATCGCCGTCCTGCGTGCAGGGCTAACTGGGTGTACATTTCTTCATTTCCACCCAACCCCACCTAGCTGGCATCATAGCCAGCTGCTATTTATTACACGTCATTCTCATCTAACTTTGGTGTAGTCATCCACAGTCTTGTAGCAATATGGTTGTTTGATTCTTTCTGTAGTCACATATTTTTTGAATCGTTTGTTCGATGCATGAAAATACTACAAAACGGGCACTGTCGCTTCCCCACACTTGGGATGAGGAAACACGATGAAACGAATGGCTGGATTGCCGTATGTTTGCTAGACCTGGAATTCAAGGAACTACCCCCTGGACACGGTGGCCAGCCTACTTCCTGTCATCAACTCTGTTTCTCTAGATTCCAGTTGGTGGGTGACCCAAACCACCCTTGGTCGTAAATTGGCCTCCATCGTTCGATCGACCGTTAGCGCTACTCCACCTCGAAAATTGCGACATTCGTGGTGGTCGCGGCAACGGAAATGGTAGTCAGTTCGTATGTTTGGATTCTGTAAAAAGCAACCACCTCGCATCTAAGCACTTCCCCGCAGATGATGTAACCGGAACAACCGTTTGGTGTGCTTAAAAGACTCGAGATTCGTGATTACTTGCCCACACATGACCGCTAGCGATAACTCCGCGAATCACTATCATCCGTGCTTATCACAGGGATCTCTGTTCAATAATAATGTGTTGATGAAGCAATAGTTCCAAAAAAATTAGGGGCGAGCTGGGAATTGAACCCAGGGCCTCTCGCATATTTGTATTTGCGTGTTTCCACGACAACACCCAAAGCGAGAATCATACCACTAGACCACACGCCCTAAGAAGAATGGGGGCGAGCTGGGAATTGAACCCAGGGCCTCTCGCATGCTTGTTAGTCAGCTCAGTTGCCTGAGCAGTCCGCCCAAAGCGAGAATCATACCACTAGACCACACGCCCGATTCTTGTGTAAGTTTTTGGCGCGAATGTGTGCACTCTGTCTTATCATGTGACATGCTCACGTGACTTTACCTTGTCTTCCCAGTAGTGGTATGCGGTATCCATCAAACAAACAAGCGCTGGGATAAGTGTGATGTGCAGTATTCCAGTTTGGATCCACCGTGAGGTGGCGCTGCATTGCTTGGAAGCCACCTACGCTGAAAAGTGCACATTTTAGTTTTATTGTGAACTGTGAGCATAATCCACCATCCACCGGAACTGCGAGCATTCCAAAACATACAGCAGTTCGGGCCCTAAATGACATCACCCCGACCATTGACACCTTCAGCACGTTACTGTTGGCAAAACCACCTATCCGGCACTCGCTGCCATTCTCAGGTGTAACATTCACTACAGTGTTTTCGTTCATAAAGCAAGATACATTTAATTAACCTAAAACCCGAATAAACAAAGTATAAAACAAAACCAAGAAATAAACTATTTATTTAGTATAGAACTAGCTAAATAATTTATTCTTCGTCTTCTTCTTCTTCTTCGTCAGCAACGGAGTAGAATTGCAAAGAGTATTGGTTTTGCTTGACGGAGACGAATCTGATCCAGTCTCTGATTTGGTTCTTCTTCAAGTATCTCTTGGTCAAGTACTTCAAGTACTTACCGGAGAACTTAGCGTTGGAAACAACAATAACCTTGTTACCTTCAGAGGAAACGGAGATGTCGTCACCTAAGTTACCGACAAGACCTTCGATCTTGATGTGTTCAACCAAGTACTTGACGTAACCTTCTTGGTCGAAAACACCGTTTTCGACTGGACCGGTGGTGTCAACGACGAACTTCTTAGCGGCCTTAGCCTTCTTGTTGGTCTATTCCCATGTTAGCCTACCGCACTATTATCGACAAATACACATGCCACAGGCACCCGTATTCCAGATAAAGACAGCATAGCCCAGGGACGGGTTTGCGTTATCAGGTTTTATAAAAGTATCTAGAATGCTTTAGATCAAAAAAATGGATGTCATTGCTGACTTTCTCCCAAAAAAAATTCTTTCAACTGGAGCAATAAAACTCTTCACCACTTACCCGTGCATTGGGATCCTGTAATTATCTATAGGTCATTAGTATACATACAATTGGAGCCATTTCTATTATTGTTGGATGAAGAAAAAGATGAACAAATTTGTCGCTCGAACATATATACCTTGCAGGGCGACCTGCCGATGGGACGAAAAGTCGTGCGCTAAACACTCAGACTGACGCGGGTGGATTTGTGACTTGGGGCTTCAACCCTAGATTTGAGGGAAAGCTCGTGATGACTCATGGAGTGCGCATGAATCACCCAAGCCACCACGCTGGAGTTATGTTGACTCATGACTCTTGGAGAACGTGACCGACCATCTATCTCCGATATGCAGTTGTCCGCCGCTTGGGGGGTGGGAATCCAATCACACAAATTTTATTACTCACATTGTCTCATCTCATACCCTTACTGGATTCCTTCATTATGACAGTAGCCAAAAGATTTCTCAGTTCCACATCCAGAGCATGGATGCGTGCCACCACCAACCTCCAAGCCATGAAGCTTGTGGAGGTTGACAACTCTACTATTGATTTCAATATTCACACCGAAACTGTTGGCAACACCAACATGAGCGCCCTTGAAATTGCTAGAACTGCAAATGCCCCCCTCAACTCGTGGACCAAAGAACAAATCAAAGAGATTTACGACACCCCATTGATGGAATTGATGCACCAAGCTCAACTCCAACATCGTAAATACCATAACCCTCTGGAAGTTCAAATGTGCTCCTTGTTATCCATCAAGACCGGTGGTTGTGCCGAAGACTGTAAGTACTGTGCGCAGTCCTCCAAATACGACACTGGTCTCAAGGCAGAAAAGTTGGTCCAGGTGGATGAAGTCATGGAAAAGGCCAGAATCGCTAAGGAAAATGGATCTACTCGTTTCTGTATGGGTGCTGCATGGAGAGACATGAAAGGAAGAAAGTCGGGAATGAAGAGAATCACCGAAATGATCTCCAGAATTAACAAGGAGTTGGGTATGGAAACCTGTGTTACTTTGGGTATGGTGGATGCTGACCAAGCTAAGGAGTTGAAGGCTGCCGGTCTCACTGCCTACAATCATAACATCGATACTTCCCGTGAGCACTATCCAAACGTCATTACTACCAGAACTTTCGACGAAAGATTGACCACCATCAAGAACGTTCAAGCTGCTGGTCTCCAGGCTTGTTCTGGTGCTATCTTAGGTTTGGGTGAAACCACCGAGGATCACATTTCATTTTTGCACACTTTATCCACCATGGAAAGACATCCTGAGTCCTTCCCAGTCAACAGATTGATTCCTATCCCAGGTACTCCTATGGCTGACGACTTGGCCAAATTACCAGAAAACTCCCCTCGTAAGCTCCAATTCGATAAAATGTTGAAGGTTATTTGCACTGCTAGATTAATCATGCCTGGATCAAAGATTAGATTGTCTGCTGGACGTTACGGTATGAAGGAACACGAACAATTCTTATGTTTCATGGGTGGTGCTAACGCTATCTTTACTGGTGAGAAGATGTTGACCACCATGTGTAATGGATGGGACGAAGACAAGGCCATGTTCGCCAAATGGGGAATTAAGCCTATGGCAAGTTTCAGAAGACTTGACAACACCATGAAGGTTCCTTCCTCTGAAGCTACAAAGCCTGTTTATGTCTCTGCCTCCTCTTAATTATGTATGCCATGAGCCCTATCACCAATATTTGCTACAATCTGAAATTGCTTCTCATTAATTATTTTGTAGTCCTATGACTATTCAACGTTTTTTATTGTCATGTAGTCAATACATAATTTTAGTTCTCTAACTCCTGGAACTAATATATTGTGATGGTCATATAGGTGATGCTTTCCTTTAGTTATCTAACTCATCTAAAATGTTGTGATGGTCAATATTAGCAATACTTTCTGGAGAGGTTTCAGCATCTGATGACTTGTACTTGGGGCCCAACAAGGAAGAATTATGGACAACCGGTAGGGAAAATGATTCGTCTTGGCCGCCTTCTGTTTCGGAAAACTTGCTTGACGCAAGGGGTTTAGATATTGAAGAGGTTTGATCTTCATTTCTGGGGGTTTGCAGGCGACTCCTATCAATTCGAACTGTATCCGCGGTAACATTGTCCTCGACGTAATCATCCTCATCCTCCACCTTAACAACTTCGAGGACCTCTTTATCGATGTTTTTGACCCCTTCTCGTACATCATGATTTGTCACCAGATTCTGCTTCAAAGTCGAAACTGAGGCACTCTTATCTAAACCCCCAAGTCTATCATCATAGTCGTTATCTGGAGTTGTAACATCATCAGACTCGTAACTAGCTTCAAATAAATCTGGAGATATCTCAAGTAGCTCATCCAACCCCCCACCGGACCATCCCTTTCTCGCTATCCCCTCAAAAATTTCCAATTGTGCCCTCACTAAAGAACCAGTCTTTATCAATAGTTGTTCCAGGTTGAACCTTTCGATCATCAAATTAATTTCATGATAATAATCATACTTGAGGCGGTCAATTTCTTCAAGCTGATTAGTCAAGTTGAGAAGATTGTTTTTGTATGCGTTCAAATTTCGGGTTCTCTGCTTAGATAACTTCAAATTTTCCAATTCCTTTTCTCTCAATGCCTGAGATTTTCTTTTAACTTCCTGTTGATAGTACCCATGATTGACGGTGTACTCTTCCTGTAATCTGGCCAATTCTTTGGCCAATGGTTCTTCAAAACTAGTTCGTATCAAATTACTCAATATCTGTTGATTGCTTCCCAACATGTATTGTAACCCACCAGCGTTCATCAAGCCATCACTTACACTCTTATTATTGTTTGATTTCGGGCACTCGGTGATGCACTCTTCCAATGCTTGGCCAAATTCATTGGCGGCTTCGGATACTTGGAGTAAAGTTGTTCTCAATTTTGAAGCCAGGCTGAGTAGCTTGTTGTAGGTTTTGATGTTGTTCAGAAAGTCCTTTGATGTGACAATGCTAGGAAGGTCCAGTACAGACGGCGAAAAGGATGTGAATGTATTCAAGGAAGGCTGGCGTTGGATCTTGCGATCTTCTGATGCGGCTGGAATCTTCCTGGACGAACTACTGGGTGTAGGAGATAAGGGTATGCTGGACTTCGTATTCATGAAGGAATAAAACTCAGAGAGATGCTCGGGAGGCTTGGTTCCATTGCTGGTGCTTGTGTGGCCTTTTGGCGTGTTCTGGTTGTTTGTTTGGGATGACTGGGGTGTCTTTTGGAGTGAATGAGTAGTTTGATCTGGGGTGGCATTTTCGCCCTTGCCATTGCTAACCATGCTGACTTTCTATATCAAGAGAGTTGTTCCTTGAAGTGTCGGGATTAGTCAACCCGATTGTCTCTTTGGGCTTTTCTAGTTCCTACTAATTATATTTAAGGGTAAAAGTAGGATCACGTAAACAATGCGCTAGTGCGACTGGATCTGGGCCTGAGCATTATAGTGAGCACCATAAAAAAGGATGTTTGGCTATAACGGAGCAACTACATAGGTATATGACTGATAGTCTAATTGTATAAATGAAACTGCTCTTAAAACGGTAGCTTGGAAGTGTTGGTCCTACTTTGTATTATGCGCCACCCGAGAGATTTTCGAGCAACCCCCGCAATTTAATCTCCAGATCAAATTGTGGATCTTATATCATCCTCAAGTATATGCTAGACTCGAAGCTGAAATGTGAGTCCTCTGTTTGCCAGTAATTGTCTTCGGAAAATAATTTCAAATAGTACATCAACATTTCAATTTTGCAGTAATTATGCAAAATATTTCAAGAAATAGAAATGAGGTGGGAGTTTTTCGTTGGAATAAGAAAGATACCGATTTCATTATTATACAATGACATTCTATAGTAAACCTTTCAGATTGCAATCTATGATCTCCTGTTGGTGTTTTCTGGTATTTTCAGAATATTCAGGTCGGAGCAAAACTGGGTGCGAAGCTCACTGTAATAGATCGAAGTGAGTTCTGTATATAAATCTCATAGCGTTGATCCACTAGTTGAGAGGCAGAGTATACGGAGAGAGAGATTATCAGAGCACCAGATTAGGAAAACAATATAGGGCTCTATGTAATGTCTGGGTTGATGCATTGGGTTCTTCGTGAGAGATTTTCGACAAATCTTTTGAGTAAGAGGTTGGTGAAAGGCAATGTGTATCACCAACAATGATAACCTCGATCGCAATTGTAACTTTACGTTCATATTCATACGGATATAATGAGATTTATGCCCATTTGACCATACTTTGGAAGCATATACAACAAATACTATGAGATTCCCGACGAATGGGGGAAATGGGATGTTGCATGCCGAGTGAAACAAGTAAAATGGCTTACGTATTGTCAAAACATCACTAGCCAGAAGTTACAATTCGATTTATACCCAGGAACTACAGGTCTAGAATACAATAAAAGTTAGTGGAAGTATATTATAATCTGCTCCCTGGATCACCCTAATTTATTAGTAATAACTTACTAACAGGAGGACTTGCAAAAACCATATTTTTAGAAGAATCAAAGCAACAAGAAAAGGGCGTGTGGCGTAGTTGGTAGCGCGTTCGCTTAGCATGCGAAAGGTCTCCGGTTCGACTCCGGACTCGTCCATTCTTTTTAATTTTTGGACTCCTCCAACAACAAGACAACATTTCAATTAAATGGAACATTGACCTGTGAAGGTTCTTGGGTTCAATTACAATCTGTACAAACTTCCCAGTTAATTTCTAGCATTTAGTATATTTTACTACATTTAAATATCAATATTCAGTGGAATGGAAATCCAACCACAAGCTTTTGGTTGTCTAGTCAAGTTATGTATACATTACTTGCACAACTCTTCCAAAGCTTCTCGATTATTAACTAATGCCATCGCAGCTCTCGTCATGGCCCTTTTCTTAGACTTGTCAGTTGCAGTTGCAACTGTAACTCCTTTGATCTTCAATTCCACCACGGCAACACCGTTGTTGATAGAAGCAATCTCATACTGGGGAACTTCTCCGATTCTCTTACCTATTTCTGCATATAATCTATTCTTCGCATCAGAATCAAGGGGGTCGTCTTCGTTGCCCTTGACCGGAAAGATCGAGCTATTAACCATGACAAGCTTTGGCTTTGCGGGCTCTTCCTCTGGGACCTTTACTTTCTTAGTCAATTTTACCGATTCTTTTCTGTCTGTAGCCATTCTTAACTTGTGGTACTTTTCGAGCATTGGCTTGTTGTTCAACGCAGTCATGGCAGCTCTCAATCCTGCGTCTTTCATATTGCTTGCAGTTCCAAAACCTAAAACATCATTGCCCATTTTACATTCAATCTCAAATGGTTGATTGGTTCCGTCACCTTTGGAAATAACATGGTAGGTAGGATGGAACTGGGCAGTTCCCAAGACGGAGTATAATTCAGTTTTTGCTTCCTTATTGAGAGGCTGGATATCATATTCAATGTCAAACTCGCTGAGCTTCTTCTCATACAACTTGGCTAACCAATCTTTGATTTCAGCGAAATCTAATCCTCGCTCGATACCCAACGCACCAACATAAGCTTCAAAAATATCAGCATAAATCTTTTGATCACTCAGTTTCAAGATCTCTTCGTTGATATTTGTTCTTAACTTCTTGTTAAGTCCATACTCGAAGGAAAATTCTTTCAAGGTTTTGTTATCAATAAGATGTGATCTAATCTTGGTCAAGTCACCTTCGGAGGCACCAGGGAATCTATCGTAAATGATTAAAGTTGCCAAATTGTTCAAGATGGAATCACCCAAAAATTCCAACCTTTCGTTATGCAAGTTAATTAGCTCATGCTGTTGCAAGTATGATTTCAGATTAATGGTGGACTTATGAATGAAGACTCTTTCGTATAAGTGAGGATCCTTGATCACTGGCAATGGAGGCATGGTTCCGTCCAATCCAGTGTGGGAAAGTACCAGTGCAGAAGGTGTGAGGTATGGGATGTCGATCTGCATTTTATCTTCTGGCAATTCCGAAATGGCCTCCAATTTGGTCTTTTCCTCATCAGATATTTCCACATGAGACTCAGCTATGTCGTCAAAGATCTTGAGCTGGCCTAATTTATACTTGGTTTTTAATTGAGAGGCTAAATGAAGGAGCTTGTTCTGTTCAAGTTCTGCCTTGATGCTTGGATCAGTAGAACTGGAATTGGAAATTCTTTCGAGTTCAATAACATCCGGTGCGTCATTAACAATCAAGCGCACACTCTTCTGCAATGTTCTTGTTCCATACTCAAGTTTCTGGACTTCAACTAATCCAATCTCGCTATTGCCATTCTGTAAGGAAGAATTTTGTCTTTTTGAAGATCCGTCTTCAGTTCCTCGATCCATTTTCCGTTTGTTTGTGGAAGATGATTCGTTAGCTAAACCTTTCGATGTCACACCATTATTTTTAGTTTTCATTCTCTGTGCCAATCCTAATAAATAATAGAAATTAGCCGGGCTTCATCAACTGTGGTCGTAAAATATGGTGATGGGGTAAAATTACCAGATGAGGGCGAACCTCACGTGAGTGTAGATGGTCGTGTGCGGCTGTCAAAAAAAGTTAATGGTGAAAAATTAGGACTAATCGACATCGACACCCCTACAACCAAACGAGATGGTATTCGCTAGATGTTTGGCCAGTAGTTTGAGAGGCGGTATTATCGCCAACGCTCCAAGGGCCTCCACCATAAATGGGCTCTCCCGTGTCATACTCACAAGATCATCATACAGCACTGAAGCTGCTCCCAAGGCACCAATATTCAGTTTGAATGATAGAGCCACCGCTAAGCCAGTGTTGTCAAGAAAGACTTTCTTGATGGACTACTACAAGTACCTCAATGACAACAACGAGATTGTTTTATACGTCCATCACAACAACATACCCAAGGCAGACAACAAGAAACTCAGATCTGAGTTAAAGAAAGCTGGTGCCCAATTTAATGTCATTGCCAACAACATATATACAGTCTACTTGAGATCAGCACACGAAGAAGACCCAGCTTTGGCAGAAAGCACCAAAAAGAACAAGGACGTGAAACATCCATTGCATCCATTATTGAGTGGACCTACCGCATTAATCACTATTCCAAAGAGTGATCCAAGTATTGTCGCCCAAGTATTGAAGACTGTCAGGGGCTTTCAAGACAAGTTATTCGTGGTCGGAGCTCGTGTTGAGACCACTGTCAATGATTTGGATGAAATCAACAAGTTCAAGGACTTACCAACCAAGGACCAGTTAAACAGTCAATTGGCTGGTTTGCTTACTATCTTGGGAGGTGCTGGCTTAGTCAGAACTTTGGAGTCGGCCTCCAACATGTTGTACCTTACCTTGGAAGAACGTCGTAAGGACATGGACCCAAATGAAGAATAGATACCTGTACATAGTAATGAACATTTGGAAAGCATTAAGAGCTGTAGAACCGACTTGGCTAACAATTGGGGCACGGATTGCCAACTGTAGCCCGTAATTAGAAGTGAACTGCAAGAGCACGAGCCAATTAACCTACAGTATAATTGGCAAATAGTAGCTGAGGAACGGGTTGGGGAGGCATTTCACCTGTGGAAATCCAAAATTCACTACTTATCCACCCAAACCCATGCCATTGCTTAGAGACACTTTTTCCACTCTCAGCTTGCTTTTCTAGTTTCCATTGACTAGTTGTACTCTCACCTTATCTTAACTGCGTGGTAGTCTGCGCTCGCACCGAGTTAATATGAAAAATTTGGATCTCATCTCTACACCAACAGAAGATGGCCAAACCAGTCAAAGACAAAGAGACGCAGTTGCGTGAACAGCAAGAAGCTGAAACCAGGAGAAGACAGTACAGAACCAACCAGGAAGAAACCAGAAAAAAGTTGAAGCATGCCAGATTCGAAGAGTCAGAACCAGTCGAAGACACCGATGGAAAGGCCCAAGTTCACCTTCCAAGAAAGAGGTTCTACAGACAAAGAGCCCACTCCAACCCGTTCTCTGATCACAGATTGGAGTACCCAAGGTCTCCCGAGGATATGAAGTGGGAAAAATTATACCCCCAGTACCATGACAAGGACTCGGACAGTATGTTATCTAAAGTGGAGATTGCGGATATAGGGTGTGGATACGGTGGTTTGTTGACCAAATTGGCTCCCGAGTACCCTTCTACCTTGATTTTGGGGATGGAGATTCGTGTTCAAGTCACCCAATACGTCGAGGATCGTATTATTGCATTAAGAGAAAAGCACAAGGACGACGAGGTTAATTTCCAGAACATATCAGTGTTAAGAGGCAACGCCATGAAATTCTTACCCAACTTTTTCCAAAAGGGCCAACTTTCTAAGATGTTCTTCTGTTTCCCAGACCCTCATTTTAAGCAAAGAAAACACAAGGCCAGAATTATCACCAACACTCTTTTGTCGGAGTATGCCTACGTGTTAAGAGAAGGAGGTGTCGTGTATACTATCACCGATGTCGAGGACTTGCACATCTGGATGGCTAAGCACTTAGAAGAGCATCCCATGTTTGAGAGATTAGATAAGGCGTGGGAAGAACAAGATAAATGTGTGTCCATCATGTACAACGCCACTGAGGAGGGTCAAAAAGTCACCAGAAACAAGGGCTCAAAGTGGATTGCATGCTTCAGAAGATTGCCCACTCCAGAAGATTGTGATTGATAGTTTGAAAGGACATGTGTATATTAGAACAGTCAGCATAAATAATATACAAGCAACTGTGGAAGAAGGCAATAAATAAATAGTAATAAATAAATATCAGAAACACAACGCAAGTTAAAAAAAAGGTTGAACAAGTATAGACTTGGTTAGTTTACTGTAGACTGTTGAAAGAACCTGTTAATAAACCTTTCTTTCTATTCTTGAACAATCAAAAAAGAACTTAGATGGCCTTGGTAGCATCGTGGACAGCATCGACCTTGGCTTCCTTGATCTCGTCAACGATGTCTTGAGTGGTGTAGGCGTTCAAAGAGGCGGCTGGAACTTCTGGGAACTTGGTAGCACCGGTGGAGGTGGCAGTGGAGATTTCTTCTTCCACCTTCTTGGCGTGGATGGAAGCATCAGCATCGGTTCCGAAGCTAGTGGCTCTGGAGTCACCGACAGTGGATCCTGCGGTTCTGGTTGGGAATTTGGAGCTGATGAAGTTGCCGACTGGACCAGTCTTCTTGATGAGGTCGTTGACGTATGGGGAGGCCTTGGATTGGGCACACTTGGAGTATTCGGAGGTCTTTTCTCTGGCGATCTGGGAGTATTGAGCAACCAAGGCATCAATTTGCTTCTTGTTGTGGACGTAGAAGGCAGGAACAGTGAAGAGCAAGACAACGGCAGTGGTGATCAAAGTGAACAAGGAGAACCAGGAGGTGACCTTGAACAACACGTAGGAGACACCAGCAGCCTTCAAGGTGGTTTCGATGTCGTGGGCAAACACGATCTTCTGGTATTCTTGCTCGGCCTTCAAGTTGAATTCGGCCACGAGCGGCAAGAATTCGTCGTTGAAGTGCTTGGCGTGGGACTTGACGGCAGGCTTGTACTTGGTGACGAAGCCTTGGCCAGTGACCAACTTGCCGGCGTATTCGGCGGCAGCAGAGACTAGACGGTTAGTAGGAGCGGGCGGAGTGGGTGCAGGCGATTGGGTACGTACGCAACAAGCCGATGTAGGCGAGGTGGAAGAAGATGTTGAACAAGTTGATGGTCTTGAAGATCAACAATCCAGCAACCACACCTCCGAAGACCTTCCCGGTCTTGACGGGGTCTTTCCAGGTCAACAAGGAGAGGACGTCTTGGTGGTCGGCGGTGACTGATGGGGCGGACATAATGATACAGTGGAGGGGGTAGATGCGATTAGTATCAATGGACAACTAAAAAACGGATGGGACAACGAGATCGAAAGATATCCTCGCTCGCAAGATCGAACATTATCGGCTAGACGCCCCTGGATGAAATTTTTCTCCTTGACGACTTTCGCACGTGAGGGTAGCAATCGTCACAAGACGATAGGACCCTGATGGATGGGCCGGTGGCCAGGGGGTGGCAGTAGGGGCGGTACTGGCATGTGGATGACGTGTCGCCTAGTAGATGGTGGTTGTGGGGTGGTGCTGGTAGTGGCAGTGGTAGTAGTGCTGGTACTGTGGTGCTGGCCATGTGTCACCATCCGGGTGGGTCGGCCACAGTCAGGTCTTTTCGGCACCACCACGCGCTGGCACCCTCATCACATTTTGCACGGATGCGTGTCACATTTTTCGGATGGTTGCCGTGGCCACCTGGAACGATTGCTGGTAGTGGGACGCAATAGCGCCCACCGTGTAGTGGCGATGGCTGCCGTGGGCCGCGTACCACTGGCGGGAGATCTCCACGAACCGACTCCACACGAGGGTGGCGAGTTCTTGGAGATGGTGCACCACCTCGGGGCAAATCGCCGGCGCCGCAACGGCGCGCGAGATCTGCGCGATAAGCCCCCGCAACTGGCGGATCGCCGCGGTGGTGCGCTCGCCCTGGAACTGGTTTTTCTGCTCGAAACACTCGTACATGGAGGCGATGTAGTTGCCACTGGCACGGGTTTCCACCATTGTCTCGGTCCAGAGCGTGCTGTAGCGAAGCTGTTCCCGGCTGAACACCCCCAACTGGTGGACGTGGCCCTGGAGCTGTTTCCGTACGTGCACGAGGCACTTCGTCTGGTGGTGCACTAGCCTGGCGAGGTGCGGATTTTCCCGCGGTGGTTTCTGGTAGGGCCAAACCGTTTTGCACCCAACGATCCTGAGATCGTCTGCAGACCGCAACTGGACCTCGAAAGTCCCGCCAAGATCAT
Organism: Suhomyces tanzawaensis NRRL Y-17324; assembly: GCF_001661415.1. Classification (NCBI taxonomy): domain Eukaryota; kingdom Fungi; phylum Ascomycota; class Pichiomycetes; order Serinales; family Debaryomycetaceae; genus Suhomyces; species Suhomyces tanzawaensis. The sequence continues at coordinate 175,655 of NW_017963642.1, forward strand.
GGCTGGAGGACACTTCTGGCCGCCCACCCTGCATAGGGTCCGGTGCCAAGTACTTTGCCCACGTATCCACCATATTCTCGTCGTTGGTGTCGCGGAGCTGTGTCAAAATCTGGTTGATTGTACGGAGCGTGCGGAGCATCTCGCTCTTGCAATGGTCAGAAACCACCCTGGAGGGTGCCAAGTTGATTAGTGCAGTCAAGTATCGCGGATACTGGAACACCTGCTCCAACGGACGAAGCACCAAACTCTTGACGTCGTCCTGGGCCCGGCCCCTGAGGGTGGTTCCAATAACCGTATACTTCAACGGAAGTGTCGTGTGAAGAGATAATAAAGTCGGCTGGAGCCTGCTGCATCCAGCAAGCATCTCGCTAAAAATGGTGTCAATCTCAGCCAGTCTTTCGAACTGTAATGGTGGCTCGCTTTCCTTGCCAACCACCTTCTTCCAGCTATGAACGGGTCGCCTGTTGTAGTTTTCAAACAAACACACCTCACCAAACACAAGGCCCGACTCCCTAGTGTTAAATCCGAAGCAATAGCAGTGTTTTGCAAGCATGGACTCAAAATACTCGAGTTCTCTCTCAAGATACTCGAAGAATGAATACATCCACCCCTCGAAACTATCCGGCTCAAAAGGCCTTTCGGAACATAACTGCCTATCCTTGAGCCAAGAGGGACAGTAAATGTCATCATCATCGTCTTCCGCAGTATAACTGTCACAGTTTGACCATTCTGACGCGCTTTTGCTGTTGGTTCTGTTGGATCCAGCTGACGGTGTCTGGGACCTTGTTCCGCTGATGGGGTGGATTTTGCTTCTTCGAGCTAGTATTTCCCTAGCGTTCCTCCGTAGCGGAATCATTTCTGGTCACATCTGCTCATACTGTGCTTTGGTTAAATAGACACCCGTTGTTTTGAGCTTTCCTCAGTGTGGTTTCAGATGATTGCAAAAATTGACTGCGAAACGTTAGGAGCCCCCTCTCTGGGTGCAATCAAAATGCCCTAATACGAATCTGGAGATCCTTCATGATCGTGACCGGAAGTCTTTGGTACAATTGATTATCCGTACTTTTGGTTACATTGAATCTTCTATACAAGCTTTATGGATTCTATAAATGCTAGTTCATCAAAGTCACAGATTCGTTTTCCATGACCCCCTTGCCCAAGTATTCGCTGATATACTTGAACCTATCCTTGCTTTCGTGCAAATTGCCCTCAAACACCTCTAAAGTGTCCTTAGACTTGAATTGACTATTCCTTATGGACTTTATCTCATCAATTTCGTTGATGCAGATGGGACACTGTTTTTCCGTTGCAGAATCGTCATTCACCGAGGTGGCAATCAAATTATTGTTGAGGCATTTCTGATGGAATGAATGTTTGCACCTAAAGTGGATTACTGGGTAATCAAGCTTCTGGCCACATTGCGAACACTTATTATTTTGGATGACAAAAGGCTTGGTATTGAGCTCAGTGAGCTTATGAGACGTTTTTGTCGACTCTGTTTCATAATACTCAATTAACTTATGGTTATTATTGATTTCCTTACTCTGGTTATCAATGAAATCGATTAAGTAGTCCTTCACCAATCCTAGAGTAACAAATTCATTTTCGGCTCCACCGGTCAAGATTTGCAATATCTCCAAGGGGTTCATGATCTTTAGCTTTTCGATCTTGTTCAAAATAAATCTAAAGTCCTGTTGCGTCACTTGGTCAAAAACCAGCTGTTTAAATATCATGAACTTCAACATCAACTTGTATAACTCTGGTTTCTGATCTCCGTACCTTCTCACCATCTCAAAACATTTCTCCACGTCCTCAGAAATTTGATATGTAGTAAATAAACTTTCTTCAAATCCTGATTGCTCTTTCGACAATGCTTCACCTTCCTTGAAATCATAAATATGGGATACTAACAACAAGGAAGAATTATCAAGAAGCTCGGAATTGTTGTCAACCAATTGCTTAGCTTTATCTTTCCATTCATTGGACTCCCCATCTTCAAGTTTGCTGGCTATGGTAAGATACATTTCCAATAGAGTCATCAATAATTCTTTCTTATCATTGATGTTACCTTGGTATTTATCAAAGGTTTCGATGCAAGCTTCCAAAAAGATGACAAATTCATTTGGGTGATTCATGAAACTTGGGTAAATCAAACTAGGACGAGGGGGAAGGTATGTAGGTTCTTGAGTAGATGATTCATCATCTATTTTTGCTTGTTCATTACTTCCATTGCTTTTGATATCATCATCTTTCAAGCTTGATAAGTAAGTCACAAAGGCTTTGTAACTATTTAATGGGAACGAAGACACATCATCTCCCTCTTCATGAGTGTGGAGTATTTCCTCCTCCCGTTGTACTTTAACGTCTTGAATAAATGTGTCTCTTATCTCTTTGTTTAATTTATAGTTTCCTGTGAAGACGTCGATCAACAACTCGGTAGTCTCTATTGGAAGAAAATCCAACAAAGATTTTGAATGGTCTATCAAAATGAGCAAAAGGTCATCAATTGGTAATCCCTTAATGAAGTGCAATGATTGTTTTGGCTGATGAAGGTGGTTTAATTGAATCCCGACTATAAGGTTGGGTTGGTTTAGTTTATAGAGAAGCTTTATCACTTGATCAAAGTATCCACATTCCTGGAAAAGATTTATAATCAATTGAAAGTTTAAATCTTGGAAGGGTGAATCAGTAGAATTCTCCAAATCTAAATCATCAATAAATTTATCAAGATCATCAGTTAATTTCAACTTGCAGTAGCAACACAATAATAATGTAATATGATCATTATTAGCGATGTTTAAGCTGTAAAGCTTATGCAAGAACTTGGTCAAATTAGAAATATTGGAGACATCCTTGAATTTTGTAATGATATTCATAACAAAATCTTCTAAATCTTCGTCATCTTCACTTTCAACCTCATTTTGGGCTTTGCTTGTACTTTTGAAGAGCGATAAGCATTTAATGAATACTCCAATAGATTCATCAAAGCTTTGCTTTGCATAAAGGAACTCACCGTGTAGTTTTTGGATTCGGAGAAGTACTTCTTTTGACATTTTGTTTCTTTCAGCAAGTCTGTATGCGACTGAGAATAATTCTCTCTGCAAGATAACTTCGATCTGTTGGTTGATGGGTTTTTCATGTAACTTATACAATATCCCATCATTGGAAAGGAGAAAAATGTTATCGTTCTGCTCAAATACATGGGTAATGACATTGTTAGGAACCATCAAATTGAACGATAAATGCCGACTATCCAAGTCCAAAATGAGAATTCTTGTGACCAACTTCTTTTTATTGTTATTTGATGAGATCTCCTCCTCCAGGGAAGACACGAGGAGTAGATAATTCTTCGACGAATTTTTGATATAGTAAAGCTTGGATTTGGAGACCTCGAATGGAAAGGAGTTAACTTTTGCAAGGTTGTTGTAGAATCGGATGGAATTTTGGGTAGCCACCACTAGCTCTTGGGTCGAAGGAATCACATCTGAGCAATTGAGATCGATACCGGTTTTGTTGGATAAGTATTTGGCTGGTTTTCCATTGTTTCTGCCGGTGGTCAACACCGTCAAGATTTTGGAGGTAGTGGTGATGTAAAGGAGGTCGTTTTCTCGGTTGAACTGGACTCCAGTGACAGGATCAAGGGACTCAAATATGGTACGTTGCTTGGAGCCTCTATCCCTCAACAAGTCGCCTCTGACTAGAATGACCTTGCCGTTGGTGTAGCCAATCGCAATGCACGTAAGCTCGTCATTGAACTGGAAACAGCTGATAGGGTAGGAATTGTCGCCATTGGTGATTAGGACTTGGGTCTGGAACTTGTACTTCTCCTGGTCGGGGTCTATAGCGTCCAAGTGGACGATTTTGGTCAAGTCCCAGAGCTTGAGCACAGTTGGAGAGCCTTGGCGCTCGGCTACGGTGACTAGCAAGTTGGATCTGGGCACGCTGCTAACAGCGGAGATGCGGTAGTCGGCATCGTACGCCTGGAACTGTTTCTCGAGGGTGAACTGGAGAGGGTTGACGATTTTAAGGAAACAGTTGCTGGTGGCTAGAGCAAGATACGACGAGGTGGCATGGATGGCTGACAAGCTGGGGTCCGAGTAGAGCGGGTCGGGTGATTGGTAGTTGGGGTCTCGGATGGGGGTGAAGTCGAACAACTGGAACTGTCTCCACGGTATCTTGGAGGTCATTCTGGTGGTGGCTATAGGATTAGTTGGAGCGCGATTACAGGTTGAGGAACTAGAGAGCGAGAGAATTATACAGACATCATACAGACATTCATACTGCAATACACCTAGGCGGAGGGAACATATGAAGAGCCAGGACAATACAGCGAAACTCCAAAGGGCTCTACAGAGTGGGATCTCGAAAAGTCTTCCTACTGGTGGCATTAGTCACTAGACCTAAGTAAATGTCGCACCTCCATTAACTGGATACGATGGTTAGATAGGCGTAATTTGTGTGCAAGGGAGGTCCCCCAATAATTTCGTTTGCTTTATACATTTAGGATAAGTGGAGCAGATTGTCTTGTGTTCTGGTACTTAGCAAGTTTGCCCTTTTGACGATTTGATATCTCAATGGACAACAATATTCACTTTCTGGATTTCGATAACTCGATATTGTTTTCGCAGTAGAAGTGTTCCGGAAGCCAGCAAACAAACTTAATTGAACACAATAGAGACGGGAGAGCTACGTAGTAAGTAACCAATACGAGGGATGTGGGTAGAAGGAGTGAGGGACGTTTCATAGAAGCTTTAATATTTCAAAACATTTCAGAACCATCGGTGCAACATTCGGTAATTTATAATTCGCAACTACACTATTTCCAATTGAAGTAATGCCTAGGCCTTCTTTGTTATCGACAAGCCCAAGCTTTAATGTAGACATTCGCTGGGTTATGGCTGAACGCCTCTAGATTCCACAAAGATAGGGGTATCTCTCTTATCGAAACTACCTTTCTTACAAGTTTTAAGATGGAGATCATCGCTTTATAGAACGCAATGAATGTGCCTTGCACACAATATATGTTACATCAATCCGTTTCAAAAAATTACGCCAAAATAAGTGGGGTATAGGTTTATTGTGAGTTCTGAGGCTATCAGAATATTGAGCCTTGCTATGGCAAACTTCGTAGGGAAGGAGGGTTACTTTGCTGGAGTTGACCATCTGGAAGTGATACCACCTAGCTCCAGCAAAGCAATCCTTTTCTCGCCTTTAAAATGGTAGGTTCATCTCAATATTTTCATAAAAGAGCCAAAGACTTCCCGTAATTTCAATCGTTAGAGAAAAGATGGTATCATTAACTTTTCGCCTCAACACATTTAATATTGAAGCTTGACTTACCGATTACATCACAGCAACATGTCCATAACTTGGGTGCATCAAAGATATCCAGTTAATGGAGACGCGACATTTGCTTGGAAATTTCCGTACTGTACAATCACTTCCACCCACCTGACCGGAGATCGCGCAAACCACACCATTGCGCGTCAAGCCAGTCCCACCACCACCACGACCGTCCCGCGCCTCCCGCCTCCTCGTGCCTCCAGCACGAGCAGGACGCTCAGCACCGCAGCTGGTTGGTCCCTCCACCAGCTTGCACCCACAGCCGTCTTCGCACCGTCGTCCCTCGTAAGATTTTTGTGCTAATTTCACCAGCCTGTTCTCGAATCAGAACAATTATCGTCACTTCGTTTTGATCGGGCCTGTAAGGAAAAGAGGTCGGCGCCTCAAATTGTGTACACGTTTTTCTGAGAATCCACCACGCCATTGAATCCGTCAGGGGTCCTCATCCGTCCACACCTGCCCATGAGTTACGATCCTATCCACGACACCTACGTTTCAAAGGACACTGCCAGCGACCATGCTGGCGAAACGGTGGTGGTGGAAAATTCCCCTCCTCGCCCCAGCGCCCTTTCCATCTCCAGCTTGGTGAGTCCTGGCCGGGCCAAGGCCACGCCAGAGAATGCCAACGGCACCAGCAGCGCCATCCATCCCGCCAACGGCGACTCTAGCCAATTAGTTGGCCACTTGGCTAGCCACTTTGCTAAGCAGGCCGACCAGACCGACCACTCCGACCAGGCAGCCCCTCTGTCAGACCCCTCGTACGACCCCAGCAACTCCAAGAAGAAGAAGAGAAAGTACACCAGCCCCGCTGTCCCCAAGTGCCGCCACTTGAAGAAGTCCGACGGAGAGCCGTTCTGGCGCAAAGACATCCAGTACGACTTTCTCCAGGAGCTCTTTGACGACCCCACGCCTGCGTTCACCAACGAGTTCCCCTTCTGCGACATCCCATCGGCAAACAACAGCCCCAAGCTCACGTTCTCGGAGCTCTACATCCGGTCGCTCGTGGAGTCGTCCAAGTGCTCCAAGATCCTTAAGGAGCGGTTGATCAAGGATGTGGACCTCGGAAAGTCAGTCTCCAAGGTGTGCCTCCTTGTCAACGCTGGCAGAATGAACACCACCATCAATTTCGTTCCCGAAATGAGATCCACATTAAGAACATACCACTCGATTCCGTCGCTCCAGGCTGACCCCCAATATGGAGGATCCAAGCCGTTGCAAGACACTCCCAGACTCAAATCGATCCTCAAGGCCGTTTGCGAGGGCGATGATGTGGTGAAGTCATTGGAAGAGTTGCTTGCACATCCTCCGGTCAAGAAACCAAACACAAACGTCATCCAAATCATCTTCTTGTTGAGCAACTACAACAAAAACATTCCTCACTTCGACGACGAGTCTGTGGATATGTCAAGCAGACTCTTCAACTCGTTCATGCAATTCTTCTTAAACTCAAAAATGCATCCAAAGTGCAGAGCCCGCAGGTTCTTGTGGCTTCTTTACACCTATCTCGAGACCAATTTCTCCCCCGAAGAACTTGCATCCAATCCATTCGGTGGTGCTGTTCCTCCTTCAGTTGACTATATTCCCGATGAGGAATTGGAGTCTTTCGACAAAGATACAGATTTCGAAATCGAGTATTCTGAACAAATGTACAAGACAAGGTTGCAATATTTGGCAGACGAAGAGCACAACAGTACTCCAAAGAGGGGAAACAAGTCCAAGAGCGATCTTGCAGCAGCAGCTGCTGCTGCTGCCGCTGCTGAAAATGGCTCAGAAAGTCATGATAACGAGGAGTATGTTAATGAAGAAGATCCAGAAAATGACAATGAACCTCTGCGGAAAAAGAGACAATTATTGACTGACGATGCTAAGAGTAAGAAGAAAAAGAGTAGAAGATCCTCAGGAAAAGCCGGTCCTTCTCCTTTGACTAGAACGGTGATTTTTGCTGGCCCTAAGCATGATGACTATTCCAGCGAAGATTCTGACAGCTCAGTTGACTACCTGGAAGAAAACTACAGTGCTATTGACTTTTCACCTAAGAATCCTATAAGAAATAGATCTAAAGTGAGGAAGCTTGAGTTTCCGATCGAAAATTTAGATGTTCTAAACGAATTATATTCAACTTCTTCTTACATTTCCGAAGTTCCACAAGAATCTACAGCCATTATCGCACGTCAAGATGTTGTTGATAGATCCAAACCAATCATCTATCAAGTTAGAACGTCATCTAAAGCAAGTACCGCTTCATTTAACAAAAAGACAATAATTTTGGGTAACTGGGTTTACAGATACTTCAAGTACAAAAAATCAATTGGAAACAAACTTCTCGGGATTGAGTGGGAAGATATACGATATGATCTCATCAATGGATTGGAGTCCTATATGTACCAACAATTTGGTAGGTCATTGGATTTACGTCATGTCCCCGAGGCACATCAACACCCTAAAGAGTCATCAGAAGAGGATTTAGCATTCGAGTACCTTCCAGCACATGAGTTTAACGCGATTAACGAAACAAACTCGTATTTGTTACAGTTGGCTACCTATTGTAATGATTGGTTTTTGAAAAGAATAAGCCAAGAAAAGTTTGATCGTCCTGCTCTGATCCTGTTTGACTTGGAAAACAACACAATGAATTGTTGATGCTTCTTCTTCTGTAATATTAATGAAAGGTGTATGTACTATTATTTCTAACTGATATGCATTGTTATGACCAATTACTTGTAGGCTATATTTGTAGATCGAAAGTCTTTTCTATAAGAAACGTTATGCCAATGACCACACCATACTCCTTGATTAATTTGATGAATAATTCATTTATGCTTGGAAAGACCTGCTTACCATCTTGTTGAAAAACTCCAAGGCTCAATTGTGATTCACATTCACCAGTAACAGGATCATTCAATACTATATCCCAATGTAAACTTAGAGTGAAAATATCATCTCCCTTTTTCATTGTTAGTGTAACGTTGTCTAACAGTTTAAGAATGGAAAACAATTTGACATTATCTGTTAATTCATCCTTTTGGAGTAACGGGTTCAACCTTTGATCGTCTTTGATATGACTTGCATACTTTCTCACCAATTTGTAGATCACTGATATTCGTTTATGGAGTATTTTCGACAATGATGATAATCCATACATAGCCAAATTGATCTTGCAAGCAGGGAGATAGTCTTTGATGAATACTTGACTGAAAGAATGTGAAAGCATAGTCAATGTGGTCAAGCTTTGGAGTATAGTTTTGGACTTTTTAAAATGATTTGTCAAGTGGTTCTTCTTTTCTGGGAGTTGGATATCGAATATGGCCTCTGTCCTAGCATCAATTAACAATTTGAAGGGGATCCTGAAGAGTAACGGAGATACCAAAACAAACTCAATTGTTCGCACTAGGCGTCCATCTTCGTCATAGTAGTTTGATGAAGCGATTTTCAAAACGTCGATATACGGATAGAATTTCTTGATCAAGTCCAAACGGTGGTTCCAGTTTGAGGATGGGAGCACGTTCAAACTCTCGAGAATCTCGTCGTCATCGTTATCATTCTGCAAGGAAGGAATGGCCGTCTTCGTCACAATGCCACGGGCATTCTCCGTCAACAAGTCCTCCCTTTTCTTCTGGGTCGATTGTTTTTGTTTGAGGTCCTGGAGGTACTTCATCTTGACCCGCAAGTCGTCCACCGAACTTCTTAGATTGGCCCGTTCTTTTAGCAATTCGTTTCTCTCTCCCACGAGTGCAAGCTTCACGCTTTGCTGCTTGAGAAGGACCTCCATCTCCTCCATGGAATTGTTTGTCCTGGACTCTTCGCCAGTGTCTGGACGCGATTCTTCATTGATCTTGGTAGCTAGATCTAGACGAAGTCCCGTGTTTTTCTCTCCCAGGTGCTCTTTGGACCCCGACGAACTGGGCTGGTTGGGGGACGTCGTCAACAAGTCCGATAGAGACGTTATATCAGGAATGTTACTCATGATGAACACCAAAACATACATCGCGCTAGTTAATGGGTGCGCCTCTATACAGGCCACGATGAATTCCACATCACCAGAACAGAAACACTACGGATTGACCATCAGACGACACAGCCATGGTTTCTGCTCCAGAGTTGAAAAGTGTACGTACCACACGGAAGAGGTCCGAAAAGTCTGAGGACAGCAACTAACCGATAGTATATGGACAAGAAGTTGTCTGTGCAGTTGAATGGAAGCAGAAAGGTGATAGGCACCTTAAGGGGATATGACGTATGTATGGGACCACTTTTTAGAGAAGAGAGCCACGGGTGTGTGACGGTGCTACAACTTCTCGTGTGGATACTCCTACTCGCAGCATCATGTACTAACCACCAGGTGTTTTTGAACGTGACTTTGGCAGATGCCTTGGAAGAACAAGCCGATGGCGAAAAGCTCAGTATTGGGACTATCGTATGTATGGAGCCAGTGGACGACACTAACGACATGTACTAACAAACAGGTTGTGAGAGGGAATTCCATCGTATCATTGGAAGTATGTATAGAGAGCGACACGAGGAGGTTCTGACCCACCAGGAACTCGTTTCGAGCAGAGGTACTAACGTTTAGGCACTTGAGAAAATCTAATCTTCTAGCCACCAAGCTTGGGGTGGTACAAGCACATAATTTAACGCTAGGGCCTTTGCTAACGTTTAGGCACATTTTTCTAATCCTTTTAGCACATATCTATCTAATACACTAGGCCCTTTTGACCATCTGAGTTCCCCCGTTAGTGTAGCCACACTTCTCGTAGAAGCCAATGTTATGGGTAGAACAGTCCAAAATCACCTTGTAGCAGCCAGCAGCCTCGGCGATCTGGGTCAAGTTGGTGATCATGGTGTACCCCAACTTCTTACCTTGTTCCGAGGTGGCGATGGCAATATCTTCAATGTGGCCCACCAGACCACACTCGTGGATCATTTTTTTCTCCACAAGAAGCATGCCGGTGGCAACAACCACTCCCTGTTCATTGGTGATCACATGCGGCTGGTAGAGCTGGGGCAAACTGTCCCAATGGGCAAACAACTCCTCGAAACGGGCCTGAGAAACCTCGCCCACGGTGGTCAACACCTTGAGCGTTTCTATGTAGTTGTTGGAGTAGTCGGAGACCTGCAACTTGCGGAAGGTGTAGCCTTGTGGTAAGCCCATTGTGGTGTTGGTTGGTGTACTGTTGATGTGTCCCAAAACAGAATTATCTGGCCTTTACTGGCAAAGCCGCACACGTGACCACATCCTGGGGATTATTTTGAGGCGCACTCACGCAGGTGGGGGCGATGGCGCTGGGGGCGATGTCAGGGACACCACCCTGACTGTGCCAGCGAAGCGGCTGGACTCGCCAAGGTGTCAATTGACGCCAGTCTCGTAAATGTGCGCTTGCTCGGGGCTCCTGCCCGTATCGGGATTTGCTTCCCTGTCAAATTCCACATGCTTCCAGTTGCCACCAGCAATAATGCAGACAAAAAGTTTTGCCACTTCTTGGTATATATTAGCCCCAGATTATGCGGGCTGAAATAATCCCTATACAGCAATCATGACTTTCTCCTCTGACACTTTATCCTACAAGGCGTACACTTACGACAACAGAAACGACTCCCTCAAGGTCACCACCCAAACCGTCCAGCTCCACAAGCAGCCAGATGGCACCTACAATGTGGGCCCCAACCAGATCTTGATCAAGATCCACTCGGCTGCTTTGAACCCAGTCGATTTGGTGTTGAAGAAAGCTTCGGGGTTCCCCATCACCTATTCGGGAAACCACGGCTTCGGAAAGGACTTTTCGGGCACAGTTGCAGCCGTTGGGTCCAAGGCTGCTACCCAGACCAAATTGAGCGTTGGAACCGAGTTGGCTGGAATCGTCCACAAGCTCTTTGGTCCAGGCACGGTGGCTGAATACCTTCTCTTCGATGCCAATGACAGCAAGATCGAATATTCCGTGCCAGCAAAGAACTTGTCCTTGAATGAGGCCTCCTCGTTCCCCTTGGTCTACGGTACAGCCTGGTTCATGCTTGGAGACTACGACCTTAAGGACAAGAAGGTGCTTGTGATCGGCTCTTCCACCTCTGTGGGTAGATACATCGTCCAATTGGCCAGAATAGGCCAAGCCAAAGAAATTGTCGTCACTTGCTCCGGCAAGTCCGCAGACTTGGCCAAGGAATTGGGTGCCACCACCGTCATCGACTACACCCAGCACAAGTCTGTGTTGAACCCGGTTTTGGAATCGGTCAAGGAGTCTGGAAAGTTCGACTTCATCATGGATTGTGCAGGTACTAGTGATCTTTTCCCAGAAATTAGCAGTATTGTCCACAAGGACACTCACTACAACACCATTGTTGGCGACAAAAAGGCCAATTACGCCTCGTTCGATCTTTTGGCCAGCATCATTGCCTATGCCAAGTCCTTCTCCAGAAGCTTCGCCAGCTCTTGGGGCTTGACCTCCTACCACTACAAGCACATTTTCTTGCTCCCTGGTAAGGACTGGATCCACGAGGTTAAACCATTGTTTGAACTGGGAGAATTAGTTCCTTTTGTCGACAGTGTCCACAAGTTCGAAGACCTTGACCAGGCCGTTAAAAGGTTGGAATCCAACAGGGCCAATGGTAAGGTTATCATCCAAGTTGCCCAAGATTAGGAACCCTTGTCAACGGAAGCTTAACTACGTACTTATTTAATAAATTGTTTATTCACAAGAACGTCAACAATTTCTACTCCCCGTATTGTACTGCACTAAGTACGGAATTCATACTCTGAGGAGTACTTTTCAATACTTACCAAGCTTTCCAAGATGCCAGGATCCTCTGAGTTTTTCAAAACTTCGAACAGTGATACAATACAGAGCTTTATGGTGTAATTTATGTAGAATATGGCACATTACAGTTTCTGTGATAAAGTGAAATTTCTATTAAATATTTATGATTTCTAGAGTTCGTAAGGAGATCATGAAAGTGACATTAAACTTGAGTTGGTCTTTCCTCGAAAGGTGCTTCGCCTTCGTTAGGTGAATCAGATCCTTCGTGTTTATCGGAAAATTCAGAAGTAACCTCCTTGTTCTCCATCTTGTCCTTCTCAAAATCTCCATCGTAGATACCTAACTGGTTACCTTGACTTTCGATTTCCTTCAAGGATAACTTTGGCAAAGTAGCAGCAACTCTCCAAGGTTGTCTGCCATCGACATGAGCCTTGGCAAAAATGATATCAATTTCTTCCAAGGATCTACCAGCAGTTTCTGGATAGAAGAAGAAAATGATTGGAATGAAAGCGTAGTTCATCAAGGCAAAGAACAAATAACAACCCCACTTAGAAGAGTCAATGAAAATTGGAGTGAACATGACAACACCGAAGTTAGTGATCCAGTTGGTACAAGTGGAGATGGCTGAAGCGACGGTTCTAGTTCTCATTGGGTTGATTTCAGGTGGGTAAATCCATGGCAATGGCAAAATGGTGAATGCAAAAAAGACGATAAACAAGAAAATACCAACGGCAGCACCCTTGGCGTTTTGTGTGGTGTCATCAATCAAACAAGCAAAGGTGATAGTGAAGGAGAGTGCTTGACCAGTGGCACCAATCAAGAACAAGTTTCTTCTACCCAAAGTGTCAATCAAGAAGAACGATGGAATAGTGGAAAGTGCGTAAATGGTTGCGAAAACACCACCCAAAATCAAAGACAATCTTCTCTCCAAACCAATGGTGTTTTCGAACAACACGGTGGAGTAGTAAATAGCAGCATTACAACCAGTGAATTGTTGGAAGAATTGAGCGGATGAACCAATAAGCATTCTTTGGAAATGTTGCGACTTACCTCCAGAGAACAAGTCCTTAAAACCAAGTTGAGCTCTCTTGAAGGAGGCAATAGCATCGGAAATCACAGTGACTTCGGCATAAACAATGTCGTCGTTCACGTCACAGTCGTTCAAGTGACTCAAGATCTCCATGGCTTCTGGCTTTCTGTCATGGGCCACCAACCATCTTGGAGACTCGGGCAATTGAATGATACCAATGAACAAAACTAATGCGAAAACGATTTGCACGGCAACTGGTAATCTCCAGGAAACGGAGTTGTCGACGTACGACAAACCGAAATCCAACCAGTAGGCAATGAAGGTACCGATGGCAACAACGGAACCTTCCAAGTTGACCAACTTACCTCTGTTTTCAGCTCTGGACATTTCTGATTGCCACACTGGGATGGTAGCGGTGTTGAAACCATTACCAATACCGGTAATGACTCTACCAATGACGAATTGACCCAAGCCCCAGTGATCTCTGAAAGCTGCAACCGAGATAACAGTACCGATAATAATAGTGAGCGACCCCAAGACGACCATTGGCTTTCTACCAAAACGGTCACCTCTGGCCAAAACGAAAATAGCACCGAAGAAACAACCCAATTCGTAACACGAGGTGACAGCACCCTGCACGACGGTAGCATGACGGTCGCCCTCGCCCTTAGACAAAGTAGCTGGGAAGTCTCTGTTGAATTGAGGTGCGGTAATAATACCAGACATTAATCCTTGATCATATCCGAATAATGAGAAACCAGTGACAGCGATGATGGTAATCATCACTCTGAGTTTCCGGCCTCTTAAGCCTGCACAGTTGGTTCTAGCCCAAATGTTAAACCCCATATTGTGTGTAGTTGTTAGTAACAGAAAGCGAACACCATGGGAAACACCATGCTTAAATAGATGCAATCAGAAAAAGAAAAGATGCAAACCGTGCTAGCCCTTCACCCCATAATAATAAGCCCGTGGAGACCATGAAACGCATCACGGCTGGAAATGCAACAATCAGTAGTGGGTGTAATAATTTCGCCCCGCCATCGCCTGCTACCGATATGTCATAGGGTTTGTTCCGCAAGCCTACGTCAACCCAAATGATGTCACTCGGCCGCTGATCTTTTTGAGGCTTCCCCATTGGGAACTACGAGCTTGTACACTAGCAGACCCGATAGTTGGGGGCTTCCAAATGGACTCCTCGAGTGCTCATGAACCATGGCCCGTACGGAACGCTCCGGATGGTTCATCTTGTTGCACACGGTCTGGGGCGGCAGCCAGCCTAGGCTCATCGCAGCCATCCTGTTTAGGCACACCTACAGCAGCAATACTAGGAACACTGTGTGGGAAACAAAATATAATTGCTACCCTGGCTCGCTGGTAGCCTGGGCTACCCAAGAAAATCCGGATGTCCTGCCTGAAGCATGCATGGCACAAATTTCGACCCGTTGTTATAATTTAGTTGGTGTCAATCGTGTAACCGTGCAGGAGCGGGGCTACAAACCACCCGTCATGAACTTTGCCTTTAGACCGCCAGCAGCCTGGGTTGCTACTGGCACAACCTCGGGATGCGCTATGACGAACTGGATGCTCTAGCATGGGGTAGTGGAGACAGCATACGCTTTTGGTCCTGCTTTTCGAGCTGTTTCAACGACTCGATACGTGGACACCGAGCCTATTCCCAAGATCCACTCCCAGTTTGACGGCATCGCTTGCGGATAAATTAATGTTCGCCAGCTTGGCACTCCTGGTTATGTGCCTGACAAAGTAACTCCGAGGCTGTCATTTTGTTTGAACCGGACTTGATGGCCACCTCCCACGGGAAAGCCGGACTCGTCCAGGACCCTTATCCTCCGTGGGGTCACTGTGGGGTGTTGGCACGGCTCCACCATAGCCCCAGTGTCGGTGTTCTTGCTCTTAATCTCCTCCTTACTGATTGTTCTTGCGGCTACAGGCTCACCCCCATGTTCCCGTTTGGGCAAAAATGGCGTGTTTATCAGGAATTCGTTAATCGTATACTCGTAATACATATCCAACATTTACTTTTTATGAAACAAATCGCATGCCTCAAGGGAATCATGGATCATCTCCAAATCCCAACGCTTGGTGATGTTCAACTCCAAGCACCCCACTATGATATCGTACAAGAATTCAAACTGAAAGTCAGGTCTCTCGGGTGAGCCTCGCTTCTTGTTTTCAGCCATTAATTGTTTCCACGACTGGTGCAACTGACTGAGTTCCTCCTGTCGTTTGAGGTCCACCATCGAAGGTGAGTTGATCATCATGCCCTCAGGAAGCTTGTCCTCGTCGTCCTCGTCGTCCTCCCTGTAGATCCATTCGAGTAAACACGATTTCCTCAAGTCTCTCTTGTTGTACTTCCCGGCACTGATCATAGCTCGCAACCTCGGTTCATACTGCTGCTGAAACGGTAATTTCCCTACGCACATAGTAAACATGAGAATGCCCAAAGCCCATACGTCCGCCAGTGGTCCTAATGGCGGTGGCGAAGGCGACAACAATTCGGGGGATGCATATGGTAACGACCCGATGTGTGAATGCGGTAAGTCCGAATCGATTCCATCTTGACTGTTTGGCGAAGCTTTGCTCTTTCTCTTGAATTCCATAATCGAGCCAGTGGATGCTGATTGCACGGGAGTCAAATCAACAGATTGCAAGGAAGGACCATGGGGCCTCATAAAGTTGGAAATACCAATCTTCGAATCATCGTTAAAGCCCCAGTTTAAATTTCTGGTGCTTGGAGTGTCGCCTCCATTATATGGCCGTCTCAAATCAGTGGTCGATGATTTGCTTCTCATCATCAATGTTCCGTCATCTTCGTCGTCGTTCAAGGAGGGAATTCTTCGTAATGACGAGTTTCTGCTGACTCTAGAATTGAATACGCGTGACATTCCAAAATCAGCTAGAATCATTTTATACTCGCCTTTATCGCCATCTTCGACCAAAACATTTTCCAACTTGAGGTCACCATGCACAATGCCCTTCTCCTCGTGCATATAAAGCAAAGCCTTCACGATTTGTTTCGTCGCTTTCACAATATGGGTTAATCTTTCAGTTTGTGATTCAATCAGAAATTCAATAGGTCCAGACGTGTTCATTATTCCAGCATTGAAGAGCCCCCACGATGAAACTAGTTCGAAAAGAGTACCCCCATAAATTCTATTTGTTATGCAAAAAATAGCGTGATCGGTCTCCAAATGCTTGAGTAATGGTAGGATGTTTGGATGCTGTAATTGTTTCCAAATCATAATCTCCTTTTTGAAAACTTGCAATACCTTTGGGTTATGTGTCATATCTGACTTAGGAGGTGTGCCACTTCTGCCAGGTGAAGAAGATCTACTCTCAAAATCCTTACATGACTTGACGATCTTCATGGCTCGAACAGTACCATGCCGATCAGTACATTCCCTAATGGTACCCCATGCTCCAAAACCAATGACCTTCCCGAGCTCGTGCTCCATGACCATAGCTCCCTTTTCGTCAACATTAACCTTTGGCTTTGCTTCCTCGAGTTTCTTGAGATCAGTTGAAGAAGATAATGCAAGTAATCTACCAGCAACTGTATTGACACTACTTCTTCTTGATCTTCTTAAACTGCCACTGTTGGAACCAATCCCACCACTTCTGGGAGTCCGTCCAGCTCCTGCCATTTTATCATTGAAATAATTTTTTGCGTAGACAGAGAACTGTGAATAGTCAACTGATTCCGAGAGAGAAGCGACCAACTTCTTACGTTGAGAGTAGGGTAAATCCTCAAAGTATGAGGGTAAACTATTAATGATCCATTCATAGTCCACGGAGTTCTCTTCGGACTTTTGCTTCTTGTTCTTGTGTGACCCAGAGTCATTGGCGTCGTCTTTGGATCTCTCTGAGGAAGTTAAAGTAGTGGTGCTATTGTTTCTGTCATCGTTGACCAATGTTTGTTTAGAACCATCGGCCTTACCCATAACTCCAGGGTTGCTATTATTGCTGGGGGTTCTCAATTTCATAAAATCATGTAATTTGGAAAATGAATGCTTGTTATTGGAAAGATGGTTTCTCAACCTAATTGGCTGAGGTGCAACCTTTGCGTGCAAGGTTTTGAGATCCAAGTAGGACTGGTCTCTACTCAGCGGGGTGTTCGATGCAGTGGATGAAGTGCTTGATACTGCGCTTTCGTAATTGTTGTTGGCCCCAGCCAAACTTTGTTCCGACAGGCTATTGTTCCAACGATGAAGGACATCACCAAAGTCTAGACCTGGTATGTACTCGTCCTCCAATCCTTTCAGATACTCGTCTCCTGCATCGATATACTCGTTGTGTGATCTGGAATAAAGCTTGGGTGTGTTGGATTTGCCTATGCTGTAGTGGGTGTCAAGAGGGTCTCTGCTGGATCCAGACCTGGAAAGCTGGGGCCGAATTCTGCCATCGTCGTACAAACGATGGCCTGTTTCCTCGTCGAAATTGCTCTTCTCTGTTTCCGAATAAGTACGGGTCAAACGATAGTTTTTCCCAGGACTTTCTCCACCTAATGAGCGGTTCGGGACTTCCCGAACTCGTGGATATTGAGATGAGATGTTGCTCGCATCGTCGAACTGAAACTTGGACTCGTCTACAAGGTTGACTGTGGATACCTTCGGCTGCGACTTTAACGGGATCTCCATCTAATTGAGTATGTAGACAATTGGCCAGTGGTGGTAATAAAGTGATGATCAATTTTTCCTCGTGGTTAAGCAGTAAGGAAATACAAAATGTCGCGGCTCTCGCCGAGGGAGCCCCAATGTCGCGATCCCGGGGTTTACTGTGACTAATAATTCCAGAATATGGGGTAGTAATCTCGGGCAAATAGTGCAAATTGGTTACAGCAGAAAATAGCTGGGCGCCATTAATTTGGGTCAATACCAAATTTCGGTGGCCAAACCACCTATATGTAGTATACATTAGCATTCTATAGGACTAGATTACTTGGATTGGCTGGTTCTTCAGGCTTTTCTCCAGGAAAGGTGAAGCAAGCTATTCCTTGGAAAGGATCAATGGGTTCAAAAAAGCGTCGGAAAGAAGCTGCACCGCATCCGGGCGGTTCTGGTAGTCGATCTCGAACGTCTTCCCCAAGAAATCCTTCGCCTCAAGCGTACACCACTCGGGGATTTGTGGGACAATATGAGTTCCTATCTTAAAAATGGCCTGCATCTGACTGAATTCGGGAAATGGATGCTTTCCCGTGAACATTTCCACAATCAAACACCCCACAGACCAGATGTCTGCTTTGTTGGTATATGCAGTTTGCTTGACGACCTCTGGTGCCATCCAGTAGACAGAGCCCTGGAGCGACGCCCTTCTGCTGGCCTTCTTTTCACTCTCGTCCTCATCTATACTACTAACCTTTTTGGAAATTCCAAAATCTCCAATCTTGACCGTTCCTTTGATGTCGATAAGAATATTGGCACCCTTTATATCACGATGGATAATATCTTCTCCGTGTAGATAATTCAACCCAATCAACACTTGACGGATGAAATTACGGATCAAAGGCTCTTCAAATGGTCCATATGAGGACAACATCGATTGCACCGACCCTCCGGGAACGTACTCCAAGAAAATGTTGAGGAAATTCTCGTCTGTAGAGGCACCAAAGTAACGGACAATGTTTTCGTGGTTCAATTCCTTAAGCAACAACATTTCTCGTTGTTGTTCCAACATTGATTTCTGAATATCTGTAGAACTGTTCTTATTCGGTAATGGGATTTGCTTTACGGCCATCAATTCGCCTGTGAGTGGATTCATACCCAAATAAACTGTACCAAAGCTTCCCGCCCCAATCCTTGTACCCTTCAACCAGTTTTTTGGACCGTCCTCGGATATTGATTCCAATCCATTGACCTCAAACTCATCTTCCTCAGCATACTCTGCCAAAAAGTCTTCAGCATCGTCGGAGTCTGAATCCACATTGAACAACTCAATGCGAGAGTATCTGTTGTTGTTTCCTCCTGAGGTATCAGCAAAGCTTGCAGCAATCGAGATTCTTTGATGCGAATTGTGAAGCTTGCTTCCGGAGTGAATTGATCTTGCATCTGCTGGCCCACTGGTGTTTGAATGAATAGATGGTGGTTTACTAAACATCGGCAGACCATCGTTTGAATTCACGATTTCGTCAATTGCGGTGATATTGTTAACCATCACATCACCAATAGTTCGTGCCGGTGGCCTTCTTGCGAGTTCGTTTGAAGAAATGGACGGAGCTCGACCAACGGTAGAGTTACTGAAAACCGAGACTCTTCTGCCAATGGAGGACGCGCTGCTGTTCTTTTGCCCAGGTGCAAGATTGAAACGACGAGAAAGACGAACACTGTACCTGACAGAGTTCCTAACGGTGGCCTCCAAATCCTTTTGACGGGTATCGGGGAAATATTCAGCCAAATTCGAGGAAATTAATTCACTTGGGGGTCTCTGGCCAAAGAAATTTCTCAATGTTGGTTTCTTGATGTTGACCTTCTTAGGATCTGGGATGTGGTATTGACTGAGACTGTCTTGACTTATTAATTTGGAAGACTGGAACTTATCGTACTTGTTCATGATTCGCCTTGAGGCTTCGATAGCTGCGGCAGAAGGAGTCTCGTTCTTGGAACAAAGAATAATTCTGTGCTTTTCCAATCTGTCAGGGGAGAAGCATATTGTCACTAACTCCACATCAAACAAAAGACTGACCGCCATACCCTCCACATTGTTAGATGAATGGATATAGGTGTCATATGAAGCCTCTTGCTGCTTGATTCCCAACCGTTTCAAAACTTTCCGCTTAATGGACTGGGCGTTGAAGCAGCCAGTGACATTAACTCTCTTCGTGGATCCATCTTGCAAGATGAAAGTGATGCTTTTGTTTGAATCGAGGCCTGCAAGCGTCAGGCTGGACCCAAGGCCGCCGGGAAAAGAGGACCCTGTTGGTGTCAAGGTAGCTGACTCGCTGGTGGGAGTCGCATCGTGGCTCCGCAAGAGCCTGGTGAATAACTTGGCGTCTTGGTTGGACAAGTGGACGTTCATCAAACGAAAGAGCTCATTGACGTTGACGTGGGACAGAAGCTGCTCTGCCTTCATGTCTCCAATGGCCAACTCCAAACGGAGTCGCTCGCCAAGCTTGGTTATTCCGAGCTCTTTCAAGGACTCGGTGTCAAGTTCAGGAACTAGATCATAGGTGATGCCGTTCTCCACAAACTTGGAGTAATGATGTTGGCAGTTGGATTTGGCTAGCCATTGCTTCAATTCTCTGGTCTCGTTGCGGGATTCTGGCTCCAGTCTGTCTTCGCTTTCCACCATGCTGGTCAGGAGAAGATAGTGGTATGGATGCTCGCTTAAGTTTCATGTCACAATTTAAATTGTCGCGATACATGCCACTACAAATTGATAAAGGAAGGGGTACAAATGGGGGGGATAGAATAAGTTATGTTCATAAGGATGTATGAATGTTTATCCAGTGCTACTATAGCCGGGTATTGGTGTAGTGTGTTGGCTCATAGGGTGTTGGTTGGAATAGCCCATAGTAAGTATTTAGTGTTTTAGCGTTCTTTAGTGGGAATTTCATCTGTCAGGCGCGGCTGAAGAATGAGACAGCTGGAGCCTGAAAACTTACGGTTACTTGCTGAAAAACCCTAGCGGTACTGAAGAGAGCTATCATAGGTCTGAAAGTCCTCAAGACAATTCCATTACTATAGGGGATTCACGTTTTTACTCTTTACATTCTTTAAAATATCACTATCCAACCTTGTGTCAGTCTCTTCTCATGCTCGAATAAACTATTTATGTATATATGTATTGCGTACTTGAAAAACCACCAACCAATACAGTGTCGGTCTCATAGTATCCAAGCTCTAATGGACTCTCTATATATTCGCTACGGTTCCCTCAGAAACCAATACTTGGTCGTCAAACACCTGCTCAGGGTCGTTCTCGGCCCTCTTCCAACTTCTGATGTTTCCCACCAGTGGATCGAGCTCGAAAACTCTCATTCTCCGGATGTAGCCACCATAACCCCCGTATCCCCCCTCGCCGGAGCCTCCTCCATAGCATAGCCACATCTTGTTCTCCTCGCTAGTTTCCTCATTGACCACGTCCTGAAGACAGTAGTCGTTGCAGTGGTCGTGGCCCACAGAAACTACCGAAACCCCCAAAGATCCCAATACCTTTCTGGCCCCAGAATTATATTTGGGCGCGGTGACACCTTCGGGGTTTTTACCCACAAACGGTCTGTTTGTGTTGCGGTATTCCGGTAACGGAATATGGAAGAATGCCATCGATAAGTCCTTCTTAGAGTTGGATAAGTGCTTCTTAGAGTAGAAAAAAGCATCCTTCTTCAATGCTGCGTCCTCTCTCTCAAGCCATTTCAACTGGCTTTCCTTGATCCAATCATACCCAGGAGTAACCTTTGGATTCTGGGAGTATTTGTGGGTATCCAAGAAATAAAGGTATATTGAGTGTCCATTGGATGGATCTTCAACAGTTGCAATATAATTTCCAACCCCGTCGACTTCCTCGGGTCCCATTGCTGCTATGGAGTATGGAAGGTTTGCTGACAATGCCATGGACTCACTTCTGGACAAGGAACCCTCGTCGTCATGATTTCCCAAAGTAACAGCAAACGGAATCTTTCTGGATACAAACGGGTTCAATGCCTTGAATACTGCGGTTTCGGCATCTGGAGCTTCTTGTCCAAACACCTGATCACCAGTTAACACTACTAGGTCTGGCTTTTCGATGTCCAACACACTTTCAAGGAACCTCAATGTTCTAGGATCAGCCTCGCACCCCTTCTTGGTGTCTGCAGGGGAAGGATCACGACAATTTCCTACACCCGTAGAAAAATGCAAGTCTGCTACTTGCAAAATTTTGAACTTTCCCTTGTTGAGCTTCAATGGTAATAGATACTTTGAGTAATCCACCCTAGGGCCTCTTCTAATTGTCAAGTATGCACTCTTTCCAGAAGGAGCTAATGTATCCAATAATGGACTCCGTTCGATTAGTCTCCAGTTTGGTCTTGGATCGACTGCGTCCTCTCCAAAGAGAATGTCGATACCAGTGATGGCATTTTCAGGGGAGGCCTTGCCGTACTTGACCCAGATGCCGTTGGATTTTGCTACCCACCCAGCTTCCTTAATTTCTTCGTCAGTGGGAATATACATCATTCTTTCAAGCTTGAATCTGTCGGTCTCGACAGTTCTCTTGGCCTGGTTTTTCTTTTCTTCTTTTTCCTTCTCTGCTTTTTCCTTCTCTGCTTTTTCCTTTTCTGCTTTTTCCTTCTGTTCTTTTTCGATCTTCTTGTTGATCTCGTTAATCTTGTTGCTGGCAGCTTTGTCCTTATCCACCGTGAGCGCTTCTGTCTTTTTGCCGCTATTTTTCTGGCCTTCTTCCCTCAACCTTTGCAAATCGGCATCGTTGAATTCTCTGGTGGCATGGAACTCGTCAAGAATATGCTCGGGGATCTTTCTGTTGCCCTTGATACGGGAATCGCTTGTGGGATTGGAAATGGCAATATCGACGATCACGTCCTGCGAGGTCTCTTTGCCAGTCTTGTCTCTCTTTCCCTTTGAATCGGCCTTCTCGGAAGGCTTCTCGGAAGGGGTGATTCTGCCACTCAACACCTGAGAGTTGACCCTTTTGTACGAGAAGTACTGTTTTTTGGTCCAGGAGGTGCCCAATCCCAAATCTTTGTCTATCCTGAACCAGCCACCAGTGTCGAATAAATTGCCAAGTCTGCCGTCGACAGCCTTGGGAACACCACATCTCTTACCATCGCCTTTGACCTTGTAACAGTTGCCAATGGCTATGTCAATGATGTACAGATCTGAAGGTGGTTGGAAGAACGAGGGCGTCAAACTGGTCAACGCCTGGGGAAAAATTTTATCCACATTGATGACATCGTGCTTATTGGCAAAGAGCACCAATAGGAAGGCGGCCCCAAGCAAGCTGAACACGTAGGTGAGTTGCCGTATCCATCTTTTGGGTAAACCCATCATGTTGACAGTATGGGATTAATTACTGGTGCGCTTGCGCGTATGGCTGGTACATCGCGGATTTATAACGTGACGTCTCATTACTATACAATCTAGAGCACCACCGACAGTTCCTGCTGGGGGTGGCATTGAAGGGCCGGTTGGGAACATCCCTACTTCACTACTCTGGAAATACCCAGTACGCCAACTAATCGTTCTTTTTCTTTTCAGCCTGGGCCTCGAGCTGGGCCTCTCTTTCCTTGGCCGCTGGCTCTACGTCGGGAAACGACGCAGCGTCGACCTGGGGCTTGTTCTGCTGGGGCTGGATTACCGCATGGTGGGGTTTGTTGATGGCGCTGAAAGGCACCTGTTTGCCGCCAAGGTTCACGATCAAGTTTTCGGGGTCGAAATTGTGCTTGTCGATTTCCTCCTGGGTAAGTTTTTTGTTGTCTTGGGCCATGTTGCGGATGTGATACTGGTAGTACAAGAAGACTAGTGCTATGAGAACAGCGTTGAATAAAAGGCGACTCATTTATAAGGAGTGGTGGCAAAAGTCATTTGTTGCTCCTGCACCCACCGCGCAATGAATCCAGCAATATATAGCCACCAGCAAGGACGAGGGGCACAAATGCATGACTGGGGGCCCAGTGGGCGTATACAGGGCACGAGTCGGCTAAGCACCCGATTGGGTGGTGGGGAGATTTACGAGCAGGTTCTAGCGAGATTGTGGTATGTACCACGACACAGTTGTCCAGAGGGCCAGACTGATGAGCCACCATAGTGAAACCACTAGGATTACTGGATATGGATGGATAGTTCTCGTGTTGATCAATGGGGAGCGATTAACACGAAGCCACCGTCTACAGGCGAAGAATGAGGATGGGTGTCCTCGAAGTAATGAGGATTATATTGCAGGATTCCTCACAGTAATGAGGATTTCGAAGTAATGACGATGTATTAGGCAGGGTGTTCGGGGATCCGAACAGAATCCGGTGAGCCCACCTGCCCGCTGGCGTAGCCACCAGTACTGGTGTTCAAGCCCACCTCTGGAATGAGCGTGGAGTTCAACCCCATCACATAGATGCTGATGACCATGACGATACAGTGAAGACCCACACAGTACACCATGAACAACATTCGCGTGGTTCTGGTGGCCAAAATGGCCCTGGTCATTGAGATGAACAACCTTTCAATTGGAGACAATTTGGAACTGATTCTTTCCTGCTCTCTCATTCTAAATTGCTCAATTGGATGCAATTGTGATTCGTATTGTTTTTGGTAAGGATTCTCGAGATCGACATTGGCCTTGGGTTGGAGCCGTTTGTTTCTGGATCCTATGGATTGGGTTGGCTCGCTGTGTTGATGCGACGCAAGATACCTGGTTCTTTCGTAGAGTTGTTCATTGTCCTTCTTCAAGGTGTTGACTTGACGCTTCAAGTCGTTGACCACGTTGAACTGTTTTCTCACCTCCTCCTCCAACTCGTTGTTACGGTCTCTGAACCTATCTCTCTGCTTGGTGATGATTGGCAAAATTGACGAGTCTTCCTGGACCCCTCCATTCTTGATCGTGCCTCTGGTCATCCTGCTCATTCCTGATATCAAACTAGAATTGTCATTGAACTTGTTGCTGGTGACATCTTGGAAACTTGCTAAATCATTTTCCAATTTTGCACTAAGTTGTTGAAATTTGGTCAACTCTTCTTGGGAAGTACTCAACTTTTGTTGCATATCGATGATACTGGCATTCAAATCATCATGTTGAGATCTGTACTCTGCCACCTCTTGAGTCAATGCTTTGTTACGACGGATGAGTATAGAATCAAGGCCCTTGGAGGACTCCGCATCATTCTCTTCATCCTCCTCGTGCCCCAACTGAATCTGTCTCAATAATGAGACTTCGTGTTTGATTTCATCATAGTCGCTGGTGTTCTCCAATCTGATCTTCAAGTTCTTGATTTCAAGACTCAACTGTTGTACATCTCTCTTGTATGTATCAATTTGAGACGATTTTTCCTTTTTCAACTCTTCAAATAATTTTCTGGTCTGATTTAAATTTGCCACGATAATAGCGTTTTCACCTTCCAATTCAGAAATCTTCTTGCTAAAGTCTTCCTTCATACTTTTAGAATCAAAGTCGTTCTTAGCCATGGACAACTCCCTTCTCAAATCTTCGTTTCGCTTCTCCAACTCAAGAATTCTCTTTTTTGACGATTCTGCATCTCTTGATACAATATCTAATTCAGCCAAAATCGATGCAGATGAAGAAAGGTCTTCCTTTGGACGATTTTTTGTCAATTGTAATTCGGTGACCTCTTGGGAAGCTCTTAACTCTTCGATCTTCTTCTGGGCCTCTTTTACCTGTCCCTCCAAATGCTTTTCCTTTTTGAACCAATTAGACTCTTTCTCGTCGATCAATGATTTGAGCTCATCTTCTTTGGCAGAAAGCTTTAAACTCAACATTTCTGCTGATTTTTGTTCGGTTCGCAATAGCCTTTGTTTCAATTGATCATAATCGGCTTTCCTGGCCAACTCTTCGTTCAATTTGTTGATCTCACGTTTTAAAGATTGCGACTCGGATGAGTCCATAACAGAGTCCAATGAAGCTTCTAACAATGGTCTGGGATCTGGAGCTTCTGCCAATAACCTGTAAAGACCAAAGAAATAGTTCTCCACCGTTTTCTTCTTAGTGGTGAGTGTATCGATCTCATTCTGGTATAACTTCAATAAAGGCTTTATTTGCTCCAATTTCTCTTCATCTTCCAACTTCCTGAATTCCTTGGTCTTTGAAGCAAGGTTCTTTCTACTGATAAGCGATGTCTTCTGTTCGTCTTTCAATTCTATCCCTTGATCATCAAGTTTCTTTTGTAGCGAAGGTAAGTCGATCTCGGTCCATGTTTGCAAAGCATTGCTAAAAAGCGAACCTTGAGTTGAAGCTGGAGCTTCAGTGCCAGATGGCAGCACTGCCTTTTCCGACGAAACTTCAGCCATTGGTGAACAACAACGATTAATTACTGGCCGTAGGATAAATGATGACGTACGATTGAGGACACAGTGCAGCACGTGACCGGATCTTGGGATTCACCACAAATACGAACAATTTCTAAGTGTGTAAAGTACGGATATTCTAGTATGGGTAGCTTTCGATGGTCCGCTGCTTACGTTCGATTATCTTACTTTTACGTGCATTAGTATATACTTTATAATACAAAGAAAGCTTAGAATTCTGCAATTGTAAACCAACTCTGCTGAAACCATACAAATACATTTAAATGAAGGTTTCGTAAGGAACTGGAGCTAAGGTTTGAGGAACGTTACCTTCAGTAGAGATAATTCTGGAGTCTCTTGGCATAGCTGGTTGTCTCTTCAAGTTGACGGTCTTACCGTTGGCACGGGCTTCCTTCTTCAAAGCAGCGTTGGACTTGACTCTGTTCAAGAATTCTTGACGACAAGCAGAGTGCTTGACGTGTTCGACTCTCAAGTTGACTCTCTTTTCAAGGTATCTGTAACCAACAACCTTGTTGATGATAACACCGACGGAGGTCTTGGTGACGTTGTAAACGATACCAGTCTTACCGTGGTAGTATTTGTGTGGCATACCCTTTTGGATGGCAGCGTTGGCCTTGATGTCAACAATGTCTCCAACCTTGTAGGTCTTCAAGTAGGTGGACAATGGAATGACACCATGCTTCTTGAAGTCACGTTGGAAAGCGTAACGAGTACCGGATCTGTAACCACGACTATATTGTTAGTATAAAGCTCTGGGGCAGAGCAACTGTTGATGAGATGATCTAGACTATGCCTTCATTCTGTATCGACTAAATTTGTGGTCTTCTATTTCGAAATTTTATCCCATCATTTCTATCACAATTTTCACCCAAGTTAGGTCTTTGACTATTGGACTGTTGGAAGTTTCTAATGTGCCTGTCTGTTTGATCGTTTCTCCAGTTGTTCCATAGATATAATCTATCCTCTATTCACATACGATTTACCCATTTTGTATTGATTTTGGTGAACTATTCAAAAGAGAAGTCTCGAATAGTGTATGTAAGTTTTCTAGAGAGAGTGAGACCCAGTCGCAGGTCGAAAATTTTCATTATTTCGTACAGGTTTGTTCTGCGCACACCTTAGGGCTCGGGCCCTCATGCACGTGCTACGTTCACCTATAGCATTTCCCATTCAGATATATTATAGGCATCAATATCAATAGTACAGGGTAGGTAGATGGCCCTGACGGTTCCTACTGTAAGAGGCCGTAGTGTACTTATATTAGTCGTATTAATATAGTCAACGCTTAAGTTTAATAGTAATGGCAGGTATAACCCTACCACCTAATATTCCTCAATAGTAATCCCTGCAAGAAAGACTCTACCGGGGATAGCGCTCCTATCTCATGCCCGATAATGGGGTCTTGTGCCTTCGTTATCATTACTTTGCAGTTACTCTTAGGATTATTAGCCTACTGACATCGAAGTGACGAATAGTAATTTGCAGTACCCATATGATTATTAGTCTACTGATTTTCTAATTGATAAATTCATTAAACTACATAAACAGAACTAAAGGAAAGATGGAAAACCAATTTTATTAAAAATGGTGAAGTAAATACAAGACTATTATTAAATAATTTATTCGTCGTCTTCAGCACCTTCTTCAGCACCCTTACCTTGGTTCTTTCTCTTAACTCTACCGGCTCTACCACCACCGTATGGGGAGTTGTGGGCGAAGTCAATGTGCTTTTGGGAGTCCAATCTGACAGTGAAAGATGGGATGTTGACGATTTGCTTACCAACAGCGATGTGTCTTTGGGTAATCAAGACTCTGGCGTGGTGGATGGATCTGGCCAAACCCAACTTGAAGACTTGGGTTTGCAATCTTCTCTCCAAGAAATCTTCGACTCTCAAAGCTAAGACGTAATCCAACTTCATCTTGTCTTCGGACAAGACACCGATTCTCACCAATCTTCTGATCAAAGCGTTACCTTCGAACAATCTCTTTGGGTCCTTTTCATCTCTGGTCAAAAGGTCACGAGCAGCTCTTCTGATCTTGGACAATTGGAAACCTAATCTGTAGATTTCTCTCTTGTTCTTCAAACCGTATTCACCGGCCAACTTCAATTCAGCGTCCAAACGAGCAGAGTCGTAAGGGGTCTTTGGGACGGAGTAAGTCTTGGAGTAACTTCTTGGAGCACCTGAAATGTTAGAATACATTCATATAAATCGTTCTTAGACAGCTGGGAGCTTACGATGATATTACAGAATATTAGACATCAAGGATCAAGTGACAACCTGTCAGGCCACCATTACGGTGTGCCGTGAGACAGTGCTGGATAGACATAGTATCAAACTCTGTCTGACCAGGTCACTTTTTCCCCAAGCTTGTAACTGAAGTGTCGGGAGTTCAGTTACAATTAAAATAATCTGATATGAAATCAAAGAAGAGGACCCGAACCTCAACAAAGAGTAGCATGCTACTGATTGTTTAATGAAGTTGCTGCTAAGTTAGTATTGCGTAGTACATACGAGGCATATTGACTGTCTTAATCTAAGGAGAAATATTTCAAAAGACGAGATTGAACTCCTTTTATAAAGTTGGCGCGCGGTAGATGCCATTGAAAATTTTTGCACCTCTGCGAGTATCCCTATATTTACGCGGGCGAGTAAATCCTAGTCCTCGCTTGTGACCTTCATTTTCTATTTACATGTTGGGGGGATAATTACAGATTCTGTCAGGCAGTGGGTCCCGTTACAGGTTACGATTACTCCCGGGCATCTTGCAGTTTGTAGCTGGAACCATACCGATAGTCCCCTTACAATACCATGAAGTTTGTGGCATTGATCTCAGGAGGAAAAGACTCATTCTTCAATATACATCGATGCTTATCACAGGGCCATGAGTTGGTAGCCCTTGCAAACTTATACCCCCAAACAAACGATGATGAAATCGATTCGTTTATGTTCCAGACTGTAGGACATGATATCATTGAGCACTATTCCCAGTGTTTGGAGACCCCATTGTATAGACAAGCAATTACTGGAGGCTCTACTAACCAGAGCTTGGAGTATTCCATCACCGAGAACGATGAAATTGAGGATTTGCATCAATTGTTATCGACAGTCTTGGAGAAACATCCAGACATTCAAGGTGTGAGTTGTGGTGCAATTTTGTCTCATTACCAAAGAACAAGAGTTGAAAACGTGTGTGACCGTTTGGGCTTAACTTCCTTGACATACTTGTGGCAGCTGAACCAATATGAATTAATGCAAGAAATGTGCAACAGTCGTCTCGATGCCAGAATCATCAAAGTTGCAGCAATTGGATTGAACTCAAGCCATTTGGGCAAGTCAATCTCCCAATTATTTCCTCATCTAGTCAAGCTCAACAGTATGTACGAAGTGCATATATGTGGAGAGGGAGGCGAGTTTGAAACCATCGTGTTGGATGCCCCATTCTTCAAGAAGAAGTTGCATATAGTGGACCAGGAAATCGTGAACCATTCTAATGACGACGTTTCGTATTTGAAAATCAAGGTTGAGCAGCAACATAAGGAACCCGAATCCCTCGAATTACCCAGTCCAGTCCTCTTGGAAGAAAATTTTGAAGAAATGCTTGACGATCTTACAAGTGAACCCAAATTGGATGCTTTATCATTGCTGGACCCTGGGGAAATTTCAGCAGTATCCCCAAGTATCGTTTCGACGGCCACAAAACTATACGTATCCAACTTGACTAGTGACAGATCTGCATTGGAAGAACAAGCAAAGGATATCTTCGAGCAACTCCAGAAGCACCTCATCCTGAATGAACTTGGATTCAATGATATCCAACATATAACCCTTCTATTAGCCAACATGGGTGACTTTGCTCATATAAATGAAATCTACTCAAAACAGTTCCAGGGCTTGTACTTGCCTCCGTCAAGAGTCTGTGTTCAAACTGAACTTGCACGAGAAGTGCAATTATCGTGCATAGTATTGAAGAATCAAACTGCATCGGAAAAGTTGGGACTCCATGTCAGATCAAGATCGTTCTGGGCTCCACAGAATATCGGGCCATATTCCCAATGCATTGTTGAAAAGCAAACCGAGTACCATCTGGTATCATTGTCTGGACAAATCCCATTAATTCCAGCTTCCATGGAGATCTCTGCAAGCCACACTGGATTCAATTCAGTGCTTTCCCTCCAACATTTACACCGGGTGAAGGCTTTGATAGGTACAGAGAAACTTGCACTTGTTATTTGCTTTATCAAAGAATCCAGTACCGTCAGTATTGCGAGAGATACGTGGAAGAACTACCCAGACTCTATTGGAAAGCTGTTGGTGATTGCCGAGGTATCTGAGCTTCCGAGAGCTGCTGATATAGAATGGAGTGGAACTAGTTACAAGGATATTGTTGGAATGTATGACGACAGTGACGACGAGTCTGAAACTGACGAGACCGAGCTTGACAGGTTGATAAACTCCTTCGAGGATCGTGGAGTCGTCCAGATAGGGAAAGTAAAGTTACAATTTGTCACCTTATTCACCAATTCCAGCGATAAAGTGAAGGAGGTGATCAAGTTCAACAAAAACATCCATCATATCCAACTCATAACTAAAAGCCTGTTGTATAAGGAATTGGAAACAGAGTATCCAGGGTCAGTTGAGTTCTTGCCAGTTAAACACATATATAATTCAGAAGGAGTTCAATACAATTATGGGTTAATCTGGAGAGTTGAAACATAGGTATAAGCAGAAAGAAATACCAATATCTTCTTACTCCTTATACTCGATTTTCTGCAACCGAAGCCATATTGTTTGATTGGATTCATATATATCTACTGGTCCATTGAGTGGCATCAGATTCATTGATTCATCGTTATTTTCACGTATGCCATGTACATAATAACATCGAGGTCAAATCTGCTATATACATCCACATACTGTTTTATCATTAAATAGTAAAATACATTTCGTCATTTTTGTATAGACTCACAGAGCCTCTCTAGTCTACTTGGTCACATCACTGCCGTCGCTTGCGGGACCCGTATAGTACAAATCTTGGGGTACTTCAATGTGGTTGGCCCGACACAACTCCACCAATTTGCGGTTTTCTTCTTTCAAGTGGTCGATGAAGTCGGCACTTTTGGTCAAGATGTTCAACTCCGACCGATTCTCCAGCTCGTTGAGCGTGGGAGTGAGCGACACTATTTTGTCGAACTCAGACCGAATGTTCTCTCTTCTCTTCTGCTCTGAAGCTATATGGTGGGCCTATGGCGTTAGTAATGGACTGTGGAACGCACGGAACGACATACTTTCTTCTGCTCCTCGGTCAACCCCGAGGCTTTGACCGATCTCTTCTTCTTCTCGTCGTCAGACATGATGGTGGCAGTCTAGAGTCAACTAGTAGATGTGGGGATTTCAATTGATTGGTGGTGCACGTGATGCTGGGAGAGCAACCCCAAGTTCCAAATTCCAAATTCAGGAACCATGCGTGCGCACTTCAAGAATCGTGGCCGGATAAAAGGCTACCAGGTGGTGGCCAAGATAAACTGGACCCTTGCTTATGGATTCTTGGCTCTATGCTTTTAATAAATTTCAGCCAAGCTAATCCTGCTCATGATTCAGGGGTTCCCTATTTTACGAATCAGCAGGATTGGGAGGGGAATACCTTGAGTCCCTTTTTTTAATTATATTCTTTATAGGAGGACCCAGACTGCCCTCAGATACTGACTGGAATAGCAATATTCCTTGCAGTCACCAACAGAGGAGGTGCCAGCTGATTGGAGTATGGGTAGAGCGGGGTGTAGTTCCTATTTGGGTATTTTGGGGTTCCCCATTCTACCCCAGCTTCAGCCACAACTGATTTCTGCCATCGCAACAATCCTTATCGCGCGATCTGATCTCGTGGGTGCACATAATCAAGGCAGGAGACCAACTAGTCAATACCCAACTGATTCTGCTGCATCTGGGGAGATATGCGAGACACTTCGAAACAGCCGTCATAGTCAAGAACCATGACAGATACTGTTGAACCAACTGTCTGGTATGCTAAGCCCTCCAAGTGCTCTTATCAGTTGCAGATATTCAGCCTTGCTGTACAATATCCGTACTCAGCCCTGGTCCAACTGCATGGCGCAAACAGTAAACATTCAGGTGTGGCTTTTAATTGCCAGTGTTACAAATCTTGGATCATTCAACCGATCGAGCAGAGTATAGGCTCAAGGAAGATACTACCGAGTCTCCCACTACAGAGGTTCAATGATTCGTCCTGATAGAATCGGAGGACTTTGCAAGGTTGAGGAAGTTGAGATTAGAGAAGAAGGTATAAATTTTAAATAATTACAGTATTATGGAAAAATTGCTAAACTCGGCCAAAAGAGGCAGACAAAAAATAACCAGAGCAAGAAACGATGACCGAAGAACGATTTCAATGGAAACATTGCTTGATGGTATTTCATGGTATTTCAACGTAGTTATCGTTAGTTTGAATAGTATGACAGGAGCACGATATGTCACATCACGTGCTAGACAATGTCGCGCTCAATAATATTTAACCAATCATTATTACGTAATTACTAGTGTAATCAGGTCTTGTCTTCCTAAATCTGCAGAAAATGGGGTACATTTAATACTTTCAGTGTAGGTATGGTTCAGCTCAAAGTCTAACATTGGTAAGTGGTCTGTCGGAAATTCGTATCGATTTAAGGCATAACTTCTCAATGGCTTGTTCAATTCTTTGTGGGCTATTTCTGTCTGTTTGATATTATGATTTGACTTTGTTCATCTTATTTTCTTTTGTATATCAAATTACCCAATCTTTAACCTCTGCTTTCATTTCATTTATTTATCATATTCATTTTATTTTATTTTATTGAATTCATTTATAGTACTACATCATTCTTGCCACCCTTTACACATTGACCTCCATTGCTGTCTCCACACGTTAGGTCATCAGGCCAGTTGTAATTAGGTCCTATTAGTAGATACCCTACCCAAGCACCACTATATGTTAGCTCCATGCAGTACACGCAACTATAGTTATTCTTTCTATACGTATCAAACGCCTTCCTTAAAGACCCCTCGATAGTCGCAGCCTTAGCTGTAGTGTCACAGTTCCTGCCATTCGACGAGTATATGTATCTCATATTGTCAACAGTCACACTCTGCACTATGCCGCAGTTATGCGTATCAGACTGCTGTTTAACAATTTTGATAGCCAGATAATAAGTATTAAGCCACGATGATATTGCTGCGTTAATTGATTCAAAGATAATACCCCCATTGAAAGCTGTATTTAGATAATTCCGAATACCTTCTCGCTTAGTAATATTATTAACATTCCCGCCATCGACATCTAACCCTCTATACAAAGTGCCATTCAGTATGTTTAAACTCACATCTGGGCTTAAGCCTTGACTGTCTTCTCCCACATTACCTGCAAGTTTAGCTGTTGAGTTATTAGTTGCTGCCAGCAACGCAACGTTTAATACTAGTAAGTATGAAACTAGTGACTTTATAAACATAGTACGGAACAGCTATGTTTATAAGTAATGATAACAAGATTCCGTTCGTATAAAGAAATGCTTTCCTTGACTCTTCAAATTGTAGAATTACTTCAAACATGTAAAATTAATATTTAATGGCTCTACCAAAGGTAACAGATTAAACTTAGGTTCTGGGTATAAAGCTAGGTTAAATACTATTGTCTTCTCAGCAGTAGCTTATAACTTTTAGGAAACGTCTTAGTCCTAATTAACTCTTATATTTCCTTATACTCGTTAGCCCGTCACTCTCTGGATCGGAATTATCTGTCTGTATCTAGATCTCCGTGATAACTCCTTGAATATTTAATCTATATACTTTCTTGCCCTTTTATAGATATCTTGTTCTGAGTTCTTTATGTCATTTACCTTTGGAGTTCTGTCCGTGATTCACCGCATTTTGGAGCTCTGTTCTTGTTTCATATCATCTTTATACTTTATTCTTTAAATCACGGTTCTAGCCTTTCTAAATATATTTTCTCACCCAACTGTATTACCTAATCCTTATTACGTAATTTACAGACTGATCAATATATCTATTCGCGTTCCACTTCTGCACAACGAGCGCCTGCGTAGCGTAATGGTTAACGCGTTTGACTTCTAATCAAAAGATTCCGGGTTCGACTCCCGGCGTGGGTTCTTTTTTTGATCCTTCCCCTTGCGCCTATTTTTAGGTTGGTGCGGAATTGTCGATTCATGCATGGTTTGAAGTCACAACACCGTGCGACAATTAGGAGGCGCCGCTACACATTCTGGCAGGGTAGTTCGGGTAAACATTTCGCGGCAGACATTTATGTGGTCAAATGTGGTGCCCCGCACTATTTTTTTAGACGACGCAACACATCTAACAATAAGGCCGGGAGGGATTATGCAACAAGGCGTGCACGGGGGCGGGAGGCACGAGGATACGTTTTGGGCGCGAATTCGAGAGTTTTAGGATGGAACACCAACCACGAAATTAGATTGCTCTGGATCGTCTAACCAAAGTTTGTAGGGGGTATCGAAGAAACAAGGATCGTGGATTCGAAGGCAGACCAGGAAGCACTGACCCAATGGAGCTGGAGCGGCTGATGGCTCAGTTGCACCCACGACACCCGACGATACCGTGGAAGGCTCGGAACGACTACACTACAAAAAATGTGGTTTCTTAATTAATTAAACTTAATGTATTATTAATTAAACAATTATTAGACTAGTTGCTGGTCACTCTATGAAGTTTTGGGCCAGTGAGACTGGCTCGGCCGACCTTGGTACGGAAAGCATTCCGTATCCTCACTGCTTAGAACAACAAAGCAACACCAGCGGCAGCAGCAGCAGCGGCACCGACGATGTTAACGTTGGAGACACCGGCGGCGTTGGAAGAAGAGGAGTGGTTGGATCCGTTAGAACCGTTAGAGCCGTTGGAAGCGTTAGCAGCGGAGACGGCAGTGGCAGCAGTTAAAGCAATAGCGACTTGTTTGAATTGCATTTTGAACTTAGGTGGATGGGTAAGAAAGAAAAAAAACCAAAATTCGGAGATGGATTGCGAGTTATATATACGGACAAACTACCACTGCCCACCACAAAAGGCGTTCAGGCTAATCGCCTCAGTGAAAATTTTTCTAGTATTTTCCAGATTGAGAAAGGGCTATGATTGCCTCAAAAGAAACGACGCGCCTGCACCTGGTCCGCTTCCCGATCGGGCCGAATTTCTTTTGTGCCAGCGGGGTGACCCGCGGGGTCATGGGGTGTCCGAGCCCTAGTGGCGGCACCGTGTGCGGGTGCACGTAGGCGCGCGCAGGCGCGCGATAGACGTGGTGCCAGGAACGGACCCCAGCGGATGGCGCTGCCCCCACCAAGGGGCTGGCTGTCAGTGTTATCGGCAGTGCGCCATGCCGGGCTGCTGCTGCTGCTGCTGCTGCTGCTTCTTCTTCTTCCACCAACAGTGTCTGCATCTCCCAAAGGAAGCTGCCACTGGCGGGGCCAGCCACTGAGCAAGTGTGCCCGGCCATTATCTTGGCCACGACCGCATGCACGGTCCCCTGACCCCCCTGGATGATGTTCGTTGCTTCGCTCCTGATCATAGAGTGTCTGCTTCTATGTGTGGTAGCAGTGGTGCTAACCATTTCGTTTCAGGTTTCATGGTGCGTAACCAGTAACGCCACTGGTTGTAACCTGGCGTTATCTGCAACCTGCACTGTTACCGCCATCACGTGGCGACACCTGTGCGGCCTCCGTTATCACCAGCCGGTTTTGGTGTCATGATGCAACCGGGACGATTGCTTCTCTTTACGTCATGGCAGTCATGATCGCCGCCTTGGGAGTCGCCCCTACCGCATGTGTCGAATCGAAGGCTCACGGCGTTGCTGTCCTCCACCTTCCTTGTTTCGTGTGCTGTTTCCGCCGCTCGCCTGGCTGCCCCTATGCACATCTTCGGAACAACTGGCGCGGGGACACTCGTCAGACAAAATGCACCGTCTTATCGACTGCACTTTCGACTAATTGCGTGAATTCCTTTTTGTCTTTACTCTAGATGCTACATTCGAATGACATACTACGAAGCATCATAAACACACTCCATGCCTTATCGCCCGAGTTTGGTGTGTCAATTGACAAAACGAGCAAGCAAGCCGGAAGGTGATGTGACTAATTTTCTTTAATTCCTTTTTCGTTTAGTTCTGTATTTGAATTGCTTCCATCACCCTCCAATTTCATCTTGCCTTATCGCTCGGGCCAGTCGACAAAGAAGTCTCTTTCGACTAATCATCTTTAATTCCTTTTTCTTTTCTTCAACATTCTATATTTGATTCGACTTTTCCTCCGTCGATATCGCCCAGAAGACCAGGCGACAAGCAAGTCTGGTGGTTTCCTCAACCTTTCCCGTCTTATTCTATATTTAGTTCTAACCATCTAACTTCCGTCTTACCGCCCGTGAATTGACGGAGTAAACATGCACCCGAGGTGCACTAAATTTCCTTACCTTTTCGCCTTTATTCTATAATTTGCTAATTTCCCTCCATCATTATATCCGTGAATGAACCAAGAGCCAAAATCTCTCTAATTTCCCTGCATTCGTCCTGTTCTATTTTTTTTTCTAACCTCTATCTCCTGTCTTATCTCTCGTGAATGGACAAGTTTGGTGTTTCTACGAGTTTCCTATTATTCGTCTAATTAGATGTTTCCAATTTCCCTCGGTCGTTATACCCGTGGATTGACAACCCCCGAGGTACACTAATTTTCCAGTCGTCTATTTTTCATTCCTCCCATCTTATCACTACAAGTATGAATTTCTTCGTCTATAAGTCTATATGCTAACTAGTTGCCGTACAAGCTGGACAAGGCAAGGATCTCATTCATGCGCGTGGAGTAGCTGAACTTCTTCATGTCCCGCATCACCAGGTCCATAAAAACATCTGGCTTGAGCCCCGTTCCAGGCGAGTACCTCTTCAAGAGGTTGGCATGAGCCTGCGGCTGGCCGTGTGGGTCCAAAAGAAGCGTCATTTCCTGCTGGTGCAACCAGGTGAATTGCTTGGTCTTGTAGTACTCACCAAAGAACCCGTTGTCCTGCAAAAGGTTGATGTGGTCGTCGAGGCCAAGCGACTTGAGCTGAGCCAGTTTGAAGTCACGGGTGCGGATTTCCCCCATCACTCTGGGGTTGTTCAACGTCGAGTTACGCATGTGCAACCACTGCTCAGCCAGTGTCATGTAGTCCGACACTGTCTGGGTGGGCATCCACATGCGCAAGTGAAAGTTGTAGAAGTGGTCTCTGTGGAAGAGCTCGGTCATGGCTCTGGGTGAGTACTCGGCGTTGAGGGCCACGATGAAGTTGCTGGGCACGTATCCGACCTGGTTCTCCACTACAGTCATCACCAAAGGCGACAATTCGTCGTAGGTGTTGTAGTGCATGTTGCGGCAGTTGTAGGCCTTGATGCTTGCGGTGGTGGTGGTTCCCGACGTGGCGTTGGCGAGATACTTGAGCCGGTCAGGCACTGGGGTGTCGGTGAGCGCCAACCCCGTGATGTCGATGTAGAGGCCAGTATCGATGTCGATGAACCTGGCGTCGATGTTGTTGCGGCCGTTGCCCTTGGTGCGGTGGGAAATGGACGAGCCTACGTCCACAAAATAGCGTCCCATGCCGTCGAAAGAGCCATCTGCAGAAGCGGCGTTTTCGACCACCAATGTCTGGTTGAAGTCCTGCGCCAACTTGTAGAGGTCCTCGATGGGCATCTGCACGTCCACATCCGTGTCCCAGGGAAATGCGATTCCGTTCCAGTACCATGACAACAACGAGCCGTGGGCAATCCAGGTCTTGAGGTTGTGGGTTCTGG
Organism: Suhomyces tanzawaensis NRRL Y-17324; assembly: GCF_001661415.1. Classification (NCBI taxonomy): domain Eukaryota; kingdom Fungi; phylum Ascomycota; class Pichiomycetes; order Serinales; family Debaryomycetaceae; genus Suhomyces; species Suhomyces tanzawaensis. Next base: position 213,574 of record NW_017963642.1, read on the forward strand.
CAAAATGGAGGTAGTTTTTGAGCAATCTGTGCAAGGTTACCAAGTGCTGGTCGTCGCCAATGGTGATTCCGTTGAAAAAACGCCAGTCGTAGTGCTCTCCACGCCAGTTGTTGGACACCAGCTGGAGGAGCTTGGCTTCGTAGAAGAACTTGGGAGGGTCTCTGTTGGCGACGGAATTTCTCACCGAGTCGAGGTATGCCTGGTGGGACCGCGAGAGGGGTTCCGGAGCGGACTCGAAGTCGGCGATGATTTTGTAGGGGTTCACGTTAAAGGCCTCTTCCGGAATTTTGACCTGGTGTTCCGTCATTTGGGGAGTGTCCGGAAGTGGCCTGAGGGATGTCAATGCGGTGTATGCTTTTTGTACGTTCAATGGCTGCGACGTGCGGAGTACGTTCTGGTCCAACATCTGCTCGATCATGCCATTCTGGAGGAGCGAGTGCTGGAGCGACGGCTTGTCGGGGTCCTGAACATCCACCGTGTAGGAGCCCTTGTCGTTTGTCAAAAACACCAATTTCAATGGAGAGGGGGCGGTGGAGTACAAGTACGACTTTCCTAGGATCTCGTGGTTGTTTTCTGTCTGCTGGCCTGCGAACTGGTGGATCCTGTACCCGAGCGCAAAGTCCGCATCGTTGGTGCAGTAGTGCGTGGGGTCCCGAACAGTGGACCCGTCAACCAACTGCTTGTCGCTCCTGATATCGAACAACGACGTGCAGGCGTCAGACACTTTTTTGGGGTTGAGAATGTACTTGTTGAGCCTGGAGACATCCACCCAGTCGGACCAGTGAAAGGGCACCTCCGAGGGGTCCAGGGCTAAATGGTGGAGGTAGACGGCGATGGTGAACCTGGGGTCAAACGGCTGGGCTGCTGGCTTTTCCTGGGTGTGGTAGTAGTAGGGAAGGGCGATGTCAAGAGGGTAGTCGATTTCGCGATGGAGGTCCCACAACTCGTTGGACCAGTCGTTGGCAATCTTGTCGTCGTAGATGCGGACAAGCGCAGCCTCGAAGTAGGGGTTATTGTCAGTAGCGAAGCTGGTGGACGCCACGATCAGGTTGTAGGCGTTTTTGAAATGGAGCTTGATCGAGCGATGCAACTGGTGGGGGAGCGAAATGTGCGTAGTGGTTATGAGGAGAAGAATGCACACCATCATCAATGCGAGCATGGTGGCTTTGGAGACGATCTTACGAGGTAGGTGGCCAGGGACGATCATGGTGGGTACATTAACTGGCTAGATTAGGGCTCGAAAGATCACTTACCTAAAAAAACTGGAGACAATCGACCCCTTAAGTAACAAGAAGCCAAGACTTTCCTGCAACCTAAATGAATCCCTGGGATGAGTGTCTGGAGCCAGGGCCACCCGGGTTCCCAATCGGAGTTGGTGGGGAGAGCAACGTCGCGAAGGCTTAGCCAGATGGAGTGTCGGCATTTGAGGGTGGAACAATACCGGGCCAGACGGTGGATGGGGCTGATTGTCCTCGGATCTGGCGATCTGGCTATCTGGAGGGTGGGCATCTAGGGTGGTCCAGAGTCTGGAGTCCGGAAAATGTTTCAGATAGTGTCTGGCATATAGCAAGCGAAATGTTCTTGGCATGAGGTCACTCGGCGAGTTACCTAAGCGGGCAGATAATGCAGGTTCTGCCGCGGGGGACGGACCATCGTTCAAGACTCCGCTCACCCCAGGGTAACCTCCACATCCACCTCCCGCACGAGGATGCCTTCCAGACCCTGGCCCAAGGACCCAAGCACCGATACGCTGGGGTTGGAGGAGTCAATGGCGGTAGACGAGGGAGCAGTGCCGTCGAACTGGAAGATCGACGACGAGCCCCCGTACACCACGTCGTGCTCGACCCCTGACCGATTGCAGGTTACCACTGTGACGGAGCGGAAGGCTTTAGGGAGCGAGTGCGGGTGGTTCAAAAACGGAAAAAACCTGAGAATCCAGTAGTCCACCGTTGAGGTGCAGGGCACTGCGGGAGTGAATGGAGAGTCACCTGCAGTGCTGGCGGGAGATGCAGAGGGAGGAGGGGAGTTGCCAGTGTTGATCTCGTAGCGGGGCGAAGCACTAAAGTGGCGGAGGGCAAATGCATTTCCCTGGCGGAGTTTTTCGGAGGCAGACCAGCCATGCTTGGAGTCGATGGAGGGGGAATGGGGCAGGAGCCAGGCCATTGGGCAGAGCACCAAGCGCGCCTGCTGGTCGTAGCAGCGCATGGCGAACTCGAAGGCGTTAAACGGCGCTTCGAACTTGTAGGGGTTCAAGTCCATACAGATGCCCAAGTTGACGCGCACCGAGGTGCGGGACGAGGCCAGAGGAAAGACGTCACTAGTGTGGGAGGCCTGCGAATTACTAGTGTGGGACAAGTGGGACAGTTCACTCTGGGACAGCTCACCCTGGGACAGTCCACTCTTTAACCCATCACTAGTCGGTAAACTGCTCCCTTCACTGCTCGCATTCCCAGTCCCTTCACTGCTCGCATTCCCAGTCCCTTCACTGCTCGCAGTCCCACTCCCTCCCTGGGTCTCCCTATAATAGTCCCGGTCAAGTACGAGGTCGAACGCCGCAAAGTCTCGCTGCGGATTCTCGCTACAGCCCCAGCGCTCGTCTGCCTCATAGAGAAACGTCTTGCGGTAACGATGCACCACCTGCCCATGCGGCCCCACTACCACCGCCAGGTTGTAGATGGTGGACTGGTGCAATTCAGGATATCCAATGACAGCAAAGCAGTTACGCAGACGAGCAATCTCCTGGGCCAACGCCACCGAACGGCCCGTGTCGCCCTGCTCGAGGTAAGGCTCGATGGCCTTACGCGACTGGAAGTTGTAGCCAGTGATGGCGAGCTCCGGAAGCACCACGATGTCAAGGGCATCCTTGACGGAGGCGAGAAGCGTGCGGACTTTGGCCACGTTGGCCTCGACCTGGTGGATGGCGGGGTTGAGCTGCAAGCAGGCGATTTTCAACTTCATGATGGTGGTGGTGGGTTTATTTGCGGGTTGTAGTGGTTGTTCCTGTTCATTTGCGGGTTGCACGTTTGCTGGACTCGGTCGTGTGCGCGCGTCAACAGGGCTTAGGCGATTGCCGATCGGGCGGGGGCTTCTAGATGTACCGTTCAGCAAAAGTCTTGGCAAACGTAATTTGGGGGTGGGTGCAACATTTGACACATTTGGCTGCAACCAAAGCCAGACAGTTGTCGGGGGGTGTCTGGGGATGGTCCCAAGGCCTGGGAGTAGCGATAACTTCACACGGCTGCTGCGGCCAAGCACGCTCCCTCCCAAGTGGGCGCGGCGCCCTGAAAGTGGCTTACGGCGGACTCCGCAGCGGGTCACTCCCACGTTCGCCCGCAAAACACACGAGCAAACGAAGACCGGCGATGAGCGGAAACGCTCGCGAGGATCTGACATGGGGCCACAGCCGATAGCTTGCCGTGATGCCTATTCTCCCAACTCCCACCTCTCTCCTGCGAGACACTACACCCTGTCAGACACCCGTCAGACACCCGTCAGACACTCAACCACCCCAGTCCGCTGCACCGAACGACGCGTGGCTCTGATGCTAAAATACCTCAACGATCTGCACCAGGCTGCTGCCCTAATCGGGAGCTAAGGCGAGTCGCCTCCCACAATAGTGCTGATGCCGACGCCAACGACACGCTGGCACTGCCCAGTACCGGCACCAGCACCACCAGCACCAATGGCAGCACCTTCCAGCACCAGCACCAACATCACCATCACCGCCACCACTATCAGCACTTTCCCCCAGGACCCTCGCTGTCTGCATTTTCGCTTGCGCAGCCGCTCAAAATCGGCTGCGGTCTTGTGATAAAACCCGCTCTCCTGACACAAAGCCTGGAATCACCGAACCGGTTTTGTGGTGGGGGGAGGCTATGAATCTGTAGCCCCGTCCGATGCTATGCCACTGGTCGGTGGGCTTATGCGCCGACAACGTTATATAACCGTAGATTCCGCCCCCAGACCCTCTCCTCAACCCAGTCTTTCCCCAAAATGCTCATCAGGAGGTCCCGAGCTGGGCTATTGGTGATCGCCATCGCGCTCCTCCACATCGTGCTCTTCTCGCTATGGACCTACAATCCAGACTCCACCATCCGTGACATCATCACCACCAACCTCTCTGGTCTCAAGCAGACGTTCTTGAAGCAGCACGATAGAACCGATTTCTCGGTGTTCAATGCAAAGCTCTACGCCAAGTTCCAGAAAGTGTACCTCTCGAGGCCAGTCGAAGAGATCGATGACGACCAGCGCAAATTGCAGCTATACCAGTTAGACATGACCAACGACGAGAAATTCAACTCGTTCGTGCTCCCGCCACAGTTGGCAGAGCCAGACGAGCTGGCCATTCCCGAATTGCTCCACTTCGACCCTCGTTTCACCTTTGGCATCCTCCTCAACTACGTGAGCAAACGAATCGAGCTGGGCCACTTTGCCTCCAAGGACGACATGATACTTCCGTTTTTCCACTGGGCCGACTACGTGGACACGTCGATCTTGCAACAGCACTTGTTGAGCCATAAGAAGACTGGCTGCGAATTTTTTGACCACACCACTGCCAGCCCCACCAAGAACACCAGGCTCGAGTTGTTTGATCCGGCACTGTTCTGCGTGGATGACCAGAACATTGACACTATGATCGAAGAGCTCGACAGAGTAATTGCCACAAATCTGGCAACGCCAGAAACCATCGATATCAGAAAGAATCTCGAGATCCTCAAGCGCAACAAGTACTCCACAGGATTCCACATCTTTGGCAACCCAGGCCGTTCAGCCAAGGTCAAGCGTGTGCTTGAGGCCAAGTCCTACTTGAACGACTTCATGCCCCCTCCGCTTTCCATCAACATGTTGCTCCCCAACCATCAGAACATCCACATCAAAGTCAATCAGGACGTCTCCATGGCCAAACGAAGAATGAAGGATTGCCGTCTTCTCAACGATTACGTCTCTGATTACAGATCCGAACACACCATTGAGTTGCAAGTGTCTACCGATATCGTAGTGAATGTGAAAGACGAGATAACCAGGTTGGCTGAAAATTTAAACAGAGACAGTGCTCTTGTGATACCGCCAGCAAATTTGTCGTATTTCAGACACATGGACCATCTGCAATTCATCGACAAGTCCGAGGAGTATGTGAACGAAATCCAGTCCAAACTCGACGGTGGACAGTCCATATCTTTTACGGAATTCAGGTACCTCGAATCGCTTAAGGTTTCCATGAGTACCTTTTCCCCTCCCAAGTACTTTAGCGAAGCCAAAATTGTCCAGAAGGAGTCCAGCTGGGAGCTTGGTGGACACTACGATTGGAGATTCTTCAATGGAATCATCAATTACACAGATTCACAGCCACCAGTGTTGTTCGGATTATTGCGTGCTTGGTTGCGTTTTACCAATGCGAACAACTTCTCTACTTGGATCGCTCATGGGTCACTCTTATCCTGGTATTGGAATGGAATGGCATTTCCATGGGATAATGACATCGACGTACAAATGCCGGTAGACGAGTTGCATCGGATGGCCCGTTCGTTCAACCAGTCCATCATCGTTGACTTTGGAGACGATGCTACATCACAAGAAATAAGATACGGACGTTACTTCTTGGATGTGGGAACCTTCATCACTCAACGTATGAGTGGGAATGGTTACAACAACATCGATGCCAGGTTTATTGATATTGATACTGGTCTTTATATTGATATCACTGGCCTTGCATTGACCCCCACCCGTTCCCCAGATAGATATAACGACTTATTATCTCCCGAATGGACACGAGACAGATCCAAGACGGAATTGGAAAGGAACGAATTCTTGAAGGTCTACAATTGCAGGAACAACCATTTTTCTCTTCTTGATGAATTGAGCCCTCTCAAAATGTCTATTGTGGAGGGCCAAGTCACCTACGTTCCTAATGGATTCGAACAATTGTTAGTCAATGAATATCATGAAGCTGGCTTATCAAGTTATTCATACAAGGGCTACGAGTATATTCCACAATTGAGGCAATGGATGAAAATAAGAGACTTAAACAACTTTATCAAAGAGCACCACATGGAAGCTGGTAAAGATAGTAAAGGCAAGCCTTTACCAGTGGTGTTTTCCGACGAGGATTTCATCAAATTGATATTCGAACACAGCTATTCGTTATTCGAATACTTAGTAAGTAACAATGTTACTGAATTTCACGAAAGTGAAATCATTCAGTTGATTGAAACTGACCAAGCATCAGAGTTCTTTTTTGACCAAGATGGGAATTTTGATTTCACTCCATTCTTGATCCGTCATGATTACTTCACCTACCTCGCTCAAAAAAGCAAGTATGACTACGGTGCTACATTTAAGAAAACGCTCGAGCAAATCGACGAGTTTGAAAAAGTTAATGAAAAATTGCAATTAACAAGAACATCACAGGGTCCGTTAAAGACGGCTTCACCCTGATGATTTCATAGCTAATAGAACGATAATGACCATGATAGCCACGCATACAAGTGTGAGGTAAGGATGTAGTGACCACGACAACCACAACCACACAGAGTGCTCGTAATGAACAATTAGAACGTATTCAAGAGATTAGGACCACAACATGCATTCTTTTGCAGAATTTACTCATCACGAAGGATTAAATATCCTCCATGGGTCCATTTGTCTTAGATAATTATTCGTAGAACTAGCAGAAGTGCCATATTACGTAGAATATTACAAGCACTGGCAAATAGAACGATGTGAATTATTGCCCGAAAGGGCACCTATGCCCAATCGAGACGTCCTCCAAAAGGTGGCCTGGTGGCTGGGGTCAGCTCATAGGGTATGGGTCACGTGACACCATTCAAAACCCGCTCGTGTACCCAACCAATAGAACTATCGCATTTTTTATGAACTGATTTTTTGAACACTCTACTCAGTGCTAACCATCATCAAACATGTTCAAAAGAGCCCAACAAGTCACTTTCAGAAGACTCAACCACCACGCTTACGGTCCATCCAAGCACCTTAACGAGCACGCTTTTTCCGCTGGAAAAATCAACAAGGAAGCTGGTGAAGCCTTCAAGAAGAACCTCGAAGAAAAGGTCCACCACTCCGAAGGTATCACCAACACCTGGAAGAGACTCACCTACTTGATTGCTTTCCCAGCCATTGTCTTGACTGCCATCCCAGTTGTCAACATTGAAATGAAGCACGCCAAGCACAGAGAACACTTGAAGCACCTCTCCGACGAAGAATGGCCAACTCAATACGACTACCAAAACTTGAGACAAAAGCCTTTCTTCTGGGGCGATGGTGACAAGACTTTGTTCTGGAACCCAGATGTCAACAGACACGTTGAAGCTTAGGTCATTACGAGTATATGAAGTCGTAGCACAATAAATGATTATAAATGGATTCATCAAGCACAATGCTTCTACAAGCTGAAAATTGATTACATAAATTATAAAATCTTCATCATGAGACCAGATTGTAGATGTAGAAAGAGTGAAGTGAAACAAGTCGATTGAATGGGAAAAGAGAAACATACATAACAGTCTTCACATTTATAACGTGGAGAAAATGTAGAGATTGTTGGTGGCAGCAATCGCTACCGAATTCTCCTTTGGATGCCACGACAAGTGCAAGATACTCTTCTTAAAATCAATGTCGTCGAAATCTCTATCATTACCAGCAGTTCCAACCCCACTCATCATACGGCGTCTCATAGTACTGCCATTATTAGCTGATTTCTTAGACTTGAAAGCAGATTTATCAGCTTGCAAGATAATTTCCTCTTGATCATCTTCATCAACATTAGAATTAGGAGATTGAGGATATGTTTCATTTGATGGAGGCGACTCATTATCCTCTTCATCATCGGAATCATCCACAGACTTCTTTTTGTTGAAAGAAGAAGTATTAAAGTTTGGAAGCTTGCTAGGAGCAGCACTGGAACTACCGCCAACAGCATCTGGATAAATCATAAAGTTGTTATTATACGATCCAGTCATAATAGACTTATTATCACCACTGAATTGAACTTCGAATTTGTCGAAAATAGCATCATTTTCGTACGTGTCACATAATCTCTCTCTCAAATGTTCATGAACATTAATAGTCTTGATTGGTTTTGATTCCATAGCCAAATCCCACACCTTAACTGTCATATAGTCTCTTGAAACAATGTATCTACCATCCTGACTGAATTTAACATCAGATATAGAAGAAGTGATTTCAGTGAAGAAATTGTGGGATGCTGGATCCAAATACTCTTCAAACACTTTAGCATGACTGTCACATAAGGAATTCGATCTCATGTCACTCAACTTTATAGTACCTTTGGAAGATGAATACATGAATAAATTACAATGGTTTGGATGGAACTCAGAGGAGGTAATGACTTCAGTTAATTCTTCCATGTTCACTGGTTTGATGTCAACGATATTGAATGATTGGTCCGAAATCCCCAAGTTCCACAAGTTGATTCTTAAATCATCAGATGATAAATAGGTTTCTTGGTCAGAATTGACCGAGATAGAATTGATGTGGTAAGCATGAGCATTTGAGTAGATCTTTTTGGGCTGTGCAGATATTAATTTATCATGTAATTGTAATTTAGGAAGTTTTAATGAAGATAATGATAATGAAGGGTTATTCGATGAAGTAGTAGAGATGGAGGACAAATTGTTTTCACTGACCAACTTAATCTGTCTTTCCATGATCTTCCACAATTTGATGGTCTTATCGTTGGTGGACAATAAGAACAAGGAGTTGTTGGAACTTCTTAACCACTTAATCTTATTGATCTTCTCTTCGATCTCCAACGACTTCAAGTAGTCAAACTCAGCATCATGACTCTGGAACTCTGTAAAAAACTTGTACTCACAGCTTTGCTTCTTCTTCGACTGGTTTCTCTCAAACAAGACCACTCTACCCCCCTTGTCACCGGTGGCCAAGAAGTCACCGGTGTGGTCGAATTCCACGGTCGATATGATATCGGCCTCGGTGATGTTTTCAATGTCTCCCTTGTCTCCAAAGCATTGTGAGAACTTCCAGCTTTCTTCCATGGTCATGGTATGTTCATATACTAGGGTCGATGCACGGACGTTGGATTATCGTTGTGGTTGCAGAGAGTGTAGCTGGCTCGATATGTTCAGGGACTCTGCGAGCTCGATATAACCAGGACCTCTGATGGTTGATGGCGCAAATATAAGGGCAATTCCTTGTTCAACAACCTCCTCGATTCGGTTGGATAGCAGGATTAATCAGATCAATCGAACGGCGAATTGGCTTGATTGGGGCTCCAATGATACTAATGGGATTCAATCTCGAGAACTAGATTGAATTGGGTTGGCTAAACTTGAATTGGGGTAATACTATTATCCGTAGTATTGCTGAGAGTGTCGTGGTAGTGTGTCTGTGCCTCAGCAAAAAAAAATAGGTATGAACGACCGCCCGGTTAATTTTTGAGGAAGGAGACGACGACACCAGCGATTGTTCTAGTTAAGGGTTTAGTCTACAGTGACAGGAACGGCCCAGGGCGGACCGTTGACACCAATTGATAAGATACGAGTGGGATGGTAGCGATTGGAGGGCACCAAAATGTGTCAGCAACAACCGTAGGAGTTTATTGGCCAGTGCGCAATAGATAGTGTAGTGCATCAGCTGTTGGTGAGAATAACAGCGGTGAGCCAGCGAGACTTGGATAATTTACCAAGTTGGACAATTTACTGCTTGACAGCAGCCAGCGAGGTTTGGTACTTTGGACAATGTTCCAGGTTGATAATTGTGCTTCTCGACGGTAGCCAGCGAGGTTTGGCACTGCTGGATAGTCGTCCAGGACACACCGATTGGTTTGTCCAGCGACAACCGTTTTTCATTCTCGACCACACTGTGGTCACTACATCGGTTACAAATACAATATATTGCTATCCTATAAACTCGTCATATGTACATATTTTCCTATGCATCAACAAGTTTAGTTGGCCTTCTTGGCAGCGTCTTGAGGAGAGACCTTTCTTTCAGTAGAGAATCTCTTTCTTTGAGGTGGAGCTCTGACTCTTCTGTCGGTTCTGGATCTGACTCTGACAATTCTGGCGTGAATAGCACAGGAGACACAGTAGTGCAACTTGTTGTATAATTTTGGCAAGGCGTATTCAGAGTAGACGGAGGCTTCAGACAAATCTCTGACGGCAGCAGCTTCAACCATGTTTCTGATGGTGACTCTCTTGATGGCCTTGTCCTTTGGAACACATCTGGCACAGTTCAAACATCTGACTGGCTTGACGTGACCTCTACCCTTCTTGTTTCTACCGTTGGAAGCTCTCTTTTTTGGCATATTGACTAGATGTTAGTTGGGTTCTGGATGCCGCCAGGCGATCAATGACAACCAACACTGGTGTGGTATCAACGTGGTGTGGATGCTAGGCTGTTGTGTGTCATGTCAAGACTCTCATCTATATGTCCGGTACATACCTATTAGTGTTCTGTAAAAGAAGTCTATTCAAAAAGATGAAAAACTTTTTTAATCTTTATGGAAATGGACCGTGAGGATTTTGTTAGTGGAGCCTGTAGTGCGTCCATAGTTAAGGACGTTAACTATGGAGCGCGGGTTACGGACCCCTGGTGCTGCTGTGTACAGGGCGCTGAGCGCGGGCTAGCAGAGGAAAACCGCGTGCGGGAACCATTCAGTTGGTGTTTGCACGTGATATGTGAGGGCTCCAGCCCTGATGCTCCGACCGCATCCGATCAGGTGACAGTTCTCACCTGACTGGTTACACGTGTTTAGAGGCCCTCCAAAACGTGATGTTCGCACTCCTCCTCCTACCGCGCAGCCAATAAAATCAAAGTTAAGTGAGACAGAAAAATGTTAGCTGATTTATTGAAAAACAGGAAATTCCAATAGCTGGTGGATAAATAGATAGAGATTTAATAGTCTTATCGCATATATTCATTAAATCACGTTCAGTATGTTAACCGATTTCGTGGGGGTATCGTGACAGGATCTTTGGAGTTGAGCATCCAGGCTAGGCTGGCTGTTTCACCTAAACAAGCGCCAGCGGGCTCATCAATGAGGTGATAACAACCGGCTAGAACGAAGGCAAACGAGCACACAGAAGAGGAAAAGCACATCCACATCACACAACCACCGCACATCAAGTCCTAGCTCGGAGCATCCGTCCACAGCTCAGACGTGGTGATTGCATTGACCAACTCACTTCCAAGTGAACAGAAAGACAAGCCATATCACCAAAACCTTCAATTCCGCGTGAATAACACCTTCAATGCCATTCATGGAACTATACAGCCACGCTTGTGCCGAAAGAGCCCCAGTCCATGGGTCCTATGGACTTGTCTACGTGGATTCTCGAATTTCAAACCCCGAAAGTCACACCACCTCAAACTCCACCCCAGTGCCCAGCACAATACTAACCTTCTAGTAATGCTTTCTCGTACATTCCGTATTGCTAGACAATCCAATAGATTCTTGTCTTCCACCAGAATCTTGGCCAGCAAGCCAGCCCCAGCAAATGTCAAGACCGCTACCAACTTGGCTGAAGTTACCGGTCCAGACTCCTCTTTGATTGGTCCAGGTGCCACCCCAGGTACCATACCTACCGACATGGACCAAGCCACCGGTTTGGAAAGATTCGAAATCTTGGGTAAGAGAGAAGGTGTCGATGTTTTCGACTTGGAAGACCCAATCACCGAAGGTTCCGGTACCCCACAAGACCCATACTTGGTCCCAACTTACATTGGATACCGTTACGTTGGATGTAAGGGTAAGGGTGGCGAAGAACACAAGCCATACTGGATGAAGGTCGAAGACGGCAAGTTGGCTAGATGCTGGCAATGTGGTACCTCCCTCACCGCCAAATACTTGGGAGAACCAGGCCATGCCCACCATTAAGCGGATTTTGCATTTCTGCCATCAATAAAGATTAATCGGAACTTGAATTCATGTAGATGTTGTAGAATGTGTTGGAGAATGGTGCCATCTCGGTTCTAGATGAATTGATAAAGCACGTCTCACACCAAAGTGTTTGTGAAATTAGCTGGGCGGATGAGCACCTCTTATTACAACCAAAAGAATAGAGATAATAGCATTACGTTACAAGCCGTTGGAGTATATTGACCGATATACGAATATTTCAGATTTAATTATCTTCTGAAATATCAACCTCACAAATTGGAGATTACTTCTAACTACTTCGGCCTTTGTAAAAACTACGAAGGATTAAGTATATGATAGCTTAACTTGGCATATTACACGTAGTGGATTCAACTGGTCACGGTCGAGTGAATTACAACCGAGTAGAAATAGAACAGAAGGAGCATCGCAATAACTGTCAACCCCTTGCCGAAGCATCTGTCTAGAGGTATTTTTAAATTAATTTTATAGCGCCAATTGCTCGGCTCGGTAAGAGTGTTGTGAATTACAATCGGAGAGTCTTTTCTGCTACTAGCATATTCGGTGCACTTATGATGTGGGAGTAGTCCTATAAGCTTCTTGGTAAATTCGTTTCCTGTCTTTACGTCCTTTCTCTAGGTTCAAACCCAAGCAACTTGTGTTGCTCTCCCCTTAGCAGTTGCTGATCTCTTCCATGAAGATCTAAATTCCAGATTTACATTCCAACTTTGGGTAATTTCAATCAATAGCTCAATAGCAGGATTTCTAATCCACCGATTGTCTATTTATTGCCCTATTCTTTATTTATTATATTATTTTGCGATCGGCGAAATATGATCGGCTCTACGCACAGACCCATCAAGGCTACCACTGCTGGCATGTACAGCAAACAGCCTAGGAGCAGCGGAGGGAAACCATAATTGCATACTGTTCCCAAGAGTATTGAAGTAGGGATGAGTAAATATTCTCATATAGTAAAGGTTTGATTTCTTGCTCCTCATTTTCCATCTATTGGTGGGCCACGGCATCAAGCCACATAGTAGAGATAAAAAACATTCCTCTGCCCCCTCCTCCAACGGAAGCCCCTACCGATGATCTGCGTGCAATGTGTGGCACGATTATGCCCGGCAAGGGTGGCGTTGATTGTTTCCACAACGGTTATCGGTGTAGATCGGTGCGCCGCACCGGTAACCAACGGCATCCACCGGTTGCTGATGGGTGCGGCAACGATCAGTAGTCCTACCATATACGGCCTCCGATCCAAACCGTTCCACGGTAGTATAAAATGGCTTGGATGCCTGGTCCTGTAGCTACTCCTTATCCACCACCACCATGACCAAGCAACAAGTTTTCGTTACTGGGGCGTTTCCTGAAGACGGCCAGGCCTACCGCGACCTCACCGCCAAGTACGACGTCATCCGCTACAAGTTCACCAGCAGAGAACAGCTCTTGCAAGCGTTCAAGACCACCTTGAAGAACATCTCTGGTATGTACGCCCATTTTGGCAGTTTGTATGCCATTGGCGGATTCAATCGCGAGCTCTTAGAGAACGCACCTCCCAACTTGAAGATCATCGCCATCCCCCAAATTGGTTATGACGAGTACGACTTGGAGGGCATGGCCAAGAAGGGCATCATGTTGACCAACCTTCCCACCCCGTTGGCCGCAGAGGCAGTGGCTGATTTGGTGTTGTACCACGCCATTCTGTCGTTCCGTAACTTCAAGATCTTCGACAAGTACACCAACACCAAGGGTCTCACCACGGGCCAGGTCCGTGCCGAGTTGAACACAGGCTCATTTGACCTGGAATCTGGCTTGCTGGTGCCCTCCAAGCTCGCGCCCGCAGCCAGAAAGAACTACGACGTTTCGGTGATTATCAGTGGCCGTTCTAACACCTTGCCTAGGGGTCACCATGCAGTGATCGTGGGTTTTGGCTCCATTGGCAAGGTGGCTGGCCAGAGATTGAGTGCCATCGGAATGAATATCCACTACGTCAAGAATACCAAGCTTGATCCCGAGGTGGAGGCCAGTCTTGGCTACAAGGTGACATACCACCAGTCGATCAAGGATACTGTCGATTTTGCTGATTTAATCATCATCGCTTGCCCTGGAAATGCTCAAACCAAGCACATGATAAATGACGAGTTGATAACTTCCATGAAGAAACAAATTAGAATAGTCAATGTTGGCAGAGGCTTCGTGGTTGACGAAAATGCCTTGGTGAGAGGTCTCCAGTCCGGAAAAGTAATATTTGCCGGCTTGGATGTCTACGAAGAAGAGCCACGCATTCACCCGGGCTTGATTGGTAGAGAAGACGTTGTCTTGACCCCACACTGTGCATCCTCAACAGTGGACTTGCTCGACTATGCATTGGATGTTTGCTTCAACAACATCAACGAGGTATTAACGGAATCAAACGGATACATTAACAAGGTAGTTTAGTGTGAATATTTAATTTAATTTTATATGGTCTTATGTCCATCGTAGGAGTCATACATGGCAATAAGTACAATAGTTCTTATTGCATAAGTAAAGTGATTGGGTTGCATACAAAACTTCTGGTACTTCAACCAAAATCCAGTTGAGTAAATAGAAGTCGCCAAGCTTTGTTGGAGTATAGCTAATTAAGTATTCCAATAAGTAATAAAAAATTCGCAAATTTGCACCCAAAAAAATTTATTCTGGGATCCATAATGATAAAGCGATTAGCATTTATCTATCATTTATAGATTATAGATCAATCCTCACAGCTCTGCCAACCAGAATTATCTCCAAAGATGCTTTGGGTTGGTACTCAAAAGCAGTACGGACGTCTAGGCTAGTTTCCGCAATCGTCTGGCCATTTTCTCAACTGTAGAATTGACACATTTCGATTTTTATTAATTGCTTAGCAGTATTCTTGCAAGAGGTAAACTTGCCTACTAGTTATCAATGGCTGTTACATTAATTATCCGAGCCTATGTTCCTGCTCTTTTTCGAGACATGCAGGTGCTAGTCACCCTCCAGAAAATACGAAATGGTATAATACTTTAAAAAAACATATACTCGAAGTAAGGTGACGTACTTAGTGCTATGCAAACCCCAGATTGTATTATAGTAAGACCAATGCCAGATAAATTTGGTGTGATTATACTTATGATTTTGCTAATTAAGTAAGTACCAGTAAGTAGCTCATACATCTAATTTACAACTATTTTATTTGAATTAATTTCAGCTCCTTTGTATTTATTACAGAAACGGTAAAAATTAGACTAATAGTGTCAAATTTGGATGATTACTCCAATTTATCACAGAACTTCTAATGGTGGCAAAAGACTATAAACAAGCTTCTGTCCCAAGCAGACAATTTCACGCGAATCCACGAGGTGCTTTGTCAGGATCCATGTCAGCATAGCTAATAGAAATTGAACACTACGGGATGAAACTGATCAGTAGAGATGTTTCACCACTTTTCGGACTCGGCCGAGTAAAAGAACACTTCGTTCGGAGCTTAATTCGGCCAACTACAAGCCAGCTCAAGTAGCACTACCAGAAGCGTACAAATGAAGGCCAGAGCCTGACGCACGGTCCATTACTGTTTCGATCTCCGAGCCTCAAGATCATATATGAATAATTGCAAAATAGGTTGGCTAGTGCATGCACCAAATTTAGCTCCGCACTCCTTTTCCATATAGATCGTTGATCAATTATCGACACTTGAATAGTATCAGTAATCATTCAATTTCCGACCTGGGACCATGCTGTCAGTTTATATAGGTGTCTACAAGGCATTGTATGAATATGCTGCACAGGCAGAAGAAGAATTAACCTTGTATCCTGATGATATCTTGTATTTGTTGGAGAAATCCGAAATTGATGATTGGTGGAAGGTCAAGAAGAGAGTGTTGCCAGTTGGCGACGAGGAAGTGGACGAGCCTACTGGTCTTGTACCATCCAACTACATAGAAGAGGTATGTCTCCCAATAGATTGGAGCAATTGAGTAACGATACTAACCCCTAGGCTCCAGTTGTGAAAACAGCAACAGCATTGTACGATTATACCAAACAAACCGAAGAGGAATTGTCATTCACAGAAGGTGAGAAGTTTGAGATATATGATTTGAACGACCCAGATTGGCTCTTGGCTGGAGATTCCCAAACCCGTACCCAATTCGGATTTGTTCCAGCGAACTACCTTGAGTTAGATTCGGGTGCCGCTCCTCAGAATGCCAGCTACGCTCCTCCGATCCAAAACCTAACTGCCATTGCTCCACCTCCCCTCCACCCAAGTCAGATCAATAACACCCCAGCTGCGTCAGCACCTGTGGAACTGCGTCAACAACCGGAAAGAGAAATGGTTGTGGGCAGTGAAGATGAGGAGGAAGCCCCACCTATGCCAACCAGACCTTCAGCGGAACCATCCCCTAAAAAGCCACAAAGAACCCAATCCTATGCATCGACCCACCAAGAAGATGTAGAAGAGCTTGAAAGCACGCCAAACGAACATACCTTTGATGGAGAATTCTTCACCTGGTACATCGATGAGGTTGAGGGACGTAAGAAGAGGGCTGTTATTCTTTCTGTTGGTCAGGGACTCATTATAATGAAACCAAATACAACAAATCCAAAAAAATTGAAACTCAAGTCTTCCTCCTCGTTGGATAATCAATGGAGAGTTAAAGACTTATTGAGTTTCAGCAACGAGAAAAAGCATTTGTTCTTGGAGCTTCGTAATCCCGAAAGTTCGGTGGAGTTACATACCGGAACGAAGGATGTTGCGGAAGCAATTATGTCGATTCTTGGGGACTTGAAAGGTGCTGAATCTGCCAAGGCTTTGAGGGAAGTTGCTAGAGCTTCTCAAGCTACCACCGGTGAAAAGAACAGAAAGATCGGTAGACTTCAATATGATTTCGAGGCTCAGAGCCAAGATGAATTAGGAAGTAGAGAAGGTGATGAAGTCTATATTATCAACGAAACTAAGTCTAAGGAATGGTGGATGTGTGAAAATATTCTCACTGGAAAACAAGGTGTAATACCATCTTCCTACATCCAGATAATTGGTACCTCCAACTTGGAAAAATTGACCGATGCACCCCAGAGAACTAAATCTAAGTCTTCCAAGGGTAGAGTAGTCGATGGTAAGAGCAAGGATAAGAGCCATCGTCATCGTACTAGAGATGAACGTGATAGAATTAGAGAAAAAGACAAGATCCAAAGAGATAAGCATGCTTCCAAGGTTGATGAAAATGATAAGTCCATGCCTAATTACCATAGAGTTAGAACCTGGATTGATAGTTCCGGGTCTTTCAAAGTTGAAGCTGAATTTTTAGGCTGTGTTGAAGGAAAGATTCATTTGCACAAGACTAATGGTGTCAAGATTGCAGTGGCTGCAACCAAGCTTTGTTTAGAGGACTTGGACTATGTCGAGAAGGTCACTGGTACTTCTTTAGAATCCTACAAGAAAGAAGTAATTGAGCTTAGTCAGAAGAAGTCGAAGTCCAAATCAAGTGGGGTATCCAAGAGCAAATCGGCAACGGCAGCTATTAATGATTTACCCCCACCTCAACCTTCAAGACCTAAGACAACTACGCAATTATCTACCAGTGAACCAGACTATGATTGGTTTGAATTCTTCCTTCAGTGTGGTGTTGATATTGGTAATTGCCAAAGGTATTCCTTGAACTTCAGTAGAGAGCAAATGGACGAGAACATTTTGGAAGATATCAGCCCTTCCTTGTTAAGAACATTGGGCTTAAGGGAGGGAGATATCCTCAGAGTTATGAAATTCTTGGATAATAAGTTTGACAGAAAGAAACCAGTTGCTGAAGAACCGGAATCTTCAGGTGGATTATTCACTGAGCCAACTGGTGCTTTGAAGAACAATAACTCTACAAGTGAGATCTCCAAGGTCAATGCTGATGCACTTCCTTCTTCTCAAAACAAAACAGCCAATCCCACTGCAACTGCAACTGCAACAACGCCAGCTTCGCCAAGTGGTAACAAATTTGAGGACGATGCATGGGCCGTCAAACCAGCCGCCAGATCGAACGAAGACCTTTCCAGGTCCCAACCTCAAACTCCACAATACACCGGTGCATTGCAGGATTTGGTGAATATCAAACCGTTGGAGTCGAACAGCACTGCTCCTCCAGCTAGTAATGTCAACAAACCTATGCCATCATTGCCACAGGATCAGACGCCTTCTGCTCCAAGCTTGACTCCAGTCAAGACTGGAACTTTGATACAACCAGGTCAACAGTTTGAAGTTCAAAAGACGGGTACAAGTCAAATGACTGCTCAACGCACTGGTTTGACTGCTGCTAACACAGGTGGATTGATTCCAGTTCAAGCTACAGGATTGATTCCTGTGCAACCAACCGGTTTTATTCCAATTACTGCACAACCAACCGGTTTTGTTCCAATACAAGCAACCGGTATTCAGCCCCAGTTCACGTACAACATAGTACCCTTACAAACGGGCACTGCAACTTTTACTGCTCAAAGAACTGGTGGTCAACAAACTGGAGGTGCATTGCCCCAAACTTCATTTGGTCAGCAACCATTCCAACCTTCTTTGCATACTGGAGGTGTCACAATGCCTCAGACATCTTTTGGCCAGCCTGGCCTTATTTCGGGACAGATAACTGGAGGTTTACCTCCAACAGGCTTGAACGGACAACCATTGTCTTTACAACAAACTGGACCTTTAGTGCCAGCTCAAAGAACCGGAGGATTTGTTCCCCAATCTATTTTTGGTCAGCAAATTACTGGAGGATTTATTAATCAACCTCCAACTTCTTTCGGACAATCAACGGGTGGGTTGCCTCAAAACACATTTGGTCAGAGTAGCAATTTCCCTTCTACATCCTTCAGCCAGCAACCAACTGGTGGATTCCCATCAACCTCATTCAGCCAGCAACCCACTGGTGGATTTTCAACCTCGTTCAGTCAGCAACCTACTAGTGGATTCCCACCAACGTCTTTCGGTCAACTGAACCCTCCCACTTCTTTCAATCAGCTGAACCCACCAACTTCTTTCAGTTTACAGCCCACTGGTAGCTTCCCATCAACCCTGTTTGGTCTGCAAACATCTAATGGGTTCCCACAAACCTCTTTCAGCCAACAGCCCACGGGGGGATTGGGTAACTTTAATCAACAGCCCTCTTTCGCAACTGGCCCACAACAGTCGTTTGGGCAACCTGGTTTCAATCAATTTGCTCAGCAGCCTTACGGCCAGCAGCAATTTGGCAATCCACAAGCTAACCAGTTTGGCCAACAAGCTCAGCCCAACATGGGTCAATTGAACAACATGTTCCAGAACACCAGTATTTCTCAAAATGGCTTCCAACAGCAACCAACAACCTCGTTTGGTCAAGATAGCTTCCAACCCTTGCAGTCGCAACCAACAGGAGCAGGCTTTGGCAATGCCCCAGCCTCATTGCAATCCCAGCCCACTGGTAGAAGAGCTAATCTTTCTGCTGCCACCCCGGATAACCCATTCGGTTTCTAGGGGATGTCTATAAAGCATCTTCATGTCTAAAATTTAGAAATATTGTTTTTAGTTAATGTATACGTTTATCTTCATGAAAAGCTGTAGATAGAATCAGTCTCGGAATATTTCAGCGTAAAGTGGCAAATCCAAGTGATCAGTCGTTTTGAGCAGTAGGGGTGATAGAATAGTTAGTCTTGTCATAATCTGTACAACTCGTCACATTACTATTCATTTCTCGTCACTAATAATGGATATTAATCATCTTGGATCCATGATTGTATTCCTTCAGACCATACTATGTATGGGATGCGTTGAGCTTTGCAGTATCTACAGAGTAGTCTTGCCGTTTTTGGTACTGTTGGTTCTCTCCATAGTGTGGGCTTCTCTTGGTGCGTGGTTTGTAGATGTATCATATTTGCAGCAATTGGGTGGCAGTATAAAAGAAAGACATTTCCACCAACTTCAGGACATATAAAGGGGGCAACTTCAATGAGAGATTTAGCTTGCTTCAATGACTTCATTTTGAAGTACAACACTGAGTTGTTGGAGGAACCAATCCGGGGAAACTTGGCGATCATACATCACCTCTACCAGAGGCAGACTAACACAGAAATGACCTATGAGGACTTTTCAGGTATAGTACACGTATACAATGAGATATGTGGAGCACTAGAGCTTGACCCCATGATTAAGTACATCTCTTATGCCAAGGTGATGACGCTCAAGTGCAAATTGAAGGGAAGTGAGGAGACCCATCATGCGCCAAAAGCCCCAAGCAATTACAGTACGGGCCCTGAAGCACTTGTTGATATTCTCAATGAGCCACTATTCTCATCACCATGCTCTCCATGGTACTACAAGTGTGACTATGCAACGCTCAATTCCATTCTCCTGGCACCAACAGCCAGCACTGTGTTGACTAAGCAGAAGATTAGAGATCGAACCCCAGTGAAACCCTTTCACCCAGTGTGCTACAATCCAGAACACAGTGGTACTTTATCCAAGATTTGTTTGGGCAAACGGGACCTGAGCTATGACAAAAACGATCTACCTAGTACCAAACAAGCTCACCATCTCCTCAGAAGAAACAAGCATTTAATTTCACAGCAAGAATACGATTGCTCCCAATCGAAGATTCACTTCTTGCCAGTTTTCAACAGCCACACAGAGCAATCCTTAGGCGACTGTTCATACTTGGATACTTGCCATAAGATGAAGACATGTAGATACTTACATTATTTTACATTGCATCCCGAACTGGGCAATTCTTCCAGAAGGAATCGCAACATCAGTGAATACACCATTGATGAGTGTTTCATGGAGCATGAGAGGGAAGTCATCCCGGCTCAGTGGATCAAATGCGATATTCGCTACTTACCTTTACTGGTTCTAGGGAAATTTGCAGCTATCATTTCGGATCCTGCTTGGGATATTCACATGTCTTTGCCATACGGTACTTGCAAAGATACAGAATTGCTATCATTGAATATTGGAGCTCTACAAGATGAAGGAATTTTACTTCTTTGGGTTACCGGCCGTTCCATTGAAGTTGGCCGGAAAGCCCTTAAGAGGTGGGGTTACAGAAACTGTGATGAATTGATTTGGGTGAAGCTTAATCAATTGAAGAGAACAATTGTAACAGGGCGTACGGGTCACTGGCTAAATCATTCTAAAGAGCATCTACTTGTTGGAATAAAGGGAAATCCGATTTGGCTAACTCGTCACATTGACACTAGCGTGCTTATCAGTAATACCAGGGAAACCCTGAGAAAACCAGATGAGGTATATGATTATGTAGAGCGGTTGGTTGGAATCCACACACGCAAATTGGAAATATTTGGACGGACTCATAACACTCGTCCAGGGTGGTTCACTGTTGGCAATCAGTTGAACCAAAGTTCAATTCATGAAAAAGAAGTCATTTTGAGGTACGACAATAAGCAGTAACTTACTTGGATGATGCAAACTTACTTCTCATAACGCCTGCCTTGTTCAACATTGCCTTTTCCAAGTCCTTTCTTATACCCAAGACGAACAACAATTCGTACACCACAAAGAATGGGGCTAAAACCAATGCCTGTAAGAGGTTATCCAATAATGCAGGAGCTCTCTTCTCGTGAACACCGTGACCGTAGAATTGAGCAAGCCATGCAAGTACATGTAAGGTCAATGCCGATTTCACAAATTGACTCTTCTGCAGGGCATCCAACGACAAGTAGTGTTCCTTTATGGCATAATTGATGTACACCAAACCGGAGAAGACAGGAAGACCCACGGGGGTATCCAATAAGGTGTAATATATGCCGTAAGCAACTGTGAATGCAGTACCAACGTTAAGGAATGGGTGCTGATCTGAGATGTTGATGGTAGTAAGGGCAGTGACGATTGTGGTCAAGATGATAGGAATACAAATGGTATGAATGATCACATTGACACGATTAAAATGATATGACTTATAAAACCCCAAGTGGGTTTCCAAATCCAAGACTCCAGTCATCCTTGCATGTATTTGAGTAGAGGAACCCAGGGTACTTATAAATCCAAAAAAAAGTGCGGAGATACCTACTCGGCACTATGGTAGAAATTCAACACAATAGTCCGAGAACTGATTTTGGGTACACGTTACAAGTGCGGGGCATTATAAGCCTTCTATGATTCCAAGAAGCCTCCTTTTGGGGTTCCTTTTGAACCTAATGTGCTGAGGTACTATGACGCTACCATGTGACTGAAGCAACTTTGTTGTCCGAAATACCCCACGATATCCGCACATTTCGTTTCAATCAATCATACCGAGTTTATTTGTAATACGCTAATCTAACTATTCTCTTAAGTCCAAGATAGGCTTTTTGACCGATCTCTTTCTCTTGGTGGTTTTCTGTGTGTCTTTATCGAAAGCAGTGGCTTGCTTCAAGTCTCTTCCGACGTTGTCCAAATCCTTGACCTTGTACACTCTGATCATCCAGTTCTGGGATGTGAATGCTTCTTCAAGAACATTCAATTCAGGGCTTTGGGCAGCTGGGATGGTCTGTCCTCTCACTCTGTCAATACCGTCTCTTCCGTTGAACAAGTCGGTGAATCTGTAGTAAGACATCTTGTACATCAAGGAATCTTGCATGGTCTTGGAAGCCTCGTGGTCCATTTTGTACTCACCTCTCTCGGTGAAGTAGTCTCTTTCGTGGACCTCATCTGGCCATATACCTTCAGAAATTCTCACCATCCACAAGAACTTGTTGATATCATCACCAGAGTAGCCCAACAATCCACCAAATACAACCAATACGTAATCAACGTCGTGTTGTCTCAAGATCTTGTAGGCCACATCTTCGTTGGAGCACATGGCCTTACCAACCGTGGCAATGTGGGTGTTGTTCCAAGTGTTGTTGTCGACCAAAGTAGTACGGTCGGCCATACCACCAATTTGGTATCCATAATCCCACCAAGCCATGACCTTGGCATCTTCTGGAGTGTTCATTCTCAACCAGTAGTAAGCTTCTCTGTAGTCATCGATGATGAGCTGAGATCCGTCGGGGTTGGTGGATGCCAACACCACCGATGGCGAGGAGTAGGCATTTGAGGTGACCCAAGTACAGTGCAACACGAAGTAGAAGAGGTAGAAGGCAAATGATAACAACACAATTAATTTGGACAATAATTGGAAAATTGGCAAGGTTTGAGATTTGATTTTCTTTGATTTGTCGGATACCTCTTGCTTGAAGATGTCAACGATGTTCAAGTAAACATCAAGCAACTTGGATAAGGCAATGGCAGCGGAAACACAGATAATAGGGGTCAAGGTCAACATCAATCTGACCATGACACCTGCGAAGTAGGCACACAAGACACCGTAGATGATCACGAAAACGTGCTCATCCTTCAATTCTTGGAAACACAAGTAGAGTCCAGCTGGGAACAACCAGATCAACATGTTGGTGTCAAAGAAAAAGGCAGGCCAGGCAGTAGGCTGATGTTCGGAGACGGAAGCAATGATTGGAATGTGGATCTTTGCATAGTTGGTGTCCCACAACGAGTAGAAACGACCAGTCCAAGGGGCGATCCAGCCCAAGGCAGTCAAGCCAAACAAGCCAGAAATACCCAACACAGTCACCAAGAACAAGGAAACCACCAAGAAAGTGTTGAACTGCTTGTGAGGAACCTTAGACTTGACGTAATCACCAAAAGACACCAATTGAATCAAGCCAAACACCCCCAAAGCGGCCATATGGTCGTTGGAACGGATAGGCAAGAAACCCACGAATGGGATTTGCATGGAAGCCAACGTTCCCAAGGCGTACCAGGTGGTGTATGCGGTGTACAATCTGTGATTGTAACGACCCATCAAGATTAACACGAACACGTGCAATGGAATCAAGTTGGTGATGAAAACATAGCCACCCCAAGCAGACACCATGTAGAAGTAGAACAACGCAGTCAAGGTTCCGTAAAAAACGGAGCCCAACTTCATGGCCTTGATCCAGAAGTAGAAGGTGGCCATCAACAAGGTGATGGCAATGGCTTCGTTATCGTAAGATCCAGCCACCGATCTGGAGATATAACCTGGTGCAATACCCATGAAAATAGCTGCCAATAAACCAGCATTGGAATCCTTCATTTCTTTGGTAAGCAAATAGGTGCAAATAGCAGTCAATCCCGAAAAGGCTGGGGCCAAGAGGACACAGATGTTTCTGATGTCCACAGGCAAGGCCAACCAGTCTCTTAAGATGTGCCAGATAGCACCTGAAGTCACCATCAATCCGGGATACAAAGTACCACCAGTCACTCTACCCAATGGGTACCAGGTTCTGTCGTCGAACCAATTCAAGAACTCGTAGAACGAGTGGCTCACCAAGTACTTGGTGGCTCTGAAATTGAACCATGGGTCGAACTCATGAATGATACTTTCAAAACGGATCACCGAAAACAACCGACTCAGTATGGCAGCTCCTGCGATGGAGATAAAGATGATTGCTCGTAAGAGTAACCGGATTGTTTCCACATTGACCCCGAGGACTCTGATAGGGGCGTGTTGTGACGACATTCTGGGAATACGGGTGTGGTTTGGTGCAATTGTCAAAGTGGTTTCCTCAGTTGAAAAATCCACCGTGTCTTGATGGAATCCTGTACTGCATATATGCTCTGGGTGTTCCTATGCTCTGAACGATACTGGGTGGTTTCTTTTTGGCCATTGTGTTATACCAAGCAGGTTGTATTCAGATTGGGGGAAGCTATCCGTCAGAGCTGTTTGACTCACTCAACCAGGTGGGTTTTTGAGTAAATTTTTTGGTGGATTTTCCAGTAGTCAAGATGAACAAAATTGGTTATTTCAACTACAAAGTGCTTAATATATGACTAAGCGGGGTGGCATGTGTTTGTGTGTAGCTCTGCGTAGTCCTCTGTTGGTGAAGAAATTTAAATGGATATAATCTGTGTAGGTATTATTCTTGATGGTGTCTAATTACTAGAATTTTATTGACTTTGAGAACCACTGGACCCTAAGAGCCCGTGACGTAGAAGCTTTGCTGTACTATTAGGTTCTTGTGCTTGTGTCTTGATTATTATATAGCCCTTTCCGTCGATCTCGTTCATAAGGATGGCTTTATCTGGAAATTGATATGATAAAATGACTCCAGTACACAAAATTTATCACCACGAGACACTTTCGTACTAGTAAGCCTAATCCAGTAACCCTTCCTCAAAAAGATCATTCCTACGCCATACTTGTTTGTTACATCTTCCTCTGAAAGAAGAGTCAACAGTATATTGGTTAAATATTACTCATTATATATGTTTTCAGCGCCATCTTTCTCATTAATGTTATCGGTAAGGACGCGGTCTTTTCTTCCAATATGACTTCCGATTCGGTATTTCGTTACTAGAGTGCTAGAAGGAGCTCCAGCTCCAGTTAGCAGGAACACTACCAACAAGCTGTTCATTGCGCTCTTTCTTCTCGAACGGAACTATGGGTTTGTCGATCTGAGTGGCTCTGTGCTCCAACTTGGGGATTATAGGCAGCTCTTCAGGTTCCGGAACCGAAAGATTGGGCGTGGACCTCTGACTGGAGTTGCTGATGCTCACCCCAAACTCATTCTGAATAAACTGATTGTACTCAGAAATACAGTTATCGCACACCTTAGAAAGCGTGCCTCTTCCACCAGTGGTAAACTGAGCCAAGTGATTAATGTAAAGATAATGCGAGGTATGTTCCTTGCAGTAGATCCCTCCACACTTCCGACAATGGTGTCTTCTTTCGAAGAAATTGAACACCTTGGGACATTTGGGGATGCTGCACTTGAACACCACCTCATCTTTGACCCAATGCTTACGTGTAGGTGGTGCCCTCAACACGTCATCGTAGTAGTTTTTCGATGATCCTAAGAAACTGGTCTTTCCGTTGAGTTTGTTCGAAGTACCTGATTCCACAGATATCCCAGAATCAAATGACCTAATAGAAGCTGTGGATGACTTTGGTTCCAAATCGTTTTGATGCTGCAAGTTGTTTAAATTGTGCTCCAAGTTCTGTTTAGGGGAGTTCACTTCCCCTTCACCTGGAGAACTAGCGTTAGATGTAATGGAGCTCGAAATATTAGAACTAGTGGGTGAAAGACCATTGACAGTCATTCTCAATACTGCTGGGACATACATGGGACTTCTAAGACCTTTGATCTGTTGTAATTGCTTACTGACCTTGGATGTCTGTGCCGACTGTTGGCCAGGAGTTTGTGGATATTGTTGATGCTGACTAGGACTTTGATGCTGCTGAGAATACGTTTGTGGAGGCTGCTGTGGGAATTGTTGCTGGTGTTGGGCTATTTGCGCAAGCTTGTACTGGTTGATTGCATGTTGATTAGTTGATGGAGGAGGCTGGTTGTGGAGTTGAAAGTTCAGTACATAAGACAGTTGATTAGATCCATGGGCGGGAATATTATTGGATTGTCTTCTCGTATTCATACTTTGAGGTGGAATGACAGCAGCGGGAACCTTGCTTTGTTGCTGTTGATTTTGTGATTGGGGAATAGACTGATGCTGGGGTTGAACATGCTGGGATAATTGGGAATTCTGTTGTTGGTGCTGACGCAGCTCTTGGTCTTGTTGATGTTTCTGAGTATTACCTGATTGCTGTGACCTTAAATCGGCTTGATGGTCGTTCTGTGTCTTGTTAACATTTTCGGCTTGATGGTCCTCCTCCAACTTTGGCAAAGTCTTCTTTGAATCGTTAGCAACCGGTTGGCTCTTCTGCAGCTCCTTATTATCTGCCACTTGGGCCAATTTGGGTTGCCTTGTAAGACTGGCAAATGACGAAAGGTCTACCTCGGCCGGTTTGTAAGGTTCTGGGGCTTTCAACTTGTTGTTGTTGTTGCTGCCAGCCTCTACCTTCTTTTGTGAGGGCTTGCGAGCCAACCTTTGGGGTAAGTTTTGGTCATTATTCGATATTAACATAGGAGATAAGCTCAACTTTTTCAATGCGTTCAAGGTCAACTTTTGCTGTTGGATGATAGTGTCCTGGTCCTCGTGTGAGTACTCGTCGCCGTTGGGACTAGACATCGAGTCGTCGTTGTTGTTGCTCGCCGACTTGTCTGAGCCGGAATGGGATGCAGCAGACTTGTTGTCGTTGAACGGCAACTGCTGGCCAATCTCGATAAAGTCGTCGTTCTTCAAGTTGGACACGCTGGACAACACTGGTGCCTGGATGAACGATTGGAAGTTCTTGGTATTATTAGTGTTGTTGGAGGGGATGAGACTGCTGTTTCTGTTGTTGGACGATGGGTTATTGGCGAGGGTGGTGGTGTTGCCTGTGACTTGTTGTTTGAGGGATTTCAAGGATGCTGTGGAGAGCACCGATTGGAACGACTGGGTACGCGACCTGCTCAAGTCCTTCTTTTTGAAGATGAGATCCGAAGACTCTGGCGCCACTGCCTCCTCGTCCTTCTGGTCGTCTCCCGACTGGTCGCCCAGCTGGTCTTCCGACTGGTACTCTGTCTGGTCCTCGGAATGGAGGCCCAGACGTCCGTTTTCGTGTGTGTTCCCTTCGCTATCGTAGTCACCGTACGAGTGCTGCTGGCGGAGATGGCCCTGGTTGTGATGGGGCTCCTGTGACTGTTGGTCGCCTTCGTCGCTGGCTCTTTCGTTATCGGCGGCTATAGTGAAGGTGGTTGTTTTCCGATGGGGAGGATCCGTGCTGGTGGTGGTAGAGCCATCCATTTCCATAACTGACTTTGTGGGGGGTTCCAGGGGATGTTTATTATGAGTGATTAACTAGCAGCCAGTATTGGGATAAGTCACGGGGTTGTGAGTGCCCCCAGACGACGCGGCGATAATGTCGTGAAGTGGGTCCGATGTCGGGGTGCGACAGTAGGTGCGGTGTCGCACCTGGAACGTGACCATTATATTTCCCAGCGTTTGATTGGACATTGGCTCCAAGATTCCCCGGGATTAAACTAGTTGATACCACTAAAATTTCTTTAGCAAGCAGCCAGTATAGATACAAGATGTTGCGTTCCGGTTTAGGATTATTGAGACGTATGTGAGCGGAGAGAGGAGTGCTGCCGTCAAGCGGACGGAGCGGAGAGCAGGAGTGGAAAGACTGGAAAGACTGGAACAGAAGACGAGTGAAGAAAGACCTCAGCCATGAAGGCTGGAACAGGAAGGATATTCCTGAGTGAAGCTCTTGCAGCGGCACTGTGTTGCTTCCAGAGCTGTGCTACTGTTGATTCCAGAGTATACTGCTGCCTCGGACTGTTGACGAACCGTACTAACATCTAGCTACCTCCCGTGTTATGGTGCCTTCCAGGGCTGCCGTCATGAGCATCCGTGGTGTTGCTTCCGTCAAAGCTTCCCACGACCAGGAACAGGAGATTTTGGTTGCCCAACGTAAGAACAGACCCCTCTCCCCAGATCTTACCATCTACAAGCCACAATTGACTTGGGTTTTGTCGGGTTTGCACAGAGTCACTGGTGTTGCCATGGCTGGTGGATTCTATGCCTTGACCTGTGGCTACGCTGCTTCGTCGATCTTTGGTTTGGGCTTGGATTCCGCTGCTTTGGTCTCTGCCTTCACCGCGTTGCCATTGGGAGTCCAATTCTTGGCCAAGGCTGTTATGTCATACCCATTCGTTTTCCACTCCTTCAACGGTATCAGACATTTGGTCTGGGATACCGGTAGAGAATTGACTCTCAAGGGGGTTTACAGAACTGGGTACGTTGTTTTGGGACTTACTGCCACTCTTGGTTCCTACCTCATCTTCTATTAAATCTTGCATTTACGTATTTATTCTTTAAAACCATGAAACTGTGATTACTGTAGATGGTGTCTGTGTGTTGAGAGACGTTCATACGTTTTACCTTGGGCTGGAAACGAAATCCATACATATTTTTGTTCCATTCCCCATATGTCTTACTAGCATGACCCCCAATCTTTGGCTAACCTAACCTGCTAAGAAAGTGAATATATGACCCAATCTTACTAGCATGTTTCGACATTACGAGTTTAATATTCACTATACTTGACCCACTACGAAAAAGAATATGTAACCTAAATGCCTTCAATATTTGACTAACACACTGTGACAGTTGAATATTCTCCTTACTGGAATACTGAAATCACCTTACGTATTAAGAATCAAATGTATTAATATTTACAGCGTATACACATTTCTATTCCTTATTTTAAAAGTCCCATATCGATCTCCGCGTCCAAACACAAGCATGGAGTGTCATTAGTACAGAATCCGCAGTTCAATTTCAGCTTCTTCTTAATCACCTTTGGAGGTGCCTCGTTTTTGTCATAAATCTTAACATTACCCAATTGTTGTTCTTCGATCTCAAGCCTGCTCTGATCAAGGTCAACCTTTGCACTGTCCAAAAACTCGTCCAAAATTAAATCGTGGCTTTCCCGGTTGAAATCATCATTTACTAAATCAATTAGCAAATCGTTATCCGTTTCGTCAAATAAATTCGTCCCTCTCATTCCAAGCAAATCTGGTGAAAATGCATTCTTTGACAACGAACTATTGGATAAAATTGACGACGGTTTAGTTTCGACAGCGCTCTTATCGATTCCAAGCAGGACTGGCTTTTTCTTTATCTGGGTTTGTTCCTTCAAGCTGTGGAGTTTCTTTGTCTCCTCCATCTGCATCGATTTGAATTGTGACCTGACGTTCAAGTAATGATGGATTTGCTGGTTCAAGATTGAGTCCGCGTCTTCGGATTTATTGGTTTGTTTGGTGGCACTGTGAATTATGTTTGAAGATCTGGTGAGGTAGCCAAGAAACTTATTCAAATCGTTAAGATTGTTGATAGACTCCAACTGGTCATAATTTGTGGTTTTGGCGAGTGGCGTGGAGACTGACACTGATGAGCCGTTGGCCTTCTTGATTCGGTTCGTTTTCAACGCATCGAACGTGATGACTCCGCTCTGGACAAAGTTCAACTCCTTGATCTGGTTGGTGATGACCTCCATATAGTTTCTGATGAGCTCTTGTTCCTTAAGCTTGTTCAAGTAGGTGAGCTTCAAGTCGTTGAGCTCTGTCTTGGGATCTGTCTTCAACACTGGCGGTGGTGGTGGTGGCAGTGCAGCAGAAGTAGTGGACAGAGTCCTAGAAGGTGGCACGGATAGCGAGCTTGCCAGCGTTTCGCTAGCCACCACGCTTGCCATGAGTCCCGGATCGTCAGGCTTCACGAGCGTGGGACCCTCGTCCTCCTTCTTGCATACTTTAGCTCTCTTCTTGGGGCTTATTCGGCCTAGATCGGACGCCACCACGCTGGTGGAGGTGGCTACCTTCAACGGCTGTTTCTTGGGGTCTTCCTCGTTCGCCAGGGTCGGTTTCCTGCCCGGACGAGGGCGTGGGGGGAGCACCCATCGCTTGGAAGTGTTGATGTTCAAGTTGACGTCGGGTTTTGGGGATGGAGCCGGCTTGCCGTTCTTGAGAATGGCCACCGGCGAGAACGTCTTGGGCTTGGGAACAGCCCCCATCGGTTTGGGGGCAATTGCCGGCTGGATCTTGGCGTATTTAGCATTGGTGGCTGTAGTGGCCCGCATGGGTTTGGCGGCGGGATACGCAGGCTGGGAGATTCCTTTGGATGGGTCGAGGGCCCTGGCAGGCTGACCCATGCGCAGCTCGGAGGACTCCCGCTTGATCGGGACTGGAGGCTCTGGGATTGCCATTCGTACACCATCGGGAGGTTTTTCGACTGGTGAAGACATGGCGTGAAGTGGACCGATGCTTCCCTATTCAGTAGTGGTGACTAGGCCAGAATCGGGACGGAGTGCCAGGCGTGTGCTCGTGTGACGACAATGTGGGTGGTACAACCTTGTGGGTGGTTATCGTGATTCAAGAATGGTAATCAAGTGCGTTCCGTTCTGCTCCGCTCTAAAAGTTTTCAATTTTCGGAGACATGGAAAAGTACGGATTGGGTGAGTGTGGGGGAGTCATGGCGAGTCAGGTGTAGGAAGGTGGGAGGATAGGCGTGGAAGGAGGTTGGCTACGGTGCTGGTGGTACTGCTGGTGCTGGTGCTGGTGGTAATGGTCCCTGGACGTGGTGGTTGGAGTGGTGGTTGGAGTGGTATTATAGTGGCAATGGGAATGGGTGCCAAATCGCGGAAGTAGAGGCTGGCGGAAACTGGCAGAGGGAAATAGGACAGCTAGAGGATAGACGAGTGTCCAGAGTGGTGGATTCTAGTGGTGGTGGCTGGCGTGGAGACTGAGCCGGAGCAGAAACTATTTACTAGTATTGTTCTTCACTGGTTTATTACCTAGACGTAAATTCGAGGAAGCCATGAATTGGCTTCAAACAAAAACCCCAGAAAATAGATCTCGTGCCATATAACGTACTTTGGTGAAATAGTTTTTTAGAAGATGTAGATACATTATTGACCCCCGTAAGTGAAGTATGGACATTTCGCAGCTAGTGCAATTGGCTGGACATACACATTGAAGTGGCAGACACGTTTCCCAGAGAAAAAAAGGCCTACAATGGCTGAGCGAGTCATTACCAGATGAAATCTGGCTGGATGGAGTGGCTTTCAGAAATCCGAATACAGATTTATGAAGATAATTCGGCGCACTAATTCGTAGCTTCTGGTGCCAGTATAAGGCATATTAGCGTAGTTACGCAATAATTCAAAGTGAGACCATTTGCACATCATAAGGCTCTTCTATTAAGCTCTTTTTTCCCCTTAGCCTTACGAATCGGCCCGATTTGAACGCGTAATAGCTCTAAAGACCTTGCCAATAGATCAAATTCATGCTAAAATATTGCAAAAGTAAAACAAAGTAGTCTTTAATTTTTCCTAATTTCAACTTTTATTGAGCGATTCTTCTTTGCTACCATTCGCTCGTGTCATTTACTGTCACGTCTTGCTTCATGTCGCCTTGCTCTAATAGTTACATGTAAACTCATCCTCCTAATAAAACGCGTCACGTGCGCTCCCTATTATCATCGCACAACAAACACTGCAAAACCCCAAACATGAGTGCTCCCAGTGGAACGGTGGCGTCCTCCATCAAGCAGCGTCAGTTGAGCCATCTCAACTCGCAGATGGCCCAGCTCCACGCTAATCTCTCCGATTTCAACGAGCTCATCCACACAACTTGCACTCAGTACCAGTCGATCGAGAATTTAGGCAAGCTCCATGCTGCCATGTTCATGGCAAGCCATGCGGTGTTTGAAAACGACAACTTCAGCGGGCAAGAAACGCAGGACGAGTGAAGCACGGCACAGCTGAAGTTGTGAGAGTCGGCAAGGGGAGTGATAACTAATTAAGGGCATTTGCTGAGAGACAAAAGTGGTGCTCCAAAGTGCATACTAGAATCGATCAAGTGATGACTGGAATCAATGAAGTGATAATTACAATACTGAAGTGATAACGAGATCGATTTCTCGGGCAATAAGTGGAATCGATAGTAGAAATATAACTGCAATCGTTAGTTGAAATTAAACTGGATTCGATTGCTGAGAGATAAATGGAATCTGCTGAAGTATAAACGGAATCGATAGCTGATGTCAGAATCGATTGCTGATGGTACATCCTTACTTCACTTCTCTGGAATCAACAGCATAAGGGACTACTCTAATTCCTGAAATGATAGATTCGATGTGGCTCTAAGAGCATTGTTTCGGTTCGTGACCCATACAACTACTGCATCAGCTCCAAAAATAGCTATGTGCACCTCGAAATGGCACCGTGTGTCGTGTGGTCTCCGGTAGACTACACTTGTATATATGTCAATATGTGATAATATTATTCATCTCAGACTACTAATAATTCTTCTATGTACATGATTCCAAGTATAAGTGAGCCTACTCGTACTCATACTGCCTTCTTCTTCTCATCCTCCAAGCTTTTCAAGAACTCCTTGTACTTTTTCTTCTTCACAATCTTCTCGTCGATCAAAATCTCTCTCTCGATGTCGAGGTACTCCTGCTTCTGATACTTTGCCACGCATCCCATCGAAGCCTTATTGGCCTCGTCACACATTCTCATTCCCTCCACGGGATTCTTGTACGAGTTGGAGCACTTGACGTAGGCCTGGATTAAATCATCGCAACGAGCAAACGCCTTCTTTCTCCACCGCTCGAAAATCAACTTTTCTTCCTTGGGCGTGATCAACCAAACGGGAAGGTTGGGGTTGGTGGGAAGCTCCACGTCCTCGAACGTCTTTTTGTTCTTGTTGCCCCCGTAACTCATGATGGTGG
The DNA here is from genome assembly GCF_001661415.1 of Suhomyces tanzawaensis NRRL Y-17324. Classification (NCBI taxonomy): domain Eukaryota; kingdom Fungi; phylum Ascomycota; class Pichiomycetes; order Serinales; family Debaryomycetaceae; genus Suhomyces; species Suhomyces tanzawaensis. Next base: position 246,606 of record NW_017963642.1, read on the forward strand.
TCTGAGTTCGTGGGTGAAAAGAATACTTGTGTTGGGACTGGGTTGGTCATGTGATCCCAGGCACGTGATGTAACATATAAGCGAAACATTTGTTTACAATATTCACCCCACCACCATGATCCAAGGCACGCCGGAAGACATCATCCAGCAGTCGATAGACAGCATCGAGATCGAGCCTGAACTCCTCACGTTGGAACGAATCGAAGACACCATCCGTTCCACCAAACAACTCCGTGACGACAAGATAGAAGCGTTGTTTGCGAAGAACACCCAGTTGCAACAGCTCGTAAACAACTACACCAACGAAATTAACCTCTTGAACCGTATCAGTGACTATAACTACGAGATAATCCAAGGCTTGAGTGCGTTCAAAGACTATAACGTCAGTGAAATCAATAAGGATGAGAATATATTCCGAGTGTTGAACAAGAAATCCATAGAGCTCGACAACTTGAAGGTCAGCATAGCTAAAACGTTGAATGACCTCGAGAGCTCACTCAGCTCGTTGAAGCTCTCCAAAAGCAGCTTAGGAATCGAATTGGACGAGATTAAGGAGAAAGTCGTTAGTTTGTTCAACAACCCGTTTGAGAGAAGAGAAAATGACGACTTGTTGGACCAAGACTCGCATATCCTAAAGATCAATTTGTACAGAAATTTGGGGGTGAGAATCGAGAACTTCGATACTCAGGAGAACGAGAACGATAGGGTCTTGGTGTTCAACAAAGAAACTAACCTAACAAGTGTGTTGAAGGTGGATGATAAGTATAGTGATTTTTTCATTTCAAATTACATCTGGGACACCATCACCAGCTGATCAATTGTATCAATCCATAAATCACACAGAATCGATGTGGACCACACGCTTTACCACCAGAACCGTGATATTGATCCATTTTAACAGTCCACGCATCTAAGCACAAGACTGTACGGGTCCAGATGCATAGCCGTGATGTTGATCCATTCTCAATCAATCCGCAACAAAGGACAATCAATGGGAGAATCTGCCCAATATGGTTTTTACGGACAAAGTACCAGCTAATACTGGACCACTGGGGGCCCCCACATATGCGAAAATGCCTACTTATCCATCTCAGGAACCAAGTATTACACCAGAATGCAGTAAAGGTCTCAAGTAAAGGGTCTGCATTCAGATCTCTCGGCGAAATCAACGAACATCTCCTCCAGTCTACAACAAGTTATTTCGTTCCGTTTATAATATCTATGTACAAGCCAGCTGTCAAGCATCAGTGGCATCGCCCCCAACGCTAGTATTTAATCGCCAATTATGAGTAATGACCATGCTGATAGTCGTAGCCAACTAAAAGTATTTTGGATTCTCTCTGAAAGACTTCTTGGTCCATTTGGGAACCCTGTGAAGATCCTTTCTGTAGTGCTTTTCGTTTCTGCTGAATGTGGTGTACTTGTCTCTGGGGGACATTTCGGCTTCCTTGGGCATGTCGAATTTCAAGTAGTCGATCTTGCCAAACCCGGTTTTTTCACCTTCTTGCTTGCCTTGGTGTTGTATCAATGACTGGTATAAAACCTCGACGTTGGCATCAACCGTCTTCATTCTTTGTCTCAATCTGTATTTTTGGGGAACCGATAATCTTGGGGCAAACTTCCATAAGTACCCACCACTCAAGGTGGCTGTAGACTTAAAGGCACCGAACATGGTTGTGGTTGGAATCTTCTCACTAAAAATTTTGGTATGTATTTTCACTGGGTCGTGCGAAAAGACGAAACATGGCGGGAAGTCCATGGACTTAGAAATGAACGGGAGGGTTCTACGAGGGACCGTTTGGGCTGAAGTGAGCAGGCTTGATGGACTCGGGTCCGCCAGTAGCTGTTGGCCAATTGGACTGGCGTTAACTGGGGCTTAATCTGGTCACGTGACCCCGTTCTCCAGCACTCAAATATGGATGTATCTCGCCCCACAGCTGCTTTATTCTCTTGTAATTGGTACACTGGCCTTAAAGAAATGCTAATACTTTGGTGTCCAGTTTTCAGTCCCGTAGAACGTATTTTGGGTGACTTTAGTCAGAGTTTCCGAAATAGTCGCTACCTCAACGGTACATCTATTTTTCAGAAATCCTCTTGGTGGCCAAGCTGGCTAAGGCGCGAGACTGTAATGAGTTACTCAAAGTAATCTTGAGATCGGGTGTTCGACTCACCCCCAGGAGATTTTTTTTGGAGAGGTCCCGATATGCACGCAACGCTCCCAATCGACAGGGATACATATTTACGGTTTCTTAATATAGTGCCGATAGTGGGCTAACGTGTAAAGGGGCCCAAGGGGCCCAAGGGGCCAGACAGTCCCAAAACGATTTTTCGAGAATTACTTTTGTTGACATGCCGGTGTTGAAACTTTGAATCACGGCAGCAGATACCCCACCCAGTAAGAGCAAAGCGCCCGATCGCCAGTAAGGAGGTATTGCCATCCTTCAATGGAGCCTCGCCAATGTTTACCCAAACAGGCAATTCTACTGGGGATGAGCACGGTCAATGTCGCACCATGCGCACACTCTTTCCCGATATGCGACACCCGGTGGCGCCTAAACGTGGCGCATAGCACCTGCGTGGATTACTGGCGCCAATCGCAGGAGCAAGTGAGCTAATAAATGGGTAGGTTTATGGGGGCATTTAGCGATGTAGCACCGACAATGCGCTCGGTGGCTCCACTTGCCCCATCCGGCAGGTGGGATGCGTTTTCCACCCCCGTGAGCCGATCCTCACACCAGGCCTGGGGTGCTTGTTGTCAGGAACCTCTGCTACTCAAATAGGAGATGGGGGGGGTGTGGATAGGAGAAGGTTTGGACAAGGCAAGCAGCCGGCGCAGTTCCGCCTTAAGTGGACAGACGGCGATCTGATTGTTATCACAACAAAATCCGATACCAGCGACCCCCTCCCACCGCTACCGGGATCAATGGCACTGCAACATGCGAACCCCACGTCTGGAGCCGAAGTATTGTCAGGACAGGTGTGGAGCACTGCACAACCGGAACCTACAATACCCCACGATCCACCTCCGGTATCGCGACGGTTGGCCCACGCCGGGCCCAAACTACACATGGGTGAGGATGATTATGTAATGACTATGAATATGATATTCTCTATAACAGCAAATAATATAGCTAAAACCCGTAGCTAACCCAATAAATAAAATCTCGTAAACAACATAAACGGCATGATGAAGCGCCCGCTACAAGCAAGCAGTCAACCACTTTCTGTAGTTGTGGCTGGTGGAAGGAATGCTGCTCAACAACTCGGAGCTGGCACTGGTGTTGGCCAACGCGTAGTTGGTGTTGGACTGCACCGAGTAGTTCAAGTCGAAGTAGTCCAAGTCCCTGTTGGAGTCCTCGCCGCTGGAGGTGGTATAGTAGTTGGAGGGAAGGAGCAAGGGCGACTTGGACAAGTCTTGCCCGTACGACTGGCTGCCGTTGTAGTGCTGGTACATGTTGGGGGCTAACAAGGGCGACACCAACTCCTCGGAAGTGGTGGCCGAAGGCGAGTCCTCGTGACGATGTATTATATGCGATGATTGTTGTTCATCCACCGTCTTGCACGATTCCGAACAGTAGATCGAGTTGTGGGAGCACAACTGATCACAGGTAATGCAGTAGTTGTTGAAGGCCAAATCAGACATGATTGGCGTAGTGTCGGACTATAGAGGGGATGGAAATGTCTTTCGATAGGAATGGTTTTCGGAGGGCTAGGATAAGAGCGGTTAACCATATTTATATATTCCAGTTGCAGCAAATTGTGGTGTATGAGCAATTTGCAGTGTTTAGCAACCAGTAAAAAATTCTCACTAAGTCCTGTTACCGCGGGTTTTTGGGGCTATTGATAGTTATGCCCCAAGTTGCCACACCCAACTTTACGTCACCCTGGACTAGATGCATGTTTGGACTTTTCCCGTTAATGCGGTGGTGGGCGTATCTGGCGTCCATCGCCAGACACTTGCCACCCCTCTAACCAGCACCTCCCTCTCCCCCACACGTGTTATTAGGACACAACAAAATTTTTACCGCGATGCTCGGCACCTCGTGGTGGGACTCGTGGGGCCAGCTGCCACCACCGTGGTACCCCCTCCCCCATCACCCAACACCCAACGTGGTCGACGTCCTACTACGCCTCTTGTTGGTCTCTCTACAACACCGCCATAGTGTCGCCACCATGCCGCCACCGTGCCGCCATGGTGCCAGTCGTCTGCTACGTGGCAGCTGGAGCCACCCTGGCCCCTTACCAGTGTCTAGACTGCCCAAACCTCTGTCTGCTGGATGGTTCCAGCCTTGATTCCAGAACCTTGGCGGAGCCTTGCACCGCGGTGCCTAGCGAGAAATCTCTTGCCCGCGCTATTTTTGTCGCTCTGGCTGGCATCAACACCGCTCGCGATCTCCAGTGCGAAGCGACCAGTCTCGCTGGGGCAACCCAGACGACCATCCATGCTACACGAAAGGCTGTGGGGCTACCCGATGGACTGACGGGGAGACGAGATCATCGCCAGTGTTGGTGAAAACTTTTCCATGGCTCCCATTACGCCAGAGCTTGCCCTGTATGCAAGTCATTTGATTCCGGGCGCTTCGCTACTGTTGGAACGGTGTGGAACGGTGTGGAACGGTCGGAGATCCACTAGCAGATTCTAGAGAGTTGTGACCCCCCACAGCCGCTGCTCCGACACGACAAAAAATGCAGGTGTATGTGCATGGCCCTGTGTCCGGATACCATGGGCCTGCGGTGCACGCTATAGCTAGACTCCTGCAAGCATGGTTCCATACTGGCAGCGCGAGTGCATGTGTTCCAGTTACGGGTTGCTCTTTGTATAATTCGTTTATAGTTAGATCTGGTTATGGTGCCCTCGCACCGACACTCACGTGCTCGGCGGGAAAGCTGGAAGCGCGAAGCGGAGATCGCCCAGCGAGCCGGACATGCTTGCTGGGCTCGCTCACTTGCTGGTGGTGTCACCACGGGCGGCTTGGAAGCGATTGATCGGGGCCGGATCGTAGTTCTGGGCATGGAGGCGGCATTGGCAGGCTTTGGAACTGGTACCAATGCCACACTGCCGACCCCGGCTAATGGCTGTCTTACCAGGACCCCCTCGTCCCCCGGGCGCTACCACCGTGCACGGTGCGCGCTGCAGCTTTCGGTACCGACGCTGCCCGCAGCAACCTGCTACTGGGTAAACATTATGCATATTATGCACCAGTCACCCCGCGAAAACCGTAGTCGGTAATGGAGCCAAACGATTCCCGCTAGCGGCCTTTCCCCTCCCTGTTTGTCTATTTGATAAATAATGATCACTCTCCGCTTCTGGACGAACGGGCCAGGACCATGAGCATGATCGCCTTGGGTGAGTCTGACGACCACCCTCATACCAGAAGTGGTGTGCCAGGCGGCACAACCCCACAGCGAAACTTTGTGAGGTGCAGGGTGCGTCAGGCCACCAAGCACGGCAAACGTCTTGTCAGCGCTGGAGGTGTTGTGCCGTTTTAGAGCCAATAGTCCTGCGATGCCCTGAGTGACTGTGGTTCACTCCCGTCCCGTGCAGACGGTGATCTCACCCTCTACATGGCTCAGATGAAACGACTCCCTAGCGCCATGCACCGCCTAAAATTCGAACCATTTGCGAGACCCTGAAATCTCAGGTAGTGAAAATTTTCGTTCACTCGCAGGACAACTTCCGCATTGGGCAGACTAAATCCGGAAAAGAGGGTTGCCTCATGACACACCCCACGCACTTACTGGGGCTGGAACCGAGTCTGAGAACCGAGCCTGACTGCCCTGAAACTGCCCCACCACCCAGTCCTGGAGCCACAGGTTCTGGTACTGGAGCAACCACACTTTCCACCACACTTCTAGCGGGCTAACAAACATATGCCAACTCGGCTCGTCGCTGCCCACATACATCCACCTCGTCTAGTTTTTGTCTGGGAGGCAAGCTACAGTTGGAATTAGTGCACCAGCAAAATAATCTTGTCCCAAAATTGTACATTTCTTACGAAAATTGCAAAGATGTAGGTGAGCAATCTGAGTAGCGAATTACATCATCACAGCTACAGAAGAGATCATTGACGGCGGAATCGGGCTCTCTGGTGGCGAGGAGCGAGTGATGACACATTTGGGACATCTGGGACATCTGGGTGACAGCTTTGGGCTGGGGCAAGTTGTGGGGTGGGTCACCCAGATGTAAACTGCAAATTCTTCAGCCACGCACTGTCGGGGTGGTAAAAGTCATGTAAATGTCACGTCAGATAATGTCATCCAGGGTCGTTTCATCTAGTATGAAGACCGGGGTTGTGGCTAGATGACCTAGGAGGGTATGGTAGTACGGATGGGATCAGAGGAATCACAATTTTAGCTCAGAGACACCAGAAGTATGCCATGCAAAGCAAAAATATGCACGAGTATTCCAGTAGGCTACACCATCCTACAGGTCCGTTCTAATACCAATAATTTTAGTATAACCGCAAACAGAACTATAACTTCTCGTAATGAAGTGTGACACTCAGTGGAATTGCGCTGGACTCCACTAGTTTTTGATGGAGTACAGATGCCACTCAAGTGGACTCCAGAACACACTTCAGTGCCCTGGGTGGTCAAATTTCACAAGGATACTAGTTGCACAAGTATCAACTCAGTATGAAGTGGACTCCAGAAGTATGAGCCCGCTAATGCATAAATCTGGAACCATCATTTATAAACTCGCATGTAGTATATTTATACCTAGCATTAATTCGAACCAGCTAGATGTCTACGCAACTTGCTGTGGGACCTTCCTGTACAAGTACACCCTTCCAAAATAGAGGTTTCCCAAGTGGGCTATCCGTCCTAACATTCTCCTTTTTTATTATTACTTGAATTACTTAGAATTGAACCTTGGAACATCCATTATGAGTGGACTACTCTACCATTGAGCTCGTAATTATTGAGCTTTATATAGCACAAGCTAGCTTACGTACATCACACACTGTAATTCGCCAGTATTTTTCTAGAGTCACCACGCAGGGTCTACTCATTGAAGTGGGTCTTAATCTTGATGGTATTCCCAAGTAGGCTATTCATCCTAACATTCTCTTAGAATTGAATGGTGGAACATCCATTATGATTGGACTACTCTTATATCGTTTATACTATCCAAACTCACAGAAGATTCAACCCCTGCTGATCTAATACCCTCTAAAAATTTACCTGTGTAAACTTTTGAGTTGTTTCCCAAGATTGCAAGGTTCTGTGACAAGTCATCATTATCCTGGCTAACAACCTAACAAATATATTACCAGGATTTTCGATTCTATTTTCACGTAACGTTGACAGGAGCTCTTTCTTGTGAATCTTATTGTGGCTGTGACTCTGTGATTAGCTGTTCTGGGGATTGGCAATTCAATTCTCACAAGTATTACCTAGTAGCAAGTGACTCACCCAGTTAGTGTCGCTAAAGATAATTAGCTGATGGATATAGTAGCTTATTCCTTTAATAGCCGATGGATATTATGATCTCTGGCGGACTGCCTTCTCTCACACAGTTTTGTACTTGTAGGTGAGCTTGCCCAACGCCTCCACCTCGTGGATGGTACTGACGTACCACCACCGGAAGAGCACGAGACTGCCGAGGTTGATGGATGGAAGTAGATAGTAGAGCTTCTCGAGCGACCAGCCAGCACCAAGCGAATAGAGGAGCTGGCAGCAGATGATGCCATTGACCACGTCAACTATAACAGGCACTGCAATCGGCACTGGCGACGCCACTCCTACGGCAAACTCACGGAGATTGACGAGAGTGAGTACGTTGGAGAGCAAGATGAGGAGCACCCGCAAATGGGCATGTGCAGCCTGCGGGTTGTGGTGATGCTCCAAGTACATCACCACAGGGAGCTGTACGAGAAGGGCAAGCGAGAGGTACCGCTTGCCGGAGGCGTAGGAGTGAATGTTTTCTGTTGAGAGGCGATCGATCAACGCCGCCTGGTCGTCGGAGTCGAGGAGCTCGCTGGAGGTGTCAAGCACCGCTCTGTCGAGCTTACGGAGCCGGGACATGTTAGCAGGATTGGAGGAGTGCATATGGCCGATTCAGAAAGATATTGAAGAAGTGCGGATTTAGCCATTACTAAGAGCGAGGGTTTGCTTCTAATAACTCTGCTTCCAGAGGTGGATAAGAGCGTTTATTAGCGGCCACGACTAAGTAGTTTGTGCCATAACAATACTCGAGCCTCGAAACCACAGCCAGCCAAAGGAACTGCAAAGTAGCGATTATGATAGCCATTCGCAGTAAATAATTTATATTGACTAAGGAACAATCATCCAAAATACTGGCGAAATCCTGGATACGGATGTTGTGGATGTTTCTGTGACTTTCAATTGTTTGAAAAAGGGAGCTGATAACTTTGCAAAACGACTGGCTCCACAGCACTAATTTAATGCTCCCAACACGACGGCTATCAAGACTGAAATTTGGCTGATACGCTTCAAGTATCAATTTGCTTTCCTCTAAGAGTATTTTATATGCAACTGAGATAATGCCCCAGGCTTCCATCGACTAGGGATATTGTCATGAAACGGGGATTATTGCTTCTAGCTTCGAAATTGACCATGTTGTATGCACATTAAAAATCCGTATCTAGGATGATGGAGAATAGAACCAGTTATAGAGTCGGCTCCAAAACCCATACATCAATACTCTGGGACCTTAAACACAGATACTGGAGCGATAAACCTTTACCAATACTGAACCGATAAACCTTTACTGTAATTCTCTAGGACATTACATACAGATACTGAAGCGATAAACCTACTACTGAAACGATAACCTTTACCAATACTCAACCGATATACCTTTACTGCAACTGGGACCTTTCATACAGATCTGAACTGATCAAATTCTGAAGGGACTCACCAAAACTCAATCCTTAGGACAAAGAGTCCTTCTAAAAAACTGCCCAGTAAATTCACTCACCCTCCCAATACAAGAGATCCGAGGAGATCTCGATGGCCCTCCATGTTGGAGCTACGCCCGCACAACTGGCCTGATAGTGCCCCCACATTTGCAACTGCTAGTCCAGCGAATCCGCAGCGGATATACCTGTGCAGGCCTGCGGCTGGCGCACCAAGCGTGCCTTGCCACCTACATATCTGCACCACGGTCGCACCATCTGTCACACCACCAGTAGCACCAGCAGCAGCACCAGCGGCACCAACATCACCAGGACCCCTCTGACACGCTCGTGCCAAGTGCCGGAGGCTCGTCTCCAGGCATGCGTGGAACAGCCTCCCCTCGCATCGGGCCACCCGAATATGCCAGTTGTCACCCAATTCGAGGTCTTCGCAACCCCTGCACACAGACCGTCCCCGATCTCGAATCGGTCTAGAACCGCATCGTTTGGGCCACATTGTCAACACTCCCATGCGGCGTCCGCATCCCCATCCTGCGACGCGCGCACAAAATACTGCCAATCGCCAGTGCCAGCCAGGCGCCGGCGATGCCATTGGCCCACACAACTATAAGCGACACCCGCCCGCACCGCTCAGCTGGTGCCTGAATTATTTTGCACTGGCGTGATAAGGTCCCACCTGCGCAGGGTGCCGATCTTGTAGTCCTCGCCACGGCCATCGCAGCAACACTCCAACATCCGTACCTCTCACACACTCCTCTCACATCCGTACCGCTCAGGCACTTCCCTGGAACATCCGTAACTCATCCCCCCTCCTCAAGCCCTCCCACCTCCCGCTGTTTGTTTACCCTCTAGACGACGCACCTCACCACCCTCCCAGACGTGTCCCTGCCGTCGCTCGTCTCAAGCTGTTTTAGACAGAAATGTACTAACAATGACATGTGCGCGGGTTTACATAAGCGTGCTTTCTTTTCGCCTGCCGCCCTTTGTGTCACGTCCTTTGTATCCACTTTTTATCCCACCCAAAAACTGCCTCTTTTATATATATTGGTTACCAACAGCTTCTCTACGGTTCCAAGGCCAATACTCTCCATTTCAGGTTCACCACCGCCCCCACACGTCCCCTCCATCCGTGAACCGTCCACCCGTGAACCTCCGCCACCACCGTCACTTGTGCTAGCAACCTTAACCGCCCACTCCTGACTCTGGTTCCCGTCTGGTTCCCGCCCTGGAAGCCTTATCCCACCAAGACTCCCCCAGTCCCGTTGTCCCTCGCTTCCCAACGTGCTGCCAGCCCTTTCATGAACACGCCAGCGTCCCATCGCCCGTTGTACTGAACCTGCTAGCCGCTCAGTGATTTGTTTTTGGTCCCTTCCTCCAGCCTAGTTTGATTTTATCCTAACTACAGTCCTTCTTTCCGTCCTTCACTTCAGATTCCCCCCTTTACGATACCCCTACACCATGTTGGCCAACTTGAAATTGAACGTGGTTACGTCCGTGCTTGTTTTGTCCTTCCTCAATTCGGTGTGCGCTGATGCCAGCAACACCACCCTCGTGAGCGCCACCCCCACGGCCTTGGCCCAGCTCTCCAGCGTGAACTCCAACAGAAACGACAGAACCGAGAGATCCACTCCAGAATCCTTTCCTGAAACCTCCAGCGTGAACTCCAACAGAAACGACAGAACCGAGAGATCCACTCCCGATTCCGCCCCTGAAACCTCCAGCTCCACCAGAAGAGGCCTCTTCGACGGCTCGAGCTTCTTGGGTGGTTTGTTCCCATCCACTCCTTCCCAGAACGATGGTGCTACCTCCTCGTCTTCTGCGGCTCCTGTGCCTTCTTCTACCAACAGAGGCTCGTCCCCTGCATCCAGCACCGGCCCAGGTACCTCCGATACCTCTAGAAATACCCCTGACGATACTCTGTCGCCAGTTTTCCCAAGAACTTCGGACCAGGTGACTCAGACCCCTACCACTCAAACCCCATCAACCCAGGGCAAGCCTACCTCTGAAGAAGCTCCATCCAGTGGCTCATCGGCTCCAAACACTGCCAACACCCCCCACACACCACATATCTCTGATGAAGTGCCTGTTGAATCAAGTGCCCCAGGAACCACTCCAGGAACCACTCCAGGAACCACTCCAGGAACCACTCCAGGAACTACCTCAGAAACCACACCAGAAACCACACCAGGCACTTCCCCTGTAACCACCCGTGGAACTACTCAAGAGTCTACTCCAGAAAATACCCCTACCACGAGTACAAGGAATGCTCCATCAACTGGTGAAGAGAGCCGTGAAGCCACCAAAGAAACCACCAAAGAAACCACCCCGGAGACCACTAGAGAAACCACTAGAGAAACCTCCAAAGAAACCACCCCGGAAACCAGTCCAGAGTCCTCCACGGCTTTGGCCACTCCTTCCACCGCTTCGAACACTCCTACATTCAAGAACCCACTTGAGATTGGAATAACCACCTCTTCGGAGTTTTCTAGTGCTGTTTCCTCGACTGTGTTGGTTTCTCCTTCAGAGTCTTCAGTGGCTGCATCTTCAGCCCCAGTTGAGAGTTCACCTTCTTCAGCAGCTCCTTCTGCTACAACCTTCCCAGTTGCACCATCATCCGCATCTGTTTCGTCATCCCCCGTCGAACCAACTACCACTGATTTGACTTCTTCAGCAGCTCCATCCCCAGTTGAGTCTTCAGCAGCTCCATCTCCAGTCGAGTCGTCAGCAGCTCCCTCCTCAGCTCCAGCAGTGTCAACTTCCCCAGTAGAATCCCCAACCTCCACCCCAGTGGAATCTCAATCATCTGCTGCCCCAACCACTGCTTCTTCTGAAACCCCAATTGTCATTCCATCTTCGAGTGAGATTTCTTCTGCAGCCCCAGTCACTTCATCCATCGATTCTTCCGTGCCTTCGTCTTCAATTCCAGTGACCACTCCAGTCGAATCGTCCTCAATTCCAGTGACTACTCCAGTCGAATCATCCTCAATTCCAGTGACCACCCCTGTTGAATCTTCTTCTACTCCAGTGGTTACTCCAATTGAGTCATCTTCTGTTCCAGTGGTCACTCCAACCGAATCATCTCTTCCAATCGAGTCTTCCACACCAATTCCTTCTTCTTCAGATGTGCTGAGCACGGTACCAATCCCCGTTTCCTCAGCAGTTCCTTCAACTTCACTGTTCCCGGAATCATCTGTAGTGACTGAATCAAGTGCAACTCCGGTTAGCTCAGAGACTTTGGTTCCTGGTCCAAGCACTTCGGAATCTTTGGCAAGTTCTTCGGCAGTTCCTTCAAGCAGTGAGCCAGCACCAGTATCACTGGCCTCAGCAACTGAATCTTTGTCTACAGTTTCAGCACCAGAACCTACTTCTTCACAGGTGACTAGTGATTCATCAGCACCACTCTCATCTGCTGTTCCAGTGACTTCTGAACTCAGTTCTGAATCTCCATCGACTACTATTGTCGCTTCTTCATCTGCCTCCCCAGAGAGTCAAGCTGAAGAACAAAGCTCTTCAGCAAGTGTTGAAACTTCTGCTACTGCTGAACCTTCTGTGACGTCGATTGCTTCTCCTGCTCCAGAGCTAGCCAGTTCAGTTGTTGCGTCTGAAGTACCATCTGCAGCAGCTTCTACCACTCTTCCACCAGCACCAGCTTCAAGCAGTACCACTGCACCAGCTGGTGATAGTGACTGGTTGCCTAGTACATTGATCATTGAGCAGACCAGTACCGCTGCCACTGCCACTGAGACTATTGCTAGAGCTACTGCCACATCTGCTGAAACTTCCGGATTACCAAAAGCAATCACCCCTGCTACTACTTCCACTCCAGGAAGTAACTACGAAGTTGTTTACATTGGTTTCAAATCGGAGTTGAACTATCCATGGATTGTTTCACACTCGCTCTCTTCTGCTCAGATTTTCCAATACTTGCCTCAAGTCTTGACTTATCCATTCAGCAACTCAGATGATTACAGTGATGTTTCTGTCAAGAGATTAATTCCATTCACTGCGGCTGGGATCCCATACACTATCACCGTCGCCGAGGTTTACTTCCCATCTGATTCGGTAAAGGCATTGGGTAACTTGGTACAAGATTCCCAATCGCTCTTGTACAGAAATCCTAAACCAACTTTGAATTCGGTGGCTAGTCTCATTGACAGCAGAATCCCATTGACTGGTTTAGATACATCAGACAGTGCAACTAAGGGTTCTGGTTCTAACGGTGGCAACGGATCACTGAACAACGGGTCCATCGATCAAGCAAATGGAAACGGCAACGCTGTTGATAAAGCTAGAATTTCTGGAATTACTATTGGTGCAGCAGCTGGATGTGGTTTGTATATGACCTTGATGTTGTTGTTATTCAAGAGATACAAAAAGAACTCTAAGACCATTGAATTACCACCATCTGACTCTGAATCCAATGTTGGCGTTCAATCCAACAACTCTACAGAGACTTCAGGTATTTCTATTTTCAACAGATTAAACAACTATGATTCTGAGGCTGGGTCTCCAACAAGAACTGTTCAAATCAGTGAACCTGTGCAAGCTTCGAACTCGTTGGGTTGGAATTAATGATTGGTTTTTTTACGATTGTCCATGACAGTTTTCATGTTTTCATGTACAGTGGGTGTTATTCTACTGACATTAACAGCAAAGAATACTGCATCAGAACAAGGTGATAGCTCATACAAGCATCACTGCTTAGCATCAGTATTCTTTATATAATTGTCGGTCATTCCACTAAACCAAGTTATGGTTTTTATTTTCCGTTCTCTCTATATCAGTATACTGAATTAATAAAGATATATTATTTTTGTATTTGTATCATACTAAAGTAGCTATAAAAGCCCATAAATCATCTGCCAAATTAGCTGCATCATCATCCAAGACTTCAGTTAAATCGTTAACAAGATCCAGTTTTCCTTCAAGGTTATTCGCTTTCAAATTTTCATTGATGACATCTATTAAGAGCGTATCCTTGATACCCAAATACTCTTCCACCAATTCCACGATCTTGGACTGTAGCTTGGAGTTGACATCGCCTGGAAGCTCGGAGATGACAACATTGACTTCTTTAGCAGCTTTTGGTGAATCAACTTTTGGTTTCTTGATGCTGGCAATGAACTGCGTCGCTTGCTCATTCGATTGCACTTCCTTCTCCTCTGCTTCTCTATCCAATTGGTCCTGACTCTCTTCATACGCCCTTTTCTGGGTTCTCAACTTCAAATATTGAGAATGGTCTGCAAAATACAAACCTACGAGCGATGCCAAGCTGTTACCAGTCGATAAAGTACGCTTTGATTCTTGGACTTGATCTTGAACAGATGTTATGTCTTCGATGTATTTGAACTTGTTATCAATCAAGGTGGTCTCGTAGTTCTTTAGCTTGTCGAGCTTTTGCTCAAGGCTATTTCTTTCGCTCTCCAACTTTTTCATTTGTAAGAGCTTTTCTTGATATGTTTTCTCGAGGTTTGCCTGTTCTTGTTCTATCAAATGCTGTTCATATTGTTCTTCATTCATATCTTCATGTTCTTCCTTAATTTTCGTGCTGTCCAGATCAGAGCTTGAGGAATCCACCATAACCACATCCTCAGTCTGTAGTCCCTGGAAGACTTGCTTCAATCTTTCTTTTGTTTTGATTCTCTCTTGTTCAATTTCCTTCTTTCGGTTATCTCTTTCCATTATCAACACCTTGGACCTAAATTTGATAATATCTTTGACAATCATATCCTTCATGGTATTGGGGACATCAATCAATTCATTGTTGTCCACTTTGTACTTACTATAGTAATTTAATACCGCATCCAAATCTTCAGTACCCGACTTCAAGGATTTGCCTATATTACTCTGTAAGATCTGGTTGACCCGAGCGCTGACATTTTTGGCGTTGGAGTCACTGACTTCAACATCAATCTTGTCCAACAACGGCACCACTTCCGGATCAAAATAAATAGTGGCTGACTTGAAAAGTTCCGGTATGGTGTCTTTGAAGGAATACAAGCGTTTCACCGCCTTTAAATGGTTTAATTTGATGTACACCAACTTGCTGTCTAGAAAGTCGTAACTCACATGAGACCACTGGTATTGATGAGCTATGAGCACATTAAGGATCTTTTCGATGGCGATTTTCCTCAAGTTGGGAAAGTTCTGGATGATAACGATACTGAGTTGGTCTTTTTTGTTTGAAGGGAGCAATGAAGAAATCTCCACGTATTTCTCTGGCTGCTCGTCTTCCTGGCCAGCATCTTCCACAGGCTCCTCATCAGCAGTGGACTGTTTCGACTCAAGTGACTTTTTGGTCAAGAGCTTGTGAGTGTTTGTGCTGATGATCTCACTTACGTCCACCGAGGCAAATACTGGGATTGTGGCTCTGACTTCCGACTGGATGGCATCCTCTGGTATGGAAGGGATTGGCTTAAGCACCGACAAGAGCTTGTTAGATGGAGTCAATGCATATGGTGCTACTGTAGTGACAGGAAACATTTTAGGCGTGCTTACGACGAGATTGGAGATTTTGGGGTTGAAAATTGTATGATTAGGTATTTGATGCCGTAAACGGAGCGCAGTGGGCTCTAATTCGGTGGCTGTGAAGCGATTTGGAGGTATGCTGGTGGAATAACTTACCACAGTTGAATATGATGCTGCGTCTTGTGAAGGTAATTCTGGCAGCTGAAATTCCTATGAAGAGTATGTGTGGTTGGAGGTACCTATGGACAGTCTGGTGTCCTATCCTGTTTGTTCTTGTGCCGAGTCCGTCTCTGGTCTCTGTCTTTTCACTGCAGCTTGATTATGTCTTTGTCCGAATTTGATATTCTCTGCGACATCTCCATCTCAGACACAAGAATCGACATCCAAACTACATCTACATCACAAGCTAGCACCATGACGAGGCTAGTCCTTCCGACGTTTCTCCAAGGCCAGGTGACCCTGGAGCCGCCGTTCTCAAGCCTCAAGCAAAAGATCGTTCAAGACGAAACGAACATACACCACTGGGATGCCCTTTTCAAAGCGTTTCAGGACAAAGTAGACGAGGATTACGACCCGAAACATCCGGAAAAGATCACAGACGAGCTCAAGAAGTCCATTCACGCTACTTTCGAGACGTTGTTGCTGCGTTTTCCGTACTTGAGTGAGCATTGGAGACTATGGCTGGTTCTCGAGTACAAGATCAACGGAGTGGAGTCCTCGATCAAAGTCTTGGAAGACTCGGTCCAGAACCACCCATTCTCACTCGAGCTCTGGGTGGACTACATCAGTGCCTTGATCTCCCAGTACGAGTCCGCCAAATCCAGAGAGAAGTTGCAATTGATAAGGGCCCAATACTCCCGTGCCATTGACTTGATTGGCCACCAATTCTCGTCTCATCCTTTGTGGGACAAAGTGCTCGACTTCGAAGCCTCCATCGATCCTTCTTCCTCGGAAATCTTGCATGTTTACAAACAGGTGACCCAGATTCCGTTGTATCAATACGCTCAGTACTACAAGCAATTCGTCGAAATCAATAAAAGCTTTCAGGTGGCCGAGCTTCTTGACCAAGACCAGTTGGAGCACTACGTGGCCAAGTTTGGCAAGACATCGCTGAAGGAGTTGTCCTTGATAGAGAAACACCAAATCATCGATGACTACACCTATGCCACTTTCCTCAAGACTCAACAGGCAGTTAACATCAAATGGGCGTTTGAGTCTTCAATCACAATTCACAACTTCGATTTGAAGACGGAAAAAGACACTTTGGCCTCCGAATTAACCAGCTGGAAAACTTACTTGGATCACGAAATCAAGCAATATGAGCTAGAGTCCAACGGGGCGGCAACGATAAAACCGATCATCAGCTTGTTTGAAAGATGCCTAATTCCACACTGTCTCAACAGTTCTATCTGGCTCAAATATCTTGCATTCTTAAATAAAGTGACGCCAGAGGAATCAAAATTGGAAGCGATGAAACCGGTATATCTTCGAGCAATTACAAAATTCATTCCCTTAAATGAAAACTTCATCCGTTTCAACTATGCCCGGTTTTTGGTTAGCCGCAACAAATTTGATGAAGCTAACGACTTCCTAGTTGATTTCATAAAGTTTTGCAGTGGATCTGGATCCAATGCAACGTGCTACATGAAGCAGCCATATATCGAGAGCGTGAGGTCGATTCTTCAATTATGGGAGAAGCACTTATCAAATGATTCGTTTACCAGTCTATGCATTCAAATAATCGAAGAGTACTTTACTAGTAGAAATGAAAAGAAACGGGTCCTAGACAGTCAATCGGAAGAGGAAGACATTGCCACAAAATCATTCAAGACCAAACTACTTCAATTGATAAACAACGAGGGAGTATGCTTGGTAGTAAAGTTTTACCTTGAGCATACGGGCTATTCTGAGGACAACGTTCCTAAATTAAGGGAATTCTACAACAAATACTCCCAAGAAATTGCGTTCAAAACGTCAGTATTCTTTTGGAGATATTTTATGGAGTTCGAAGGTATATCCCAGAGAGATTTTGCTAATTTTGAAACAGTGTTCTACTACGTACGGACCCAAACTCAATTGCCTAAACTAGTCATTGATTCATTTGTCGATTTGGCATATGACATTGTTTGCGCTAACTTCTCAGAGATATTTCCATCAAATTCAAACTTGGATACATTATTGATATCCAAGGGCTCAGAAACTTCCAATTCGTTGCTTGAAAACCAATCAGCAAGGAGAACACTCGCCAACCAGAACCATAGTATAAAACGTGGTGATGACCTGAGGTCCTCCAAACAAAATATTTCACCAGTGAACAAGGAGGAAGAGTTGTTAAAGATAACTCACAAACATATTGGAAGTCCAGGGATTTTTATAGAGTCGACTCCGGATATTACCAACAAGATCATGAACGAGGGTGACATGATAGATCTCACTGATCCAAGGTTAACCGTTCCCCCATACCCCAGCTTTAAAAACGTCGAAAAGGCAAGCTTGCCCATTCATTATCCTAATGACAACTAAACTTCATCACCTTGACGACCTATAACCATGAGGTCCTTTCTGAAGTTGGCTCTGAAAGTACACCTGTTGTTTCCATATACTTCCAAGATGGACAATTTTGGACAAGACTCTCCGACTAGCTCCAAGATTTCATCGTCAACTGATCTCACGAATCCGAAGTCAGCTGTTGTCAAGAACGGGAAACTCAACTTTGGATAGTAGGATGGGGTTTCATTATTGTCATTTTCCTCGTTATTTTCGTTAGTTCCATTACTTTCAAGCTTCTCGAGCTTTTCCTTCAATCCTTTCTTATAAGGGTGGTGATCCTCTGTGAATAGTTGCAGCAAGAAGTCCTTCGAAAGAAGGGATAAGGAATTGATACTAAATTCGACAACAGTATGTCCAGAATGTTTAAGTAGTGAGTAAATAGCTTCGTCTCCAAGACCGGTACACTTAGTCAAATCAACACTAATCAAACCACCACTATTGACAGCAGAATACTCTTCAAGAGCTCTCGCAAAGGCTTCATTAGTTATTTGATCCAAGTTTTTCATAGATAAATGGGTCAAATTTGGACAAAACTTAGCAAGGCCATCAGTGATAAATTGATCAGTCAAGTTAGAACATCCATCCAAATTAAGATGAGTTATTGTTTCACCAGTAATAGCTAATATATTGATAAGTAAATCATCGGTCACCAAATCCTCCTGGAAAGGGTATGAGATCTCAAGCTGCTCTAATTTAGAAGGTTCGAGATAATGAGGTATCAAGTCGTAGACGTCCTTTGAGTCCAATCCGTCCAATCTGGACAACCTCAAGGAAGTCAAGTTACGGCCCGAATTTTCGAGTAAGCTGATCAAGGAATCATTTTGAAATCTATGCGTGTTTCGCACTTCAAACTTGGTCAATTGAGATCCGCTTTGTTCAAAGTATTCCTGCCATACGGTGTCACTAATCAAGAAAGGACCATTGAGTGATAATTCCGAAAGACTCTTCAAGTTTGTCGTATAGTACTTGAGATTGTCATTATGTAACTGTCCACACATGAATAAGGTCAAAGACTCTAAATTAGGACAATAAGATGCAATTCTGTTCAAAGAGTCGGAATCCACATTCGAACAATCCCAAAACTCCAATGATTTTAAGTTTGGATTCAAGAATAGCGACACTGTAGAGTTGTTTAAAGATCTGTTTTTCGACAAGATTTTCGAGATTTTATTCATGTTGACTTGACCGATATCTCCCAAGGCCTCAACATCATCGATGTTCAGGGTAATTTTCTTGATGCAAATATCTTGTAATTTTGGGATACGAACCACCTGCTTGTCCAACAATGCCAGCGCGATCTTCTTTCTTTTCTTTCTCGAACTCATTTGGTTACGCTTTGCATTTCTTTCTTTTGCTTTGATGGTCTCGTTACACGTCTCACAAACATATCCGCGTTGATCTCTGAGATAACGAGAGTACACCGTCAAATTGAACACCTTCCCACAAGTGACACAGTTGTCCTCCTCGCCAAACTTCTTGATTCCGTTGGCGTCCAAATCGTCATCGCTGAACTCAGGATCGAAGTCGGAATCGTCGCGTCTTTTGGCCCTTCCAGCAGCTCGGATGGCCTCTTCTTCTTGGTCGGACTCTGTGGCAACACCTCTGCGGATTCTTGCTCCTGCTGGCGAGACTGTCTCTTCGGGATCTTCCGATATGTCCTCGTTTTCCGGCTCCGTAGACCTCTCTTGCTGTGGATGGGGACTCTCGGACGCTTGTGCCTCTCTCCTTCTCCGGAACCCTTCTGTGATCCCCTCATTTTTCAAGAACTCGGTCAACGCCGAGTTGGGGCCTCTGACCCCCGACGACTTTCTGTTTCGGGACATGGTGTCTGGCTAGAGAACTACCTGATGGTGATTTTGCCATCACCACTGGCTTCACAGCCAAATGACATTGCGGCCGCGCACGACCGGTCTCGCGGAATTGCCACTACTACATTTGAGCCCATCAGCTTGGTGACATCCCAGTGTTCAGAAACACACAACCATCCGCCACTTTTTGTTGAAACCAGTCCAAGTGTCCTACTCATCGCCGTATTTGGAAGCCTGCTGAAACACAACTTTACGATCCCAAATGCAAATAATCTTCAAAGACTTCAAGAAACAAAAGATACCTATCGAGGTAGAGTTGTCGGACTCTGTGTTGGCCACCAAGGAGAAATTGGGCGCCGAGAAGGGCGTGGACGCTTCGCAACTCAAGTTTGTCTATTCCGGAAAGGTTTTGCAAGACGACAAAACGTTGGAAGAGGTCAAGGTCAAGGAAGGGGATTCCATCATTTTCATGATTTCCAAGGCCAAGAAGGCCACTCCCGCCCCAGCAGCCGAGCCAGCAGCCCCAGCAGCCCCTGCTGCCACCAGCACAACCGAAGCAACCGATGCCCCCAGCGGATCTGGCGATGCTTCGTCAGATGCCCCAAACTCGGCTCTTGCCCAAGGCTCTGAAAGAGAAGCCACCATCGCCAACATCATGGAAATGGGCTACGAAAGATCACAAGTCGAGGCTGCCTTGAGGGCTGCCTTCAACAACCCACATCGTGCCGTCGAATACTTGTTGACTGGTATTCCAGAGTCGTTACAAGCACCACCAGCAGCCTCTGCCGTTGCCCCACCACCTGAATACTCACAAGATGCCGACGTCTCGCGCGACGAAGACGACCACCACGGCGAAAACTTATTTGAGGCTGCTGCCGCGGCCCAAGCCCAAGGTCAAGACCTCGATGGTGGTGCTTCCGGAGACGCTGAACTGGGAGGTGACGATATGGAAATGTTGAGAGCAGCCTTACAGTCGGACCCTGAATTGATGCAACCGTTGTTGGAGAGATTGGCCCAATCGAACCCTCAAATCGCTGCCTTGATCCAACAAGACCCAGCTGCATTCATAAGAACCTTTTTGGGTGCTGGAGGCGATGACTTGGGATTTGAAATAGAAGGAGAAGACGCAGAGGGTGCGGCCGAGGGCCAGGTGCGTATTCCACTCACCGAACAGGACCAGAATGCTGTAGAGAGACTCTGTGAATTGGGATTCGAACGTGACATTGTCATCCAGGTTTACTTGGCTTGTGACAAGAACGAGGAAGTTGCTGCTGATATCTTGTTCAGAGATATGTAAAAGTGTATGTACATTAGTCTTAAATCAATTCACACGAAGCAAATGTCATATTGACCGTTAGCATGCATCTACGAGGTAAATGTATCTGCCGACAGAATTGGAACGCCATCTATATCAATCCAATTTTGAAGTGCATATTCACTTAGTCTCAATAGACACTTGATTTAACAATAGTCTTGGTCTAATTATACGACTACAATATTATTCTATTAGTATTTTAGTTGCTCATTTTATCAAACAAGATTCAACTCCTCTAGAGACTCGATCACTTTGTGCTTCTGTAAATCCTCGTTGGTTAATGGGGCATTTCCTGGTCTCTTGACTATATAGCTCTGCATTCCGCTAGCCTTTGCTGCTTCGACTTCTGCAACGTTGTCACTGAGAAACAATACCGTAGCAGGATCATCTTCTCTAGAAATGTCTTTCAAGATTGTTTGGTACGAGGTCAGCTCTTGCTTGAATCCTGCGGTGGTGATGTCGTAATAGCCCGATAAGAATGGGTTGAGATCCACTGACTTGCCATTGTCATTGACATAGGCAAAGAGCAAGATTTGTGCTTTGATACTACCTGACGAGTAGATATAAATCCTGGTATTCTTGGAAGGATATTCTCTGATGAACTTGATGGAATCCTCATAAATAGGAGCTTTCAACTCTCCACTTTCATATCCAGTTTTCCATATGTATCCTTGTAACGACTTCAATACTGGATCCTTGACATCAGCCTTCACAAGACCTTCCAAGTACTCCAAGGAGGATTCACGAGAATGCTTCACTTCTTCAGGAAGACCATGGAGGATCTTTTGCACATCGTCGCCTTTCTGATCCAATGGGAAACTGACAGACTGTAAGAAATCAGGCAATTTCTCCAAGAAGTAAGGAAATAAAGTATCCTTGACAAAAGTGATAGGACAGATAGTCCCTTCTATGTCAAGAACAAGAGTGTCGACTGCCATTGAGGTATAAATGATGCTATATTACGCAGCCACACGTTTAATCATTAATTGTACCTCATGAGAACATTTACACGTGATACGACCAACTCCCCTGCAGCTCAAGCAAAACGAAAGGGAACTTGGCCGAGGAGTGTATCAATGGCCAAACGAGCCACCTCTAACATTGTTTGCCCGTCAGGTAATGCCAGTTGCAGGGAAAATATTTGCAAAAAAAGAGGTCACGCCCGGATTCGAACTGGGGTTGTTCGGATCAGAACCGAAAGTGATAACCACTACACTACGCAACCTGTTAGTTATGACATAAGGAAAAAAGAGCGAATATACACTAGCTGAGGAGATGCTAAAATGACTCCTATCATGTCGTATAGGAGCCTTAGGGTCAAGTAAAAGACCCCACTATGTTGTTAAAGCGTATGGAGAATTATGTATCTTACTTTGGAAAAATGTGGAAGATAAGAAGAGGAGAAATTGAGATTATGAATGTGCATGACTTGGTCTGATCAGTAGCCAGGGAGCTGAGTCAGATGTCTTTTTCAAGGATTGATACCAGTATTTGAAATATCTCTAGCACATTAGTCGCGAGACAGTAGATGGTAGTAGTTTTCCACTTGCAAACCAAAGGTTCTTAACTTTAACAACAAATCGCTTTCTTTTATGCGGAAATGTTCATTCACGACGCGTGCTCGTTCTCCCAAAGGTAGAAAGCCTACTGCTGGCTACAAATTGGTAGGAAAGGATGCTTATGTTCACAACTTGTTTGGATTCTCGATTGTATGTCTTTCATCAAGGCTATTAGACTTATTGACATCATCCTCCCTTATCTTATCTTTTCAAGTAGTAGGTAGCACATGCTAGAGTCCCTCCAGGGGATCACCCTGCCACGCTTTTTGCCACAGCAAGATCACAATTTCAAATAACCATAGGTAATCACGTGCCCACCACTCCGCTATTTCTGATCCAGAGAACTGTGTGTCCAAAACAAGACTTCTAAGCCCCCAAGGCTCCGAGATCTTGGAAACTACACACTAATCACTGCTGAACCACTGCTGTCAACACACGCACCTCCGCTATCCAGTTCTTCGTGTACATTTTGACAGGAAACGTCACCACCCAGCAATTCCGTTCGCAACCGTAAATGGCAAACAATGCGCCCAACAAAAGATAACTGATCGGAGTTGACAGCAAAAGATCCATGACCTTTTAGAAAACGTCATAACTACGGCCCCTTCAGCTCGAGCAATATGTCCACATCAGACTCACCGGAGCTACAAGCGGGAGAACGCGGACGTATCCCGTTGTTTGAAGAGGAGTTGGACTACATAGACGAAGAGCATATTGATGCCTTTGCAAAAGCTCTAGTCTGGGAGGAACAAGACGAGCAGGAAGAATGGAACAGTCGGACCACGCAGACGTCCAAGGGACTCATGAAAGAGGTGAATAACCACGAGGAGACCTCGGATGTCAAGAAGGATGCCAACGCAATGAGAGCAGCAGAAATCGGGGCTGGTTTGGGCCCTGTCAAACGTCCTGACTTGATTACTTCCAAAAGTGACTGGTATCCCCTCACCAACTCCCACAGAAAGTACAAGCGTCGCACCCGCAAAGCCAGCAAGAGCAGCACCAAGAAGATCCCCAACGAGTTTCGCTCAAGCTCAGCGTACTCCATTCTCAGGTGGCCCGTCCTCATGTTCATTATCGGGTGGGTGTTGTTCTTATGCTTCCTCTACGTTTCCGTCAGAATCTACGTTGCCCTCACAGAGTACTTCTTTACCTGGGTAGGCGAGAGGAAGGTGTTGCGGGATCGCTTGCGTCAGGCCACCACCTATGAAGAATGGATCAAAGGTGCGTTGGAGTTGGACAAGTTCTTAAACTTGGATTCGTGGTCGACCAATCCCAAGTTTTCCTACTATGATTACAAGACAGTAGCATTGACCATTTCACGCTTGAGAAGATTACGCCAGGAAAACGACGACAAAGATTTGATGGTCTTCTTGCAAGGGTGTCTCAAAAAGAATTTCGCAGGTATCGAGAACAGACAGTTATATTCACATCGTTATTACGGAACCAAGAAGTTGGTCGAAGAATACGTCGAGGAGGTGGCCCAATGCATAGATAAGATATCAAACTCTACAAGCGTATCATTCGAAGCAAAAAGAAAGTTTTTCCGGATCGTGCTGAAAAACTACGGAAAAACAGCTCTTTGTCTAAGCGGAGGAGCCTGTTTCGCATATACCCATTTTGGCTTGGTCAAAGCCTTACAAGACAACAATTTACTTCCATCTATAGTGTCAGGTACATCAGGCGGAGGTTTGGTTGCTGCTCTCACATGTACAAGAACTGATGAGGAGTTGAAAAAATTGCTAGTCCCCCAACTAGCAAGAAAAATCACCGCATGTGAAGATCCATGGTATATTTGGATACCTAGGTTTATCAAGACAGGCGCAAGATTCGATGCGGTTACTTGGGCAAGGAAGTCGAGCTTTTTTACCAGAGGATCTACCACGTTTGAAGAAGCCTACAAACGAACAGGTAGAAAGTTGAACATTTCCACGGTTCCGGGTGATCCTCACTCCCCTGTTATTCTTTGCAATAACATCACTTCACCTCACTGTATAATTTGGTCTTCACTTTTGGCTTCTTCAGCCGTACCTGGAATTTTAAACCCAGTAGTACTTATGATGAAGAATCCCAACAACAAACAGGTTATTCCGTTCTCATTGGGTAGCAAGTGGAGAGACGGATCGTTAAGAACAGATATTCCCGTTGAAGCACTTAACACTTATTACAATGTGAATTTTTCGATTGTATCACAAGTCAACCCTCACATTTCGTTGTTTTTCTTTGCACCAAAGGGCACGGTTGGTAGACCTGTCGCAATGGCAAAAAGGAAGACTCACAAAGAGAAGTTTGCGTCCTTGAGAGGAGGATTCATTGCCACAGCATTGGAACAACTTTTCAAGTTAGAAATTACAAAGTGGTTGCAGATAGTGAAGACTTTGGATCTTTTGCCTCACTTCATGGAACAGGATTGGCTGAATATTTGGTTGCAAAGATTTTCAGGATCTATTACTATTTGGCCTCGGATCAGGCTCAAGGATTTCTGGTACATTTTGAGCGATCCAGACGAGGAGAAATTACAAGAATTAATTCTTAAAGGTGAAAGATCCATGTTTCCTCGCCTACTTTTCGTTAAACACAGATTGACCATTGAAAGGGCAATTGAGAGAGGTAGGAAAAGCACCAAGTTATCCACCAAGATTAATACTGTTGTCTCTGAAAGCTCAGAAGCCACCAATGATTTCCAGATTAACAACGTGGAATATGAAGAAGATGATGATTTTGAAAGTGACCTGAGCGAATATGACAGCAAAACATTGATGCAATCATTGGGCACTCAAATGTTTCCAGTTGGAAGCGAAGATGAAGAAGATGAGGAACAGGACGAGGATTATCTTCCATCCACAGGCGATGACGACATTACCTCGTCTAGTGAAGAGAGTGAAAACATTGACGATGACGATACTGGAGAAGGTAGCATTTTCAGCCTGCTACTCCGTTCTCCTGGAAATCATGGATCGAAGGATCGCAGAAACACTATTACATAGACACTAGACTGTGTTCGTTAGCATTATTCTATAAGTACCCAGCATGAAGAATGTTTAAAAGTTAGTCTAAACCAATAACCATGCTTCAATTATCTATAAAACCCAGTATGTAGAGCGTCTAATTATTAAAATGAGTCCATGAAGTATAGGGAGGTTTGAAAACTGTAGTCATACATCAAAGCACAATGCCTATCCAAGTAACATTTCATGGTATGCTGTATGAATTCAGGTAGGTGTTTCTATCTAGCAGCGAAAACCTTGGTCATATGGGCATTGAACTTGTTAAAGTCGGGTATGTGCCCATCTCGTTCGAGAAACTCTTGGAGGTACATCACCAACAATTCCACCCCATCGGTGACTAGCACCTGTTTTTCGTCCATTTTGAACGCCGATAGCACCCACGAAGCCATGGAGTCTCGGGAAGCGTTTGATGGCTTGGGCCCGATTCCCACACCCAACTTGAAGCAGTTTTCGTAGCGTGATGGCCCCAAAAATTGGTAGATGCTCTTGAGCCCGTTGTGCGACTCCTTTGCCTTGAATGGCGACAACTTCACTTTGCCTAGCTTGTTTTCGAAGTCGTCGTAAAGCACCACGATTATAGACTCCAGACTGAGCCTCTCTGAGGCTGTGAAATCCTTGAGTGCCTGGCCCGACTCATTCATGTAGCAGTTGGACTTGGCAAAGATCACACTTCCTTCGCCCACCTGGGACGAAGAGTACTTGCCTTTGCCGCCTTTCACCAACGGAGAAGCATCGTAATGCTCCATCAACTTCAGGAGCATCAAATGGCCAGCAGAGTGTCGGTTTACCGGCCCTGGATTGCCTATAGAGAAGATTACCACAGTATCCATAAGTAGCTTACGTTTATCCTGCCGTTGTTGGACTTTGTGAAGGTCGATAGGACGCTTTATGTGGTGATGGGAGATGCTGCTAACGACTCGTAGTATCTCTTTATCAGTGAGAGGTCGACTGCTCACTTTTATTGGAAATGTAGATGATGCAAAGCTCAGCTCAAGGACAGGCAGACTTTGGGCTTTATATAGAGATTTTTCCTCTGTAGACCCCGGTTGGGTGACTCTTACTCAGACTTTGCAACTAAGCAATGACTAACAAACCGCGTCACATGACTTCAGAACGCGATTGATCTAAATGTGAAAACTACTATTCCAAACTCCGAACTGGGTCCAGGCACTATGGCAGAGGAAAACGACATAGCTGGCAAACAACCTATACCCTTACAGGACACTTCTGACCACAACTTGGCAGCACCTTCTGTGGACGCCAATGGACACATTTCTGGCAACAGCACCCTCGAAGACATTCAGCAAGAACTCCAGGACTATATGGAAGCAAGTGACGAAGACGAGGAGGATGACGACTTTGACGACTTTAACGAGGCCAATGATGACGGCGACAGCGATTTTGGGTCGTTTGATGATGTTTCTTTCGAAAACGACCTGCTGCAACTACAACCAGAGCCTGCTGCGACAGACCAAGCAGCTTTCGACGAACAGGTGCTTGAGGACCCACAGTTGTTTCAGGAAAGGCTCGAGCTGGTTTTGGACACAATTTTCCCCCAGGCGACGGCAAAAGAAGATCATGCGTCGTCTTCCAATGCATTCCTCTCCGACAGATCTCTCGAGATATTCACAGAGTTGGCGACGTTGCCCCATTTAAAGCCACCCAATTGGAAAAAACTGAAGATACGTCACAATTTGTTGATCAAATTGGGCATACCCATCAATTTGGATGAAATATCAGACGATAAACACGACACCGACAAAAGGTCCCACCTTGAAATCAAACATACCCACCAAAGGAAGAAGTCCATAAATGCAGATGACATAAATTGGGACGGATTTGATATTCCTGAGTTTGAATCGTTGAAGCTCACAGGTGAAGAGAAGGTCAACTTATTGAACTCTACGTCCCAAACGCTTTCAAGAATAGAACGAGACAATTTGAACAACTCCACCAGGCAATATTTGGAAAGCTCCAGCAGTGACGATGCATTGGACTCAAAACTCAAGCAATTCCAGGCTAATTACGATGAGTTGTTGACCCTCAGCAGTATCTGGAATGGCCACTTGAAGGATTTGCGAAACAACTTCGACATCTACGAATCGGTAGTTCAAAACTTCATAGGTTACAGTCAAAAGTTACGAAGAGAGGAAATATTGGAAAACTTGAAGAAGGTGAAGCATAAGGGTAAGAAATCGAAAAGGCTCTGGTAAAAATCTTCATCAGGTTAATAGTTGATCGAATTGTCGCAGAGCGAAATCGAACAACCGGAGTTCCTTGAAGCTTAGTTTTATAGAGAAATAGTATAGCTAACACAATTAGGACGTATATTAAAATCAAAAGTCAATGGGTCTTAGCACAGCATAATAGTCTATTAGTTTTTCGTTTTTCAGTGAGGCATACTAAACATCGATCCCACGTCATCTCCAAAGTAACTGCTATCGAATCCTGATTGCAAGTTCATATTGATGAACGAACTATCGATGAAGTTTGTATTCAAGGTTCCACCGGGGGTAGTAGGAGGATATGGATTTTCCCCTCCCATGAATTGATCTTGTTGACCATTGCTATATTCATTTCCGTTCAGTGGGTCTCCCATGCTAGTGTCGGTGACAATCTGTGGAGACTGAGCTCTTGTTGGAGGTGCACTAGTTCTGTGTTCTGGGAATAATTGAGTAGGTTCGAAGTTTTCAAAGAAATTAGAGTTGGCGGGCATTGTTTCCGTCACCAAAGAAATGTCAGGGAACGAATGAGCAGATGAAGTTGGCGAAGTATCATCCGAAATCTTACTTGCTGTGGTATCTAACATCTCATGGTATTCAACATGATGCTTCTTTGGCTGCTTGAACTTCTGCACTAGCTCTTCAAAATTAGCTTGATCAGAAGTAGGATTTTGCGCGGATGGTTGATTTGATGACGTGATCTGCTGTTTCGAATAATCATACAAAGCACCGCCCGGCGAAATACCAGATGTTACCGAGGCAGAAGGAGATCCTCTCTCTCTTGTGTAGCTCTTATTATTATTGTAGTTGAAAGGGGATGTGAAATTGGGCTTCGAAAGTGGACTTCCAGTTTGATTATTAGTGGGGTTGTTGTTATTCTTCTCGGTGTAATAGTCATTAATACTATTCTCTCTCTTCATGGCTTTGATGTTAGCGTTGAGCTCTTGGTATTCGGCAATCTTAGTTCCGTTTTCAATTACCTTGGCTCTCTTGATCTTATCGTTGGCGTATTTGTCAAACAACTTGTTTAAGACTCTAGCTACTGGCCAATATTTGGCTAACTCACGTAACACATTCTTGGTCACGAACAAAGAGTCAGAAGCAGTGACCGCAACAACTTGATTGGCAGAATCGACATGATAAATCAACATCATTAACGCACTGAACAAGATGTAGACGAACATCACAGGGCAGTATTTAACTTGGTCACGTTCATATAAGATTTTTGAAACCATTGAAATCATTCTTGCGGCCTGGAAAGAAATACCCCAAGAAGGATACCTGTAATTGTTTGGATTGGTTGACGAAGACTTAGCCATTCTAATCAAGTTGGATCTGTGGATTAAGTACAATCTGTTGTAGTATTGAGCGTTCAATAGACAACAATAGAAGTTTTGATTCGAAGTATCATTAACCGAAAATACCAATTGAGGAGGAAGATTTGTGAACCATATACCCATCAACATATCACAGTGTTGAATAATTGAGAATTTATTCTTTCTTTTTAATTGCTCAGATTTCACTGAGTATTGGTGTTTGATGATAATTCCTGTGATTTCAGCTAACTTGACCAAGTGGATAAAGTAAAGAGCCTGGGTTTCATTCACCGGATAAGGCGATTTAATTCCCAACTCGTTGTCGTTTTCGTCAAAATCTTCCAAGGTCAACATGGGCACATCACAATCGTTCAAGTCGATGGCCGCAGGTCTACCGAAAGCAATGGCCACATTACGATCCTTTTCAAACAAGCACCACCACACTCTTCTCCAGATTTTCTTATCGGAATTACTGAGGGTCTTTGAATTGCTGATATCTCTCTGGAAACCATAGCCTTGGGCCAACGCAATGGCCACCTTCGTCCAGTAGTAGGAGTTTTTGGTGACGTCTTCCGGGCCTTCCCAGAATGAACCAACAAGAAGGAGGGTCTGCAACACCGAAACTGGGTCGCTTTCGTAGCTGGCTTCATACAAGGCCTTTGCTCTTCTGAAGAAAGTCAAGGAGGCCAACATTGTGGAGTTGTTGTGGTCCATTAAGAGGGGGTTCTTGGACACTCTGCTTCCACACAACAATACCGACTGCAAGAGCATCAACGAGGGGTTGTCGTCGGGATCCTCGAACTTGCGCATGAACTCGGTGCGGTTGATCACCGGCATCAACGGGTGGACGTGCTCGAAGTACGAGTTGATTATGTCGAGAGCCAAATCATGGCTGGGCAACAAGAACGCCCCACGCAACTTCAAGATCTCCAACTCCACCGAGTCCAAGGCATCGTCGCCAAAGTCGAACACGTCTGCAGTCAACTGGACGTGGTTCTCGTCCACCTTCTGGGCGATGGCACCTATGGACGACGATCCCAAGAACGTGAGGGCTGCGGTGGGCGATTTCGAGTTCAACATCTCCTTTTTGTGCATGGTGGGCCGCGACTTGTAGCTGGAGGTAAGGGATGGCGGCAAGCTGATCTGCGAGATGTTGAGGATGGTTTCATTGCTGGTGTCGTCGGACTTGGTGGTGAGATGCTCGCGCAGGTCTGACTCCCCTTCGGAGTCGGCGCCTCGCGACCGTTCCTTCTTGGTCACGGGAAGTGTCTGCTTGCGCTTAGGACGCAGGTCCTGTGACGGGTTGCTGCGCTTCTTGGCTTCTGGCAACACGCAGTCACACCCGAAAGTGATACAATTGGTGCAAGGAATGTGGATTTCTGCGTCACACCTGACCTTTCTTGACCGGCAAACAGTACAGGCCCTGCTGCCCCGCGGACGCTTATACTTGATGGTGAAAGTCTTGGGCTTTTCGGGCGCTTTCTGGTTTTTTTTGGCGCTTTGGGCCAACACTTCGGCGTCAGTGAGCTTTTCGGAGCCTGGGTCGTCTGCTGGCGCGGGCGACACTTCAGTTGTGTCTTTGACTTCATGTTTCACGGACGCCATGGTGGAGGAGGGACGGTGGCGGAGGTGGATCGATAGGCAGCGGATGGCGTGGCACGGAGAAGAACAGGATGGAGGGTTTGCTGTTTTTGCGGAGTCCGTTTCAGTGGCTGAAGGCTAATGGACTGTGTGCAGGAGCGATTGGTGCAACCGCGAAAAGATTACTAAGGGTCCGTCGGGGGAGAGACTATGGTGGTAAGGGCTTTGAAGAATGTATAGGTAGAGGATGGGGGAACAGGTACGGTAGTTCGGATGTTGGGCTACGCATGGGTAGAAGGGGATGTGTTGGCATGTATTATGGTGAGTCACCAGTAGTATGGGTTTTTTCTGGTAGTCTGGGCAGCAGCCTACCGTCTATCTCCGACACCTGCGGACGCAACCTGACTGGGGAAAATTTTCGCATCCGGCCCGTGCGCTTCCAGTCTGGCACCACCACGTCAACCCCACACGGGTGGGGGGGCGCGTGCTGCGAGATGGCTCGCTTGTCGGGAGCGGCCTAGCGTGCATGGTGCGCCGTGGGGGCGGAAGCCACGGAATGGCTGCTAGTCAAGCAAGCTGAAGCGACTCCCATTGTTCTAAACGAGTGCATTCAGCGTTAGTCTCTCTTTTCAGAATTATCTCCGAAGACAGGGTTGTCATCGCGCTAGACTGCTTCAATATCAGTAGCCACCATTGGTTCCGCGCCCTGGGCGACTAGTGCGAGTGATCCGACCACAACGTTCCGTCATTTGTCATCCAAGACATTGTCTCACTCGGCCTGAGGAAGCAGCCATAAAATTGTCCTTGAGTCTCACGAAGCTTTTTCATTTTTGATGAAGTAGACAGTAAATCTTCCTTATGCTTTTTTTGATAAAGCAACCTTCAATTGTACTGTAACTTTCTGTCTTTTGATGAAGCATTATGGCCTCATTGCATATTTCATCGATGTCCATGAGGTCTTTATGGTTAAGTCGTCAAAACTCCTCTTTACATAGTACAACGAATCAGAAGCTTGGTATCACTAGCACGCGGGAGACAAACGATACAGACCCAGTAATTCCATCACCATCTCCTACGATCCCTTGTCTGTGCTTCGAAAGATAGGCTTCCCCAGAGTAGTGAAGAAGACTTTTCCAAATGTGATTGCCTAATTCAACTAATGTACCATGATCTTGAATACTTGACTGCTTCGGAGTGGACGATCCGATTGCGATTGTGCCTGACTTATCTTATGTCAGTCGATTCCACAAAATCATCTTCAGAATAGGACTGTGGGCTTTCTAATTCTGAGAATCGATTGGTATGTGGTCTATTTTCTAAGCATTTACCAGTCGATCCGCAAAATGTGCTTTGGAGTGGATAAGCTTCCTAATTCGCTTAGACAGCTTGGTATCGTTTCTTTCCAATCAAACAGTCGACTTATCTGTAATCAGATGGACGTGTGATTTCCCGTATGTGATGCCCATTTATTAACAATTGTACCACTCGATTGGTTTGCCTGTCTTAGTTGGAGGACTTTCCAAGTGGTTATCTGTTTAACCAATGTTCATTAATGCTCAATATAATTGTCTGTAGCTTTCCAGTGGATATCAATTCTATCCAATGTTGTACCAGTCGATTCCGCTCAGGGCCGTGAGAAAGTACTCGTTGTCAAACATCAAATTGACGTCGGACGGAGTCATCAATGCCGCATGAGTCCCGTTCAAGTCCTCAGAAATGGCCATGGTCCCGTCGTCACGTTCAAACACCCCTGGCAGTTCGTAGGCGTTGCCATCCACCGAGTCAAGTGTCGGAGGCGTGGGAATGGTGGGAGCTTCCACCAGAGTTTCAGGCACATGAATATCGTCGGTCTTGTCCTTCTTGTCTCTGGACAGCGGGAAGAGCTGCACGGCCGTGAAGTCCTTGAAAAAGTCTGGCAGCGTGCCCAACAGCGGCACTGACATCGTGCGCACCTTGTAGAGGGGCAAGTGGGTGTCGGTGAAGTCCAACTCGTTCAAGCGGAACTTGCTACCCTCCGGCTTGCTCCCCTGCTGGTTGAGGAGGAAGTTGATGTCCGGGGCCTTGTTTTTCAGCTGGGTGATGTCGCTTTGGTATTGCACGCAGATCTTGAAGATCAACTGCTTGGCTCGGATGGGGAACTGGCTCTCACCGTCTTTGTTGTACTCCTCGAAGAAACTGGACAAAAGGTACGTCATGCTGGGCCACAAGTAGTTGCAATGCTCCAAGAACTCGATGCAGTAGTCCATCTGCTTGGTTGAGGTCTTGGCTACGATAGTATTCAACGACTGGGTGTGGTATGAGAGGAAAACCATGAACATGGACGTTGTGTATAACATCTGGAACGGCGCAGCTAACTTCTCGGTCTCGGTGGTGCGGTTCAAGAAGTGCTGGGCGATGGTGGAGAAGATGCACGCCGACTGGAAGCAGATTCCCCAGTAGATATTGGTAGACAGCGTGCTGTTGACTGCCACCAACATTACCCGGTTGATGTGGTAGATGCCCACGTAGTAGAGCGACCCAATTAAGTACGAATAGATGTTCCACGACTCAGGGTTGTTGATGGAAAACTGCAATGACTCAGGGAGCTCCTGGAGGAAGTGTCGCATCAAGAAGTTGAGTTGCTTGACCACGTTATACTTCCTCTTCGATGGGGTGGTATCGTGCAACACGTAATGTTCGTTGATGATGATTCCAGTGATTTCCGAGATCTTGATCAACGCAAGGTAAAAGTCTCGCACAATAACGTCCTTTTTGTTCTTGATCGACCACTCGCTCTCGTAGAGCTCGTAGTCCTCTTCCGTGAGCATCTTGATCTCACAACTCTTCATGTCGATAGCTAACGGCCGACCAAAACTAATGGACAACGATCGATCACGAGTAAAAAGCCACCACCAGATCTTTTTCCAGTAAAAACACTGCTGGCGGATCTTGTGTGCCGTCACCTGCTTGGACTTCTGGTACCTCTTAAGAAGCGAGTTCACCACCACAGAACGCTCCATATCCCTATGGAATCCATAACTCTGGGCCACATTAATTGCATTTTTGACCACAAAGTAAGACCCTCTAGAGACATCCTCGGGTGCATCCCAGTACCACGATAATAATGCAAGTGTTTGAACCAATACGGTGGGGTGATTAAATATTACGTGCCCGTCGTCTTCGAGGGCCAGGTCTCCCACATACTCAAATTTCAAGGTGGTGTCGCAAAAGGCTCTAGTTCTGAGATACAAGGCCTCTGAAACGGTGGAAATACCTCCATTTTCATCCAAAATAGCCGGGTGTCTGCAAGTCCTCGAGCCCACCAACAACACGGCCTGAAGCAACATAATTGGAGGATGTTTTTTGGGGTTTGGGTCGTTGAAATGCCGGAGAAATGACTCTTTGTCTATGATGGGAACCTGAGCATACACGTTATCGAAAAACGACTTGATCAACAATGAGCAGATGAATTTGGAAGGGAGTTCGAATGCCCTTTTAATCTTGAGTACTGCCAACTCGCACAACACCTCCTGTGTCGGTATATTGTTGGGCTTTCTGAGTGGCTGTTTGTACTGGGTGTTTTCTTCTTCAGGCACGGGCCAATTGGTGTTCTGCTCGTTGTCGTCCTGGAGGAATGTGTAGCACGAGCTTTCACCGAAGTAGAAGTACTCGCTGAGCTTGCGGTCGAGGCATATTTTGATGCCGTGTTCTGTGTTGCTCTGGAATGTGTTGCGTTCGATGTCGAAGATGGGGGTCAAGTCTCTGGACGAGATGTTTTTGATGGGGTTCTGGGGAATGTACGCCTCAGTATCATCGGGCACTTGGGGGTGAATTCCCGACGACACCACGTTAGGGGGCACGTAGTTGAACGGCTGGCCGTGGACAACGTGATTGTAGCTGAACGAGATCGTGAAGCGAGAGTCGTTGTTTCTCTCGTTGAGGTTTGGCGGGAGCGCCACGAGCTGCTGGGGAGGCTGTGGACCCTGTGGGCCCTGTGGGGGCTGTGGAGGCTGGGGAGGAGGAAGAATGGCCTGGTGGGGTGTTCCTGGGATACCTGGGGCACCTGGGGCCTGTACGGGTTGTACTGCTTGAACGGGGTGAGCCATTTGGGGGTAGTATCTATACTGCTGGGCTCCTGGCGAGTTGGTCTGTGCTGGGGGTGGATATGGGTACGGAGGCTCCACGTAGCCGGGGTACTGGCCTGGAGGCGGGATGGTGGGCGGGAGAATCGTGGTGATGGAGAGTGGCGGTTGGCTGACGGTCTTCTTAGGCCGTTTGGGCTCGGGAAACGTGCATTCACAGTTGAATGTCACACAGTTGGTGCATGGGAACTTCTTGTCGGAGTCACAGCGAATCTTGCGGGCCCGACACACGCTGCAAGCCCTGGAACTGCGCTGGCGCTTGACGGTGTTGTGATGGAGAGGGTCCATGGAGCAGCACTTGTTTGGGGAGCCAACGGAACAGCTATGGTGGTAGGAACGGCGTGGAGGACACTGGCACGCTTTGTGGGCGCAGGAAGACGATCTGAGCGATTTTGGGTGTTCTGGACTGGGGTGGATTCGGGTCCAGTTTGTTGAGCCGCTGAACTTGTTCCATAACTCGCGATCGGCACCTCCCAAAAACTTACCAGATTTGCAGTATGGGTGGATTCTTGCAAGGATGGGACTGGCGGCTGTTGGTCCAGACTTCGGCAGCGGTGGCGGCAACAGCAGTGCTTGTCAATGAGCTCTATCGCCTGCTCCAGCACAGGGACAGCTCTAGCCACCTAACCACACTATCACCACGAACACGAGGCGTGGAGTCGCTAATCGGAAACACGCCCGTGATCGAGATCAAGTCACTTTCCAGGCTCACGGGATGCAAGATCTATGCCAAGCTCGAGTTGAACAACCCCGGAGGAAGCGCCAAAGACAGGGTGGCGTTGGCCATCATAAGAGCTAACGAACGAGCGAGAAAACTCCGGCCCCACCACGGCGACTTGATCTTCGAGGGCACCTCAGGGTCCACAGGCATCTCGTTTGCCATGCTAGCCAACGCATTGGGCTATCAGGCCCACATCTGTCTACCTGACGACACGTCCCCCGAAAAGCTCCAGTTGTTGCGCTCACTTGGAGCCGTGGTGGAGCCTGTCAAGCCAGCATCGATCGTGGACCCCAACCAATACACCAATGCAGCTCGGAACGCAGCTGCTAAGATCGATGCCGACCCCAACGACCCCAGAAATGCTGTATTTGCCGACCAGTTCGAGAATGACGCCAACTGGCGCATCCATTACGACACCACAGGCCCAGAAATATGGACCCAGATGGACGGAAACATCGACGTGTTCATCAACGGCTCCGGCACGGGCGGAACGATCGCAGGAGTCGCCAAGTACTTGAAGCAAAAGAACGAAAACGTCCGCATAGTGTTGGCAGACCCCCAGGGCTCGGGTTTGGCCAACAGGGTCAACTACGGGGTGATGTACGACTCGGTGGAGAAGGAAGGAACTAGAAGGAGACACCAAGTCGACACCACGGTCGAGGGTATCGGCTTGAATCGCTTGACTTGGAACTTCAAGCAGGGCGAATCGTTAATTGACGAGGCCATCAGAGTCACGGACGACCAGGCGTTGAAAATGGCAAAATACTTGTGTATCAACGACGGGTTGTTCTGGGGCTCCTCTGCAGCAGTCAATTGTGTTGCAGCCGTGAAGACAGCATACAAATACGGTCCTGGCCAAAAAATCGTGGTGGTTGCATGTGACTCGGGTGCCAGACACTTATCCAAATTTTGGAAGTTGGCCCAACAACAGAACGACGATGTCACAATCGATGATATCTTAGCATAGGATATTGGTTTATGAAATGCACTTATATATAGTTTAAAAATCTTATTCCTTTCATTAAATAAGGCAGTATTAGTCATTTTGCGTAGCTACCCATGATAGCTTATTTATATTACCAACACGAGACTCTCCTACTGTATTGACCTTTAATGTCTATAATCTCATTGCATAACTATCTACCAATACACTGTGAATTACTAATCTTAAAGATCACTATTTTCTCTTCTTGATTTCATCTTCGATCAACTTCTTCTTGGTCTCACGATAGATTTTAATCGTGCTTAACGAGGCGGCACTGATACCCATCCAAATTTGAATGGTATCAAACGGCAAACGTAAGTTGAACACAGTATATGAGTTGAATATAAGATCGGAGATATTCTTATAGATATCCAAGTAAGCATTGTTCTTCTTGAATTGAATATCATTCAAGAGCTTTGCGTCTTCCTTTGATGCTTTGCTTGTTGATTTATTGTTGATTTGAATTGGGTTACCACCTAACAATTGTCTGGACAACACCTTGGCCTTATTCTTTACTTGTATTTGAATCTTGACATCCATCTCCTGTTGGGTCAAGTCTTGCGATTTTTCATAGGCGTTGTACAAGTTCAACCAGGTATCGTAGTACCAAGCCAAGGCTTCGTGTCTTGCGGAGATTTGTTTGATTCTTGGGTCCGAGTAGAAGTTCAACTTCAAGAGCAAGTTTGTTTCATCGAAAATACTGTAGTAAAGACCAAAGAATTCACCGAGCGTGGTTCTATTGAAGATTTTGGTGTAGTTGATTTTGACATTTGCATTTTTGAAATTGATATTAGTTCTTAATTTGTTGAGCAATCCTCTTAATCTGAACGGACTCTTACCAAACCTCAAGTATTGTCTATATGTGGATAATCCGTTAACCATGCCTGCAAGTTTTGATTGGAAAATAGAACAAACCAAGATGGAAATCACTCTGATGAAATCCTGGGGATGTTTGATGAAGTTGCGGATCAAGTTCAACCGTTTCTCCTTATCATTGTATCTGAGGTTGATGGCGTTGATGTTGATGGTGGAGTCGCTGAGATATGACTGCGACTGTTCCGCTTTGAGGAGAAGCAATTTTAATACATACTGGCCCACTTTGGCGAGCTTATCCTTACCGGTGATATCGTTCAACATCACCCAGAAAACATCCCAGGCGCCGACTGTGGTAGCGACTGCCTCGGTGCTCACGGTGGGGGGCTCCTCGGAGGACGTGGATGACGTCTCGTCGTCGAGGTGTTTTTCGTTGACCATCACGTCGTTGACCTTGTGGGCGCTGACAGGAGTGATGTAGCTGAACGTCTTCAGTTTCAGCGGGGTGTCGTATTTCTGTTGCTGGAGCTGGATGGTGGTCATTTCTTCGTAGTACTGGGGCAACTTGGCTGGCGAGAGGTTGGGACTTTCGACCCACTCACTCTGGTAGTACTGGTAGGGCTGGTGGGGCACCTTGGACGAGGCGTAGAACTCGGGCGACTGTCGGGAGGGAATGACGCCAGGGTGCTGGGGCTGCCTGGGGGCTTGTGGAGCTGTGTTGTGGGGGATTTTGGGGCTGGCGAAGCTTCCAGTGGGGTCAATGTTGTGACTGGGATGGTGGCGCTGGTGGAGGGTGGAGGTGGTGTTGGCGGCACTACTTCGGGCGTTTTGGTGGGCCTGGGCGTGGTCGTACTGGTAGGCCACGTATCCGGTGGTGTCAAGACTCATCTAGAAAAATCTGGTGCTAGACATACACTCTTATACAAACAATCTTATTAGTTGCGTTACTGGGAGTTGACCCTTTTGGCTTTGTGTCACTGACACCGGAGGGTGATGGAACGTTGCAGAGAGTCCTGAGGGGGGTGCTGGTGGTGGTGGGATGGAACCTAGCTTAGTTGCTGGGGCATCGGCACTGCAGTGTAACCTCTTGCGGTGGTGGGAAGTTCTGGTTGCTGGAAGGTATCGATGAGGTGTCGTTGTGGAGGTGCGGTTAGTGAGGATGGTAGCGGGGGTGGGGGGACGGACCGTGGAATTCGTGGCGGTTTCTAGCGCGGGAGCATGTGGAATTGGCACTAGGGTGCGACGCCAGTACGAGACGGGGAGATTTAGAGAGCGCAGCACGTGGAAGAGGGTGTTGCAGCCATGAGGTGAAGAGTGTTTATTGGAATTGAATGTAGGGAAGAAGGCGTTGCAACCACACAGGTGCAACCACGATGGTGAATAGTGTGATTGGGATTGTTGTGTGTATTGTGTAGGCAGGGGGTGAGGAAGCTCCACGTGGAGAGAGAGCCGATTCTTGTTGGCCGACGGACTTTCGTCAACTAGACCGTGACCTGGAACCGTATTATCAGTAGCATGAATGATTTCCACGATGATAAGATTAGTCGATAGGCCTATTTCTCCACGATAGTACTCCACGATAGTACTCCACGATAGTACTCTACGATAGTACTCTCATTCATTAGGAGAATAATTTGCACAATAATTCTCCTTTTCAGCAGAGTACCTTAATAAGCTTCCCTGTAGAATAAATAATTTCCTAACAGGTTCTTTCAGCAGGCCCCGATAGTACTTTTGCCCAATGGGAGGCTAACACTATTCGATAAATGCATGTTTTCCACAATAATGCTCTTTTTTTGAAGTTGACAATCTTGTTTAGCAGATAAATAATTGCTACGATGTCGCTCCTGTTCAATGATTTATGAATCTCATACTCTTCATATAATATGTCCACGCTTATAATCTTGTTCAATAAATGAGTAAATGTCACCATAATCTAAAATTTCCACGATAGCATATTGTTCACTAGAAAGAATGATTCCACGCTAATACTCTTTTTACGTAGAATCATTATTTCTCCGTAATCCCGTATTCTTTGGCTAGATTGAATATTTTCCAAGATGCCCTTGTTTTAGAGAAAATTACCTGTTAAGCGGGTCAGAAAGTGCTATTTTTCTCTAGGAACATCTACTGGCGGACTTTCTCGTGCCTAGATAGGGCATTACTGAGGGATGTACTGTGGTTTAAGCCATAAAATAGCCAAAAGAACCACCTCATTTTAGCATTGGTCTACCTTTTAGGCCTACTAGTGGTAGTCTCCAGGATTAGCTACTGTGGTATGCTAGTGCTTTTCTCCCAACTACCGATCTCATGATATTAATGGGAAATTGTTACCATGGAACTACCTGGCCCGCGTGGAGTCTGAAAACAGGTAGTAACTTCATGCTACAATAAAAAGGAGCCTATTATAGCATACCTCCCTACTACCGTTTATTTACTTATTCTGATAAGTGAAACGCAGTAACTTTTATTTGTCTTCCTTCGCAGATCTGTCTCGAACGGCCGCTACTGTTATGGCCCGCCTTACGCCACACCTCCAAATTTCGTGCTAAACAGACCATCGCGTGCCACCGTTAAAGTGCTATTCACTACCGATCTATTCTTCTTGAAATCTTCATGGAATACTCATGAATTCCTCCCATACGCCTGCTACTATTCAACCTTACTTCTACAACTTCATTTACTTCATCACCAAATCATTTATTTTGGGGAGTGTTGACCAGCTCCGAATTGGGGCCCCATCACAAACGCTCCAACACTGCCTAGGTATCCTTCGTGACGCAAAAAGTACGACTTCATGTCTCCCTTGGACCAGAAATTGACCGCATAACTGAGGGTATGGATGGTCTGCATATGTCCCGATATGTAGCTGCCTCCAAAGTATATTCTCTTCAAGTTGAAACGAACAGCCTGCAAGTAAGCAATTTGCCCGATATTGTTGGATACCAGGTATAATAAAGATCTAGAAATATCTTCCGGCCTGAAATGAGCCAATTTTTCGGCCGGAGTCATGGGTTTAGAATTGAAACGGAGTTTTTTGAACACTTTGGCGAACGACGAGGCGATGTGGCTGGACTTCAACCCGATTTTATTATAGTTGGATCCGTAAATGTCTCCCACCAATAAGTCGATGTTTTCGTTGTTACCACGCAGGGCCATTTCCAACATCTCGTTATAGTCTTTGGCGTCGGTGAGCAACGACAAGAGGCCCCACAAGGTTCCTCCACCTAAGGACGAACCTCCTATTCTCTCGAAGCCGTCTGGGCCTGGTCCTGTCACCTTGATCATCGACACCCCACTGCCGATGTTCACGAGCAAGTATGGGTATATTTGGTCAGGATGCTGGAGGGAATGCGAAGAGATGGTGTGGTCGGTTTCGAGGTCGTAGGTGAAGATCTCGTTGGGGATTTTGGTGATCAACCAGTCCAATCCTTTGATCAAGCATTCCATCTCGTCCTTGGCGATGATCTTCATGGGAAGTTTGCGCTTGCGGAACGATTTGTTCATCAATTGGTAGAATTTGCTGGCTCCTCCTCCCGTGGCCATGATGTAGGTGATGGGAGGGTCGCTGGACTTGGTGATGGATTTCTGGATGAGTTTGATCATGAAATGAAGGGTTTCGGACGCGAGGT
The DNA here is from genome assembly GCF_001661415.1 of Suhomyces tanzawaensis NRRL Y-17324. Classification (NCBI taxonomy): domain Eukaryota; kingdom Fungi; phylum Ascomycota; class Pichiomycetes; order Serinales; family Debaryomycetaceae; genus Suhomyces; species Suhomyces tanzawaensis. The sequence goes on from NW_017963642.1 coordinate 287,584, forward strand.
TTTCTGTCTGAAAGTCCCGAAAATGCAATTTGCCACCACTCTGGCTCTTCTTACTCTTGGTGAAGTACACCAACTTGGTCAATGTGCCTCCGATGTCAACCGAGATGTGTATTATTTCTGAGTTATGCTGTGGAAGGGTGATGTTCTTGGTGAAGTCGAAGTCCTCGTCATCGGCATCGACTTCGTGGTCGGAGCGAGAGGTGTCTGCGAGCCTGACAGAGTCCTCGTCTTCGTCGGACTCCGAGCTGATTTCGGGAGAGGGAGTTCCTGTGGCCGATGTGGAGGCAGACCCTGAGTTGGAGGACTGGTTGGAGTCTCTCAACAAGTGGTCGTTCGCTATGTACGCTCCCGAGCAGTCGATTTTGATGGCTCCAGGGTACGCATCCTTGAAGTTCTTGAGCTCCTCTGGCGAAGGTAGCGTGGATGTGTCGTGCATGATGTGTGGTCTATGTGGAGTCTGGCTTATGAAGCAGGCTCTATGGTGGTCTGTGGATTCTGAGTGCTAATCAGGGCTCTGGTGGTCTGTGGAGTCAGACTACTAATCAGGGCTCTATGGTGTGGGGTGGTGACTTACTAATCCTCTATGGTGATGGTGTGGGCTAGTGACCTACTAATCCTCTATGGTGGTAAGGATGTTTGGATGGATGGACAAAGTCAATAAATAGGGTGCTAATGCTGTTTGTACCGCTCCATGGATTTTCCCACCTACTTATATCATTCGTATAAGTCTTTATCGGAGTATGTTGGAAAGTTTTTTTGTGTGATTTTTCCCCAAAAAAACCGCTACCCATCCTCGGGCTTAGCTGACAAAAGGGGCCGAACAATTGCCGTAAATGGCAAGGTTGAGCCTGGCACAACTTGGTTGGGGAAGCCCAGCGGGTTCTGAAAGCGTGTAGTTCGATTGGCTACTGGATGATGGCCCGTACCGTCCCGACATCGCTGTAGCCATTGCCTGGCGGTGCGGTTCCACTCCACGCCTTTGTAGCAGACGGACGCGACTGGCGGTGGACCGCGGAGCGAGCTCGATCACGTGACCGTGTCAGAAATGTTGGGGATCATGCAGTAACCACCAGTCATCCACCACAGTGACTACTAGTCGTGGTGGTGAGTCGCGCGGGCCACGGCCCCATCACTCTGGCCAGGGCCCGGTGGCTGCAACCTGCGAGTGAGTGCCGTTTTTCCGACCAAGCCGACTCCACACCCTCCGTCGCCAAACCCCGGTCGAATCCCGCGGATCTGGCCATCCATGCCCCTAAGTAAGATCACAAGTAGCATCAGAAAAATACCACACGAACTGGCCCCACCAAGGAGCCCTGGATGGCCGTTCTGAGCTCTTCGGCCGAGGGGAACAGTCCCAGAGAGGCCCCGGAATCACGAGCACAATAGAGAAACAGCTTGGTAATTTCCCGTGGATGTCCATTTATCGATTGGCCAAGCAGCCTAGGGCTTCCGGCTACTCCACGATGGGTATCCTGGGGTGGCCTTCTCGGTTATCAGCCAGATCTTGGTAATTGCTTATGTAATCCGGAGAACCAGATCAGTTCGCTTTGTGGAAAATTTTCGATAGTGGGACAAGCCAGTCTAGCCATTATGACTGATATCGCCAACAAAATGGCGGCCACTAGCCTCAGTTCGTTACTTTCGCTTTCGAATGCCTATTTGCCTTCGTCGTACGATTTGAAGTTGGCTATTGACCACACAAAGCCAAATTTCAGCGGTACAGTTACTCTTGATTTGGTGAAAAATACCGATACCTCCAACGACTCAACTCCGTTCGAAATCAGCTTACATGCCAATAAATTGATTATCACTAAGGCAGTATTATCCGACGATAATGACAGCCACTCATTGAAAGTCACACATGACAGAGCTAACCAAGTGATTACTCTCAAATCAGAGACTCCCATCAAGAGTCCTAAATCCGTAACTATCAACTATTTCGGACAAATCAACAAGATTCAAACTTACAAGGATACCACTCGTGGTTTGTTTAAGACTAACTACCTTGACTCGGTTTCTGGAAGATCAGATAACTATATCTTAGCCACTCACTGTCAACCACATGGGGCCAGATTATTGTTCCCATTGATCGATGAAGTTCACTTCAAGGTGCCTATCAAGCTCACCATTGAGACCTCGCCTAAATTCCATGTCATTTCCAACGCTTTATTAACTGAAGATGAATCTAGGACTTCCATTTTTGAATTTGAACCTACCCCACCAATATCTCCTTCAGTTTTTGGGTTTGTTTTGGGAGACTTTGGCTATGTGGAAAGCTATGCAGGATCTACCAGAGTAAGAGTCTACAATGCGGTTGGTGATGCCACTCAAGGAGCATACGCATTGGAAGTATTGAAAACTTCTATCACCACGTTGGAAAAGCTACTCAACTTCAAATTCCCTTTGAACAAGATCGATCTCATTGGCTTACCATTTTTAAGTGATGGAGCTATGGAGAACTGGGGAATGATTACCGTCATTTGTGATCAAATCAAAATACAGGGTAAGGGCTCTCTCGAACAAAAGATTCAAATGCAAAAACTCATCGCTCATGAAGCTGTTCATCAATGGATTGGAAACTTGGTGACTTTTGACGACTACAGTAATCTTTGGTTAAATGAAGCTTTTGCGACATGGTTGGGCAATTATGTTGTACAAGTTGCAGACTTTGAAAAACAGCCCGAAAGCGTGTATGATATTCTGCAAATCGAGAGCTATGAATCCTACTTGGATGAGGATTGTTTGTTCGATGAGAATGGCCACATAATCCCTAGCATCCACCAATATCTTTCAAAAGTCGATACTGGTATAAACTCATCAACCGCTACCATTTTTGAAACCAAGTCATACGAAAAGGGGATTATCTTATTGAGAATGGTCTCGAATATCTTGCATATTGATGGTTCAAGCTCAGAGAATTTGTATCACGAGGATTACACTTTGATTTTAAAGGGCTTATCGAAAGTTCTTGAGACATATCAATTCAAATCTATCAAGGCTTTTGATATTTGGAACATTCTCAATGAGTTTACTTCAATTGATCTCCCAAGTTTTGTCCATTCATGGACTAGAAATCCAGGATTTCCATTAGTCAAGGTTAAAAGTAGCCCTGCCATGGATAAGATTATTTTTGAGCAACATACATATGTTTATGATGCAACTGCAGAACAGCTTAAATTAGAGGATCAACCATACCACGTCCCCTTATTGTTGAAGGTGGTTGACGATAATGGAGTAGTTAAGGTATTGAACGTCATCATGTCCGACAGAAGTTTAAAATTGGATATTCCAATTCATCAATTCATTAGTGTCAATAACAAGCGTGGAGGATATTATAGAACCTTATATTCCAGTGAAATTATCCAGAAGGCTATTGTACCCCAAATCAAAGAAAATAGATTATGCGCTCAAGATATAATCACTATCATTAATGACTACGGTAAAGTCTTGGGTACTTCCAACTCTACTAGCACTGAATTAATTGATTTCATCCTGGTAATCAATAGTTTGTCCCTGAAGAGCTGGAAGATAGATTACCATGTTTTGAAGGTCGCTCTTAATTATTTGGAAACTTTCAACAACATTCTCATGCATTTCAGTGAATACACCAAATTTGAAGAATGGCTCCAACAATTCATCTTAAGATTGTACAAAAAGGTCGGCAGATGGGAATCTTTGTCAAGCTTAAACAGAGAGAGCTCGCTAACTGAAGTCCAAGTTAGAAACTCCATCTTGCAATTTGGTATAAAGAATGTTGAGTTCCAGGAAATTGCAAAGAAGTTGACCAAAACGTTTTTGAATCCTGGAAGCAAAAACCAGTACATCCCCAAGGAATTGTTGTCTTCTATGTTCAACTTGTTTGTGTACAAGGCCAACCAGAAGGACTATAAGAGAGTTTTGGAACTCGTCAAGAACTCCAACAACTCATTATTGGACCACTCAAATGTCACTCAACACGAGTTGCAAACTATTGCACTTTCGTCGTTATCGTTTGCGACTGATGCCGAGCTTGTGCACAAAACGCTTAACTTCGTGATGACTAACATTGATTCCAAGATGATTGAGCTTGGATTGATTGGATTCCAATACAAGCCCAACAAGCAGGACAAGATCAAGCTTTTCCAATGGTACTCGTTGCACTACGATCAATGGGTTCGTAAGTCGTTAAGAAAGGGGTCTGATTGGTCCAAACAGATGGCAGCCACCGTGAAAAATATTTCCACCATGGTGTTGGGAGAAATCATGCAATACGATCCGGAACTCTTAGGCATGAAGGAAAAGTTCGTAAGGCAAAAAACAACCAGCTTACCCCCGCACGAATTGACTGAATTAGTCGAAACCCTCGAGGCGGAAAACTACGAAAAAGCCACTATTGGGGGCTTTTACCCTGAGTTGGTCGGGGCCTTGCCCCAGGCATGATACCGGCCGGAAGACGGAAAGCGGTGCCGTGACGTGCCAGGATGTCATGGACAAGAATTTGCCGGAATGTTACGATTGTCGAGGTGGGGCGATTGTTAGCTTTTAGGTGGACCGTTTTATTGTGACTCGGCATGAACATCGGGGTCGGAGTGTATATAGACGATATTTTCTCGAGATACATATTTAATAATTGTTCCGTTGTATGAATGGCTGGGACCGAAAATGTGCAGATGGGCCTAGCCCATTTGCGGCAACGGGTTTGCGCCTTACGGAGGCATGCAGCTCCGTCAAGGCAGCTGGCTATAGAGGTGAACTGAAAAGAATGCAGGTGTGGTGGGGGGCACAAGGACAGGGTCACATGACCCATTCGATTTCGGTATCGGATATGACGTGAAGAATCGAGGTGGCTAGCTGGTCCACATTGTCCTCTTGTCGTACGGGGGAGAGCCTGTGGGTCCGTGCGGTGGACATGGGCTCCACCGGCATGCCTGCGGCGGTGGGCAATGGCGGGATGAACAGCTCGTGGTAGGGGGGCGAGTTGGGGTTGTAGTTCAGGTAATTTTGATATTTTTCATAATTCTCCGCGGGCTCGGGGGTGGAAATTGGCTGGTAGGGCGAATTGGCCCTGTCCATGGGCCCAATTCTGGCAGAGCCGCTGGGACGTCTCTGTAGATTGGACACCTTTGCTGGTAATGAGTTTGCCCTGCCACGGAACATCAGCGTTGGTCTCAGGCCCAGGCTGGAGTCGGGGTATTTCACAGCCGAAAACTGCACCAACAGCGATGAGGAGCCTAGCAGCCGGATGGGTTTTTTCAGGGGCGAGCCAGTGCCTCCAGGGGACTTGCCCAACCATTTCTTGACTCTTTGCTCGTCCATGATCGCTGAGGCAGAAACCCTGGCTCCGGTTCCAATATATATCGTGGTGGGGGAGATGCGCACCGGTAATATTATGTAACTGATTACCTCCTCCCGATAGGGGTTGCGTCCTATGGCGAGTCCAATTGCCGTGCCTACGGCAGGCCCATAAAGGGGTGGTTTGTTGACCAACAATACGAGGCGTGGATGCACCTGTGGGGAGCTGTCACGGGCGATCAACCGACGTTATCCATTGTTGACGCTTCGTCTAAGGTTTGGGTTTCTGAGGCTGGTGCCAGCTGGTGCTGGTAGTGTAACCTCATGCCAGATGCTGTACGGTCTAAGTTGTGCCCTGGTGGAATTACTGAGGCTAGGTGTGGCCATACATGCTAGTTATGCGTGGTCTACAATAGCCAGCCGATTGATGTAGCCGTGGTCTTGATATCGGTTGATCAGTGGTGCCAACTTTCCAGGCAGGGAGTGTCACTAAGCGAATTGCGTCGCGGCCAGGAGTCGCTAGGAGTCACCGTGTTGCGGGTTCGTAGGCCAGTGCGCTGGCAGGAGTCGCACCTAGGCGCGGTGCGCCAGATCTTCATCGTCCACTGCAACGTCGTCAGGCGAAACTGTGATGGCCCAGTGCGAGACGTGCCAGTGCCAGACGTGCCAGCGCCCAGATTGCCGTTGACCTGCACTGCCTGGAGATGGTCTGGCCAGGGGGTAGATCCAGGCTCGTTCAGGCATGACGTGGGGTCCATTTTCTACTTCCGGCCACCTCTACTTCATCGTTCTCGCCTTTCTGCACTTCTGGACCTACAATCCATCCATTCTGGGCATTGGTTCCTTCCATCTATTCTGGACTTTGGCTACCTCCATCCATTCTGGCCATTCGCTACTTCCTTCAAATTTCGCCTTCCTGCCTCTGGCCTCGGCTCTGGTTCGCCATTCTGGCTCGGCCTCCGCCATTCTCAGGTCCTACACTCCATTGCCTCAACGTGCATTAACTAATCTATAATATCATGGCGCTGGCGCTGCCTGGCGGCCGTCGCCTGCCTTGGGGGGATAGTCGCCGATGTCGGTGCCGCTGATGGACTCACACGTACACCATTGATGTCTGGGCACGGGATCCATGGCCCTGGGAATGTGCAAGCCACATCCGATCCAGGTAGTGTTTTCTATGGTTAGTCGGCCGTGGCCATTGAACGCATCCGATACGTACGACAAGCAGAGCAGGTGCTGGGTCTGCACATGGTAAGATAAGAGTGGTGAAAGATCGCCAGTTTGATCCCTGGTGATAACTGGGCCGGGCCAGTGTGCAGGAAAATTGCGTGATACCACAACCAACTGACCTTTGGTGCCACAACCATGTCACCACGCTCACTTGGCAGACTGCACCTCGGCGTTCTCCTTCAATTGCTCGTCTATGTCCAAGTTCTCTTGAATGTCCCACAATTGCGAGTACAACGAGTTGTCCTGGGAAAGTAATTCGTAGTGGCTGCCCTCCTCCTGGACATGGCCCTTGTTCAACACAATGATCTTGTCGGCATCGGCAATCGTCCGCAACCGGTGCGCAATTGAGATGTTGGTGTTCTTTCCCTCCTTGAACACCTGTCTGATGGTGCGCAAAAGCGACTGCTCAGTATGGGTGTCCAACGCAGACGTAGCCTCGTCGAAAAACGTGATGGGGGCCTGTTTAAGCAAAAGCCGGGCAATAGCCAACCTCTGCTTCTCTCCTCCCGAAATCATCATTCCTCTCTCTCCCACCATAGTGTTGACCCCCTCGGGTAAATCCTCGATCAACTTGGTCAATTGCACCTTTTCTATCATGTCTTTGATCTCCTCGTCACTGGAGTCCAAACGGCCATACCTTATGTTCTCGAGAATCGACTCGTTGAACAAGGGCGTTTCTTGGGGCACAATTCCAATGGCCTTACGCAAGGACTCCACAGTCACCTTACTAATATCTTGCCCGTCAATCAAGATGCGTCCCTTATCCACATCGTAAAATCTGAATGCCAACCTCAAGATGGTGGATTTCCCGCTCCCCGAGGGTCCCACAATGGCTACCTTCTCCCCTGCTGGGATCGTGAAACTGGCATTCTGTAAGATAGGTCTGTCTGGATGGTAGCCAAAACTAACATTCTCGAACCTTATCTCTGGGGGAATTTCCGAATTCTTCAACACAAGCGGCTTGGCACCAGGTGCATCTTTGATCTTGACCTCGTAGTTTTGCAATTGGAATAAGTTTTCCATGTCCAACAATGACTGTTTCAATTCACGATACACAGACCCCAAAAAATTCAAGGGGACACTCAACTGGAAAACCAACTGGTTAATAAGCACCAAGTCACCCACAGTCAAGGCTCCGCTAGCCACTCCTTGACATCCCATGTACATCATTGCCGTCAATGCACTGGTGAAAATTAAATTTTGACCAGCATTTAAATAAGCGAGAGAAGTGGCCACCTTGATCGATGCGTTCTGGTAGTTGGTGAGGGCACTCTCGTATTTGGAAGCTTGAAAAGCTTCGTTGTTGAAGTACTTAACGGATTCGTAGTTTATCAAAGAGTCCAATGCCACAGATGCAGCTTGGTTATCGGCATTGTTGGCCTGTCTTCTGAAGCCCGTTCTCCACGCGGTAGTCTTGATGGTGAAAATCGAATAAGCCAACATGGTAAAGAAAGTCATGGCAGCAAACGACAAGCCATAGTTGTAGGTCAAGATCCCACACACCACTGTGATTTCAAACGAGATCGGAATAATATGGAACACCATGGCACTTAAAACGTAACTGATACCTTTTGTACCACGATCAATTGCCCTGGTTAATCCACCCGTTTGTCTCGACAAATGGAAATGAAGATCCATATTGAGAAGGTGCTTGAAAGTGTTCTGGGCCACTCTTTTGATAGCACTCTGAGCCACAGAAGCGAAGACAGCGTTTCTCAATTCTCCGAACAAGACGGAACCAAAACGGGCACCACCGTAGGCTAAGATCAAAGACCCAATGACAGTTCCAATGGTGCCCAACTGACTGGTCCAATCCACGTTCATTTCATCCACAATCAGCTTGAAAAAAAATGGCACTTGTACATTCAAGAGCTTGGACGCAATCAACAACGAGAATGCAACGAGCACCCTGATCTTGAACCGTGGATTGTTCTTGGGCCAGATGGTGGCAAACAATGACTTCATCATTTTGGTTTCGGAGGTGGAGATCTTCCTGCCTAGCAAGTAAGACGAAGAGTCGGTTTTGGACGGTTCCTCGGCGCTCCTCACCGACGAGGCACGGAACAGCCTGATGAAGGTCAAGCCTGGCTTGGTATTGAACAGAATTGCCTGCTTCGTGAATGAAACTGGACTTGGCCAGACAATTTTGCCTCCAGATCGGATTGGCACTGGTCTAGAGACCGCAGTGGACCACGATCTTTTTGCTATAGAGAGCCATTGCCGTGATGGCTGTACCATCATGGGCCGTTTAAACATCATACTGGGTAAGATGAAGCGTGGAGGGAGGTCTAGAGGCTCTGTAGTTGAATCAGAGCTGCGGTGCCACTCGAGGTATGGCTAGTGGTTACTGATATGAGTGCTGGTCACGTGCAACAGTGTTTGCGACAATCTAGCGGGTCGGTAACCTGTAAGTTTAACCACCTCGGTCTACAGTTACCAGTCAGCCGGATCCGACACGGACCATACATTTACTATTAGTCTATTTATGGCCAAGCTCGGTCAACGATTCTTGAAGAGCAGCAGTAAGCTTGTCAACGTGACCCTCGTAAACAGAGAAGCCCATGTGGCCCACTCTAAAGTACTTGCCCACCAAAGCCTTGTGAATACCACCAGCCACAGTGAAGCCCTTCTTGGACAAGGCACCAAGAAGATCAGGCGCAGCAACGCCTTCAGGAAGGTAGACGGCAGTCAAGCCGTGGGCAGCAACCTCGTGGTTGACGGGGAGGATCTTCAATCCCAACTTTTCCACCGAGGACTTGAATTGGGAAGACACTTGCTCGTGCTTGGCGAATCTCTGGTCCAAGGTTTCAGCCAAAATCTGGTCCAATGATACCTTCAATGCGGTGATGGTCTGGACGGCAGGAGTGGCGAAGTAGGCACCGTTGCCGCTTTCGTAGGCCTTCATGATGGGAGTCCATCTCTTCAACGAGGCGAAGAAGGTAGATTCCTTTCTTGCCAAAGCCTTGGCCACAGCTCTGCCGGAAGCGAAGAAGATCGACAAGCCTGCAGGGACACCAATGGCCTTCTGGGAGGCAGTCAACGCAAAATCAACACCCCACTTGTCGAACTCCAAGTCCTCTACTCCGATGGAACAGACACCATCCACGATGATCAATGTTTCGGGAGACTCCTTCTTGACGATCTCGGAAATAGCCTTGACGTCGCTGACAACAGAAGTGGAGGTATCCACGTGGGTGATGGTGATGGCAGAGTACTTTTCTGACTTCAACTTGTCAGTAATGGTCTTCAAAGGAACCACGTCACCAACCTCAGCAGTGACCACGTCAACGTCGGCTCCGTACACCTTCAAACACTCGGCAAAAGAGTCAGAGAAGAATCCGGTGGACAACACCAACACCTTGTCGCCAGGACTGACCAAGTTGGCACTGGCAACGTCCCAACCCAAAGTTCCTGAACCGGCCAAGACGTAGGGTTGGGCCTCGGCATCTTCAGACTTGAACAACTTTCTCAAGTTCTTCAACACCGATTGGAAAGTGGCCACGAATTCTGGCGAAGTATGGGCCTGGGAAGGAGTGGCCATAGCTCCGAGAACTTCATCCGAAAATTCAATTGGACCAGGAATCATGGTCAATTTGTGGGGGGGTTGCTTGTAGCTGGAAGACATGGCGGAGACTATACTAAAACGCTTTGTGGAGATACTTTGGAGCAATTGACGACGAACAGGTAATTTGAATGCTGTTCTGATCATGTACATGGAAAACCTCACTAACACTTTTTCTGTTTTATATTGCTGACCCCAGTCTCTGGAGATATCCGAACTACCGATATGACCAATCGGGAAATATTGCCTATTCTGGCTATCATGTGATCCGCTAATCAGCATTGGTTTGTGAGTCAGGACAAACCCCGTGGAGATGGCTAGGCCGATGGTCAGATCACCAGCTAGGGGTGTATGATGGCTCAGGCGTGACTAATGGCTAAGACCTGCCTTGGATGGCCCTTGATAGTGTCTCCATCTTCGGAGTGAATGTGTGTGAAGGTTGACGGAGTAGGAAGTCATATCCAGGCTATGGCACACGTAGTACACGACTACCTAAAGACCTTACCCTCATAGCTAAGGGTACCTCTCCACCTGAACAGAGCCCATTTCGTAAATTACAGTCGGGACTCCGACCTCATTTCGTAAATTGCAACTCGTATTTGTGGTCGCATAATTTTGCAACTACAACTATTTACGTCTGTACTCTTCTCAAACCAAGCCTGAACAGTTAAATAGCTCTGTCAAACAGAGACATCCTTCAGTAAAGAAGCCAACATTAATATCCTCCTATGTCAGGAAAACGCAACGTACTCGTTATAGGTGCGTCTCCTACTTTTCTTTACATTTCCTACGCCCTTGTGAACGCAGAGTGCAATGTACACTTCTTCCCATTTGCAAGCACACCCGACGGGCGCGGTCAAAATAGCTACAGGATCTACCAGGGCGATCAAGTATTCCAGTTCTCCCCTACTCGGAACATTAGTGATTTCAACGATTTTAATCAATTGCTTGCCGAAAACGAATCGCAAAATTTCAAATACGACTACTTGTTTATGAATGCAAAAATAATTTCTTTCTTCGGAGGAAAGTTCAAGATTCTAAAGAAGTGCTTAAATAGCGGCTGCTTGATATTCTTTGATACCACTGGTCCCTACCTTGACGTAGATCAGTATCGAGGAAAGTTTTTCAATATGGTGGTTTTAGGATTGTTTTCAACCATCGATTGTAGAATGGTCAAACCAAGGGTGTATCAGACACTTATTAACGATGGAATTGAAGTTTGTGTAAATAGCTTTTGCTTAAGAAAGAAGGCTCAGGAGTGCTTAGACCTTAGGGGAAAGGACGGAGAAGCTATGGCGTTCATACAAAAGGCGTACAATGCTGTGCGTGGGTTTGAAAAGTTTATGGTCTTACGGGGTGGATCACGGTTAACTTTTACAAGAAAGATTTGGGATAACACAACTATGCAAATTTGTTTCTACACCTTATCTGTGGCTTACGAGGAACCTGATATCACTCGGCTCCTCAAAAATAAAGTGGCTGCCCCTGCTATGAAACGTATCTTTCAAGAGTTATGGGAAGTGGGTAAAAGTTTCGAGAAATATTTGATGCGATACGCAGAACCGGAAGAGTATTTTGAGCACTTGGAGCAGTCTGAAAAACATAAGGTCAAGTTGCGTACGCAAGTTGCTAACTCAAAAACTTATCTTCCAAAGTTCCTCACTTCGAATAAAGTCTTTTACGATTTCAGTCAGGGTTTGGAACTTGATGTCGGTGAAGTTATGGCAGCAGTCCTAGAGATTGCAAAGAAATTTAATGTTAAATGTGCATTTATCGAATCGGTTGCAAATATGATGGTACAAATGATACGCTTAAGAGACCAGGTTATAAGACAAGGGAGAACTACGCCGAGAACACTTTTTCAAACAAAATTCAATAAAAATGAATTTTTGCGAATTGACCTGGTTCGCGGAATACCTCCATCCAAAAATATGATGAATTACCCACCTTTCTATCCGAAACCCAAACCCACTCCACCAACTCAAACTAGTGGCAGCTTTGCACCAGTAAACACAACAGATTTAGACTCGAACAGTGTTAATTCTAGAAAAAGAGGACGAGAGGAACCCACTTATGGGGAAGATCAACTTTGCGACACACAGGAGCTAGCATTGCAGACTAGCAACAAACCACAGCTTGAGAAACTGTTACCAGCTGTAAATATTCTAGAGAATGGGCGTGGTCCAGGAGGTCCATCTATGCTTTCACCACCAAATTTGAGGAATGCTGCAACACCAAGTATTGCACCCACGCCAATTTTGCCAGGGGCAGCGTCAATTTTGTCAAAGCCAGCCCCATTCGGCCCACTGCCTACGCTACCTCCACCATTAATGATTACAGGACGCCCTAGCTTAGAGATCAATAAGCTCCACCCATTGCAACCTCCCTATCCTATTCCTCCTTCGCTCAGCAGTTCAGTTCTCAGAGACGGTTTCGGAAACACCTTTTTATACTCTCCAAATGGATATATCACCCCAATGGGTGCAATTCCAGCCCCAAATGGCTATCCACCGTTAATAAGATGTCCTCCAGGGCCTATTCCAATTTGCCATGTTCCTGCTCCTCCTCCACATGATAAAGTGCGGGAAACACAGATGCAAGTTGATACACGTTTGGGGTCAAATCAAGCAAACAGCCACAGGCATATCAATACTGCAGCCAAGACTATGGTTCAGAGTAGCAATAGAATACGTAGTAATTTGCAGTGGAAGAATAAATATAAATAGTTGCAGCCATAAGTCACCTGACTAGACCCGCGAGATGATATTTATTTGTAGGCATCGCAGTAGATGCACCAAGACAAGATGTCACAATCTAATACGACCGCCTCAACTTTCGACGAGGTCCAGGAAGAGAGGTTGAAAGCTTTTCTAGAAGAAAAAGAGCAGTTCATAAAGCTTAGCAATGACACATACAATTCCGTACAGTCTCAGGACGAGTCCATGAGGGGGTTGAATAAACCTGTTTTGATAGGGAAGAATGATTCCATGAAGAAAAGAGTAGAGCAAATCTACGATGAGCTAGAAAGAGGCCAAGTGTTGGTTGCTGCGAGATCGAGTAGCATATCCAAGATGATTTCGGTGGTTGAGATAGTTAAAAAGAAAGCAGGCGTGGTGGTGCAATATAATAAGGTGAGCAAGTACAATTCCAATATCAATCCGAACAACAACCAAGTAATACAGAAGACGCCCGAGGAGGAGGCTCTCGAGCAGATACGAGGTAGGAAAGTGTTCAATTTGCAGGTGATGTATATACTATTGTCTAAAAAAGAGTTAGACCTGAATATGACTGGCTGGACGATCCAGAAAATATAACACAATTGACGTTTCTTTGACCAGAAGCAACTACCATAGACAGACCCTGTAGAATTGAATCCTCCATCACCTGATTCATGGCCAGCTTCCTGTAGATAGCACCATGGACCGGGATTTGGTCACGTGAAAAAGTCAACCAATTAGAACGCTAAAAAATTGTAGTGAAAAAACAGTGAGAAAGTCGTAAGATCTTGGAGATAGAAGTGTTGACACCTTTAAACAAGTTCCTCATAACATAATACATTCATAATGGCTTTAGACGCAGAAAACTTCAAGTTTGAGACTCCTCAATTCGACGCCAGATTCCCATACCAAAACCAAACCAAGCACTGTGCTCAATCATACATTGACTACCACAAGTGTGTTTCTGTCAAGGGTGAAGACTTCGAACCATGCAAGGTCTTCTTCAAGACTTTCACCTCATTGTGTCCAGTCGACTGGGTTGAAAGATGGGACGACCAAAGAGCCGCAGGTAAGTTTCCAGTTAACATGGATGCTTAGGTAGCATAGATTTATTAGTCTAATAAATGTACAATTGAACGAACTAGGGTGCTAGTGACCAAGTAAGTGGTGAAAATTCCGGGGATGTTAGTGGATGTGTAATAGCTACGGGAATACGGGCCAAAGGATCACAGCACGATACTCGAGGTTCACGGGCACAGTCAAGTGCGGTGCAATGCATGCGAATGAACGAAATCTACAGATGCCTCGCAACCATTGGAATAGTGCCAGTGAAGGATGTGTGAGGTCTACCAGAACTCCTCTTCCACCCAGTTTTCATTTCTGAACTCGTTTGAGCTGGCATTGATGTTATTGTCTGTGAACAAATCACCGTAAGGATCGGCTCTAGTTTTCTTTTCCAGCTCGTACTGTTTTCTGAGTTCGTTGGACTCTCTGTCCATTCTCTTTCTCTCGTTCTGGATGTCACGTACCAATTGCTGTTGTTCCTGAATGAAGTCCTCGGTGGGCTTTTCGGTTTTCGACTTGTTGAGCCTGTTGATGATCATGTTGTCTTTCTTAGTGACATGGACCCGCTTGACGAGCTTGGGGTTCTTGAAAGTCACGGTTCCGATGTCCATGGATCCATCGGTATGCAAGTTTTCCACGGGGGTGTAGATGACGGTGATGTTGTTGAGCTTGCTGGCCTTGATGGAGTTGGCCTTAGTGAGCTGGGCCAACTGTTCCAAGAGATTGGCGTCGATCGTGAAGCTGTCAAACGACTTGTACGACGCCAACTCTTCCTTGGTCAACTGGAGGTAGAGATGGGCCGACGAGTAGTTGTCTACATGGAACCAGATGTTTTTTGGGTGGGAGTGTTTGATGAGCGGGTCGTTTTCCACCTTGTCCCTTCCCATGTAGATGGTGGCATCCTGGAAGTCGTTGACTGGAGTTTTGAAGTAGTAGACCATGGCGATGACCTGCGACACAAAAGTTGTGTTTCGGAAGTGCGAGACCAGATTGGAATATAGACAATAGAAACACACTCCAAGGATTACAAGGCCTAGGAAGGGACTCCAACTAGTAAAGGGACACCTCTAGTGGCTACAAGGCACTATAGGCCAGTATGATGACGAGCACAGTCCAACGCTGACCATCGGTGATGTGGCTGGCTGGTGCTACCAGATAGGCCGCTACCACATAGTGTGCGATTGGCAAGCACCAGCGGAACCACCAGTAGCTGGCAAATGACACGACACGACCAGAACCATACCAGACTACAGTTGTGAGCGTTTCAGCAAAGCTAGCAGGCCCGCCGCACCACGGCCTCCTGCCGTGTGCGCTGGTGCCCCTTTTGTTTGGGCTCAGAATGGGTCTCCTGTTCGTGTTTCACCACGACGCATATCCACTCCTCGGCTAAACATCCTGCACCCAACCAGGGGCCGCACTAAAAATCGGTGCGCTGGTTGTCCCCCTTACGCGCGCCAAAACAATTCTACATCCATACATCTGGGAATTACTGTATTTGTATAAAAGTTATCGTTTCCTCAGATTCTTGGTAGCCCCAACTAGACATTCCTTTATTGAGACCTTTGCAAGACCGGTTATAGCGTAGCACACATTCCTTATCGGGCCACCCCAACTACCTACATTCCTTTATCCTTTCCTACTACTTACACTCTTTATCCGCCCTTCTTCGCATCTATAACACGGTCTTCCTCGTCCACCCGTCTCGTCACAGCCAATCCTACTATCAACTCAGCTCCCAGTCAATCCGATTATACCCCCACCATGATTGACTACGAATCACTCCTCGAGTTCGAAGAATCCCTTCGCTCCTCCTCCCTCACAGGCAGTCTCATTCTCTTGAACAACTTGGAGCTCAAGATCGAATGTGCCCGTCTGGCGTCCTTGTCGGACGACGTCTGCCTCAGCGCCTTGCCCGAGTTCACCAACGAGGACATGGACCAGCTCTACTCCAACTACCGTATCTCCGATGACGAATTCAACACATGCTCCAAATGCGGACGCTCGTTGGAGCTGGAAGAATTGTACCAGTCTTGCTGCAAGGCCTTTGTCAAAAACAGCTCCTCCATATCCTCCAAATTGGAGGCCTCCTTCTGGTTGGCCTTCATCAACAACCCTACCAGAACCATCAACACCTTGCCTCACTACACCGAATTCTTGTGTTTACAGCAAGGGGTTCCCAACCAGTTAAGGTCTAAGGTATGGGAGAAGTTGTTTTTGCTCAACACCAACGAAATCCCCCAGGCATCCATGTTGGTATACAACAACTTCCAGCACTCATACAATTCGGAAATCTCCGACCAAATAAGCAAGGATTTGAACAGAACCTTTCCAACAGTTAACTTTTTCAAGAAGGAGGATACTATCCAGAACTTGTCCACAATTCTCAATGTTTACGCTAACTACGATGCCGAGTTGGGTTACTGTCAGGGTCTCTTATTCTTGGTAGGTGTCTTGTACTACCACTTCCACGGCAACAGTGAATTGACATTCCATTGTTTGATCACAATCATGGAATCTGAAGTTGAACTCCATGATATCTTCACCGCTCCAACCATGTCAGACACTTTGAACTTGTGGCACAATGAATTTTTGGACGTGTTAAAGGCCACTGACAAAGAATTGCATGATCACTTGACTTCCTTCGTAGAATTGCAAGTTTTCCTTTACCAATGGTGGTTGTCATTTATGTCAAGTCACTCACCTGACTTGTCCATTGTTAACAGAGTAATGGACTTCTGCATTATTCAAGGCTGGAAGACAGGTTTGTTCAAGATTTCCTTGGGTTTATTGGTCATTAACAAGCCGATCATCATGAGTCTTGACAAGGGTGACGAAGAGGTCATCTACCAGCATTTATTGAATGAATCAAAGTGGGGTAATGTTATCAACGACCTTGATTTGTTCTTCGGTGATTTGTTATTGAAGTGGGATGAATCCTTATTTAT
Organism: Suhomyces tanzawaensis NRRL Y-17324; assembly: GCF_001661415.1. Classification (NCBI taxonomy): domain Eukaryota; kingdom Fungi; phylum Ascomycota; class Pichiomycetes; order Serinales; family Debaryomycetaceae; genus Suhomyces; species Suhomyces tanzawaensis. Next base: position 304,374 of record NW_017963642.1, read on the forward strand.
CAATGAATATCAAGCACCTGTTCCACAATCTGCACACCAATCGAACGAAGAAAAGAGTTCATCCTTAGTGGGAAGATTCAAGAAGTTCTCGATGAACTTGTCGGGCTCTTCAGGAAACACATCATCCTCGTCGTCACAGATCTCCACAAGAGAAAGGTCGGATAGCTCAGATAGTGGAAGTCAAAACAACCAATCTAGTTTGTCGATTTTCTCGCATTCTAGAACCGGTCAAAACTCCAACAATCACAATAACGAGTTGGAGTCTATCTACTCCGATATAAGTGAGGTCAGTAGCAATGAGCCAGGGAAGTCGTTCGCCGACTACTTGAAGTTGCCATACTTGACGAAGAGAATGTCCGATGAAACCAATGATACCCACTTGACAACCTCCAACCAATTAATGGTCGAAAACCACACTTTGAAGGCGTTGTTGAAGAAAGCTTACACAATGATCGACCAAGACCTGTTGGAGGCCGCCACCTTGAAGAATGAAATCTCTAAAATCGTTGATGTTGCACAATGTTGATCGTAAGGTAATAGAGCTTCGTATATAGAGATAATGTTTGAATGAATACCAAGATACCAAACCCGGAGGGCAGATTACACCCCAGGAGGAGACCCTTCCAAAAAGATTAGAGATTCACCATTTTTGCACGTAAAATACTTGAGAAATAGGAGATTAAGGACCCACCATAGCAAAGGTATACCCCATAGTAATCCCCCTTTCTTCCCCTGTAGTGGTGTAGGGACTAACTCTCAATCTACCAGCAACTTCTTATGTCCGGGTAACCCGCGCTCACAAAAATTTTCGTGTTGGTGGCCAAACCGTAGGCGCCCTCTACATAGCCAGATCATACCTGATACAACATTCTTCATAGTATTGTAGACTACTGATTAGATCTATTATACGTTTCATTGCATTAGCTCAATCATTGAGTGGATTATCAACAAACTCAATCGGATTACCTTCATCTACATTAAACTGGAGGTCAATTGTCATCAACCAATCCGACACCACAAGAGTTTGAATAGTTCCATATAAGAATTGAATTGTCCTACCCGGCATTCCCCTTCATTTCCGATATTCCCCACTAAATCGTGTCTTCATCAGCCAGTAATAGCCCAAAGGGCCAAGAAGCACCTGAACTATCAATCGTATCCCCAGAAGTATTAGCTAGTCAAATTGAGCCACAAGCAGCCACAGAACAAGAATCAGACTACCAAATTGAGGATTTAGAATTAACCAAGGTTGTCATTACTCAAATATCTATCCTTTTAACCACATTAACGGAAAAGAATTTAACCTCCCATTTTAAACAAGTTAAGTTCATCCTAGCTAAACAAGCAAACAATCCTATTGTTGTCAATAACTATTTTGAGAAGCTAGTCAATTATCTTAGATTCACAGACTTTTCATCCACCAGTCCTCGCACATTAATAGAGGAATATTTCAGAAAAGAGGTTGATTATCTTGCTAACGATCTTCAATATTTGGACTTGCTAATTGTTCACTTATCAGTATTATTTGAGAATAAGAAAGTTTCCGTTGCTGATTTCATTAACAGATTCGACTTTGACTTAATCGTTTCTTTCATTTTCCTTATTCAGTTTCAAGCATCTGACCCTGAAGGAGCAAAAAGTTTTATCAAGCACAATTCACTCCGAGTTTTAGCTATTGTCAAGCAACGTCAATTTCCAAAAAGTTACAATTGGGTTTTACTTTTGGATAATATATTAAACACTCCATTTTTCCCATTCATCAACAAGCTATTGACTCTAAGCTATTTAAAGGCTTTCAGAAGAGATATTGAACCAGTAAACCGCTTTTACTTAAACATATTAGATATGTCATTCAAAGATTTATTACTTGAAATAGGCCCTGAGAGCTTATTGCCAGAGAAGTTGCTTCCAAGTTTATTGCAGATAAAGCCAAATGAGATCGACCAAAGCATTGCATTGATTTTGTCAGAAATATTAATTTCTGGATCCCAAGGCTTGTCTGGATTGTCAATTTCGAACAATTTACCTGAAGCCAATGCTAAAGGAGCTCAATTACAAGCATGTTTACGTTCTTTGGACCAACAAGGTAAATTCTCGATCAAATGGTACCAGGTCTTCTCAATTGTTCACGAGAATCTCTTTGAGTCATCCCAAAGAAATGTCCAACCGACAATGGCAAGCATTACCCAGTTTTTGTCTTCGTTAGACTACGATGTTGAAATTATAGACATTTTCTTAAGTTACGACTGGTGGTTTAGTAAAACTTTGTTATACATTTTGCATACTATGGATCCACAACAAGGTGGGTATGATATCTCAAACTCCAAGAACTTAAATTATTGTTTTGACAGTGAGAAAACATCAACTCAGCCACCTCCTGGGGCACCTCCAAGACGTAACATTTTGAAATTCATAAACGTGGGTAAGTTGGAACTTCAAGTAATAACCAATATCCAAAGACAACAGCAGGAACAACCTCCTCTTCAAGAGCAAGACCCGGAACGTAAACTCAATCTTTTCTTGACCCAAATTTTCGAGCATGACTATCGTGTATTCCCAGAATATCTACTTGTTGCCGCTTCAACATTTACTGAAAAGACTCCATTTATCCGTGACTTAATTGACACTTTATTCAATTTGTTAATGGATAGCGATAATGCGCATCTCGTGGAAGTTCTTAACATGTTCAAGGAATTAGACATTCAATTGGTTATCACTAAGTTACTTGACTATTTTGCTTTGAGACAGAATGTTGAGTCCATCTTCAAGATAGCGTCCTATTCCTCAAAAGTTGGTTTACTTGGCGCTGTTTTGGCCAGAACTTGGACATTGGATTTGAAGCTCGCTGTTAAGTTTCTTGTTGAATCTTCCTTGTATGATATTGATTACAAGTCTGTTGTTGAGGCAAAAATCAAGGATCAACAACAAAGGGCCTTGTTTTATCCATCATTGTTGGAAGCTTTGGATGAGAGGGCACAGAAGGACTACGAGAAGAGTCAACAGGTTCTTTCAGGAGCAGTACAACTGCCTCCAGAACATTATAAATCTTTGAAGATTCCTGTTGTTTACTACTTGTTGGAAAAGTTGAAATCGAGCAAAGGGTTAGTTGACTCCGAGAAGTTAAAGAATCTACAATTATTATTGTTAACGACTTACCCAAGATTGATTAACTTCGGCAATGGCCATGATGAAGCTATTTTGCTTAATACGGAAGTTTCTAACTTCTTTCCACCAAATGTCGAGCAAGAAATGAAGTCCTACTACTCCAAAATGTACAATAAGGAAGTTGAAATCAAGGACATTGTGGACATGCTTATTGATATGAAAGGAAGTGATAACGCACACAAGCAAGACGTTTTCGCATGTATGATTCATTCATTACTTGATGAGTACAAGTTCTTTTCAGAGTACCCATTGTCTGCCTTGGCATCTACCTCCCTCTTATTTGGTGCATTATTAGAAAAGGACTTGATTCAAGGCACAACCTTGACTGTTGCGTTGAACTTCATCTGGGAATCCTGTAACCAGCCCCAAGACTCCCACTTATTCAAATTTGCTGTACAATCTTTGTACAATTTCAAGTCCAGATTGCATGAGTACCCAATGTACTGTAAACACTTGTTGGAGTGCCGTTCCATTTCAGCTCATGCAAAGATGTATCAAATTGTTAAAGATGCTTCAAACGGAATTCCTTGTAATGGCCAGACTATTACTCCAATCCCCGAATCCGGTCCTAGATACCAGTCTATTACTGTTACTGATAGAACAGTTGGCTTCTTCAAACAAGAAGAGCCAACCGAGGCAGTATCTGATAAATTGTTATTCTTTGTTAACAATATGACTGAGGATAAATTGAAGGTTTCAGAAATCAAAGAGCTATTGGCTGAGAAGTATTTTGCATGGTTTGCAGACTATTTAGTTGCAGACAGAGCTAAGGCGGAGCCAAACAATCATGATTTGTATGCAAACTTGGTCAAAGGTTTTGACAACGCCATTTTCTTCGAATACATCTTGAATGTGTCATTAAAAGAAGTCGAGCGTTTGATTAGGAATTTTAAGGACAGTTCCACAGAAAGAAACCAATTGAAGAACTTGGGAGCTTGGCTTGGTAAGATTACTCTTGCCAATGATAAACCATTGAGAAGAGACCAGATTGCCTTGAAATTTTTACTTGTTGAGGCATTTGACTTTAAATCTTTGCATTTAATTATTCCATTTGTATGCAAGATTTTAGATCAAGTTCAATACTCCAAAATTTTCCGTCCACCAAACCCATGGGTTCTTGGAATCATTAAAGTTTTGGTAGAGCTTTACGAATGTGCTGACTTGAAGCTTAACTTGAAGTTCGAGGTTGAGGTGTTGTTGAATACTCTTGGTTTGAAGATTAAAGATATAGAGTCTTCTACATTGATCAGATCGCACAACTCGAACCCAACGGCTTTAGCAGCTATGTTTGGTATCCATCCGGAAACTGTGACCTTGGCTAATGATATTTCAAGATTAGCTTTAGAGACATCCGAACCAATGGATGCTGCTCGTGCTGGAATTGCATCTAGGCAACACTTTGGCCAAGAGCCATTGCAGTCTCAAGTTCAGGCACAAGCACAAGCGCAGGCAGCACAAGCACAGGCACAAGCACAGGCCCAAGCCCAAGCCCAAGCACAGGCCCAACAAGCACAACATCCCCCAGGCCCAACCCCAGGCCAGCCAGCCCAAGTTGGGGAACAATCTCTTGATACTTCTTTCAGTACTTTGCTTGGAAACAGTGTTTTCACCCAGCATGCTAATTTGAGAAGAGCATTCCAGGCATCTTTGACAAGAGCAGTGAGAGAATGCGCAGTTCCAATTTTGACTAGAGTATCGGAAGCTGTTCTTACTACAACTGAGGCACTTATAAAGAAGGATTTTGCTACTGAAAGAGATGTGACCAAGTTCTGCAAGAGTTACCAAAATATGGCACAACAATTATCGCATATTATGGTTCTTTCAAGTGGAAGGAAGCTTTTGGCTGAAACCATCGAAGCTACAATGCTTCAATTGTTAGGTAGCAACGATTTTCCTGTTGCAGAATTGAATGCCGCTATTCAGGCAAATGTTGGATTATGTGTTGACATAGTTGACAGAATAGCGTCTGATAACATCAGTGAATTAATTGATAAGAAGATGCAAACCCACGTCCTTGCTAGAGAGCAGCACAATTCGAATGAGCCATTCGTAGCTGAAGGTTCTTCTGATTACGCATTGAGATTGCCAGAACCTTTAGGATTGAATGCGGATGGTCTTGGTCCAAATCAATTGAAGATTTATGAAAATTTTGGTGCTAACGCTGCTGGTGTAAAGGTTGAACAGCCTCCAGCTCCAATCGAGACTGTGGCACCTGTTGCAGCACAAATTCCTCTTGTTCCTGAAGAAGTGATTCCTCTTGAACAACTTTTCGGTGCGTTTACTCAACACTGTGAAAAGGCAATTCTGTTATTGTCAGAAGTTTCCGAAACCAAGTTGTCAAGTCTTAGCCCTACTCATCCAATCATGACAACTTTGTCCCAGGTGTTGTCAATCGCGCAAAGTAATGCCTTGAAGTATCCAGAGTTGTTATTGAAAGCAGCACAATATGCTGTCAATTGTCTTTTTACTCAGGCTCACGAAAATCCTATGAGTAATGAAATTTATGTGGTAGTATTAGACAAATTGTGTGAATACTCACCCTCAACAGCAAAAGATGTTACTTGGTGGCTTGTTCATTCCTCAGACCAGCGTAAGTTTAACATGCCTGTTATATTCTCTTTGTTGAAAGTCCAATTGGTCCAATCTACGAAATTGGATTCTTCTATTAGCAAATTGATTGTTGAATCAAACAATCCAGTTGTTGTCAAGTTTGCTGCTGGGTTGTTGATCAATGTATTCACATCGGAGGAGTTACGTCCAATTGCCCTTAGATCTGAATTTGGACTTACGTTAGATGCTTTAGCTAAATTCACTGGGGGTGACTCAAATGATGATCTTAAGCAAGCTACATTAGCCCGTGATAATTTGTTTGAGTTGTTGAAAAACACCACTCTTCCCGCTACGAATCAATTATATGTCCAATTGGGTTATGTGTTTGCTGAATGGGTTAAGCTCTTAACTCATGGTGAAAAGTCAGATGACTTGCAAGATCAATTTATTCAAGGATTATTAGAAACTGAGATTTTGACTAATCCAGAATATTTCCAAGTTTTCTTCAAAGCTGCAATTGAAATTTCTGTCACCTCTTTTGGGGCTGAACACGAAGTTAGGACTAGAACCCAACATGAAACTTATTTGGCTGTTGATACATTGGCTATGTTGATAGTGAAGATTATCTTGAAATTTGAAGTCAAGGAAGAAGCGATCGATTACTTGAAGAATATCATTGGTATTATTGTGTTAGCTTTGACCAATGACCATGAAAATGCCAAATCATGGAATGAACGTGCATACTTCAGGTTTTTCTCTTCATTGTTGGCAACCTGGAGCGATGTTTCTGTGGCCGAGGAAGCTAAGGTGTTGGACAAGGAATTTTACATCTTCATTGGAGAAGTCTTCAACTCACTCCAACCAATTGTGTATCCTGGATTCACTTTCGCATGGGTTTCTTTAGTTGCTCATCGTATGCTTTTACCAAAGCTTCTTGAGTTGCCACAAGAGGAAGGATATGCTACTGTTGTAAAGTTGTTGACCGCTATTTTGAAATTCCAATCCGTCTACTCTAAGAATGTCAATCATGATGTTATTAGCGTTATCTTTAAAGCTGTCAACAGAATCTTCACTGGTTTGCTTCATGACTACCCACAATTTTTGGTTGAGTGTCATTATCAACTTGTTACTGCTGTTCCAAGAGGTTATGTGCAATTGAGAAACATCATCTTGTCAGCCACTCCGGTTAATGTTTCAGTGCCAGATCCATTCACTCAGGGCTTGAAAGTCGAAAGACTTCCTGAAATCAATGAATCGCCAAAGATCGCTTATAAACCGGTTGATGACTTGGTGAAGGTTGGTTTGAAGAAGCCAGTTGACAATTTCTTGAGAATTCCAGCACCTGCTTTGATGAGAACAATTTACTCTGGCATTAAATTGAACCATCCAAAGGAGGTTAACGGGTTTGGTGTTGATATTATCCATTACAATGTGAAGTTGATCAATGCTTTGGTATTGCATGTCGGTATCTCTGCAGTTGCTGATCGCTTGCCTAACAATGTTCGCGGGTTTAATACTAAATCCTCGCAGGTGGCATTGTTGGTTGACTTGATGAACCATGGATCACTGGAGTTCAAGTTCCACTTGATCAATGCTATTGCCAACCAATTGCGTTATCCAAACAGCCACACTCATTGGTTTATTGGGATCATTTTGCACTTTTTCAGTTCCAGCTCGATCTGGGGCTCGCCTGCTGCCAAGTTGACTATCCAAGAGTTGATTACTAGAGTGTTGTTAGAGAGAAGAATCGTCAGCAAGCCACATCCTTGGGGTCTTACCATTGTGTTTACCGAGTTGGTGAAGAATGACGACTTTGGTTTCTTCGAGTTGCCATTTGTCAAGGAAGCCACTCCCGAGCTTCGCAGTATCTTCGAGGCTTTGGCCGTCAACGTCAAGGGCTCCACCCCTACTAGTGACAGCTAGTTGTATAATATGTATGATAATGTAATACAGTTTCCATTACTGAGGCGTACTTGACACTTAGTCACCTTTGAAAGAGCAATACGTCTCCCGAGAAGGTCTCAAGATAGCACTTGTATCTTTCCCAGTAGTACGAACCCCATTCTGTTCGCATCGAGGTGATCTCATTAGACCCTAGACCTCGCACCACTTCCTTCCACGCAGTTCTCTAACTCCTCTGACCACCTACGCACAAGACACAAAATACACCACTTTTTTCATAGAGATTACCCACAATCTATCTGACGGTTTTGACACTTTCACTCAGCAAGAGATAACTGGTTGTATCATCGAGTATGTCGCGTGTTAAGAGAATCGCCAAAGAATTGGAGGAGTGCCGCCAGGACACCCAGTCCGGCGTTTCGTTGAAGTTGAACAACGAAAACGATTTGACCAAGTTGACCGGGTTCTTCAAAGGACCTCCAGGTACTCCATACGACGGTGGTGTATTTCAAGTGGATATCAACATTCCCAACGAGTACCCTTTCAAGCCACCACAAATGAAATTTGCCACTAAGATCTACCACCCTAACATTTCATCAGTGACAGGCGCCATTTGCTTGGACATATTGAAAGACGCATGGACCCCCATCCTCACGTTGAAGAGCTCGTTGATCTCGTTGCAGTCGTTGTTACAGTCCCCCGAACCCAACGACCCCCAAGATGCCGAGGTGGCCAAGCACTACTTGTCCAACAGATCCGGCTTTGACGAGACCGCCACCTATTGGACCCGTATCTACGCCACCGAGGACGAGAACACTGAGCTCAGTGACTCTGCATTATACGGAATCGACGACGCCATCGTTGTCCAGTTTGAAAACATGGGATTCCCAAGGGACAAGACCATCGATGTTTTAAGAAGAATGGGAATCAAGTCATTCAACGGCGTTAGCAACAAGGCTGATACAGAAAACAAGGTCTTGGAAGAACTCTTGAGAGAGTGCCAATGAACTGGGTATTACTTACCACGTATGATAAACCGCAATGATTATTTGATGCCAGGCATTAATATACACTCAATGAAATAAATATATCTAGACCACTGTATTGGCACACATTACACGGCCTACTACACTATATTAGATATGATCTCTGCCGTCTGTAGTCAGGGTTGGAGTTTGGCTATATCCGTAGATCCTCCACGATACCTGCATAGTGGCCATGGCTAAAATTTTTCAAGGAGACGACAACGACCACCTACCCCATACTAGTACGAGAGGCAGGGTTCCCCACTTTGGATATCCGTGAAGCGAATATTTTGCATGATGACCAAGTCTCCAGCTTCTAACGGTAAGGTTGATCCAGTTTTGCTGGAAGACCGCACCTCTTCAATTGGATGGTTATTCATTACTTCCTACTACGAGTTCTACAATACCCAGATCGAAAACATCCACAAGATATACCAGCTGAATGCTTCACTCAGCCATGGTGCTTTCCCCCGATCCAACGACGAAGAAACTGTCCACAAGGCCCAGGGAACTGATGCCATCATAAACAGATTCAAGAACGATCAGTTGAAGAAAAATAGTAATAGAATTGTGATCACCGACGCTGAGTTCCAAGTGTCCTCTGAGAAGAACATCTTGATTGTGGTGTTTGGAGAATGGTCCAAGGAAGACTCTCCTTACTACCAATTTACCCAAACTTTTGTTTTGGTTCCAGGAAAGAAGGACAACACCTTCGATGTGGCCAACGATGTGTTGAGATTCACAGGCGCAGAACTGAAGGCAAAGAGCACTACTCAGACCTCAGAAGCCAAGAAGGAAGAACCTAAAGCTCCTAGTCAAGAAGTTGAACCGGTTGTTGAATCTGAAGAGCAGGCCAAGTCCCCTGAGCCAGTTGAGGAACCAGTTGAAGAACCAGTTGAGTCTGAGGAAGTTCCTGAACCCGATGCTGCCACAGAGGAGCCAGAAGAACAAAAGGAAGAAGATAAGGAAGAGGACAAGGATGTAGAAACCGCGGAAGAGAAGGCCGCATCCTCTCCAGAAAGCGAATCTGACAGCTCCAAGACTCCATCACAACCATTGTCCTGGGCTGCCTTGGCCTCTCAAGCAGCTGCCAAGGTCGTTGCTAAACCAGTACCAACCCCAAGCGTCACCAAGGTTGTTCCAATCAAGAAACCAGCTCCAGCTCCAGTTCAGAACGGCAAGTTCAAGAAGGAAGAATGGTTCCCAATCTACATTCGTGGAATCAAGTCTGGAGGCAAGCAATTGGACGAGAAGGTTTTGCGTGATCATATCTCCAAGAAGTTTGGTGAGCTCAAGTTCTTCAGACCTAATGCCAATATTGCCTTGTGTGATTTCGTGTCAGTTGAAGCCCAAAGAAAGGCCCTCGATGCCAAGGAAACCGTGGTTGACGGGGTCACCATTTTCTTGGAGCCTAGAGAGTCCAAGACTGGCAACAGCTACCACAAAAAGTTCAAGGATCAAAAGGAAAAGCCCAACAACGATCCAAAACGTAAGGTTGAAAAGAAAATTCCTCCTCCTAAAAAGGCAACCAAGCAAACCGGTAGACCAGAATAGTCTGCCAATGTATATACTGGCCACCAGTGGAAGGTCCTATAGAAATACTAATTATCCTCGTACTGAACGTAGCCTCAGCCTCAAATGATCGGTCACATGACCCATCTCCGCCAAAGTTCCTGTGCGCATTCAGGTTTCGTGATACCATCAACAAAATTAGAACACGATCCAACAGCAGCATGAATTTCTTACGGCGAAGAAGAGCCTCTGAAGACGATGATGACGACGATGTCGCCAATGGGTCTGCATCGGCTGTCCACAAGTCGAGAAAACCACCTAACACTGCCTTCAGACAACAAAGATTACAAGCGTGGCAACCGATCTTGACACCCAAATCAGTGATTCCATTGCTCTTCCTCTTGGTTATCATTTTCACTCCCTTGGGAATAGCAATTATCTACACCACCTACAATTCACAGACCCTTTCGATCGACTACTCCCATTGTGACCGAGCCTCGGATAGTAAGTTCGAAAACGTTCCAAGCAAGTACGTGAACTATCATTTCCAGCACAAAAACTCCAATCCCGGCTTCCAATGGATGTTTGTGAACGATACGGAAGGCGAGCAGACGTGCCGTGTCCGGTTCGACTTACCAGTGGACATCAAGCCTCCAGTATACTTGTACTACAAGTTAACCAACTTTTTCCAGAACCATCGTAAATACGTGGAATCATACGACTTGGAGCAAATCAAGGGTATCGCAGTATCGGAAGACTCGGTGACCGATAATTGCAAGCCTTTGTTGCATCGTTATATAAACGACGAAAAGAAGCTTATCTACCCATGTGGCCTTGTTGCAAACTCTTTCTTCAATGATACATTCTCCAGCCCAGTCTTGTTGAACGCTCAAAATGGTAACAACAACGAAACATACGAGATGCCTTCCAAGGACATATCATGGTCCTCCGATAGGAAACACAAATTTAAGAAAACTAAGTACAACCCAGATGATATCGCCCCTCCTCCAAACTGGGACAAAATGTTTCCTCAAGGTTATAACGAGTCCAACATTCCTGACTTAGGTGAGTGGGAACTCTTGCAGAACTGGATGAGAACTGCAGGATTGCCTTCTTTCTTCAAATTATACGGAAAGAACACCACTGAAACATTAAGCTCAGGAACTTACGAGGTGCAAATCGGGATGAACTACCCAGTGACTATATTTGGCGGTACCAAGAGTATGGTTATCACGACAAATTCTATTTTTGGAGGCCGTAACATGAGTTTGGGTATTATCTACATCGTGGTGGCAGCACTCTCCTTAGCTCTTGGTGTTGCATTCTTAGTCCAACATCTTTTCAATCCAAGAAGGGTGGGCGACCACATTTATTTGCAGAGTACTGATGCTACTCCTGCAAACTTCAGAGATCAGTTATAATACAAGAGCCATGTTGTAATTGTGTAATAAGATGTATGGTCGCGGTCGTGTAGAAACACAATTGTGTCTCGCTCAAAAAAGGACCAACGAATTTTTATGTAGCATGCCCTACACTGGATGAAACTACTGTCGAATACAGACGAATTGGATCAAAGTGAAGAGATATCCAAGCTGAAATAAGACTGACTAGTACCTAGTTAATTCACGATAAACCCCAGCTATCGAGCCAGTGATAGTTATTATTAATCAAAGAGAATCACCAAGCAATTTGATAATAGATCAAGGACTAGATGAACGTAAATCCACATCTCCAATACTTGCAGCAACAGGCGCTGCAGCAGCAGATCAATTCTAGTGGCCAGTCTCCACAGATTTCTCAGTTGCAGCTCCAACAGCATCAATTACAAAGACAGCAGCTTTTGAACCACCACCTCCAACAACAGCAACAACAGCAACAGCAACAATTGGGATCTTTAGGTGGCCAATCGACTAACCCGCTTTTGGCTGCATTGAATGGCGGAGCAGCATCTGGCCAGAACAACGCATCGAGTGGCGCCATCGCATCATCAAATCAACCAGTGAATCCAGTTTTACAATTACAAATGCAACAACAACAGCTGCAACAACAACAGCAACAGTCGCTGCAACAGCAGCAGCAGCAACCCCTGCAACCCCTGCAACAGCAACCACAGCAGCAGCAGAGTCTTCATTTCCAACAACTTCAAGCACAGCAAGCACAATTATCATCGCAACATATCCAAGCTCAAGTTCCTATAATTAAAGAAGTGTGGGCTCAAAACTTGGAACACGAATTCCATACCTTACGTACTTTCATTAATGACAAAACTTCCAAAATCTTTATTGCAATTCATCAAGAGATTCCGGGGATTGTTGCAAGACCAGTGGGAACTTTCAAATCATCGTCTGACTATCATTTTCAAACACTTAGGGCTAATTCGGACTTGTTAAACTTGATTCAACTTTCTTTCTGTGTTACTAAGATTAAAAATAATGAAATAAGCAGCAGCATCGTGTGGCAATTCAATTTTTTGTATGATTTGACTACAGAAATGTACAATGAGGAACACTTGAACATGTTGGCTCAAACTTCACAAATCAATTTCCAAATGCATATGACTCAAGGTATACCACATTTCTCCTTCGCTGAACTTATCATTGAAAGTGGTTTACTTTTGGACAATTCAATTAATTGGATTAGTTATCATGCTGGTTATGATTTGGGATTCTTTATAAGCTTACTAGCAAATGATAGCCTTCCAGTTGATGAGAAGGACTTTTTCTGGTACTGCTCTAAATTTTTCCCAAACTTCTTTGATTTGAAATACATAGGAAACAAGTTGCTCAACAAAGCAAGTGCTGACTCATCAGATTCAAATAACTCGAGCAATAAGCCATCTATAGAATACTTGGCTGAAGAATTGCATTTGTTGCCAATTTCTCCAGCAATCCGTCAGCACTTCACATCCCAGTTCCAGCATCAACAACAAATGACGTCTACTTTGCATGCTTATTTATCCATGGAATGTTTCAAAGAACTCTTGAGACAATCTTCCTTTGATTTTTCGTTATTAACTAGATTCAGGGGTTTCATCTGGGGTTTAGGAAACTTGAGTGGTGAGGGAAACTCGCTTGGCAGTAGTGCCTCTGAGGCACAAAGTGGCGGGGTTCCTGCTCCTTCAACTCCTGGTGGAAATTCCAAAGGTGCTGTGATTTTTGGAAGACCATTATAGGCACATACCCATTATGGTAATTGTACTTTAGATTTTGTTCATATTTGTATATTCATAGTTCATGTAAGATTGAGCTAACTATTGTAACCTGTAAACTATAAGTAAATCAAATCGGTTATAGCCATAGCTACAGCTTTGCATATCATCGACTATGTTGGAGTTCATTAAGAGATTGTGCCAACTCCGAGCACAATCCTAGCAACAAACACGAGAGGCCAACTTACAAAATCAATGAGCAAAAGCGGACATCTTTTGTCATCAGGCTAAGCCGTTAACCAAATATACTGAATAAATAATTATACACCAAAAGAACTATAAATTAAGCCTCCTCGTTTGCTAAAGGACTCTCCTCTGCTTCGTTAGCGTAGGCTTCTTCAACCTTTGCTCTCTTGGCATCGTCCTTCTCCTCCTTCTCAGCTCTCTTCCTCTTATAACCAGACTTTTTATCTTCGCCGGATCTTTCCTCTTCATCCTTTGGAGGAGCAGTAAACCAAGGGATCTTACCTCTGTTGAAGTCATTCAAAATTTGCTTGGAAACACCACTTTCATCAGGTTCTCCACCCTTCAACAATCTTCCCTGTTTTCTTGCAATGATCTCGATGAACTCGTTACTTGCCTGCTCTAATAATGATGGGTCCTCCTCGAATTTAGACCAGCCCTTAATTTCGTAAGTTCTTTCCAAATGCTTTCTTTCACACTTGCGCAACATATCCGGGATATATTGTTCAGGATTAGAAACATGCTCAACTCTAACAACACCTCTGAATAAGATATCAGATTCGGTATCTTTGGAGGAAGGTGGCACTATACCTGGGCAATCAATCAAGAAAATTTTCTTCATTAAAGTGATATATTGCCAGACCTTGGTCTCACCTGGAATTGGTGCAACTTGACACACTTTCTTTCTACGCAAAGTGTTAATAATGGAGGACTTACCAGTGTTTGGGTATCCTATGAATCCAACAGAGATTTGTTGACGATCTGAATGCAAAGATGAGAATTGTCTCAACAATTGAATTAAAGAACCTTTACCGAATGAGTTGGTAATCGAGGCGTGAAATGCTAAAGTTGGATAGTTCTTAGACAAATGTTTAACCCATGCGGCCTGTTAATGTTAGTAAAACTCAATTTGGAACACTTGAAAGATGAATGGAATGCTATTGGAAGATCAGAGAGAAAATGAATTGAAATGTCGGGTTCTATACTACGAAACAAATCACGAATTCTTGGACTAGCCTAGAAGAAATGTTTCAACTCAAGAAGATCCCGATACTACTCTAAAATGGTCGATAAAAACTATCAACCGGTGTGAACAAATCATTAACCAAAACGGTTAATGAACTGATAAATCAGGAACACGAGCGAGTAGCATTATTCTTCCAAAGATGTAACAGGCAATAATGTGAAGATAATCGATCTAGTGATCGATCAAGAGTACCACCCTGACAAAGATCTTTGGTATGAGAGAAAAAAGAAAACCATTCAATCCATCTTTCAATGTTAGTATTATACGTACTGCAACCCAGGTGGGGACCAAATCACACTTGTTCAAGACGTAGATAAGGTGCTTATGTGGACATTCGTCTCTAATGTATTTTTCAACCGATTCACATCTAGTTCCCAATGGGTCTCTAGCATCCAAAACGTGTATCACAACATCAGAAGAGTCGATGACTTTGTACAACTCGTTCCAAATTCTCTTGGATTGACCCTTGTGGAAAATAGCTTCCTTGGCTTCTTGGGTGTAATCGTCCTTATCCAAAATGGAGCCACCCATCAAACCCAAAGTGGAGTCCAACTCCTGCTTTTCCTGGAAAGCGGTAGAGTCAGCTTCGGTAAGTTGGGCCAAGTCTTCCAACGAAGATGCAGCAACTCTTGGCTTCTTACGTTGTTGCTTAGGTCCGAAAGTCAGAGAATAAGATTCGACCTCGGTAATCTTAGCAGTTGGGGATTCAGTGTGGTCTTTCTCGTCCAACAAAGACATTGGCAACTTGTTTCTTCTTAATAAGACTTGGTATGTGTCATTCTTTTTTTCACCCATAGCAGTTCTAAAGTGAGCCAAAGCATCTTGTGCAATAACTCTGGTGTTGCCGAACCACTTTCTGTTGGGATCAACTCTAGCATTGGGAGTGTCAGTGCTTTGTAAAACAGCAGCCTTAAGGATTTCACCCTTAGCATTACGAATAGCTCTACCACCCTTGTACATATTCAAATGCTTGACCTTTTTGGCATCACGGTAGAAATTCTCTCCCTTGACACGGAGATTACCATCTCTGGTGTCATTCTCCCTAACTCTTCTTTGCTTTTCTTTCTTCTGGGTACCCATTGTGTTATATCAGTATTGACTGAAGTTGTGACCAAATCAAGTACTGGAAGAAAAAGAGGACCAGAGTGAAGTAGTAGAAAAATTTTGTGAGAAGATCATCGAGGAGGTGTCGCTAGATGAGCGCACGTGAGTGTCGCGACATAGATACGATGGCAACTAATGTCGCCAGAGGGGGTTACATGTTGTGGACTGATAATTTACAGGTTAGATCGTCAGGCCAAGCTGCCTAGTAGCAATAGTAATTCGTTAGATCAATTACGTGTATTCTGAAGTTTCGTTATGAGTAGAGCCCAGAATCATGATGAAGACATCATAAAGCTATTGACACCGACTCAAGAACATTTTTTGAAGAAGTATATCCTAGAGAATCGATTATCAGATGAACTCCACCAATTGAATAGACCTGATTTTTGTGAATATCTAGGCTTCCCATTCAAGTCAGAAAACGGGAAAGATGCAAAAGATCAATTGCCATTGCTATCCTTTTTTTTCAACAACTTCTTGACCACCTTTCCTTTCATTACGAATAACTCCAAGGAGGACCAACTTGCTTTTTGGCAGGATACAGTGCAACCTTTCGTGGAGAGCTTTAACCAGAAACACATAAGTAGCTCAGAGGACAGACAAGAAAATGTTACCAAGAGAAGACAAGTCAACAAGAAGTTCCTTTCTGGGCTTTTGCTCTTCTATAATTCAGTCATCATTACCGAGCAAGACTTAACTTACTTGAAAGAGAGCCATTTGAAAGCTTCAGACACTGGAAAATTGGACAAGATAACGGGTAAGAATGACAATACTCCAATTATCTCATCTGATCTTGACGATTTTCACAATATGTCCTTCAGTAATGATACTGCCATTAACATTGTGGCAGTAAGACATATCAATAAGCCAAACACCACTACTGGAAATAGTAGTGATAGTAGCGAAAGCAGCGTTAATGCTTCGTGGAATCCATTCAAACGATTTGTTTCGGCTCCCGAAAAACCTAGACATCATTATGAATTCGTCATCCAAATTGTTACTCGGACAGAAATTACCAATAGAAAGTATAGTTATGAAAGGCATTATATTTCCCGACCATACCATGAATTCAAAAACTTTGAGAAGCAACTAAAAAAGGCTTTCCCTGGAATAATCAGCACTGAAGGGCTTGTATTGCCTCACAAAGCAAAGCACGACAAGGGTTTGACTGAAGAACTCAATATCAACAGAAGATCCTTTGAGTCGGAGAAATCGGAGTTTTCATTACTGAGTGGTGACTCTGACAGCAAGTTAGCTAGAGAAAAGTTAAGAATGTCATTGCGTGGCTATTTGATTTCCTTAACTAAGTTTCCAGAGATTGTCCATTCACCAGAGTTCAAAAGATTTATGGCTGACTCTCATAAAAGCTTTCAAGATTTGACCTCCCAGGACTTAGCAGACTATGCAATCAGAGTGGAGCACGAGCAGCATATCTTAAAAACACAACTTGAGTTCCAACAACAGATAACTAAAGTGATTATGCAACTTACCAAAGATTTCGATTCATTCAAAGAAAATCTTATCAAAGAGCCAGGAACAATCACGGAAATATTTAATGACATCGGTAAGTCAGGAAATATCAAAGAAATGTCTCCCTTGTTGAGAACATTCAACGAGTGGTGTAAATTAGAGGTAGCAGCCACTTTATACCAGATATTTTTGGGACAGGATAATTCAAATGAATGGTTAAATAAGTGCAAAAAGTTTCATTTTATCTTTCCGTACTCAATGGTGTATGGAATTTTAAGATTTACCAATCCAGTGAAAATAACATCAAGGATCATTGACTTGTTATTGTTAAACTTTCCTAAGTTCTCTTTCCCGAGTTGGGGTAGCTCTAACGAAGAAGCTGAACTCCAACAAAAGTCTGGTGGTGCTAGAAATTTGTTATCTATGATATTCATCATGCTTTTAAACGAAGACTTGAGTGGCTTTGAAAAAGAACTTACTATACTTAAAGACGAGAAGATAGATCCTAAGTTCGATCCTTTTCTTGAAAAAATCAGGTCATACGTGGACTCGCCGTATCATATCACGTCTGAAATTAAGGGTGAATCTATTGAAAATGGCGAGGACTTGTTAATTACAATTTTGAAGACATCTCTCATTCTGCCCGTATTTAATGATTCTGAAAGTACGAGTTTATTATCTCAAGTCATAGAATCATTTAAAGCATACGACTCATTGGAGAAGGAGAAAGACTTGGATAAATCAGAATTGTACTTAAATCTCAAGCAGTACTGGCAAATCCAAATTAGAAGCAAGGATAAAGACTTGTTCAAACAGCTTTGGCAGGAACCAGAGTTGACAAAATTGATCAAGAATTTCTTGACAATATTTTATCAACCATTGATGAAAGTGTTTGCTAAAAGTGATATGCATATTGTTTTCAAAAGTTTTCAAAAGTTTATGGATGATTTATTGAAGGAATTGACCCAACTTAGCAAAGAAGAGATGTACTTTTTGAGTGCAATTGAAATTTTTGATAAATTAAAAAGTTTGTTGGACAATCATGAAGATGTAATGTGGAATTTCATTCATAACGTGTACATTAAAGATGACCAACATATATTCTTGAAGCTTTTCAAATGGATTGAAGAATTCTTGGTACTAATTCGACTCAAATTCGAGGATGAATCGAAAGTAAAACTTCACATGAGCACTCAGGGGTTAGGAATAGATAATGAATTATTCATGAAACAATTGAATAGCCGGGCAAATAAGGTTGTTGAGAAAAGAAGGTTATTCAAAGAGTACATGGAAAAGAAATCCAAAGAATCCATGGAATCCACCCAGGGTAAGCTTGACAAGCAATGGGATGATGTTAACAACGAAATGTTCGAGGAAGTTGACGTCACACAATTTGGTGTCGGTAGTGCAGACATGGACGATTTCAACTATTTACATGTTGAAGATGATTTTAACGAAGGTGCTGATACTTTAGAAAGGGAATTGAAGCGGAAGTTGTTTAATTTGGAGCGTGAACTGGAAAACTTTGGTACTAGTGAACTTGACAAATTAGATATAGCACTCAAGCCGGAGCTTAGTACTTTACTAAAGAACATTCCAACAGGCTTGAAGAATAATTGATTTCCAGTTCGAACACTTTCTATAATGTTGATTCAATCGGCACAGTTAAGTATAATCTAATAGACATTGGTAGACATTTAAAAGAAACTACTCATATTTACATTTCCATTGATTAGACTCATCTTTGCTTGCGAGACAAAGGCGCTACCTCCTACGCCATACACTTAAAATCAAGTTGTAAAACGTTAAGCAGAACTGCTATATATGAATTTATCTTTTCATAAATTACAACATTCGGGTATCTAGAGAGTAGACCATGATGTAATTCCCATTAGCAAAAAATGAATTGACATTTTGGTAGCGATTGATAAATAGTG
The DNA here is from genome assembly GCF_001661415.1 of Suhomyces tanzawaensis NRRL Y-17324. Lineage (NCBI taxonomy): Eukaryota > Fungi > Ascomycota > Pichiomycetes > Serinales > Debaryomycetaceae > Suhomyces > Suhomyces tanzawaensis. Next base: position 323,457 of record NW_017963642.1, read on the forward strand.
TAATGTTCTATGTTGGAGATATTATATGTACAACTCTCTCAAGAACTTGTTAAATCGGTACAGTGATTGAATCCGAATCAATATGCGTGAAGAAATCTGGCATAACCATACCTCATGGTTTACCTCTCACTCGGATTTTCTGGCTCTATCTTCTTCACTAATGCAACTTTGCCCTATTAGTGTAGCATCCCTTTTATGAATTGAATTTGCTGATTGACATACATCTCAGAAATCAGAATTTCCCCATTTATTCTCCACCTTAACATCTAGTAGATACAAAAGTGCAACCACAATATAGAACTACATTGACATGTTTGGTGGTACATTGCCAAGCGACTTGCCCCGGTACTAAACTTAGGCCATTATTCTTTTGCTTCCTAAAAATTGTAATTGAGTCTATTTTTTCGGAAATATGCTAAATAATTACGAAAACGCAATACCAGCTCGTTTTGGCCAAGATTCCTGCTCGACCATAGAGAAAACGCAATAAAGAAGTAATCTCGCACCTTCATACTAAGCGAGTTTTCATACACATCTAGGATTAATGTCAGCCATGGACTGTTATTTGTGTCACACTAATGCGTGACAAGCTGCGAAAGAAATTTCTTTCCGTGACTTTTAGATAAAACTGCAAATCCTTGACGGGTTTGCGCTATCTCCGCCCGAAGAGTCGTGTACGCCCAACAGTTGTCGTGAGGGCGCAAGCCCAATAAGGAAATTGTGCAGCAGTTGCCCAGAAGTTCGAACTCCCTCTGTCACATACCCAAGAAGAAGAAGGACTGTGAGTTCGTGTTTCGAGGACTCGATAGAAGCCGCGCGACTCAGTGCAGTTTTGTAGAAGTCCAATTTTGGCAAAATCACGAAGGTCACACAACCGTTAACCTCAATAGGCCACGGAGATTGTGAGCCCGGCGAGTTGCATTAAAAATTAGATTCGAGATTCCTCAACGTATGCGTGCCAAGAGCAAACAAAACGCGAACCAGCAAGGTGTAGGACGATCCCATTAGTAAGAAGGTTGCTGCTGTTGGGCCGTTCCGTTCAGACCCACCGAGAAGTCACAGCATCCTGATACATTTAAAAGTAAATTTTATCGTGGGTTTTGCAAACATAGCCACCTTCATGCAGACTTGCTCACTGTGAAGACAAGAAAAGTGAAACAAGCAAACCCTACTGCCTGGGCTCATATTGTAGGAACGCCTGCAAGGGTACAATTCTTGTCGAGGGTTAGGATTGCAGTGGAATGTGCTGAGCAGGCGATGTTGACGTGTTAAGCGTCTCGGTAGGCAAGGGAAGTTGTGGACCCGGGAATTGAACGGGGTTTTAAGGTGCATATGAGGCTTATTCGGCGAACCAAATTCCATTTTTGCCAAATTTGATTGCCCGTGGCCGCCACGGTTTGGTTTGTAATACCTCTGAGAGCTGGAATACCAAGACCTACAGGCGTGTGGTAGCTGACACGCCTACCCTTCCCACCTTATAAACCCGAATGGTGTTTGAATGCGGAGTGGACTCATGCATATGCACCTCAATTTCGTGCCATGATTATGATCCCCATCGTTTTTGTCAGGTACAGCGGAATAGCACGGATTAGTAACCTTATATATAAGAAATACCGGTCGCCTGTTCAAACAATTTTTCGTATACGTATCAACCTAGGGCCGACTATGGGTATTCCAGTAATCTCACGTCTACCTATCAAGACCTTTAAGTTGGCGATATTGGTTATCCTTGTGGTTAACACGCTATACTTCGCCGTTTATTATTCAGGAGATGTTCCATTACTATCAATAAATAAAGAAGAAAAGACCACCACAGCCAAGGGTTCAAGTGGAAACTTAGAACAGAAGCTTGCTAAACTCTTCAAGGATGTGGAGGAAAACAAAGACAGGTACTGGCTCGCCCATACAGAGTTGACCAATACCGACATTCATCTCCAAATTAAGCATTTCTTGAGAAACGATTTGACCAGTTCGTGGGTCAACAGAAGAGACCTTTTCTACGACCCCAGATTTACTTTGTCCGTCTTGTCAAGTGAACTTAAGCACCAATACTTGAGAACCAGAACTGTTAAGGCAGGCAGTATCCAAGTGGACCTGAACAAAGTGGAACGCCCCAAGCTTCCATTCAACTGGGCTGATTGGATGGATTTGACGATTTTAAATGAAGACTTGCGCAAGCCAATGGATGAGAGATTAACATGTAACGACATCAAAAAGGTTACCAACAATAACCCCGACCCTGCTTACTTTTGTATGAACAATCAAGAGTATAAAAAGGTTCACTACCAGAAGCTTGGCTACAGCTCCTCAGAACAACTCCCAGGATTTATCATCCATAGTCACTCTAGTCACGAAGACCGTCCTTTGAACGATTACAGAATCTACGAGGCCAAGTCTTACGCAATGACCCACTTACCAAATCCTAACAGGGTGATTATTTTGAATGGTGACAAGGATGGTGGTACTTTCGAGTTTGATGTCGATGAGGAAAACACCAATAGATTGATCCAAACCGACTTGGTGGAAAAATACCTCAAGAACCACGAGCTTGACCCAGAATCAATTGATCCAGGAACCATCATCCAAATCAGTCATATCACCGAATTTGAATCATTGAAGAAGGCGGTTATTCCTAGATTCTTGGAGGATGAGAAAGATGTGCATGGAATGTACAGAACATTAAGACAACAAAAAAACCCTCGGGCTTCAAGAGATTTGGTTCTTAGTGAAGATTTATTCTCTCCTCCAGTCATCGCTGACGAGATCCAATTTTACGAAAAGAAAGGAGTCGATAGTCTTTCAAGGCAGGAGAAATTATATTATGATGGTTTGAAGGAGTGTTCCTTGCATGACGACTCCAACGAGCCAACTTTCTTCAAGATGGCTACAATCAGAGTCGATGACGATAGAAATAGGGACCGTGAATGGGGATGGCACTATGATTGGAGATTTTTCAATGGTGCCCTCAATTATGACCGTGATGGCTGGAGTGAGCAAGAATTAGTCCATCGTACCAATATCATTTTGGACAGACTTTTGCGTAACTGGAACAGATTTGCCGAGGAAAAGGGAATTGTTTCCTGGATTATGCATGGTCCACTTTTGTCGTGGTACTGGGATGGTCTTATGTTTCCATTTGACTTGGATATTGATATTCAAATGCCAATGGTTGAATTATCAAGATTAGCCTTGGAGTACAACCAAACCTTGGTCGTTGAAGATCCAACGGAAGGTTACGGTAAGTTCTTGATTGAAGTAGGAACTTACATTCATAACCGTGGTATTTCGGCCCAATCTAATCATATCGACGCCAGATTTATTGATGTGGATTCAGGAATTTACATTGATATCACCGGGTTGAGTCGTTCTGAAGCCAACCCACCAGAAGAATATCGTGATAACTCTTTGGCAGACATCGAAAAGCCACCCAAGGATGCCCTGGCTCAAGTCTACAACGATCGTCGTAAGCATTTTTACAAATTAGATCAATTATCTCCATTGAGATACAGCATGATGTGCGGTGTTCCAGTTTTCGTACCATCCACTATCACAAACCGTCTTATTTTCGAATATTCAAACGGTCTTTCTGCATACGAGTACAATAACTGGTACTTTGTCAACAAGTTGAACTTGTGGATTCACAAGCCAAATTTTGAAGATGTGTTTGACCTGGATGCAATCAAAAACGGTAACGGGCAAGTGGACAAGGACAAGTTATTGGGAGCCATTCAAGGTATAACTGACGACCAGATCTTGAAACTCTTGGAGAACGACGACATTTTGACTGAGTACTATCTTACTAAAGAGCTCACAGACTTCCATGAAGCTGAAAGAAACTACCTCTTTGATTCCATGGGCAAAGACAACATGGAGCTTGATACCGACAACAAGATCAGAGAAGAATACAACAAACTCACTTCGAGACTAAAGATGTCCAAGCCTCTTAGAAAGGCATTATACCAGTTCGAGGCCATAGAACGGCCTAAGCACCATCATGAAAAACAATAGAGTTATTTAGTAACACATGTACATTAGCATACTTGAGAATCCACGTAGGACACTGATATCCAAAAGATCGACAAACTTATGGACACAATACTTTAACCAGCGATTAGATAAATGGCTCGAGAAACTACGAGTACGTTTTATCACCCCACTCTAAACCAAAAAGGAGCAAGCAGAAAGCTTTATTTGCTCGAACATTGTTACAGGATCCGGGCCGCAATAAAAGTTACGGAATCCACAGCAAGACCTACCCGTGTCTGGTGAACGTTTACGATTGCTGCCCACAGAATGGCATTATGCTACGCACCCAAGTATTGTATCCACGTTCAATGTTTATCACAAAATCTGGGGAAATATTCTCCACTTCCACGCTTATTGCTAGAATGGCAGGTGCCATTTGCACCCACAGGTGGGGAAAAGAAATGAGCAAGGGTCTGGGCAAAAGAAATACATGCTGGCAGGTAGACAGAAAGTGTCAGTACCGCTTAGCAGCATTGACATGAAATACCATAGCTTGATACGAGCTTATCGGCCGAATGTACGGAATAGACATCGTCGGGCCATATGGCCCCCTCCGTCATGTCCACGATGATATCCGCTTGGACCCGGTGCTGGGGAGGAGGTGCACGTGCACCAAAAAGAAAGTTGCATCGCCCACATTAGTCGTGCAATGAGAGCCCCTTTTTGTGAGTGAGGATTATATAAGTCAAATATATCCGGTTGTAAGATCTTGCTCAAAGTGTGCACGATGTCTACCAGAACGGAAATGGTGGAGAACAGTTCAGCCTTCGATGGCGCAGAAACAAGTGCAGGGCTAAGGCATCGTCTGACGAGAAAGTCATACTCACAGTCGTCAACCGAGGAGTTGCTCGTGGAGAAATTGGATCATTTTCTCTCTTCGATAGAGTCAAGGTTGGACAACTTTGAACAATTTTTTAAGTTCCGTTCGGACGAGTTTACCGAGAAGACCACCAGCTCTGCCAGCTTGGATGTAGGATACTCCAGATCCAGAAGCAACAGCAGTGCTAGCTTGAGTTCTATCAAATCATTTTCCGTCAATTACCTCAACCAAATACACCAGAGATTGAATGTGATCAAGGATTCAGTGCTACAAACTTCGATTACAAACTTGGACTACTTGTACAATACCTTAGACGACCAATACAACTATTTATTCAATTCGTCGTTATCCGATCTCGACCACGAGGTGACCGAAACCACCACCACCCAAAAGGAAGAGTCCCACAAGGAGGAGCTTTTGTCCCAGAAAATCATAACAACCATACAATACTTCGACGAGAAGCTACTCCAGATCGATGATTTCATCAAGGATAACAAACCAGCTGCCAAGGAAGATTACGACCAAGATGCTGCGTTCAACCATTTGAGCTACTTTAATTTCAACAAGGCATTAAAGAATGCCGAACACTCATATTTGCATTACTACGAACTTCCTCTTAGTTGGAGAGAGAACAAGTACATTATCCAGGGGTACCGTTTCTCATTGAAGCATTCGACCATGCTTCGCTCCATCTTTCATTTTAACCACAATGAAACCATGAATATTTGGACTCATCTACTTGGGTTCTTTGCATTATTGTATTTATTGCTCGTCCATTACCCAAGCACTCAAGTCTATGCCCAGAATACCACCAGAGATAATTTGGCGATTTATGGCTTCTTTGCGGCTGCCATGAATTGTTTGGTGAGTTCTGTCGTATGGCACACATACTCATGTTTTGCCAATTTCACCACTAGATCAAGATGTGCGTGTGTTGATTACACCGGAATAACTGTGTTGATCACCTTCTCAGTGATCTCCGCGGAATATTGTTCTCTTTACAAGCACCCAATGTTGCTTAACTTTTATGTGCTATTTTCTGCCTTGTGTGGGTCGACTGGGTTTTTATTTAATTGGTCACCTTACTTCGACAAACCAGAGTGTCGTTCGCTCAGAATCGGATTCTTCATGGGTCTTGCGTTCATGGGTGTGACTACTTCCTTTTGTATGTGGTTCTACGAGGGGTTCGTGGTCACTATCATGTTCTTTTTGCCCATGGTGTACAAGAGTTTCGTGTGGTACTGGCTTGGTGTTGTGTTTTATGGAGGCTTGATCCCAGAAAGGTGGAGATATGATGTGATCATTGACGATGAGCACAACTGCCACGGAGACTACAGCACCAAGGACGTCATCATGGACCGGGTGGACCGGAGCGGAGAGGAAGAGAAAGAGGAAATCGAGCACGAATTAGAGGAAGAAACTGCCAACGATGAGGACAAGTTGAAGGCCATCATCAAGAAGCACTTCCCCGACAAGCCCACCATGACTCCGTACTACCGGGACTTTTTCTCGTTGTGGTGGGTGGACTACTTCTTGTCCAGCCACAACATCTGGCACATGTGTGTTGTCGGGGGTATTGTTGGTCACTACTTCAGCATCTTGGATATGTACGAGACGATGAGAACATTATGAGTAATGAATAGGGTATATATAAAATGGGACGTAGGTCATTAAGGTTATGACGTAGTGGTGACATCCTCGGAGATGAACTGCGACACAAGGCTTTGTGTCAGAAGGCCGTGGGTGCCTCACTTATGATGTAATGCAACTGCCACCCACCAGCCGGTACTTGACTACAATTCTAGACTTCCTAAACCAGTATTATCCTGGTTTATTCTTTGCTTTTTGTGGTTGGTGCTTTACAACTATTTAGATTATGGGCTGACCGCGCCTTGGCGCCGATCTCGGGGCCATCGCTCCTGTGTGATTGTCCGGTAGCGACAAATCCGTCAGGAACCAACCCAACCGGTGGGTGCTCAGACGACCCCTGCGGACACTGCACAGATCCGTAGTACTGTGGGGACGTCGAGGGGACGATCGGAATTACAATTGGAAGGGCCAAAATTACTAATAGGCTTTGCACTATGACTGATGCTTATGCGATTTTGTGGCTGACATTTTTTTTCCGTCTTTTCTGTCGCGTTTGCTAAACCGTCAATCAGATTTAGTTATACCAGTGTGTCTTGGTTTAGAACTGCATTCTAGACGGCTAGTCACGAACCCGGGCCCCACGCGCCATTCGTCTCACGCCGTTCGTCGCAGTCCCCAGAGCGCCTTTGACGGTCAACAACCCTGGGCTTCCCCAATAGTGTTTGAGCCGGCGTAGTGAATCCCACCGTGCGGGCCAATAACGCAGGGAGCATCCTATTTACTCACATGCCACCCAGGCTCGCCTCCCGGTGGTATTTTCTTGACCCCACCAGCCCATGTCCAAATTAGCCCCACATCGTCTTGAGGGGACATTTTTGAAAGTTGCCGAGCTCCGAATAAGGTTGACATTAGGCGTATTTTCTCTGCGGGCTGTCCTGCCTGCTGGGTGTCACGACCGAGGTCATTCTGCTAGCAATGTCTCACACCAAGGATCTCGTAGTTGGTGGAGACGATAGCAGCCCTACCTGGTGGCTATTATTACTGCTGCTAGATGACGTCTGGGCTTCAAGTATCTGAGGGAGAGATCTGTGGTGCTTGCGCTGGTGCTCGGGTCCATCCGGAGACCTCCTCCGGCCACCCGGCCGGTGCAGCTAACCACAAAAAACTGCGTGGCGGTACTTGCATGGAGCAGTTGGACCCTCTTTGTCAAGTTATGTGCCTTGAAAATGGCCTCTGAGCCTCGGACTCGTATCAATGTCTGGGGAAAGCCTAGGTATGGGGAGATTTGTGGCACAGAGGCTTCTCTAGCTCCTGCGAGGAGAGGGATTAATTACTACGCCGAGAGATAGAGTGATAGCAACCATCGTTGGTCAATCCCTCACGTGATATGTAATTAGCGTGTGGTTGAAGACATCACTTAACGGCGGTTCCGCTTGTTGCATACCGGGTCTTGGCTTTCTCCAACCACGGATTTACCAGCATAATTGTATCAAGAAAGTCGAGATGCGCAGCAGGGCTCATAGCTATTGTACGTAACCATACAGATATTTGTGTTTATTAGCCCGTTTGGGACAGGTCGGTATGGCGCAGATGGTTCCAGGGAGGTAGTGTCGGAATTTTTCTCTGCTGGTTAAAGAAATTCATAATATTTTTTATTTATGCTGGATATTTGAGACCCCGCATGGTGTTTGCTGCACTGACGTTTTCTCATCATACTTTGTGACATCCGGTTGCGTTTGGGGGTGTCTTCACATCTTAGGATGCAAAAGTATAAATATCGGTCAATCCTATCACATTGTATGCTTCTTTCTAGTATAGACCTGATTACATTATCCCCACGCTAGATTTAACACACTACAATGGGTGCATTTGATTGGCTTACAGACAGAACCCATACTGCTGGGCTCAGAGGCAGAAAGTTAAGAGTTTACATTACTCTTACTGCAGTTACCGGTTTCTCATTATTCGGTTATGATCAAGGTTTGATGTCCGGTTTGATTACCGCTCCCCAGTTCAACGATGAGTTCCCAGCCACCAAGGGTCACAGTACCATTCAAGGTGGTGTCACCTCATGTTACGAATTAGGTTGTTTCTTCGGTGCCTTGTTTGCCTTGTTCAGAGGTGACAAGATCGGTAGAAGACCATTAATTATTGTTGGTGCTTTGATTATCATTCTTGGTACCATTATTTCTGTTGCTCCAGTCAAGCCACACTGGCCATTAGGTCAGTTCGTTGTCGGAAGAGTTATTACTGGTATTGGTAATGGTATGAATACCGCTACTATCCCAGTGTGGCAATCCGAAATGTCCAGAGCTGAAAACAGAGGTAGATTGGTCAACATGGAAGGTGCCGTTGTTGCTGTCGGTACCTTTATTGCTTACTGGTTGGACTTTGGTTTGTCTTACGTCGACAGTTCTGTTTCATGGAGATTACCTGTTGCCGTTCAAATCTTGTTCGCCTTGTTCTTGCTTATTGGTATCTTGAAGTTGCCAGAATCCCCAAGATGGTTGATTGCCCACGACAGAAAGCCAGAAGCTTTCTTGATTTTGGCTGCTTTGAAGGACTTGGCTCCAGAAGATGATGAAATCATTGCTGAAGCCACCGTCATTCAAGATGCCGTTAACAGATTCGCCAGAGTTCAACTTTCTATCAAGGATGTTTTCTCTGGAGGTAAGTCTCAACACTTCCAAAGAATTCTTATCGGTTCATCATCCCAATTTTTCCAACAATTCACTGGTTGTAACGCCGCTATTTACTATTCTACTGTCTTGTTCGAAGAAACTATCGGTTTAGAAAGAAGATTGTCTTTGATTTTGGGTGGTGTATTCGCTACCATCTATGCCCTTGCTACCATTCCATCTTTCTTCTTGATTGACACTTTAGGTAGAAGAAACTTGTTCTTGATTGGTGCCACTGGTCAAGGTATTTCTTTCACCATCACTTTTGCTTGTTTGATTGACAACACTAAGAACAATGCTAAGGGTGCCGCTGTCGGTATCTTCTTGTTCATTGTCTTCTTTGCCTTCACCATCTTGCCATTGCCATGGATCTACCCACCTGAAATTAACCCTATGAGAACCAGAACCATTGCTTCAGCTATCTCCACCTGTACCAACTGGATCTGTAACTTCGCTGTTGTTATGTTCACCCCAGTTTTCATTGCTAACGCCAGATGGGGTGCCTACTTGTTCTTTGCTGCTGTCAACTACGCCTTTATTCCTGTTATTTTCTTCTTCTACCCAGAAACTGCTGGTAGATCTTTGGAAGAAATTGACATCATTTTCGCTAAGGCTCACATCGATGGTAGACAACCTTGGAGAGTCGCTGCTACTATGCCTAAATTGTCCATCAAGGATATCGAAGACCAAGGTAACCAATTGGGTATCTACGACGACGATTTCGAAAAGGAGAAATTTGACACTAACGAAAATCCTTCTAGCAGCTCCACTAACGATGCCAAGGAGTCCAATGAAGGTCCATTGATTGGAGAACCCAACAACAAACCAACCGAAGTTTAAACACACAGCCTAGCGAGCTTGAGGCTTGTACAATTACCCCACTCTATAGCTTATACCTAATATAACAATAATTAATATCTACTTGTATACCCCACATTAACGATTGAAAAAGTTTTGTTATACCTAAAAATGCTGAAAGAGGCTTCGGAATGCACCCTCAGGTAATCTCGGACAAATAAGCGATTAGAAAGAACGATGAAAAATAATCTCCTTCGACTAGTCTTTCAAACCTTATTTAGTGGCTTGTTTGGGGAAATTATTATATTTGAAGGGTTCATCGGAAGGGCATTTTCCCGAAACTTAGGAGCGGAATATGATACTAGAAAGCGAAATGGAGGAAAATGTTTATGCCAAGGCTTCGGAATTCTGCAACGAGAAAGCCCTGTTTCACGGATTTGCCAATTACTACATTTGTTATTACTAAATTTTATTATGTTGAATATAATAAACCCAAATAAAGATTATAATGAAGGGTTGAACACTTCAAGAGGAGTCTTTCAGTAAGAAATGAATTATGATTTTTTTCGATTTTTATCTTAAACAGATAAGGGGAACTCACCAGCCCATTGGGAGATTTCTTCCTTGGCAGCCTTCAACTTGTCGTCTTCGCCGTTCAAGACTTTATGCTTGAAGTCCTTCAACTTGTTGGCATCCTTTGGCAAGTTAGCTTGGATTTCCTTGGCGTAGTTGACAGCAAAGTCGATGTACTCAACGATTTTCTTGAAGTCTTCCTCACCCAAACCTCTAGAGGTCATGGCAGGAGCACCAATTCTAACACCACCTGGGACCAATGCAGACTTGTCACCTGGAATAGAGTTCTTGTTCAAAGCGATGTTGATCTTTTCACAGATAGTTTCAACTCTGGCACCATCGATTTGCTTGTCCTTCAAGGAAACCAAAACCATGTGAGAGTCGGTACCATCGGAAACCAACTTGTAGCCCTTGTTGATGAACTCGGTTTCCAAAACCTTAGCATTCTTCAAAACCTGTTCTTGGTATTGCTTGAATTCTGGGGTAGCGGCTTGCTTCAAAGCAGTGGCCAAAGCAGCGATGGTGTGGTTGTGTGGACCACCTTGGTGACCTGGGAAGACGGAGAAGTTGATTGGGTTTTCCAAGTCGTAAAGGATTTCTTGGCCAGTCTTTGGGTTGACGGATCTGACACCTCTTCTGAAGAAGATCATGGCACCTCTTGGACCTCTTAAAGACTTGTGGGTGGTGGTGGTGACAATGTCAGCAAACTCGAATGGGGATGGGATGACACCAGCGGCAACCAAACCAGAGATGTGAGCCATGTCAACCACCAAGTAAGCACCGACCTTGTCAGCGATTTCTCTCATTCTTTGGTAGTCAATCAAACGACAGTAGGCAGAAGTACCAGCAACCAAAACCTTTGGTCTGTACAAGATGGCAGTCTTTTCCAACATGTCGTAGTCAATCAAACCAGTGTCCAAGTTGACTCTGTAAGGCATGGTTTCGAAATAGGTGGAAACAGCTGAGATCTTTCTGGAGTCAGTTTGGTAACCGTGGGACAAGTGACCACCGTGGGGTAAGTCCAAACCCATCAAACGTTCATGGGGCTTCATGATGGCTTGGTAGACTTGCAAGTTGGCTGGGGAACCACTCAAGGTTTGAACATTGACACCCCAACGGTCTGGGGTCACGTTGAAGGCCTTGAGGGCTCTGTCTTGACACAACAATTCAATACGGTCAATGTGTTCGTTACCACCGTAGTAACGAGCACCAGGGTAACCCTCGGAGTACTTGTTACACATGGGGGTTCCCAAAGCATCGAAAACAGCAGTTGTAGTGAAATTTTCAGAAGCAATCAACACAATTGAGTGTTTCTGTCTGTGGATTTCATCCTTGATGATTTGATCAACTTCTGGGTCGGTTTCTTGAAGGTGACCTTCAACCAATTTCTTGTGGGATTCGGATAAAGCGTAAGGCATGTTTGGATGGGTGGGGAGGATGGGGGGAAGGGTTGAGCAGCAGCGCACTTTATATAGAAATTGATGCTGGGGTTTGATAATTGTCGGAGTCAGCCAGTAATTTAGTACGGAGTCGTGGGGGCCGTTTACGTAAGCAGGGCGGAAGGAGACTGAGGGGATGGTTCAGAGTCAGTAATTTCACGTGCGCGTTCATCTCGAAGGACCAGTCAAGGCAGATCTTGCTAGGACACCATCGGATGGAGTCAGCGGTCATGTGATGCTAGTAGTTAGGCTGGCATCAGGTGACCCGCCTGAGGGAGGATGACTCCTCCAGATCAGATTAGCAGGGCCTTTTGTGCGGGCAAAATTGGTAATACTGTTGGTGCTACAACACTAATATTAGTAGACATTAATTGTACACGATGCGGTCATATTAAATTTTGTGTTTATTACTACATCCTCATAAATTATCGATTAAATTCGAGTTAATACAAAGTCACTCTCAATCTGTGGGCAAATGCCAACTTTGGAACCACGACGCACAAACAACTGACCCCGTTCAAAATAAACAAATTCAAGTCGTAGTTGGAGTAGTGGGTGCTGATCAAGAACAAGGCAATAGGCACCAACATCAAGAACTTCTTGGTGGGGGTGTACTGGTCGCCGTTGTCGATCTGTTCCCACATTGTAAGCTTGTCGTAGGCACCCGAATTAAACTCGAAGGGGGTACCTTTGACCTGGTGAAACATGATGTAGGAGCCTATGTTGTAGGTCAAGTTGGTGAGGGTCCAGTTCCAGTTGTTGTCCAAGACGTTGATAAAGTTGAGGAAGATCTTCAATAACAAAATCAAGACGATGTGTATGATCCAGGCACCCTTGAAATGGACCCAATTGGCGTTGACATTGGGGTTCAACGACTGGTCGATCTTGGTTTCCAAGTTGTCGGGTTCCAAGTGCTGGATGATCGAGGATGAACGCCTTTGACGGGTCTCGCTGTGCACGGATTGGTGAGATAGACTGGGGGCCAAGATGCCCCCGGCACCGTTGTCGATGCCGCCGGTCAAGCTGCCTATACTATTGGAGTGGCCGTGTCTGTTGTTGACTCTGGGACTCAAAGTGGCCATGGTGATGCAGGGATGAACGAGAAACGAGTACAAGCAGGGAGGTATCTGCTCAGGGAGGAACGGGAGGAGGGGCGTGGGGACGCGAGGGTAGAACCTGGGCCAGATGCGTATGTAGGGGCGAGGAAAGCGAGTCGGAGCCTGGGATGGATTGGCACTGGCTCGTGGCTGATGGGAGGTAGTTTGAGGCTAGGTCTCGAATGTCACCGTCAGATTATATTTATATGGCAAACAAATAACAGGTTGGGTGACACAAAAGGCCCCATCGCTTGAGAACGACACCAGAGCTGACGCCTCCCACCGGTACGAGGGATTTCGGCGAACGAAAGGTGGCAAATTGGGTGCGTAGAGAGGCGTGGCATCTTCCACGTCATTCGAGTGGGGGGGTCCAGGAACCTCGGGCGGTGTAGGGCCAGCTCGTATAGGTGGCAGTTGCACAACGTCGCGGCACCCGATTCTGAAATGCTGCGACATTCTGGTGCTTAGCCTCCTTCTAGGTGGTTTTCCGATTTTGCCGATGACCTTGGGGGTCTACAATTGCAGCTGCCAGGCCAGCTGGTCAGCGCCATTCCCTCCACCCACCGCAAAATCCTGGTCATCTAGCAAGTGTGGGGAGCAACAGGCTGGGCATACACGTGACGTGACTGAGGTCATACTTGACCATGACTCAAAAAAGGTGAGAATGGTTGAGTCAGATATTTAGGGTAAAAAGGATCAATTAATGTTTCCATTGCAATAGATTACGTATTTGGATTATGATACACCACCCACTCCCAAAAAATACTGCTCCATAAATTTATTGAGATATGTTGAGTTACAAGATTCTCTGAAGTTAATACCTTTATCAAGTCGACTCAGATATTTATGTAGGAACATAGATCCCGCCAGAGTGCCATCCGCTGGCAGTAATGCTGACCCACTTTCCCGGAAACGGCGGGTTGGTCACCTGGAACGGCTTGAGCACCCTCATGCCCTTGCCCCTGCCCTCATCCTTGACCTCGGACGGCTGGTGGCTGTCCACAAACTCGTCCTTGGAGCCAAGCCCCAAGCACCCACAGTTATCTATCTCCAACCCCCAGCTTAAAACGGTGCCCTCGCTGGTCAACGCTAGGAAATGATGGTCTCCGATGTCCACCGTCTTGATGTGCTGGTTTTGTAGCTCGGGGATGTACTTGGGACGTGCTCCATCATCATCAGGGTCATTACCAGTGTATTGCAAGTGTGCTTGGTTTCCGATAACAAGGTTGTCCTCGTCGGTCAACACCACAAAATTGGTGAAGCAGCACTTGACATGATTGAATTTGGCGAACTTACCCTCACTGACATTGTGCTCCTGCAACCAATTGTTGAAGTTATCCATTGGACGTACCGACACAGTAATCTCGTCTTGGGAAATTGTATCTGATCTGGAACTGTAGTCAATGGCACTAAACCCACACTTGTAAAGCTTTCCCGAGCTCTTGTCGATGTACAAGATATAATCGTAGCCCACAGTAAAATCGACAATATTGGCTTTGGTCCGAGGGATAACAAAGTACTTCGCTTCCGAGCTTCTTGCTCCACTGTCAAATTGCTCTCTCGAGATTGGGATCCTTGAATACCAGATAACAAGCCCGACCTCATAGACGTAACATCCAGATAAATTCCAGCCACCGGATATTTTGACAATAGATAGGTTTGCAAGGTCCAAGCCCGGAAAACTCAACCTTGTTCCCTCGTGACCTTTAGTTCCCGTGTCCCATGTGTAGATGTTATTGAGGTTATCCAACGCTACAATATGTTCCCTGCCACTGGAAAGGGAAATTATTTTGCGTTTCCGTTGCTCACTCTGGGGAAGATCAGGTAAATGCAATTTGGTCAATAAATTAGACTCCTTCACTGATTTGGAACCAGGAACAGACTCGGCAAGTCCTGGTGGAAAGGTCATTTCTTCTGGGGGAAGCGTGAGGTTTGGATTCGGAGGAAGCATCCTTCTAGACAGGGGTGTTGCTGTCTGTTGTACATCACGGTCGTAGCGATTTCCTCTGTTCACGGTGAACGGAATCGCTACTATCCCAGAACCTCTTATTGATCTTCTGGATTGAAGAGGAGGAGTCTCATTCAAGGTCGTCAATGCCAGGGAAGAAGGGGATGGTCCAGTATCCTCGCCATCTACAGGCCCCGGGGTGGACGAGCCCGCGTGTGGTCTTTTCCACGATAATCCAGTGTAGAAGATATCCCCATCGTTGGTGAGGATCAAAAAGCTGTATCCGTTGGCAATTACATCAATCACGAGATGTCCATTGAAGTCGGGAATGTTCGTGGGAGTGTGGACGTTTCTAATTCCGTATGCATTTGACGTCAAATGGCTAGTAGATATTGATCGAGTCAAATACCCTAACCGTGCCATGGACGACGCCCCCCAAGTGTACACCTTTTGGCCCAAACCGACCCTAAATTTGAAGAGCTGGGTCCAATTCAAGTCTTCGTTGCTGTCCAAAGTAAAGTCCATCTCATGGTTGGTAAACTTCTTGTTGTACAAGATCTTGTACAACGCAGTGGTCAAGGACGAGTTGTGGAATGCGTTGTAGGTGGACTTGTTGATGATGGAGAAATTGAAGATATCCTCGGGCAGCAAGTACTGTGGGATTTGGGTGATGAGGAGGTCATCTCCCAAGTCGAAAATCGAAGTTCCTGAACTCATGAAGAAGAACAAAGTGGTTGCTCAATTTTTGCCGTCTCACCATCTTTATCAAGTGATTTCTCAATCGGGAATTTTCCCCTAAAATAGACCCAGTGCTACGGCTGAGATTGCCACTGGGGTAGGCCAGCTGGGGTCATTATAGTTGCCTCCTGGTGTCTTATCGTCTTCTTGCTAGCCGAGGTCCTTGGCAGGGGTTGGGAGGGTCAGATGTGGTAGACTGCATAGAAGTCCAAGTATAACAGCCCCTAAATTCCACAATCAACACTACGACGACAATGTTGGTGAAACGGTCCAATTTGTTGCTCTGCCTCGTGGTGGGAGCCTTCTTCACCATTTCCACGTTCTACTACTCCGCGAACCACACCAATCCATCCTACACCTACACAAAATTCTCCAATAGTCATTACACTAAGGTGGTGTTGGAGATCAAGAAGACGCGAGGGCTTCCAACGACATTGTTAGCGCAACGTCCTACAAGCATATTGGTACTCAGCTCCATAGCTGGCGAAGATGCCTATGGGCCAAAGCGGCACTTTTCTGACTACTTATCGACATTGAAAACTTTATATGAGAACAAGTCCTACCAGGTGTCGTTAGGATTGTTGGTGAAAAACCAAGCCGAGTTCGATGTCATTTCGAAGATCTTGGACGAAAAGACTAACGAAGTGGATTTTCATCGCATCACTTTGGTCATAGCACCAACCATAGAGGCTCAGAACATGCCCTCTGATGACGAGAGACACGCAGACAAGTTTCAAAGGGAAAGGAGGAGATCCATAGCAAGGGCACGCAATTTCCTTATATCCAGTGCTCTACAGGATGAGGAGTATACCCTCTTTGTGGATGCAGATATCAAGAAGTTTAAAAATCCACGAGAGCTTCTTTCCACATTTATCGACGCGAAGTTGGATATTATTGTTCCCAGAATTGACGTGGGCTCAGCAGTAGACTATGATAGGAATTCGTGGAGAGGTGAGAGAACGAAACCGAATGAGGACCAGCTCAGGAAATTGGACGCCAACGACTGGGATCACTGGGACTACGTTCCTCAAGATGTCACTAAAAACATGTTTCACTTTTCATCATATCTCGAAGACAAACCCACATATGAACAAAATCATGACAATTTGAGCTACACTGTTGAGCTTGATTCCGTGGGTGGAGCTGTGCTCTTTGCCAAATCTATCATATACAAGCAAGGCGTGATATTCCCCACTAGTTATATTGTTGGCACTACGTGGGAGAGATTGGAAGGTTATGACGGAATTGAAACAGAAGGCTTATGCTATTTAGCAAAACCCTTGGGCTATAAGTGTTGGGGTATGCCTAACATGATAGCATTCCACAGTGAAAGGTAGTACCAATACGGGTAATTTATAGAAGGATTAATAAACTGTTTATTGACTATATACTTCCCGTAGGAATAATGCTACAAAGGACTTCATTCTTCAACATCGGTTATCCATTGCCATACCTTCATAATCTCCCCATGATTTTCAATGAGTTTACACGAAACATTTGTATTGTTTTCCACTTTGTAGACAACTTGAGTCCAGATCTTAACTCGTTTCTTTAAATTGTGCTCATTTGTTAAGATAAGGTCTCTTAGTTGGGTGGACCCAATGAATGGACTGATTTGATGGTTATTGATTGACAACTTATACTGATGTTGAAGTTTGGAAAGAACATCCTTATAAATGATATCTATCTTGATCAATTCTACCTTGTACTGATTGTACTTATGCTGGATGTATTTGATGATCGAAAAGATTATAAGCATAATGATTAAGTTATACTTGTATTGTACAATTGAACCAACAATACTGTTTTTTAATTGGCACTGTAAACTAAGGTTTGATAAGGACGTTGATCGAAGAATCTTGTCCTGCGTTTGTACCGAGGTCTCAGTGTTGTTAATGTTAGTAATAAGTTTTGTGGATGATACACCTGAAGATCCCGTCTGCTTTAGTTAGTATATTGTTCCAAAACTCTGAATGACACAAGGTAAGAAGAATCCTTCAAAATGGCAAATACCATATCATGCAAGCAATTCCACATTGTGACTTCAATCATTTAATTAAACTTGCCTTACAATTATTTCAGGTTCTTTCTCCAATTCAACAACCGAGCGTTGCCATAATTCTTCAAATTCTTCAACAGTAATATATGGGGCTTTCATCGAAAGTAAAAGGTCATGGAGCTCCTCAATCTTGATACCAGCTTCTGCTATGTCTTCTGACTTTCCGCACTGCTTGATTGCATTCTTGCTACGCAACAAATCCAATGCAACATCTATCATAATTTCCAACTTTTCTGCTTTCTTGGTGTCGGGGATACACTTTTTGTTATTTGGGAAAATGAAGTTGTTCCATGGCTTGAGTTCAACAAAATCTTCATAACATCCAAGTTCAAGATTAGGAAAGCACCTGGCATGGTTGGGGCATGGTGTGCAGTTTGGCTTGAAGTTCGCATCCAAGTAGTCACCAAATGTTTGCAAGTATTGATTTTCAGTATTAGGAAATGTAGGCTTATTGATCTCTTGGCCACAGAATCCAATCAAAATGACTTGCTCACGGTACCAGTAAGCAAAAAGTCCCCCTGAAACTAGTAAAACCCACGCAAAAAATGTGAAGAAGACTGGAACCCATGTCTTTTTGGACAATTTTGTGCTCTCTTGACTAGATTTGTGTTTAGTTCCCTTGTTTTTTTGAGAATCATCTTTGATACTCTCTGACGAACTCGGTTCCTCCACTTTTCTATCTTCAAGTTCACCTTCACCTTCATCATCATCAGAATCTTCAGAATCGTCATCTGATAATTCACTATGTTTCTTGTTGATCGGAACTAGTTTTGGTTTAGGAGTATGTGTTGGAATATGTCTTGGGGTTCTAGCGGGAGTTCTTCTAGGTGTAGGTTGGGCAGAAGATCTCAATCTTCTAGGGGTTTCTAATTGCGAGTCAATGTAATATTGAGGTTGTTGAATGGAAACCCCAAGCCGAGAAGGTAAATTCAAGTCAATTGTAGGATGGACTTCATGTTGTTCTTCTTTCTTCAACTTCGAGATGACTTCATCGAAATCCTTCGTTTCGTCGTAGATTGAATCGAACGTTTTCTCGGACTTCGTGACTTCTTTGGGGGATTTTTCCAGTTTCACAATGGGTACATGTTTCTTAGGGGTGGCCTTTGTCACCTTGTTGGTCTTGATGGCACTATGAGTTGGGGATGTTAGGAGTCTAGGAGAAAGGATAGGAGAGTTTTCATCTTCGTCGTCAGAAAAGATGGACTTGGTGACCTTCTCTTTCTTCATCAGTCTAGGAGAAGTTAATCTTGATGAGCGTGACTTGGGGGACTTGACCTTGGGCGATGACAATTGCGAGGTTCCCGCAGCATTAGGCAAAGCGAGACTGGAATCTATCTTTGGACTTGCTTTCACTGCTGGTTCTGGAGAAGCAACGGGGGTATTCAATTTAGAAGTTTTTGGCGATTTTGGCAAAGCGTGTGGGGAAGCCTTTGGTGAGGCGTTTTCTGGTTCAGGAGAGGTCACATTCGAATTGGAGGTCAAACCAGCCTTGGTACGCTTCTTTTTGGAGGTTTCCGAAACAATTCGTCTCTTTCTTGATGGCTTGGGCAAGATCTGAGGAGCATCGCTCTTCACCGCGCCAGACTCGTCGGTGGAGGTGTCCTCCATCTTGGAGTCGCCATCGCCGGGGTTCTTGGAGGAATCGGCGTCGGACACGAGCTGGGAGTCGTCTTGCTTGAGTTCGTTTGCATTGGGGGTGATTTCACGCTCGAAAAGCTCGACCAATTGTGCCTTCTTGGAGTTGGAAGGTACCCTCACTTTGTGGCGGCTGAGAATGGACCGGAGCTGGGTGACTTTGAGCTCATGAGGATCGAATCCTAGAGGTTAGTAGAGGTGCTGGCGGGTGCGTGGAAGTGATACGTACCTTCCTCAAGATAGTTCTCGTCAGCCATGGTTGGGTTGCCACTACAAATTTTGCATGATGTTGTTTGTTTACGTGATTGAGATCTCGCGACATCGCGCGCGACATGGGGCGGCTGTCCCGCGACATGCCACCCGCTAGTTCAATGCGAGGCGGATTCCACACCGCCACGTCAAGGCGATCTTTGCTGGGTCATGGTCGGGGAGGGATCAGCTTGGCGGGGGACAGATAGCTGCACGGATGTCTGGGCAGGAAACATCCGTACAACCCCCACAGCTACCTTTAACTCTACCTCTATTACTACCAGCACTACGTCTACCAGCGCTATCTTTACTACCACTGCCCCACCATGCACCGTCCAGCCCACCCATTAGCGAAACCCGAACGGCCCGTTGGCGGGCGCCCATCGCCCAGCGACAGAAACCGCATTAGTGGCGGTGTCTTGGATTCGGTGCGTCCAAGAAAAAGTAATTTGGGGGAGTCTTAGTCAGCGAGCCCTCAGGGCCCTTCACAGAACCACCCGTGGCTAGACCAGCACCCGTGGTGACCAGTCACCAGCGGCGCTGACAGTGGCGTCCCTGTGTGCCTGGCAGAGGAAGCTGTTGCTAATTCCGCGTGTCAGGGGCTTAAATTGCTGGCGTGGTCCAAATCCGCCCCCATCGCCTCCACATTCGTTAGTGACATATATGGGCCCACACGTGTGCGGCCTCCACGTGTGTCGATTTTGTGTCGCTCCCGAGCAAAAGTCATTTTATATATCGACCGCCAGTGAATCTGCTTACTCCTGGCCCACCGACTTTGTTACCTAACATCCGTAACCGTCCCAACCTCCTCGTCGCAGTTATCGCTGGAGCCTATTATCCCCACCCCTCCCGACTGCCAGTACTGCACTAGCACCGTCATCTCATCTGGCTGCCACATCTGTAGGCACACCAACCCCGATTGTTCCAGCACCACCTCCTTCCTGAACCCCTGTCTTTTCGAGAGAATCATGGGATTATCTGGACTGCACCACAATGAGTCTAATATCTAGATCTTCACCCTTCCCGTCACCGAATGATACAGTGATCAATACGGTCTCTCCCAAAATGTCCAGCACCTACACCAAGGCCTCCAGGCCAGCAGTGGCCCACGGCATGGTGGTCAACTCGCCCTCGGACCCGTTCCTCGCCCAATACATCAAGACCCCCAACCTCAACTCCAGCTTGAACAACCACCAGCTCTACTTCAACTCCATCAACCAGCATCGTAAAATCAAGCTGATCGAGATATACCAGAAGTACTTGATAAACACCACCCCCTACGTTGTGCCCCATTTCAAGCCCAAAAGCCCCATCTCGGCCGCTGTCAAGGTAACCAGAGTATCCCCTGTGCAGCACCAGCGTAAGCAAGACGTACCTCAGATAGAGGAGAAAGCTCCGGTCAAGACCAAGCCAGCATCTCCACTCCAGGTCATCAAGAAGCACTTGCCAGCAGAGTTTATGGACTGTCCTATCGATGACTTGATCACCCTCATCACTAGGATGATGCTGTCTTTGATTTCCTTGAACGACAAATCAGTACCAGCCTCTATTTCCAAGCCATCTACATCTTCATCTTCGTCATCGTCCAATAGCCTATTAACGAGATACCATTCCAGAACACCTCCATCAATTTCCACCCATACCTATCTCACCAGATTGACCAAGTTCAACAACTTCAACGCAGCAACTTTGCTCACCACCATATACTACATCGATCTTTTGTCACATCAGTATCAACCTTTCTTCACGCTTAACTCATGGACGGTACACAGATTCCTCTTAGTGGGCACCATGCTCGCTCAAAAATCGATGGAAGACTTCTTTTACACAAATGATCACTATGCCAAAGTTGGTGGTGTTGCCATCTCCGAGCTCAACTGTTTGGAGCTCGATTTCCTTGAGAGGGTGGACTGGAGGTGTATGCCTGGAAAGCATCTTGACACTCCTGGAGAAAGCTCCATAAAATATGCCAAGGATGTTTTGAATTTGTACTACAGCCAATTAATTGAGTTAATGGGCAAAAACCTCACAACTGCTTCTGGTTCCCGCGGTAACATACATATTCACTACTTGCCAGGCACTTCGGCTACATCTAGTCCCACAAAGCAGATAACACCTGCTTATTCCGGAGACTCAAATGATGATAGTGGTTTTGATGAGGATGAAGTCATAGATGACACTGATTACGATTCTAATGAGGATGAAGATGACGATGATTACGGAGTCGATGATGAGGAAGACGTTGACGTCGATGTCGAAGACTCCGATGCTGATCAAGTGGTCAGTTTTGATGCCATCACAGGTGCTTCCTTGAAAAAGTACAACTCTCGTGGTTACAGCAATGATGGTTCATCTTCACCTCATCTTAAACGTAAGCGGTACGACGGCTTATAAGCTTCATTTCTCTTTATTACAGTTTGCATTGGGAATAGCGTCGTTATTTCCACACTCCTTGGGGTTAGGTTCACCATCCAGGTAAGGTTTATACGGTTAAAAAATAATAGAAAATTTATTCAGTAATAAAATCTCGTACATATAGGTTGTAACACATAAAAATGATCTACTAAAGAATAGCTCTTCATAATATCATATAAATCAATCAAAAAATAACAACTAGAAATAAAAAATCGTGAATATCATGAACATTATGGGGTTCAAATCAGTTCATAATACCAACGCCTCTAAAGTCCAACTAAAATATTTCATTGTGGTTTGATGAGTTCAAAGGAACAGTATAAGCTTTTATCAACACTCATAACTGCCCCGAAATTATTGAATTCTCCACAATAGTTAGGAGCAGAAAAAACAGTTACTAATTTTCTCTTATTGAAGAATTCGTAACCATCTTCCACAACCATATGACCTCGAACAATCAAGTCCATTTTGAACCTATTACAAAAATAGTCAACGTGTTTTCTTCCAAAACAATAGGAGACACCACGATCATTCTTTGGCCAGTTTGATACTGAGAAGTTCTTCACCAGTGGATCTGGATCGGACCACAACAAATCTGCCAATAATCCTTTGTCAGGAATATCGGTTGGTCTCTTGATGTTCTCAATTTGACTCAAACTGTGTAAATCTGGTGACAATCCACCATGAATGCAAAAAATCTTATCATTAATAGTTGCAGCAATTGGTAACGTATTAAACACATCAACAAATACTTTCCAAAGTTTATGGTTGCCAGAAATTGTAGGTAAACGACGTTTACATTCATCGTAGAAACCATAGATCTTGGTAATGTTTGCACTTTCATGATTACCTCTCAACATGAAAAAGTTCTCCGGATACTTAATCTTGTAGCACAACAAAAGTAAAATTGTTTCCAATGACTTGTAACCCCTATCCACGTAATCACCTAAAAACAAGTAATTTGAATAAGGTGGATAACCACAACTGTTAAAAATACGGATCAAATCATGGAATTGACCGTGAATATCGCCGACGACTTTAACAGGAGGCGACAACCTAAGAAGAGATGGTTGCTCCAAAAAGATTGATCTTGCCTTATGGAGAACGTACTTGATTTCTTGGGTGGTCAAAGGAAGTTTGTCTTTCAGAGCCCGACGCGAACTAGACGACTTCTTGTTCATACCGATTGCGAGTAAACGATCGATAACCGAATCAAGGTCGATTTCCAGCAGCTTGGGGCTTGGAAGTAACGGAGGGGAGTTTGACAAGTTTGAAGAGCTGGATGATACATTCTTCGTCAATGTTTCACCCAACACTGCAGAACTCTTCAAATCATGCTTTTTCAAGTTTGACAACGAGAGAGATTTCACGTCCCTGGTTTCGGAGAAGCAGTCTAACTCGGCGATGGAGTCGAGACGCTTATTGGAGGCGTTGCCGAGGACGGTGGTGCTGGTGGAAGGAGTGGTGGCCAACTCCTTCGAGTCATTCTTGTGGTAATAGGTCTTTGCGTAGGGCGAGGATCCCAACGACAGAAGCAGTTCTTCATCCTTGGCCTCACCTGCGGTGGTGAAGACAGGGGACACTGTGGACGCGTCCGACTTGACGCTGTCGAAGGAAGAGCCATACAACGGCTGGCTGGATGTCTTCAAGAGCTGGGCCATGGAGGCGCCGATTTCCAAGTCCAAGTCCAAGTTCTGGATGGACTGCTTGCGCGAGCGCTTGGGGGAGTCCAGAAACGGCTTCAGCTTGCTCTTGGAGGACAGGTCTTTGTTCTTGTAGTAGTTGGGGTTGAAGGCGGTGGCACTAGGGGCACCAATATTGATGGCTGAGGATCTGGTGCTTTCACCAGAATGTAAACTAAGGGACGATAGCTGCGATAGCGCCGGCGCCGACTCATCGGCCTCTAGTTCACCACCAGGGATACCGGTGGAAGATTGGTTGTTCGGCAGAGGATCATTCTTGGACGGGCTATTTCCCATGTTCTAAGCGGTGTGGAGGTACTTAGTCCGGAGTTTGCGTGTCTTAGGGGATGGGGAAGATGAAAAGGGAGCGTTAGCGGCTGGATGAAGGGGCTGAGTGTTGGGAGGTGGATGGTAGTGAGAAGTCACAAGAGTGTCAAATTGACGATGGGAGGGCTTTTTTCGCTGGCCTGGGGCTGTACACACTCCCAACGTGGTCATGGCGAGAATCCGGATTTCCCGCGCTCGGGACCGCCACACTGCGGTGATTGGCGGCCATGGCAGGAGAGGGTAGAGGAGTAAGCTAGGAGAGGAGTGCAGCTGGAGAGTTGTGGAGCGTGGTGGGAGCTCTGCTGGGTGGAAGATATATGCTTTGGTACTGCTGGGGGGACACTCCTGGCACGAGCGGTGCTGGGAGAGCCACTAGCTGGACTGTGGCAATCCCCACCGGGAGGGGAGCGACGGAGCTAGTAACACCCCCCAAAGGACGGGGATTGGCAGTGGCCCGCAGCGAGGTGGGGAACCGGGACAGTTAGTGCTAGCGCGAGCTAAGGACTGTACAGGCAGGGCTAGTTAGCTACGGTTCAGCACGTGAGCCCACTAGAGCTTGGCTTGTAGGGATGTTAATGTCGGACCAGTGGTTTCTACCAGACATTTCCTACAGTTTCTAGTGAGGTCGCTTCTCTCAGCAGCAGCTCCAGACTGTTGTAGTAGAGATGTAGCCAGATATCAAGTACTGCCTGGATAGAGCAGAGATACTCTCAGAAGTATCCAGAATTAATGCTTCACACTCTAGGACATAGATATACCTTCTACCAGAATTCACTTTAAACCGTTACCTACTGGGTGATAAAACAATATCTACTATGAGCTGACACGCCAAATGGCCCATTTAGTCGGCACTGGCTCAATTAGCTTACCAGACCGTATCAGTCTATACTAGCCAGTAATGTCGCTCTCGCCTCCTCTACTTCCAATCTTCGCTAGTTGCGCGACATTTTTGCTACCCACCATGAATACTTCCCGCCTCCTTGTGTCCCGTGCCATGTCTTCCTCCTTAAAGCCCATCCGCTCGGCGGGATGCCTCATCATCGGCGACGAGGTGCTCAATGGCAAGATCTTGGACACAAACTCCTACAATTTTGCCCGTTTCTGCTTCAATAATCTCTCGATTCCTCTCAAGAGAACTATTGTGTGTGGAGATGACAAGCAGGACATCATCAACTCGCTCAAGATCCTCCGCGACCACGACAAGGTCGACTTGATCGTCACTTCTGGCGGTTTGGGGTCCACCCATGACGACATCACCTACGCCGTGCTCAGCGAAATCTACGGCCTAGACTACAAGTTGGACTCCGAGGTGGTGGAACGTATGACCAAGCTTCGTGGCTCATACCTCGAAAGCTTGCCCCAAGAACAGCTTGATGCGTTCTACAAAATGGCTACTTTGCCTTCTTCCACCCCACAGAACCCGACCACAGTGGAAAAGATCTTTGTGGAGGACTCTTTGTGGTTCCCGATAGTGGCATTGGACCAACAGGTCTACGTGCTTCCGGGGGTCCCCAATCTCTTCACGAAGCTTATCCAGGGAATGGAGCCGTTTCTCAAGCTGCGGATAGACTCCGATGGCTCCAATTTGGTCAGATTGTATGTCAAGACCTCCTCTTCTGAAAACGAGTTTGCCGGCTTTTTGACTCGCTTGCAAGACGAAGTGGATACTGCCTATGGCAAGGGCACCGTTAAGCTCGGGAGCTACCCACATATCAACTGGAAGCTCAACACTCTCAGCATCATCGGTAAAGTTCCTGAGGTTCCTAGATCAGCCTTAGATCAGCTTGTCGACCGCATATTGAGGAACGTGGGAGGAAACCCAACCCAAATCGACCAGGTGGAAGAAGACAAACTCACCAATGAAGACCCACCCAAATAGAATTCCAGGAACTACAAAGCCATATCGAACTATATATATTGTACTGGATACAAGGATATGAACAGATAGACACTCTATATATTAACAATATCTAAACTTATAGAAGCTTCAATCATTACAACTTTTCATTGAACAATTTAGCAACTTCGTCGATAGCAGCCTGGATGCCTTCTGGCTTGTCACCCATACCCTGGACAATATTACCCTTACCACCGGCCTTACCACCGATCTTGGTAGAAACAGCTTGACCTAAGGCAGTAGTGTCAATACCCTTAGCAATGGCCTCGTCAGAAACGTAACATCCGTGGGCAACCTTGTCGGTGGCACCGGTGATCAAATAAATAGATTTAGTCTTGTGGGACTTCTTGATCAAGTTGATAGCTTCTGTGATGGCCTTAGCGTTGGCGTTGATTGGAATGTGGCTGACCAAGTATTCACCTGCATCTTCCTTAGCCAACCATTCGTTGACAACCTCCAAAGTCTTCTTTGATTCTTCCTTCTGCTTGGTCTTTAATTCGTCCTTGATGGCCTTGTCCAACTTGTTGAACTTTTCAGTCAACTTTTGCTTGTCCAAGACAGAAATAGACAACTTCTTTAATGCAACACCCAATTCCTTGGACTTGGCTTCCTTGGCTGGACCGAATGGCAAGCCGTTGGCATGGTTCAATTCAGTGTCAAAATCTTTGGCAATTCTTTGAACTTCATGTGCTTCATTTCCGGTGACAGCTACAATTCTTCTGATACCCTTAGCAATACCAGATTCTTCAATAACAACCAAGTCCTTGATTTCACCAGTCTTAGCGACGTGAGTACCACCACAGAATTCGATGGAAAGCTTGTTCCAGTCCTCGTTCTTTGGGTTAGCGACCAATTCATCGACTGGAGCACCAATGGAGACAACTCTGACTGGATCTGGGTAAGTCTCACCGAAGACGGCTCTCAAACCGTAAATTTCCTTAGCAGCAGCTAAGGAAACTTCCTTGGAGTAAACTGCCTTATCCGCCTTGATGTATTCGTTAGAGATGTTTTCAACCTTGGCCAATTCTTCTGGTTTCAAAGCTTGCTTGTGGCTGAAATCAAATCTCAACTTTTCAGGGGCGACCAAAGAACCCTTCTGGTCAACAGAGTCTCCCAAAACTTCTCTCAAAGCATAGTTCAACACGTGAGTACCAGTGTGGTTGTTTCTGATTGGCCATCTTCTCAATTCGTCGTAGGCAGCAATGACTTCGTCCTTCACACTAAGGGTACCCTCAGTAAGGGAACCAGTATGCAAAACGTAACCAGCATAGACTTGGACGTTGGCGACGTTGAACTCGGCCTTACCGTCAATAACTAACTTACCGGTATCGTATTCTTGACCACCTTGCTCGGCGTAGAATGGTGACTTGTCCAACAAGATACCGTATTGCTTGGTGGAATCACTGATGGAAGAGACGAAGGCGGAACCATCGTAAATAGCAACGATGTTAGCCTTGATGTTTTCGAGACCGTACTTGTAGGAGTCATCAGTCTTTGGAACATCGTCATTCGAATCCAATTCAGATAAAGAGTGAACGTCTAACTTGACCAAAGTAGCGGTGTCCTTGTTACCAGTGGCCTTGGAGGCTTCTCTGGATTGTTCTTTGGCCTTTTCAAAACCTGGCTCATCGATCATCAAGCCAGCTTCTTCGGCCATCAATCTGGTCAAATCAACTGGGAAACCATAAGTGTCATACAATCTCCAAACGTCCTTACCTGATAAAGTTTGTTCAGGAGTCTTGGAAGCAATAATGGCGTATTGCTCGAACAATTTCTCACCTCTGTCCAAAGTCTTAGCAAAGGATAATTCTTCTTCGTTCAAAATTTCCTTCAAGTCTTGAGCACCCTTGACAATTTCAGGGAAGATCTCCTTGTTCTGTTCGATCACCACATCAACTAATTGCTGGAAGAAAGTTCCAATTGGGTAGTTCATGTACTTACGAACGTAACGGGAGCCTCTTCTCAAGATTCTTCTTAAGACATAACCTCTACCTTCGTTGTTTGGAACACCACCATCGCAGATGGCGAAAGTTAAGGTTCTGACGTGGTCAGCAATAACTCTGTAAGCAGTGTCAATACCGTCGACATCTTCAGCACCAAACTTACCAGTGTAAGGTCTGACACCAGTGATCTCTCTGATCTTGTCGAAGATTGGAAGGAAAACATCGGTATCGTAGTTGGAGTACTTGTTTTGCAAAATAGAAACCAATCTCTCGAAACCCATACCAGTGTCGATATGCTTGGCTGGTAAACTTCTCAAGCTAGCATCTGCCTCTCTGTTGTATTGAATGAAGACAATGTTCCAGATTTCCAAGACATTTGGATCGTCCATGTTGACTAAATGAGCAGCGTTTCTGCCACCGATTCTGTCGTAATGGATTTCAGAACAAGGACCACATGGACCTTGGTCACCCATTTCCCAGAAGTTGTCCTTAGCATCACCTGGCAAGATGTGGTCGTCAGCAACACCAACAGCGGACCAGAAGTTCTTAGCCTCTAAATCTGGTTCTAACCCTTGCTTTTCGTCACCACCGAAGTAGGTAACATACAAACGATCCTTGTCCAACTTGTAAACTTCAGTCAACAATTCCCAGGACCAAGAAATGGCTTCCTTTTTGAAGTAGTCACCGAAAGACCAGTTACCCAACATCTCAAAGAAAGTATGATGGTATGAGTCACGGCCAACGTCTTCCAAGTCATTGTGCTTACCACCAGCACGAATACACTTTTGGGAGTTGACAGAACGCTTCAAGGTGGCAAAGTCGGACAGAGGGTCAACGGTACCCAAAAAGATGGGCTTATACTGGTTCATACCAGCATTGGCGAACAAAAGGGTAGGGTCATTGTGAGGAACGACCGATGAAGATGGAACAAAGGTGTGGTTTTTTTTGGTTTTGAAAAATTCCAAGAAGGTCGATCTGACCTTTGAGGCGGACCAATCGCTATGTGATGTAGACATTATTCGTTTCTGGATCAACGTCCTTATCATATATCGTTGAAATGAGCTTCTTGAGCTTGTCTGGAAAAAACTCGTTGTCAATAGTCGTGCGCGTCGTCACAAGCGATGGACGAGATAAGCACAATAGTCAAGGTGCTGTAATAGTCCACAATAGGTTATTTACCAGTTTTTGGCTATACATACTGGGCTCTACGGAAACATATTTATTATAAAACAATTTAGAAATAAAAGAAGTCAGCTATCGTCTTAAACCCTGGTGATATCTCATGGCATGGTCATGGGCCTGGACACTGGGGTCGACATTAGGATCAATATTTGGGTCCACAGGGGGGTTTTGGTTGTGCAAAGCAGCAGCTGCTGCTGCTGCTGGAGTAGCTTCGATTGCAGCAATCACAGCAGCGTCTTGCACCGATGGGGTGTGGCCATCCTCGTGATGGAGCTGATGCAACCCATTGTGGGCCAACTGCTGAACATCGCCTGGTACGTAGTGGGCAGCAGCCGCAACCGCAGCACTTCCGACGTTGCGGTGTAATGGTTTTTCAACCAAAGTTCTAGCATTTTTCAGTCTCTTTTTCTTTCCACTGAGTGGTTCTGGGGCGTGGTTGTGCACTGGGTTGATCATACGCAAGATCCACATTTCGCTGGAGGGGTCAGCAGGAAAGTCCAATTCCTCTTTCATGTCCTCCTTCTTGACCTTCTTCTTGTCCTTATCCGATGGGTACAAGTTGGCTACCAATCTGTATCCACACTTGTTTCTCTTGGTGTACGCGACTCTCTGTCTCTTGGCCGAGTCCTTGACCGTGGTTCTGAAGGACCCAGAACGCTCGCACTGGAAGTACACTGCCTTGGGCTTGGACGAATTAATCACGATCTTGCACCGTTCCTCGACACTAAGCACGTCCTTGACGTATTTCACCAAGTATGCTTTGCTGGAGAACGTCTTGATTATCTCGTTTTCCAAGTACCTGGACCCAAGCACGCCACCGTTGTCGTACTCCTCGGGGAGCGCGTGTGGCGTGTGTTGCAACTGGTGGTGGTGGTGCAATTGCTGCTGCTGCTGTTGCTGCTGCTGTTGCTGCTGCTGAAATTGGATTTGTTGTTGTTGCTGGTGCAATTCTTGCTGTTGCAATTGCTGCTGTCTGCGTTGGAGCTCGGCACGATGTTGGAACTCGGCAGTGGCATAGCTGTTCTGATGGTGGGGATGGAACTGATTGGCTTCCTCTCCAAGTCCGCTACCGTACCCGGAAGCTGAAACAGCTGCGGCCGCCGTGGCGGTCACGCTGTCGTAGTCTGGCCTAGCAGAACCGCCATCGTGAGCGCCTGCTTCGCCAGGTATCACTGTGGATCTTTCGCTGGATGTAGATGGTCCCAGCATCGTTTATCTGTGGTATGTTTATAGTTGTGGATATAAGCCAGTCCTGCACATGTAAGAGACTGCGTTGTGGTATGGATTTGTTGTTGATTCTGTTGGTGATGGTGAGAAGTGCAGGTTATGTCCAGCGCCACTTTTTGCAGGTTGGCGACGCGGGGGGTCGGTGGGGATGACTGGATGGATAATGCCCAGGAGGGATGGCTGGGGGTTTGGTGGGACAAGAAGCTCAAGGAGACTATACATACACAGTCCTACCCTGTGCTCGCTAGCTGAGCTTCTTTTGGCCGCTTTTTACCCCTGCTACCCACCCTAGCTTGTGAATGGCCTCATATCTGGTCACGTGCGTAGTACTATTCAGCGGCTCCTGATCCTCTACCGTCCCAGCATGACTCTACTGGGCGTGTATTCCGACAACAGGTTTGTCGAGTTTCTAAAGGAACGCCAGCATTCTCAGGCAGACCAAGATCTCCACTGGTACACCTCAAATGTGGTGACTCCCGAATTTCCCCAAATCATAGAAGCTCTACAGATATGCTGCAACTTGCTCATCTTCAACTCTCCCCAAGAGCCAGACGAAGCCAATCGGATTGAACGGGGCCCCGCAATCAAGTTACCCTTTTCCACCAACAAGCTGGAGGCCCTCAAAGGTATTATAGTCCGGGATGGACAGCATGTCACCAAAATGTCGCTAGCTATAAGAGATTCCCACTTCAAAACTCTCCATCGCTTGACATTGAAGGAGCCCATTTTGTTGGCCCAGATCGTGACAGCAAAGGACTCGGTGGAGAAGGCTATCGCAATCTTGCGAGACTTGGCCAAGGGAGACGACTGCTCCACCATTGGCCACCAGAAATTGATCGAATCATTCAGCTCGCTTCTTCATGAGATCCAGATTGCCAAAAGTAGCTTACAGCTACCCACAGACCCCAGTCTAGTCTTCCCCGTCAACGTTACTCCTTTGCTGGCGTTTGAACCCGAACTCCCGCCCACGGTGGCCATTGACTTGTACATCAGCCAAGCCGAAGTCTGCGTCGACCTCAAGAGCCTCCATCGAGTGACAGAAAGGCCGTGGGGAGACATCACCCCCACCGGTTTGTCCTACATCGACAAGATAAGGGATGAAATGAAACTCCCAAGCTCGCATACCACGCCTGGGGCCATATCGGTGGCAGCAACTCCAGTGAGGCCTGCCTCGCCGCTCAATGTGTCGGAAATTGAGGACAGATTGAATCAGTTGACCCAGAGCTCTGACAGGTCACACGAAGGCTCGCGGATATTTAGCAATGTCATTAGTCACTTGCTGTTGAAGCCCAAGTTGGAGCCCATTGATTATGTCACCAAGTGTATTACCTACAACAACATGGTAGTGATGATTAATAAGAAGATCGAGGTGTCCTCGCCCGACCCGGTGTTGGTAAGTGCGTTCACCAAGTTGGACAGTGTGGAGTATTTGATCAGCAGCTTTCTTGTCAATCTCGAGTGTCTCCTAAACTAGCTTTCAGTTGGCTATCTGGGGAAATGGGTTCAAGATGGTGGCCGTGGTGACACACATTCACACCAATTCTATGCTGGTCCTTTCAGTACTACATCACTGTCAATAAATCCAATCTGTTAAATGAATTCTAGCTGGTCTGCAGTCCCGACAGTAGATCCAGAATGCATACTTGTCTCGTGCTACCATGTATGCTTCCTGCTCCACCCGTGCATCTCCGCGCACGCCCAACTCCTCCGGGCTACCCCGGCTACATAGTCATAGTTTGCATATAATCCCCACTACTAAGGTGTCGAAGCTCACTTGGAACCCGCCACAACCAGCGAGGTACTTTCTTCTGTAACCTCCCAGGCCCCTGCCACACTACAAGATTCTCGATTTGCCGAGACACCCCTCGCCACCTCACAAGCAACGTTCCCGCGGCTTGTTCCCCAGTTGCGAACGCCTCCACATCTCACATTGTGTAACGTTCGTTCTGGTGATTTTGTTCACTATCTTGACGTCCATGTTGTTTAGGCCCAGCCATATAAAAGCCAAATTCCCATTGAGTCTGATCCCTTTTTCCACAAACAGCAAACTTCCCTCTCGTCTTAGTAATATGTCTGGGTTCACGGTGTTGGCCGATTCGCCTGCCATCGAGAAGCCGTTAACTGACGACAGAAGCTACCGGTTCATCAAGCTTGACAACAACCTCAAGGTGTTGTTGATCCACGATCCACAGGCTGACAAGGCAGCAGCCGCCCTCGACGTCAATGTTGGCTCCTTTGGCGACCACCAGTACAACGTGCCTGGCTTGGCCCACTTCTGTGAACACCTCTTGTTCATGGGTACCGAAAAGTACCCAGTGGAAAACGAATATGCCTCATATCTTGCCAAACATTCAGGACGATCCAATGCTTACACTGCATTAGAGCACACCAACTACTACTTCCAGGTCAGTGCCGACTACCTAGAAGGTGCGTTGGACAGGTTCGCTCAGTTCTTCATTTCCCCACTTTTCAGCAACAGTTGTAAGGACCGTGAAATCAATGCAGTGGACTCGGAGAACAAAAAGAACCTCCAGAGTGACATGTGGAGATTCTACCAGTTGGACAAAGGCACCAGTAACCCTCATCACCCCTACAATGGTTTCTCAACTGGTAACCATAAGACCTTGCGTGACGACCCCCTTAATGACGGCAAGAATGTTAGAGATATTTTGATTGAATTCCACAAAAACTCCTACTCGGCAAACAGAATGGGTTTGACCATCTTGGGAAAAGAGGATTTGGACACCTTGTCAGAATGGGCAATCGAGAAGTTCTCCCCTGTCCCAAACAAGGACTTATCTAGACCTGACTATAATGGTGAAGTGATCTATTCCGAAAATGAGTTGGGTAAGCTAATTGCTGCAAAGCCCGTGCAAGACACTCACAAATTAGAATTAACGTTTATGATTCCAGATGACTTTGAAGACACTTGGAACTACGATCCTTCGAGGTACTACTCACATTTGTTGGGACACGAAAGTAAAGGTTCCATCTATCATTATATCAAGGAAAAGGGTTGGGTAACCGAACTCAGCGCAGGTCTCCAAAAGACATGTAAAGGCAGTAGCTCGCTTATTTTTGAACTTGAGCTTACCACAAAAGGACTTGAACACTGGGAAGAGATCGTGGTGATTGTGTTTCAATACTTGAAGCTTGTGAATGCTGATGAACCAAAAGAGTGGATCTGGCAAGAAGTTAATGACATCTCAAAGGTCAACTTTAAATTTAGACAAAAGGATGAAGCAGCAAATACCGTTTCCAAATTGAGTAACAAATTGTATAAATTTGGTGATGGTGGATTCATCCCCTCGGAGTACATTTTGAGTTCGACTATTCATCATGAGTTCAATGCTGATTTGATCAAGCAATTCGGCCAATACTTGAATCCAGCTAATTTCAGAATCATGTATACCTCGAAGCTGTTGGAGGGATTAGATAAGAAAGAAGAATGGTATGGAACAGAATACTCTTATGAAGACTTTCCCACAACTTTGGTCAACAATTTGAAGAATGTTCAATTGAATCCGGAATTGCATTACCCATCTCCAAACAATTTTATTCCTGAGAACTTCAATGTTTTAAGAAAGAAATCAGAAACTCCTTTGAAACATCCTTATCTATTAGAGGACAATAACAAATTACAATTATGGTTCAAGCAAGATGACCGCTTTGAAGTCCCTAAAGGTAACATTGAACTCCTCTTCCACTTGCCACCTTCGAAGGAAGACATCAGATCCAGTGCATACTCTAGATTGTTATCGGAGCTTGTAACTGATCACTTGAACGAAATTACCTATTACGCATCCATCGTGGGTTTGAACGTCAGAATTTCATTTTTAAGAGATGGTTTCAATATCAGAGTATCAGGATACAATGATAAATTAACTGTATTATTGGAGCAAGTGCTCTCAAAGTTCGTGCATTTCAAGCCTGATAAGGAAAGATTTGAAACATTGAAGTTGAAGGTCATTCAAGATTACCAGAACTTTGGATACGTTAATCCATTTCAACAAATCGGTACGCACTTCCTCGTTTTGACCAATGAAGGCATTTTTAGCAGCGAGGACAAGGCCAAGTTTTTAAGTAAAGATGCTGACTTCAATGACTTCTTTGACTTTGTCACGAAGGGTATTTGGGCAGATGGTGTGTTTGTTGAAGCTTTAGTTCATGGTAACTTTGATATCGGCAATGCCATAGAAGTGAAGGACTTGCTTTCTAAGTACACAAAAGAATGGGATGCAGTTGAAGACTCAGTCGAAAAGATCTACCAAAAAGTTAGATTACAAAACTACGCTGCTTCTTCCAACACATTACTGAGATTTGAATTGGCCAATCCAGATCCAAAGAATATCAATTCATGTATCGAGTACATTATTCAAATTTCTCCTAATTCCCAGGACGATAAATTGAGAGTATTAACTGACTTATTTTCGACAATCTGCAAGCAGCCATCATTCGATCAATTGAGAACCAAGGAACAATTAGGTTATGTTGTGTTTTCAGGGACTAGATTAGGCAGAACCTCTCTTTACTTTAGAGTCTTGGTTCAATCTGAAAGATCAACGGAGTACTTGGAGTACAGAATAGAGGAGTTCTTATCTAAGTTTAGAAGCTACTTGATCGAAAAAATGACCGAGGAGGAATTTGAGTCTTTCAAGGAATCCTTGAGAGATTCTAAGTTAACCAAGTTGAGATTCTTATCTGAAGAGACCGCCAGGTTTTGGAATGAAATTTCCTCTGGTTATTTGGACTTCCAAGAGAAAGATAGACATGTCGATATTCTCAATAATATCAGTAAGGATGAGTTCTTAGCATTCGTGAGTAATTTCATCTTCAATGAGTCTAAGCAGACTTCAAAGATTCTGGTTCATTTGAAAGCACAAAGTGTTCCTGAAGTCAGTAGAACTAAATTGATCCAATCCTCGTTGTCCAACTATTTGACCCTTAGAGACCTTGAAATTAGCTCTGATATAGTTGATGAGATTGTTTCCAAGAATGAAGAAAATATTGAACTCATCGCAGATGACATTGTTACCGAGCTTGAAAAGAATGAGGAAAATTCCATAGACAAGGATTTGAAGATCGATTTAGTAAAGACTTTGAAGCACAATCTTGAAACACCCGTCCCAGAA
The DNA here is from genome assembly GCF_001661415.1 of Suhomyces tanzawaensis NRRL Y-17324. NCBI lineage: Eukaryota > Fungi > Ascomycota > Pichiomycetes > Serinales > Debaryomycetaceae > Suhomyces > Suhomyces tanzawaensis. Next base: position 358,912 of record NW_017963642.1, read on the forward strand.
AAGTATCCAATAGGCAAATTAGTTACTATTGAAGACTTTAGAAAAGAATTCAAGAAAGGTGGACCACCAACTCCAATAGCTAGCAGAAAGGAGTTTTATTATCCTGATGATCATTCCAGGTTATAACCTGTCTGGCTGGCGGTTTATTAATCATTGGGATGCCTAAATCTTACTGAGTAGAGTAGAACTCATATTCCATAGAAACTAGATAAAGAAATAGAAACTAGATAAAAAAGTAGAATTTATACATGAGCAGTTCGCATAACGATTCAATAACTCTACAGATTTTATGTAAAAATTCTATTAAAATGCAATCCTTCTAATTTTCGATAGACCATTGAAATATCAAAAATACATTCATTTCACAGTACAATGGATATATCTCATGGAATGCACCAAGGATATTGGAGGGGAATGATAGAAAAGCAAGTTTGTATTCTCACCCGACTAACGAAACGAATAGTATCTCAAGCGCCAAAAATTCTGATTTGGGGGAGCTTCACTACAATGATGACCATAGAGATGTTTGACTACTTCATAAACCCAAGCTCTCTTAATGCCAACCCCTTTCCTCACCATCTGCGCCTTCACGGTGGTTGCAATTTGGTTGCAATTGGCACCATAATACGTCCATAGAATTTTTCATTTGAGGTCATATTGCGATATTCTGGAAGGGTTACACACGCTTATTTGTACCAGACTCTTCGGACGAATCAACAGTCAAAGTGCATTTTACTAATTTTCTAGCTGCTCAAGTTGCCATTCATAACTTCTATCACTTTTGCGCAACTTCATTTGCACGTGACCTAATAACACCTCACTTAATTATACGGGAAATGTTGCCAATCAATCATAATCCATAATGACGTTAAATCTAGCCAAAGTCAGCGAGACGTACTTTTCCAAACTCTTCAATTCACAAAGGGATGGCAGCAATGGGTCCACAAAAGCTAAAGTGCTTCTTGTTGACCGTTATACTACTCCCGTGATCTCTATGTCCTACACGCAATCACAGTTGCTACAACACGATATCATATTGATTGAATTGATCGAAAACCAGCATGACTTGAACGTGATGAAGCACTTGAACTGTATTGTCTATGTGAAGCCTACAAAAGAATCTATACAGCATTTGACGAACGAATTAAAGAACCCCCACTTTAATTCTTATCAGTTATTCTTGAATAATACTATCAATAAGAATCAACTCGAGAAGCTTGCCGAGGCGGATGAATTTGAAACAATTCAAAGTGTAATTGAATTGTTCCAAGATTATGTTATTGTCAATCAGAACCTTTTTATTACTCAGAAAGTTGATCCTCCTATCGAAATCTCGAAATCAACTGATAGTATCGTGGAAGAATCAAATAGCATAATAAGTTTGTTGCTCTCTTTGAAAAAGTGCCCAATTATCAAGTACGAACAAAACAGTATCGGCCTTAAAAGGTTGAGTTCAGAAATTCTTTACAATATCAACTCCAATTCCAATAACAATTTGTTTGATGATTTAAATCAAAAATCAGATACTGCACCAATATTATTACTTCTAGACAGAAAAAACGATCCGATTACTCCAATTATCACCCCTTGGACTTATCAATCCATGATTAACGAACTCATAGGTATAAAGAAGAATATAGTAAATTTGGTGGAATCAAATGAGTCGGTGACTTTATCCGATACTCAGGACAAATTCTATAGAGAATCATTATATCTCAACTATGGAGATTTGACCGAAAAGTTTCAGAAGTATGTGGAGCAATACAAATCACAAACTAAACAGTCATGGGGAGAAAACTTGAACAGCCAGAATTTGTCTGAACTTAAGAAGATTCTTACCAAATTTCCAGAATATAAAAAGTTATCAGCAAACATTTTGAAGCATTTGAATTTGATCAGTAAATTGGATACTGAAATTTCTAAAAGAAACTTATGGGATATCGGTGAATTACAACAAACTATTATTTGTGATTTAGATAATCAACAAGCTTTGAAGATCAGATTATTAGAGTTATTTGATCAACCTAATATTCCAACAGATGAAAAGTTGAAGTTGGTTATCTTGTACTCAGTAAGATTTCCAAATGCAAATGAAATTACTACCTTCATTGCAAAATTGAATGATCCATCTAAAAGCAACCCCGTACTAACCGTAACCCAAAATGCATTGATCAAAAAGTTCAAAAGTATAGTGGGTCCCAACATAAGAAGTGGTACTAGCAATGCAGCAAAGAATGGCAACATTGGTAACATATTTAACAAGAAGATCAACATCAACAATTTGTTTAATAATATTGGTCACAATAATCCTAAAACGGACAATATTTACATGCAATACGTACCAAGATTGAATGACACATTAGAATATCTTCTTGCACCAACAAGTCTGCAAGAGAATGTTCATTCTATCAATTTATCAACTTTGGTACCAGATGTGGTTTCCAAGCAGTATGGACTGAAAGCACAAAATGAACCGGTGCAAGACATAATTGTTTATATTAAGGGAGGTGTGACCTACGAAGAAGCCAGATTGGTGCACGAATTGAGTGAAGCAAATCCAAAAATAAATTTGATCATTGGTGGAGACAATCTCATAAACAGTGCAGAATGGTTGGATAGCTTATATGACGCCATTAACGAGTCCAATGAGACCAATATCGATGGAACTAGAACAGAGAGAAGGGCTCAATTGAGGGATATATTATAAGGATACATACATAGTAATACAACAAGAAGTCTATTAGGAACCAATTTATTGAAACTTGGCTGGTCCAGTTTATGGGGCATACTTGCCAAATTTTTGTTCCCAGTTTAAAATCTTTTCAGTAAGACTCTCCATAAGTTTCAAGTTTTCATCAAATGTCTTAATGACGGAGCCACTCTCCACTATTATTTGAGAATCAGTCTCAGAATCCTTGTAACTAAACAACTCAATTTTGTTTAATTTTTCTTCCTCTAATTCTATCTGTGATCTTCCTAACCATTCAAGTATAGCACCTGTACGTTTTCTCAATTCATAGATCGATGATTTATCACTAACGAACCTAGGTTTTGAGGCTTGATTCGTTAGTTCATCCTTACTTAGAGGAGTGGCATTCTGAGCAGAATGAGCCTTAGATTTTCCGTTGCTCTTAGGACGCTCTTCGGTTTCATCAATATCATTTTTAGCCTTCTTGGGTTTAGTTACTCTGGAACCTCTGGGCTTCGACTTCCTAACAGTCTCGCTGGACTTTGGATCAGTTTCATCGTCACGATCTTCCTCGAGATTGGAAGGATCTTGCTCGTTATTCTCAGATTCTTCAAGGTCATTTTCGGTCTTCACCTTTTTGTGAGAATCTTCACGACCATCACTTCTACCTTTCCTTTTGTTCAAGGACTCTGTCTTTTCTTTAAGTTGATTTGAAGATGAATTTGGCGATGAGACACTTGACTTCTCATTACTTTCGGATTTCTTGACTTCGGATGATAAAGGAATACCAGATTCCTTTGCACTCTCTCTCAAGGCCTTTTGTAGTTGCTCATCATAAGATTCGTCGTAATGCCTCCTCTCTTTCCTTGATGCTTTGGGATCGCCAGGGGCAGCTGAAGGAGAAGCGGATGAAGCTGCCAGTCGCTTGGATCTCGAGCGTGCTGTTTTGGAGGTCAGTTGACCAGCAGCTAAATCTTCAATCAGAAGCTTTTTCCGCTTGTCATTGACAGGACGGTATAGCGTGCGAACAACTTCATTGTTTTCATATATGAATATGTGAAGATCAGGTTTACACAACTCACACCAGTATTTCTCTGGCACCTCATCATTGGTAAATAAACCCACACAATAACCATGCTGCCATACAGAGCACTTGTCACACTGTATGAAAAGTCCCTGATCTATTCTGATGTGATACTCCTTGTTGAGGACGTCCCCCAATTGGGGATTCACCATGGAGTTGGTCAATTCGTCTAGAGCACATACACATCGCGTCACTTCTAACTCGTCCTCCACTTCATCTTCTGGTTCGGCTTCGTAATTGTTGGTTTCGTCCTCTTCAGGGAACTCATTGGTCTCGTTGGGGTCGGCGTATGCCTTCGATCTGCCGGAACGACGAGACATGTCGGGGATAGGATTGTGGTGGTAAAATTGCTTGTAAGTTGGATTGGCCCTGTGCAGTATGGGTCATGTGATCCCACTGCACCACCTACATACAAGCAATCCCAATAGGTGCAGGAAAACCACCAGGCAAACTATTACATCATCCAGGCCCAAGTCTCCGTTTCGCTGGGACCTCGAGGATCCACATAGGGTAGTAGGCAAAGAACTGTGAAGTCGCGCCTGAATCAATTCGCCAATGGTATAAACTTGGCTAGGATTTCTCCCCGCATTATGATAACTCCGTCAATGGCCCCGCTTCTTATAACCGCATATGAAAACCAAGGCTTGATTCCACGTAAGCATCTAATGTCAGCTGGATTATATATCAATTGTACGATCTAATTTTTACTAAGGCTGTTCCATGTATGTTATCACATATAATTCGTAAAATACACTAGTCTACTAAGTCCTCATAGTCAAAGTACCTTCTCTATCGTAGATACTTGGACATCTAAAATAAGGATCCAAAAGGAGGTACTGGTCACTCAATTGCAGGCCCAATCTGATTTTGTCCTGGTAGTATTGTTCACTGACAGCTGGGTTGGTGGACTCGACCCATCTGATGGTGGTTTCAATTAACTTCATGTACAAGTCATCTCTCTCCTTTCTTATTCTAATGTAATTTTCGTCCTTCTTCTTGATGGTATGGGTGTCTGCCTTGGTTGGTATTGGATAGGTTGGGACCGAGTTGTCCATACCACCGAAATCCTTAGGAATGAAAGTAGGGTCCACAAATTGAGACAATTCCTTGAAGTCCTTAGTGAAATGAATCTTAGATGCAACAACTGGATCTAACCAGTTTTTAATAAGATTCCAAACAGTGGAAAATATCCATGGAGCATTGAAAATCATGACTGCTCCCAAACACTCGGGGTAATGGGCCTCAAAAATATCAGCCAAAAACTTAATTGAATCATAATCAGCATTCTTTAACGAGAATCCAGTCAAGTCGAAAATAACAGAGGTCTCATCAGCTGAGTCATGGGTGTCCCTCATGAAAAATCTGCAGAACTCAACGATTGTCACGGCGTATCTTTGGGTTTCATTGGCTGGAGAGTCTCCAGCAAAATGCTTTCTAGCTTGGAAGAAGAAAAGTGGATTTCCTTTCCTATCATGACCTCTGATCCAGGACTTTTCAGTTTGAAGATTCTTGACGAAACCCTTGTTGGTTCCGGTGACATATGACAAGGCATCACCTTCATTGACCCACTTGACAACAGACATTTCATTTCTTCTCCAGTTCAACGATTTACTCAACATCTGGATAGCGTTCTCGGTGTTCCACTTTCTGGCTCTGACATATCTCAAAATAAAGTTATCGAGCATTTCGTTTCTCATGGAACTGAACAAAGTGTCATGCAAGTCAGCTGGCTTGTACTGAGCTAAGGCCGACAATATTCCAGGGTTGGTAGTGATCTTGATATTGGAAAGTGGGGCACGAGAGATGGAAGCAGTACGGGCGGGCTTGGAAGGGGCGGCAGATGGAGTAGGGACTTTGTAGGAGACACTCGATCTTCTGCTCACTTGACCGTTGGATTGAGCGTAGCCATTGGATGGACTAGACTTGAAATTATTCTTAGAAGATGGATGGACAATTCCTTTCTTGGTGTATGGACTGCCACCCTTTGGAACCGGAGGAGCGTAGTAGTCATCAGGCTCGGTGAGGGATGTTGATGCGGTGACAAAAGACTCGATGGAATCGGTGTCGGACTCGTCATCCTCCTCCTCCTCAGAAACATAGTCTTCTGAATGCAGGAAATCTTGTTTGTAGAACTGGCAAAATGCAGCGTAAACCTTTTCACTAGGTTCTTCCACGCGAGAGTAACGTTCAAACGAAGAGCTGGTTTGGATCTGTTTCATCCGCTTGGAGTCTGGGGGAGGCGCAGCAACCACAGCAGCAGGAGCCTTCTTGGATCCACCAAAGAGGCCCCTTCTCTTTTTGGAAAGAAGGGTGGAGGTGGAGGTCTTGTTGGTGTGGGCGGAGTTGATGGAGCCCCTGGTAGTGGTTCTGGCCAATCCGTTGGTGCCAGCACCATTTTCCGAGCCGTCACGAGCGCTCGTGGAGAGGGAAGCGATGAAGCACTCCTTGAAGGCAAGATCTTCATCGGCAATGGCGACGTCGTAGCCCCAGTATTTTAAGAGGTAGGCCCAGGTTTGTTTCAAGGTGACTTCCTGTTCACCAGTGAGAGACTGGATTCTTCCAGGTCTCCAATTGACCGGTTCATGAGTGGGCATGTTTGGTGGAAGGTTATAGGAAGATGCCGGGTCTCAAATTGCTGACCAATTGGTTTGGCTATTGCTCACTCTTTATAGTTCACAAAATCTCACAGGTTAAATTTAATTTTGCAAAGGTGGGGACAGACGTAGATTACTCGAAGCGGTAAGGGAAATTTTGGGGCCAGGTCCAAAGAAGAAATTAGTGCTGGAGGGTCTAGGTGGCGTTCTCGGCGGTAGTGGCGGGGCAGGGACGAGCAACTGGGACGAGCAGCTGGGACTACAGAGCCCACTGTTGAGAAACTGTGTTGGCACTGTGTTGGCACTGGAATGGTAGTGTCTTTGGGGAGTGATCCTGGCGAGCGAGTCTGGGAACTGCCCCTGGGGAATGTCCCTGGAAATGACTATTCCATTGACACTATGGTGGACTCCCTGCACTAGCCACTGACCCCGCTAGACCCACACGCAGGCTACGGATATATGGATGGCTTGCTGCTTATCAGTTTCCCCAGAACTGACATTACTTGACGCAAGATGCGGAGTTTCACTAGGGATCTACTGGCATGTGCCTATCGTTACCCGCGGAATAATCCCCTAGATCTACAAGGTTGGCCACGCACGTGATGCGGGTTCGGGGGGTCTCCGCGATGTCGGCGGCCTCCTCAAGGATGTTGGGGGCAGGAGGCGTGGCTGTAGCCATGGTTCCCCTCCTGTCGGGTGGGGTTCGCAGATCTAATCGTGGCATCGATCTGCCCTGGCCACTACTAAGTCACACTACACTAGGATCATTACAATAGAGTTGCATTTGTTGCGAATCTGCCTATATACACACCGCTATCTTCTCCGTCTGGGGTGGATGATTTTTCGCAATGGCGGTGTTGGCGTACTGCCAGGAACGCCCTGGGGAGCACCGCCAAACGCCTGGCTAGGCTGGGGCATGGACATCCCGCCAAAGGCACCGTTGCCTCCTCCACCAAAGATGGACGCTGGGTCGGGCGTGGGCTCCCTGCTGCCAAAGTTGAACCCTTGCTGTTGGCCCTGGGGTTGGCCAAACACACTGGCGGGGTTCTGGGTGTTGTTGGCAAACGGGAAGGTAGGGGTGGTTTCTTTGGCGAAGCCTGGGGCAGGCTGGCCAAATCCGTTCTGTCCACTGCCCGGCTGGCCAAATCCGTTCTGTCCACTGCCCGGCTGGCCAAATCCTGGAGTCCCAGTTTGCCCAAACGCCGTCTGGGGTTGCGGCTGCCCGAATGGCGAGCTTTGACCGAACCCAGGATTCTGGCCAAACCCGGGATTTTGTCCAAAAGGAGCCTGGCCGGGGGTCTGGCCAAACACAGGAGCTGGCAGCGCCCCTCCGCTCTGGGTGCCATTGGCAAGATTCACTGGTTTCATGGTTGGCAATCCGGCTGCGAACTTGAAGTTAGGATTGGTTTTCGCAGCAAAACCAAACGTGTTTGTTCCTCCGCCAATGCCTGGGGTTTGCGCAGACGCTGCCTGTGGTGCTTGACCAAAGGCAGAGTTGGGCTCAGGCGCTGTGAAATTGAAGGCAGGTTTGGGGGTAGCCGAGTTGGACCCAAAAGGAAAGGGGGCTGGGGAACCAGTCTTCGAGGCCCCGGCTTCTGGCTCAACAGATTTGGCACCAAAGTTGAAGGCAGGCTTGGACTCTGTTCCCGTGGTTGTAGAAGCTCCCGTCTTGCCAAACAAATTAGGCGTAGAAGGAGCTCCGAAAGCGCTTTCCGAAGCACTGGAAAGTGGCTTGTCACTGGATCCTCCAAATGTAGGTGCTCCTGAGCCTCCAGACATCGATCGCACCTTCTTTTTGTTTGGACCATCTTGACCATCTTCCGTCTCGTCACCTTGTTTTTTGTCGCTGGTACCTGGAAAGTTGAAAATATTCTTTGGTATGTCTTTGTTTGTATCCTTCGAACCAAATGGCTCCGTTGGCTTTTCTTGAGGTTTAAGTCCAAATAAGTTACCTGATCCTGTTTTCAACGAACTGGCCGAGTCTGTAGTTTTTGAGGAACCAAACAAGGGCTTGGAGCTATCAGCAGTGGCAGAGGCACCAAAGAGTGGCTTCGAAGCCTCATCTTTGGAGGCTTCCTTAGCTGGAAATGAGAAAATATTGGATTCAGCATTAGCTTTCGTGGACTCAGCTTTCTTCTCGCCAAACGAAAATTTAGGAAGTTCAGAATTTGTAGATGCACCAAATAACGATTTGGAGGGTTCCTTCGCGTCATCCGAAGGTTTGGTGGTTCCAGCGACCTCAAATGAAAACTTTGGAGCATCCGACGAGGGCTCGGCTTTCTTTGAACTATCACCAAAGCTCAAAGTAGATTTTGAGGCTTCTTCTTTCTTCTCACCGAAAGAGAATTTTGAAGAGTCTAACTTATCTCCACATAAGGGCTTGGGTGCACTTGACCCCAACGTGTTGTCAGTTGAAGAAGATTCAGGCTTTCCAAAGAGCGCAGGACTCGAAGTTTTAGTTCCATTTTTCTTGTCAAAAGAGAACAAAGGAGTTTTCTCCTTGTTCACATCGAACAAGCCCGCTTTTGTCTCGGTTTCCTTGGAATCTGATGCTTTGGATGGGAAACTGAATAATGGGACATCCTTCTTTTCACTCAAGGGAAGCGAGGTGGTTTCTTTCTTCTCACCAAATAAGGGCTTAGTGAGCTCTGTACTTTTAACGTCAGAGGTTAATTTTGGCCCATCAGTTTTCTTATCACCAAACAAATTAGAACTACCCGAATCTTTTGAAGGGAAGGACAAAGTTGAAGTTGTTGCACTCTTACCACTTTTAGGAATATTATCGAAAAGGGCCGAAGATGGAGTTGCGGGTTGATTGATCTTTTCTTCTTCTGCTGGTCTTTTGTTCAATATTGAATTCATCTCATCCTTGTTGATGTTGAAGTTAAATCCCGAGCTTGGTTTTGAATCCTTTTTCTTGTGATCTGATACCAAACTGTCTTCCTTTAGTTTTATAATATTGGAAATTTTCTCCGTTCCTTGTTTGTAGTCTTTACTTATAGAAAGATCAAGCTTCTTGTTGCTAAGCAAAGAATCGTCGAGGCCAAACCTTTGGTTCGTGGATTTGAGGTTATTATTGCTGTATTTATTAAATGGTTTGTCATCGTCTTCGGTAGTTGTAGCTTCAATTCCTCTCTTGCGAGATTCCTGGAATTTTGGCTTACTGACTGCACCGAGATACCCACCTAGTTGATTGATTGGTTTTGAAGTATCTTTTTCGTCGTCATAAAAAAAGTCACCCGCAAAAAAACCAGTATTCTTCTTTGGTCTCTTGGATTGTCTGATATCAGTCTTAGAATCGATTTTTCTCTTTCCGAAACTGAGTTTAGTCTCCAAATAATCAATATCATGTGTTTGGGTTGAAGTCTCCACTTTGTTGGAGTCTGAGTAAGTTGATTTCGTCTCGTTTGGATTAACCATATATTTGATTCTACTCTGTAATGCTTCGGAGGCCTCAATTGATTTCTTCAATTGCAAGAGTTGATATCTTTCGCGAGGATCTATGTTGATGAATGGGGGTCTGACAAGGTTACCTTCATTGTCTTTGTATAAAGGGGCAAACTCATGTTCGATGATCAATGGAGTACCTTCTCCTTCAAACTTGACGAGGTCAGATTCTGGTATGAAACGTGGCGAATCGCTCTTCAAAGTGCCAACATCGCGGTCTTCTGGAACTGGAGTGACTTCTCCAAGTGGGGAGGTGCCTCTTGATGAAAGTCTGGGTTCATGTACACTATCTTTCATAATGCTGCCATACACAGTGCTCATTCTTCTTTCCAACTCGTTACCTTCCTCTTCCTTTGAAGTTTTCAAGTTGTCGTAGAATGTCTTGTATAATCCTTTGTTGTTGTTCAAGGTGGATGATCTAGGAATGAGTCCATTCTTGGGGTGTCCCTGGACGGAGAGTCTTTGCTTCTTTGCTGACGAAAAGTCGTTCAAGAGCTTCTCATTTTGGACAATTTGTAAATCGGAGTTGTTAGCTTCATCGAATGTAGGAGACTCTTGAGTATGTTCTGGTTTCGCTGTTGGTTTGGGTATAATATCTTTCACAAACGAGAAGATGGACCCAATCCCGAACCCAGACGATTTCAGCGGTTCGTTAGTCACCGTCTGAGGACTCACAGACCTCTCATTAGGATTGTACATTGATGGTCGATGATGGTGGTCGAGTGCAGTTGATTTTTCTTTTGGTAGCGAGCACAGCGCAGTGATGATGTGCTTGTTTTTGTTCCGGGCTACGAAATACGTCGGAATAATATTCCCTTCTAATAATGTACAAAACAACACTTGAAGGTGCTTAACTTTCAAGATCCAGCAGATATAGTCTATCAAATATGAGATGGAATTGTAGCCTCTTTTGTTGTTATAGTGGCTCCGAAGTACCTTTTAGACGATTTATGCTGGTGAGGGTTCCGATTTGCTGCGAACTAGCACAGTCCAGGTAGGAAGATTCGATTACTAATTAATAGTGTAGCTTTCATGGCAGGGAGCCTATACTGAGAAATGAGTAAACAATTTTATGTGTATTGTATATTAGAAGAAACCAGCACTTAGGTGATAATATAGGAGACTGCTGCGCCTGAGAGCAGTACATCCTTATGAGAACGATGGCCCACTCATGTTTAATACTTCGAAATACAGGCTTTAAGGAAGTCTCCATGTAGCTCTACCCAATTAATAACCCTCTGAATATCGTCTAAGCTCAATTTACAGCTCCACCTACAATAAAAACATTTCACATCGAATTAGTATAAGTCATTGGGTCCATATCAAATTCCCACAATATCACTATCATCTGTGTATTTTGCTTGAGCAACGCCAATAGTATTAGCTTCAAGATCGTAAACCACATATGCATGTCTCAAAATATCGTCCCCCAATGTAGCCATACTGTTGAGGCCACCGGTAGAGACCCCGATGGTGAAGGTACATTGCCCATTCTGGTTGAAGACAACACTAGAGTAGGGAACCTTGATGTTGGTATCACCAAAGTGCACTGAAAAGTAAGAATCGTCAGGCTGGTTACAATTGATACTACCATCTGGGTTTTGAACTTGCTTTTGGATGGCATCGTGGACACCTTGGGGTAATGTTGAGAAGCTGTAGCCAGAATCAAAAACAACGACTGTATCGAAATTGATATCCAGTCCGTTTACAGATATCGTGTCTGCAGTAATTCCCAACCTCAAAGTACTGTAGCCCTTTCTTGTGGTCAATGGCCCTTCATATTTGGCTTGGTCAATTCCTCCGAAAAGAATCAACCCCAGATCTGTTTGTGGACCGTTCAAGTATAACGAGTAGGCGGCTTTACCAATAAAACCTTGGTTCTTCAATTGAAAAGGAAGATTTGGATATGGCTCAACGCCTGGAAGATTCTTATAGTACATAGCTTCTTCAGTAATCAAACCAAGTCCAAGAACTCCAAAATTACGAGTAGTTTGACGGGCAACAGCAAATTGGAGATTTTTGACAGTTACATCGCCTGGAAGAGTTACATCATCAGTGACGTAAACTCCTGCAACCCCTTGTTGATCAAGATAGCCTAAATCGAAAGGAAGATTTAAGTTCTTGAATGTCGTGGAAGTAGAATTGTCAAAAGCACCAAGGAAAAAACAGGAACTGCTAGCACATTGAGTATCTATAGACACAACCCAAAAGTCTGAACTTCCCGTGTCAACGTGCACAGTTATTGGTTGTTTGTCAGAACCAACCCCAAGATCAATTGTGTAGAGATAGAATCTGTTTGTAATAGGTGTGGTAAAATTGTCCCTCTTTTGGATGATTGAGGTGTTTCTGTTAACATGAAGATCAACTGAGAGAACCTTTAGGCCGTCTCGAGTTACATGTGTTCTGCTTCCAGGCAAAGCAAGCCCATTTGCAATCAGAACAAAGCAAGCGAGGTAGACAAACAATCTAGCTATTCCCGAAGAGACCATTTTGATCTGTTGTAGTTTAGCTTATTTTAATAATGTACAGTGGCCGGAATGATTTTCTGGCCTTTTACTGCCCTTATATAATACCTCATAACAGGAGAAACAGCAATATGAAAAGTGATTCAACCTATTCATCAAACTTTACTAATTTTTGAATAGTTTTGGCGCGCTGCAGATCGTATTAAGCCGAAGCTATGTAATATAATAATTAATAATGATAGTGGTTAGACTTGCCGCGTTATTAACGCAATATTCTTAGACACGGTATGCTATCTTCTATTCTTCGCATGTTGCATCAAATTTCAATTTCCCCAATTGATGGTGCGATAATGCATATTTGACAGATACTCGCAAACTTATTTTCTGTTCCGTTCGTGGGCTGCAAGTACCAGATAACATATTGGCTCGACAATAGTGCCATTGTGATTTCGAATACATCAGTAGAGTTTAAACCAACACAAAGTATTAATCTTCTTACTCCAGCTTTTCTTAAGGTTTGATTAAGAATATGCGTGCTGAGCAAATATTTCAATTTCTCGCAATAATTCAACCAGGCTAAAACTAGATACAGGGGTTCCATGGGGAAAACAATAACGCAAACAAACCCAAATTTCAGTGTAAAATGGAACGATCGGGCCGGAAACCGGTGCGTTACTAATTGGATCTTATAGTAACCGATAACAAATTTTAAGACAGTGATTCAGAATCAATGCCCAATCCAAGCTCTACACAGGTGCCATCCGGGCTATTGCCTGCCTACTAGGCTGTTTCGTATTTCAATAAATTGACACTATGAAAAGATAGTCTGCGTTAAGATTTACCCTTGCACGGCGATGAGCACCATCCAGGTCTCATCTAAGAGTGTCGAGATAGGAACCTGTACAGACCTACTCTTCATTCATCGAGAACACCGCCCCCTCACCTCTGCCCATCTCATTTAAGATTAGGCCCTCATTTTTGCTGAACGCATCATCTGCATCATCCACATCGGCATCGTAATAAGATAGAGCTGGGTTCTTAAGACCAGTGACAAGGTGATCCCTGGCCACAACATCGATTTCTTTTACCAACTTGATCATGCTATTTTCACCGTAATTTACACCGTAAGATGCTGAAATTGGAATCACACCCTGCACCCATGCATCGATAATTCTTGCTCTTTGCTTTGTTCCTAGTCTTGATATTGGGAACTCACCCTTTTTGATAAATGCTACTATATCCACGATGATATGATGCTTCGAAAGGATAGTATTGACGATTAAAGGCACCAAGGATGAAAAAAAGCGGGACCGCTTCGATTCACAAACAACAATAGTATAATCAGAACATTTGAACACACATGATCCATTCTTGAAAATGTCAGAATGACATGATTCAATAGTATTTTCAATATCAATTGGGAAGTGATGTAAACCCATAGTTTCAAATGTGTCAGCAATCTTACCTAAGACAAATAATGGTTGAAAGGAAGTGTACTCCTCTTGTTCTTGCAGATTCGTTCCATAGTTCGAGCCATTCTTAGTAATAGAAATATGATGCAAGAAACCCAAATCTCCAGTCCTAAGATATGTTACGTTAGGATCACCATTTGCCACAACACCATGAAAGTTGGCCTGACTAAATCTGTCTACTGGCCCCTTAGGACCATTTGTGAAAGATGTCAAGTTTGCTTCTGAACAAACCCAAATTTCCCCAAACTCGCCTTCTTTGCATAGCTTCCTAGTTTCAGGATTTACGATCGCAATTTCTGTGCAAACAGGAACCATACCTGAATCCTGAATGTGTAAAGCATTGGGTACCTCCACTTGATTTACAACAGAAACATAGCCTTGCCTTAATGCAATAGGATCCAAATACAAGTCAACAGGTGCCACAGTCATGTAAGATCTAGTCGCTATCATTGGATTGAAACAGTGATTGTACACTGTGGACATCGAAGCTGCTCCGAGTTTAGTAGGTTGGAATACCCTAACGATCTTTCTCAATAGATCAATTTCAACCCTATTCTCAGTACTGATCATCATGTTTTTCAAGTTACTAAGGTTGAAACCCTTTGGAGTAAATTTGATTGCTGCATATTTCAACATTTGTTCTGTAACAAACACATCTTTGACTTTATATTTAGCCAAAGCCAAGAAGAACGCGAGCGGATTTTCAGCGAAATTCACAGGGGAACTTAAATAAGTGGTAGTTCCAAGGAATACACCTAACAAAGCAGCCTGGACAAACCCAATCCCAGAAGAATGACGAACACAACCCACGATAGAGGATTTGGAACTTAAATTGCAAGTTTCTTTGAAAACCTTACAAATGCCAAGTATATTTTTGTGACTCAATGTGGCACCAATTCTATAATGATCAGATGTGAAGCTTAACCAGATCAAGGCAATTGTACTCTCGTCTCTGAAGTTTACTGTAGCTTGATACTTTGCAATTTTGGAGTTCAACGACGCAACATTAGAGAGCTTAGTTAACTTACCAGTATTTTTAATTCTCAATGGTTTGGCCTTCTTGTTAATCACCTTTTTCAAAGCATCTGCAACTGGTCCATTCTTCAAAAACTTTTCAACTTCTTCATTCGCTAAGATATCACTTACATCAAAATCACGTATGACACCAACAAATGCTGGGAAATCCTCTCCAATTCTATTGGAATCAAATGGAAGCATGGGAATAGGAATGATTCCACACATTAAACATGCAAACAAAGCAATCACAAACTCCTCTGATAAAGAAAACATCAAAATAACATACTGTCCAGGCTTGATATATGCTTTTTCGATCATGTATTGACAGACAGCATAGACTCGTTGCTCGAACTTTTTCCAAGTCAAAGGTTTCGAACTGCCCTTACCGCTATTGTCAATGTTTTGATAGGCAATCGAGTCTCCACTACTGGCCACTCTGAACTTTAAAACATCAATTATTGTTTTAAAATCGGTCAAAGGAGCACCAGTCTTATCATCTATGGATTTTTCACGGTAGTCTACCGTAGATACCTGCTCAGGAAAACCTGCTAATGCAACATTCCTGAGTTCGGAAACATATGGTGACCAGATTCCTCCAATTACATCTTCACCATGAGGAATCATACTTATTGATTTCCGAACAAAAAATTTAACGAATTCTGCTCTTAAAGAACCTTCAAGGAACCTTTTCTTACACAACATGTTCGCAATCTCTCGTCCTCCACTTCTCATGATCTTAGGTAACGTATCACAATCAACAACAACAACACAATACAACCTCAAGAAATGTCTTTTGTACAATGTGTCGAAACATTTCTGAGCAATGGAGTTCAACTCAGGTTCATTCAATGGAACAGCTGAGTAGTTCACAGTACCTTCATTCTCGCCAGATTTAGCCCCGTTTCCATTAGAATCATTGTTACTTCCATCATCTAGTAATTTTCGTATCACTTCTGCCTCAACAATTGCAACAGGCAAATATTCGTTTCCAATGAACACATCAAAAATTGTACAATCGTATACTTGCCTGACTTCACTTGCTAAAGTAGCTAACAAATGCGAGGAGTAATGATACCTCAGGCCGTTTCCAATTATAAGCTCACGATTGAGCTGATTGTACAACTTTTGATCTATCCAACTCACTCTTTGTCTGATTCTGTCTTCATATAACCCCAAGACATATACTTTACCACCAAATGTGAACCCCAAGAGACCAGTCCGTAAGAAGTCCATTTCTAAGATTCCATGGGCATCACGACATTTGGCATGAAAAATCAGCTTGGATTCTTTTCTTAAACCGAAGAAACCTCCTGACAAGCATGGACTATCAATCCATATTTCACCTAATTCTCCTTTAGATACAATGATTGACAGCTCTGGATTAACTACCGCTAAAGTTGCATCTGGTAAGGGATATCCAAATGCATCAACTCTTAAAGTGTCGTGAGAAGGTTCGTCTGATGAAGATGGATTGGTATCAACCACTTTCACAATATTTCTTGACAAGGCCTCTTTATCAATTAGAACAGCCGAGAGATCATTCGATTCCTCTTCTTTTGGAGATAGATCTATCCCAAGCTTGTCTTTTCCACCAATCCAGTCCCTCAAAGAGATCACCATTCCACCATACTCACTTAAAGTTAACATGGGAATAATTGCATTCTCAGAATGCTGACATCCAAGGGGACGTAAATATCTTTGAGCAAGGATTTCTATAAATTCTCCATCAATTGTCAAAGCATTCACCAAAACCCATTTCACTGAGGAAAAGTCAACCCTTTGTGTTTTAGAAAAGTATCTTGTTGCATTAGGGGACTGTTGATAATCGTAAGTTACTCGTTTTAACCCGATGTAATCTGCTAATAATAAAGATGCCCGGCATTTGGATATAATGTTAGCATAAAGCCCTTGAATCTCCATGACTTTTTGAGGTGCCCATATAAGCAAATTTCCTGAGTAAACAGTGAATAAAACACCTAAAATAATTCCAATTGAAAATCTTATATCCAAAGTGGCCAAAAACACTTTTCTATTTCTTTTGAATTCTTTATGACTTCGTTGAAGCCCTCCTCCAGAATCAGGCATACTCAGCAATGTGACATTCAAGCAGTTCATTTGATGATGTATAGTTCGATGACTCAAAGCAATACCTCTTAATTCACCAACAGGGGACCTTGAGAATTCCACGTACGCTAGGTCTGCCTTACTTCCAGATTTAGAATTTTTACTGTGGTTTTGTTTGGAATTCCAATGGGACATCTCTGAGGATTTTGCTGAGCCAAATTCTGTCGTTTTCCACCGGATGACGTTTGAAGGCCAGCTTATGCGCAGGTTCTGAACACTAATCTTGTCAAGTTCCTTGGAAACAACATCCGAAAATAGAACCAACTTAGTGGAGGTCAATTGTATAATATCCAAAACTTCGTGCCATGATATATCCTGGTGGATTGGGATGGCAGTAACTCCTGCTAAAAAGCAACCGAATAATGCCACAGCAAACTCACCAACTTCTCCGTCTTTGTAAAGTAACACTACAGTATCCTTGTTTTTCAAGGACATTTTATGCTGGATCTCATATGCGACCTTAACTGCCTTGAAATAGAGCTTCTCCCAAGTAATAGAAGAAACTTCTTTTCCTTTTGTGTCTAAGACCATGAATGCGTGTTCTGTCTTGTATAGTCTGGCACGGTCAGCTAATATGCCAATCAAGTAGTCTGGATTTAACAAACTATCATTTGTCAATGTAGCTGCACGACGTGGGTGCAATGGCTTTTCTAACTGTGTTTCGTCTAACTGGATGTTTTCTTGTTGCTGTTGATGTAACCTGCTCACTGACTGCATGATCTCCTCTCTTCTGTTGATGTACGTCCATTGATCAATGCTTTTGTGCACTGTGAAATCATCTTCTAACTTTTGGAGTAAAATCACCATATCAGGAGGTATATCATGAGGAAAACTGGTTACAGCTGTTCCTGACGATACCACTCCCGATTGGGCCTCGATATTGGCACTCGAGGTTGGGTGCGGGTTGTTAGCCGAAACGTAACCCAAATCCTTATAAGGAATGGAGCCTGACATAGCTCTAGATCTACCCGAAACTTTTCCTGTAGATGACGTCGTGGCCATGCTTTTCAAGCGAGCTTTTGATGGTGAGTTACTATGGGGATTGGTGTTGCACCAGATTATAAATCGGTAATGTAGACTAATGTCGTTGCCGCAGTCATGCGACATCCTGCAAACATCCATCGAGGTATGCGACATTAGTTTTCTCAAAAAAATTTGACTGCAATTATCCTTACTTCAGTTGGCACGATAGAGAGGCCGTTTGATCCTACAGATAATGCTACAGTTTCACATACGAAGGAGCATAACCAAATTAAATAGACATGAGATCAACTTAGTTACCAGAAGGGGAATTTTTGTGGCAAATGATACCAAGAAGCTGAGACCTAGAAAGCGTGATGATAAGCGAAAATCCATTGATAAGTTCTTAGAACTAGACGGAAGTCGAAAACTTCGTCAAGAAGAAGCCAAGTACACTGATAGACTTAATGAGTTGAAAAATCTTACAAGAAGCGTGGCAACAATGATTAAGAAGAGAGAGAAGCAAGAAGCACAGCAAGAAAAGATAGACAGTATTCCATTGCCTTCCGAAATAAACAAAGACCAAGAGAGAGTGTTCAATGCATTAGGTATAACTGAATCCGGTGAGAAGGTCAACCATCTGTCATCTGCATTATTGGTCGAATCGGGTCCATCAAACGAAGATAGTGCTGCCGTGAAAATTTCCAAAACTTCCTTCATAGTTCCATCCGTACAAATTCCAGAGTCAATCAGCGAGAAATTAGGATTATCATTGAAGTATCTCATATCAAAAACAAATCAAAATTGGACAATGGTGCTCGAGCAACTTCGCTTGAGTGGTGGATTCAAAGATATACCCTTGGATGATGTGAGGTCCTTCATAAAAGTAATTCCACCAAAGCAGCTAAAAGAAAATTTATCAATAGTAGAACATTTCTTTGAGGAAGCAAATATTGTCAAAACTGCAAAATTAACGCACCTTATGATGAATGCAGTCAACTCTACTGCGCTGATTTCCAACAATGACTTACAGATCCTCGAAGATTACTGCACATACCTTAAGCAACGCTCTAGAAAAGGATCACTCTCAAGGGACACTTATACGATCATGATCCAGGCTTACGGAAAGAGTAACAACATGGCTGAAATTAATCGTTGTCTCGAAGAGATGAAAAGTCTCAAGTTACAAGTGTCCCCAGAAATCATTTCGAATATCCTCACCACATCTGTATATAAAGCTCGTGATCATAAACAAGCAGTGGAGATTTTTGATTCCATGAAATTCTTTAGTGAAAGCACTAAACCCTCGACAAAAGCTTATCAAGATATATTGGTTTCCTACGTTAACAATGATGATATTGAAAAAGCACTTGATCTCTATCAGGAAATGATAACAGATAGGGTACCACTTAACCAAAACATTATGGTGGCGCTTGCAAGAGGATGCAGTTCAAGACCAGAATTGAGAATTAAAGCGTGGGACTTCATGTTTGAGATTTACAATAACGGATGGACGCCAACTCTTCAATCCTTTGAGTATATGCTCTATTTGGCTTCAAGAGATGGTGATTTAGCATTGAGCAGAGCATTATACTTGAAACTCATCAAGAGTGACTCCACCACTGCAAAGTCTTTCTCATTTTTGATGTTGGCCTACTCCAAGAGTAGTATTAAGAATGATAAAGGATACGAACCTCCATTATTAAACTTCCATGAACAAGGAAGGATTTTCAGAAGAAATATATTGATGGATTCCAAATTCGAATCTCTTGAAACTGGAATTCCATTTTTACCTATCCAAGATCTCTTGACTAAGGATCAAATTCTAGCTGAATCCAGTGCCTTATGGGCGTACAACTTGCTTTATCATCTAGAATATATCAATAACGAGAGTACATGCACATATTTGAATATTGCTGCTGAGATCGGATCCGTCGATGACTTCATCGATAGATTCAATAACTCCACTTTTTTTGATAAGACAGGCTTGCCTGGCAAGAGAGTTGTTCAAGATGGTGAAGATGACACTCTCCAAAGTATTGAAATTATTGACCCTGAAGTCCCTGAATTAGCACAACTAGGGATTAAGACTGACAAACATAAAGCACCAATATTACAATCAATGGAGTTGGACAATTCTTTCAAGAAGGTCAAAGTGCCCCGGAGTCCACTCATGTATGTAATTGCATTGAAAGTAGCCGGAAAATCAAAGAACTATGATTTTGCACAAAGTATTTGGGTCGAGAGAGGTCAGTTCAGAAAAACTAGTCAGTTCAGAGATCTTGAGAGCTCAGAAAGAGATAGGTTAGATTTCCAATTTGCAAGCTCTATGATCTTGGCATTGACTAGGATGAATTTGTTGCAAGATGCTCTCTCCATATTGTTGAGTACGGAGTACCAGTTCAAGTGGACTTGGAAAGAGTTAACCCACTTGCACAAAGCAGCCGTTGAAATAGGTGATGATAGAATATGTAAGACGGTAAGGGGAGTTGCCAAGAGGGCTCAATTAAATTTCGCGGGTAAGATTAGAAGGAAAGATTTCAAGAGATATATGATGGAAAGAGGATTCTAGGGGATCATTCATAAAATAGCTGACAAAGTTATAGCATCAAATTGTAATTAGATTGTATATAGTGTATCATAGACCTATAAATAGCATCGGATAATTTTATGGATACGAGATAAGGACAGAGTTTCCGTAGGACTTCTATTTTATATAACTATGTACATGGTCGTCCTAAATTTCTATTTACAAACTCGGTATTATCAACAATCACGTTACTCTCCTCAATTTCGGGAAATAAATTAGAGTTGTTTATCATTTTGCAGTAACGACACTTATCATTCCTGGTTTGACAATCAACTTCTTTATACTGCTACCAAGGTACTCGGCAGTTTGGCCATGTTTTCTAATTTCTTGGACAATAAATTCATCGTTTGCTTCAATCAAATTCTTATTTCCCGTAAACAGTGCTCTGATTTTGCCATTAACAAAAACATTGAAATTGATGTTAGAAGTCTCTAACTTTTGAGCAACAGGATACTTCTCGAAAAAGATCGAGCGAGCTTCCTGGTTCAATTGCAACGAGATGTTCTCCCAGCATTCTTCAGATACACAAGGAGTGATAGGGCTCATGATGATCAAAAGCTTCTTGTACGAGTCCAATAAAAGTTCAGGATGCAAGAAGTGACCCGATTTGAGGGATGAAACAAGAACATTGGTTAGTTTCATTAAGTCTGAAATGATCGTGTTGAATGTGAGATCAACCTCAATCGAATTTGCAACTTTATTGACATATTCCAGAACCTCATTATACAACGCAAATTCGCTTTCATTGAATTTAATCGATTCATAATACTTTCCGTTCAAGGTAATATCTTTGGCTTCGGTCAAAGTCTCATTGGTAGGCCTTGCTATAGGGGAATTGTTGAACCCTTGTAAAATAGATTGACCCAAACTGATCACTTTGTGCAACCAACGATTAATTCCGAGTATCTGTTCCTCGTTCCAGTTTAAAACATCAGAGATTGGTGCTTGGAATAACATGTGGGCCCTAGTTGCATCAGCACCATATTTCTTTATACAAGTTCCTGGATCAGCACCATTATATTTAGATTTTGACATTTTTTCGAAAGTAATAACTGGTGTTTCACCAGACGGAATTATTTTAGGTTGATCTGGAGTAGATAAGTCCAACTCATCTGGTTTCAAGCATCTTCCATTGTGAGGGTCAGAGAAGGTCTTTCCGTGGACCATTCCTTGAGTAACCAATTGCCTTATAGGCTCATTTTTAAAATGCTGACCATCCCATAATCCAATCCTTCCTAAAAATTTGGAGATAAATCTTGAGTAAAGTAGATGTAAAATTGCATGTTCAACACCACCAATATACATATCAACCGGCATATTTTCCGTGGCTTTTGCTTTTGAGAATGGCATCTTAGTGTTTTGTGAGTCAAGATATCTAAAAAAATACCAAGATGAATCCATGAAGGTATCCATTGTGTCAGTGTCTCTTTTGGCAGGCCCTCCACAAGAAGGACATGAGGTATTGACAAATTCATCAAGGTTACTCAATGGGTTACCATTTTTAAACTTACTACTATCAAGCTTGGGTAACATTACAGGTAATTCTTCGTCTGGGACCGGAACAGTTCCACAACTATGACAATGAATCATAGGAATCGGGGCTCCCCAGTATCTTTGACGACTAATTAACCAATCCCTAAGTCTGAACTGAACCTTTTTGTTCCCAACTTTAGCATCTGTCAAAGCCTTGGTTATCAATGAGGCGGCCTCTTTGGTTGTCTTTCCATGGTAGATACCTAAACTTGTAAGTCCATTACTGAGAATAGAACCATCGTAAAGCTTACCATTCTTATCCGTATAAGCTTGTTCTAAGCTCAGAGTCTTGGCAACTGCGGGATTAGAGTCGCCCACAATTCTTTTAATTGGTTTAGAAGAATTGTGAAGGCTCCAGAACTCAAAATCCCGCTCATCGTGAGCGGGACATCCCATTACAGCACCCAGACCATACGATCCAATGACGTAAGGAGCTGCATAGACTGGGATATCAAACTCTTTCCTCACGTTGTTCTGGACGTCAATAGGAATAGAAGCCTTAATACTTGTAATAAGATACCCATTCTTGGACGAAAAGTCTGTCTCTTTGTTCTCCTCGATGAACATTGCAAGACCTTCGTCAAGTTCTGCTGCCTCTTTTACAATGGGATGATTCAAGGAGAGTGCTAAGAATTGAGCGACAAATAAAGTCTCTGGTCTTGAAGTGAAGACGGTAATATCATAGTTTGAATCGGTTGGGAACGTAATTTCCACTCCATGTGACTCGCCAATCCAATTTCTTTGCATCGCTTTGACTTTATTGGGCCATTGGTCCAAAACTTTCATATCTTGGTTCAAATCTTGGGCATACTTGGTGATTGCAATAAACCATTGTTCAAGGTTTCTTTTTTCAACGATGGCCCCACTTCTCCAAGATCTTCCTTCGGCGTCCACTTGCTCGTTCGCCAAGACTGTCATATCCACGGGATCCCAGTTAATTTCAGCTTCTTTACGATACACCAAGCCATGCTCATACAATAATAAGAAAATCTTTTGAGTCCACTTGTAATAATCTGGCGAGCAGGTTGAAATTTCCCTTTCCCAGTCAAAATCCGCCAACATTAAATTCATTTGCTCCTTCATTTTGGCTATGTTAGACTCTGTCCATACCGCAGGGTTGATACCTCTTTCAAAGGCAGCATTTTCTGCTGGTAAACCAAATGCATCCCAACCCATTGGGTGGATAACGTTGTAACCTTTAAGCCGTTTGAACCGTGAAATTACGTCACTGATGGTGTAAACACGCAAGTGACCCATGTGAAGCATACCTGAAGGGTATGGAAACATTGAAAGGCAGTAAAAGGATTCGGCATCTGGATCAACTAAATGTTTACTAGGATGAATAGAGTTGTTGGGGGAGGCCTCTCTCCATCTCTTCGTCCATTTCGCGTCCAATTCATTGAGCTCTACCTTGGAAGACTTTGAAACTTGCCGCAAGAGGCGGTGCCTCTGGGGGCTTATGATTTTCCCACGAGAGAACATGGTCAATCAATGGTAGAACTGAAAAGTTGGATGTTTGTTAATCTATATGCAGTGCGGTAATTTGTTTAAGAGGTTGGTAGCGCGCCACTAGTTATTTAGTTTCCTTTTCTTTAAATTCGGTACAGTTCTGAGGGGTTTTGAGCTGTGAAGCTATTTTACTATGATTGTGCGACCGATGGATGGGTTTCCAGACGCTGGTTTTGAAGAGTCTTTAACGAATTAAACATTAAGTCAGCCAAGCCTGTGAAACCCAAAGCATCTAATTCTCTCAATACCTTTAACTTCAAGTCATCATACGATACACTAAGCCACAGACTATCAGTATCGGTTTGCAACCTTAAAATGCTTTCCTTACTAACGGGACCTTGATGCCTGGTGGTCACTTCACTAGATTGATCTTCAAGCTTCCATACAATTTGAGCACTCAAATAGGCCCATGCTGGGTTGACAAACAAGTTCCCTATAGTAGATAATGTAATCATATTTGAATAATTGAAAACATGTAATGAACTGACATATGGTTGAAAGTCAGGATGTAAAAAGAATCCCCTGCTTGAAGACAGCAAATTATTTTCCTGATGAAGAGCTTTGTCACGCCAAAGAAAATTCACTATATCCATGATATAGCTGTTTTGTAGAGCTTTCATTTGATCTTTCTTGAAATAGTAAGACTTGGTATGAGCGATAAACCCACATAATTCTGAGATGAGAAATGGGTCCCCCTTGAACAACAATCTGTAAACTATCACCTTGGGTGGAACCACTGCATTGTCCGAAAAGTGTTCATTTAAAATGTCCAAATCAATAGATTTCACGAACTTGAAAATACTAATAATCATATACTCTGAACTTGAGCCGTATTCTTTGATATGATTTGTAAAGAAATCATACAAACTTGAAATGGTTTTATCAACAGTATCAAAAACAATTGGCCTATCAACTTCCCTGACAATCCAAATTTCGAACATTAATATCAATTGTTGGATAAATGTTAATAATAGGACATTCAATTTGTGTGTCAATAATTTATTTCTTGAATTTCGCTCAAATATTTCCAATGTGGGTTTCAAGAACAAATTGAGGCTATCGAAGCTTTTGATAGGCAAAAACCTTAAAAACTTCAATCTCTGATTTAAATTATTCAATTCCCTTTGTTGTGGTTCATTCAGAATAAGTATTGGGTTAAAATCAAACTGATATAATACTAATTCCTCGACCAGTGGAAGATCTAGTGTACCAGCACTGAACTTCATGAGGCTCTGAACTTCGTCACAAAGTTTTTCAAGCTCTGAACAAGTCAAGTTATCATCAATGAGACTGAGCTTAACATAATGGTCTAATTTCTTGTGGAGGTTAGAGCCAAAGCTTTTGTCGGCATTAATCTGTAAAATAACCATCAATTTCCGTAGTTTCGATAATGTGAATGAATCCTTAGATTGGAAAAGATCATTAATTTTTATGCTCCTTGCATCAGCTAAATTGGCAATCAAGTCCTGATTATTCCGAAGCTTGTACGCCGTACTTTGGTTAGCTTGTGTCGAAATATCGATATTATCAAACACAATAGTGGTTTCATTCTGAATTGGGGCTCTATTGAGTTTTCTTCTTTTTATTGTCTGTCCAAACTCCGAATATTCCTTTAAATTGTGGTTTAGCACTACGTTCAGCACAGTTGTGCTATCGACCCCATTTAACTTGTTCAAATACCCCGCATTAGGATACAGAAAAATATTAGGGGATACAGGGCCAATTTTAAGCGTATCAAAGATCAGATTTCGAGAGTAATCATGTAGGTTAATCTGAGGGTCCAAACTTTTGAAAAGGATTAACAATGCCCTTAAGTACTCATCTGTTGGAAATTTGACATACAAATCGACAACAAGCTGTATGTGCCATGCTTTGAAGGTTGGAACCAGGCGAATATTATGTTGGTTGTACAATGTTCTAAAATTCGAACTGCCACCCACAACACCAAGAAAAATTAAATTTGAGATGTATGGTCTCAGGTATTCATAAGATAAATAGTTGAAAAGAATTGGCAGCATCCGCTGTAATGTCTTAGAGGTAGCAGCACCAAATAAATGAATGGAGCAGATTAGCCACTCGAGTAACTTGATTTGTACTCCTTTAGACAACTTTTTCAGTTTCGTTTTACGGCCATTCTTGTGGTACACTTGGGGAATGCCTATCTGACTAACAATTTGATAAATGACCCCAACAGGCAATTGTGATGACTTTGATGGAACGAGTATCTCCTCAATAATATAACTTTGGTCTGCTGTCGATATCAAATTGGAGGTGATCAATTCTATTAATTCTTGGATGTCATTACTGTCAACTCCTACTTCTCTCACTAGAGGCGGTAACAGTTGTAGGATTGCTTGTCTATCAGCAGAATTTGTATTCTCTAAGTCAGATAACTGCTTTATTCGTTTGGATACTTTGTGCTTTAGCCTGGTAAAGCGCTCCTGCCCTTCTGACTCAGACATGATGGTGTTTAGAAAACATAAACAATCTTATTTAGATGGTGCGTCACGTGTAAAATTCGATTGAACTACCCTTATGCTTGGATACATAATATTCGATAAAACTTGTAGAAAACCCCAGTTAAATACTCCTTAATACTTCTTACGTCGCTTTCGACTAATGTATCCTGCGATGGGGAACTTGAATTAAACAGAAAAACCGTTACACCAAATTAGAGGGATGGGTGCAAACTGACCTGAAAGTTCGCAATACCAGAAGTCTAGTCCACAGTTCCATTGAGTGCATGCCAGTCAAGCATATGTATCAATTTGGAGAGCAGCAGTGAAATGATTATGTTTATTCTACTGAATTCGGGATCCATCAAGCTTCTGACCTCTTGGTAGCTTGTCCTTGTTTTGCAATTGTATCCAGTCAATTTGGGCTCAACCACCGAGTGGGCTGTTCTATACTTAAAGCTTTTTAATCCTTGTTTCTGAACCCATCCATTCAAGTAGTTCACTGCTCACGATTTAAATTTAAATCCCTTAGTTCCCCGATGAAAAATCAGGATCTACAAATCGATAATTGGTTTTACTTTGAGTCCATGAGGAAATTTGGGATATTTTTATTGTATGCTGAATAGATACCAGGGGATTTCGCATCACCCCCGATTGTATTTTGGACGGAACTCTATCCTGAATTTAGTCAACTTTCACAGTCGGCAATGGAATTAATTAAGTCTCGCCTTGTGCATGTTATTCTGAGCAAATAGGATTATTCCAGGACAATAAATGAAAGATTTTAATTAAAAATTAGCAATGTAATCCATTCTTAGTCTAGATACCACCCGCTTCCCTGTACCATCTAATACCTCTATCAAAACTAATTACACACAAACCTTCGTTAGTGTCCCCACCTGCACCTCCTCTAACCTTTTTCTTGATAAACTCAACTCCGCTTAATACTGTTTTATCGAACTCATCGTGTTCCGTATCCTCTAGGTCGCTAATTGAAACGGTAATAGTAGACTCCCTTTCTCTAGTATCTAAGTTCCAAACCCTGACACATTTATCAAATCCACAACTTGCCAAGTTTTTACCTTCTTCATCAAAACTCAATCCCATAATCCATCCTTCGTGGGCAAAGCCTCCAATAGTGCTTTTGGCTGAATGACTTGGGGTAGTTAAAGAGCCAATATTCTCTCCAAATTGAACGTCGTATAAAGTGATTGATCCTGAAGATTGGTTATCCCTAGCAATCGCCAATATTGTTCCTCCAGGAGAGAATCTTAAAACCCTAGGAATAGATCTGGAAGTCTTAGATTTATGGGAAATCTGTAAATCGGTGGAGTGAAAAGTGTAGACGGTTTTCAATGATAAAAGGTCGTACAACAAAACATCACCATTAGCATAACCAATGGCCACTTTTTTGTCAATCGTTTCTGACACAGCTATGGATGTAGGGAATGAAGAGGCGTTCGCATCCAAATCACCAAATTTTTCCAAGGTGATATCAACACTAACATCGTCTTCATGGGCTGCCACAGTGAATGAATACACTGTGGTTGTACCATCCGCCTTAGTACAGATGAAGTAGTCTTGCTTCGATTCAGGATCTTTATGAAACACAGGTGCCCAGGAATTGGTCACTGGCTTCACAGGTTCGAACGACTTTAAAGTGGATATGTCATCGTTAATGTAGTATTTGAAGACTACGCTTCCATCAAAGCTAGCAAAGGCCAAAAATACTATTCTTATGCTGGATGAGGGCAAATTGTTTTCATAGCTAGCCACATGGTGGACACCAAGTTCATTTATAAGTTCCTTATGAACAAACTGCTTTGGATCATGAACTTCATCTTGCTTGTTGTCCCAAAAGTTGGCGTATCCATCACTAGAGACAGTTATGGTGAATTTATTGACAATCGTCAAGTCTGTTATGTCCAGGGAGTGAGCCTGGGCAGCACTGACTGTAGATATATATTGTTTACCCATGTTGGAGAATAAAGTTGGTGTATGATCGTTTGATCAATGTGGGCATCACGTGTGAACTGTCCTCGCAAGCCAAAATGGTACTGGTAACAAAATTTACGAAAGAAGGGGGGGTCAACCATTAATGTGGTCGGATATGACTTTACCTTCGATTCGACCAGCAGCTAATGGACTTTCCATCTTAGGCGTTTTGCCTGAGCCGATCAGGTTTTCTAAACTGATAGTAAGCGAAATATTACACAAAAGGGAGAAGTTGGTTTCATGGATGTAGTTAAGGTAAACTCCACAGAATACATGAAAGACCTTCCCACACTTTGAATTGTAGTTTCGTGCTCTTAAATTTCCGAATAGTGATGTTGATGCTCTGATAGATTTCAGACCGATTTTCCGTAAAGTTGCGAAAATTGCAAAATTACTTCTTACGTTTACAAACACAATGAGCTATAGTAGCCGGGGATTTAAATTTGCAAGACCACTAAGTTCCAGCTTCGGAAAGAAGAAACAGCTAAATACAAAGTATTCCACATCTTCTGAAGGTAGAACACTTCCTCATGCAAATATTGTGGGTGTTCACAATTGTTTGGGTGCAATTCGGCACAAAGCCCCACAAAAATCCTTCGAGGAGGACACATGGAAATTATCCGGCAAACAACCTAGAAAAACATCTAGAGACAACGGTTTTTTCGATACTATTCGAAGAGGTGCTAAAGTCGAAACAAAATTCTTGAAGTTTTTTGCACCCCGCCCAACTGTTGGGATACGGCCAGAATCAGCAACCTTAAGGGTAATAGACAGCCCCACGTTTGGAATAAACCTAGAAACGCAGGAAAGGCAGCCCTCCGAAATTTCATCCTTTGACATCGGTGCTTGCCATCAGCGTTGCAATGCTCCGTACCATTCTGTCCTTCCGCGACACGAATCTCTCAGAAATAGAGTGCTGAGAAGCATAAAGAGAAGGTTTGTGAATTTGAAGAGGAGTAAAGGTAAGGAAGTCGAAATGGAGAGGCAGTTACAGTTACGCAAAATACAGCAGGAGTACCCATTTGGTGCGTACAAGTATCAAACTCGTACAAGCAGACCTATCGAAACTCACGAACAAGAATTTAAATTCTAATGCCACAAAACCCGAGAGCTGTCACGAAAATGAAATAATTCTAGCTCGAGGACGGTGTTTTGTACTTCATCAACGAGGCTATTCAACTCCGTTTGGTTACAAGAAGCTTGAAGCTCTCCTGTCATACCGGAATTTCGCGCACCTACTCCCCAACCGGTTTCCTGCACGAACAATCGCATCTAGAACTCCTTTCGTTGGGCTACAAATAGGTATCATCCTTAAACATGACGAAGCCGACAAGAGATCCGATCCCGGTCAAGAGCTTCCAGTCTCAGATCACGGATCAAACTATTTTCAAAACTTACATTGGCTTCAGCTTGCCCACCGAGCTTTCTCCGTTATTTCCAGCGCAAAAAGTCGTCACCACCACTGATGGCCATGTTTACTATGCCAATTACAACATAGTGAGACATTGCGTGATATCTCCCACCAGCACGGCCTTCAGGACCTTGAATTTCACCACCGACTTCGAGATTCACGCAATGTACCTCAATGCTCTGGAAACATTATTGGCCTTGGTAGGGGATACAAAAGTAACAGTGGTGGAAATTCCCGGTGCTGTTGACGATGTACATAAAACCCAAATTTCAGGGAAGCACTACAACATCGGTAACTTGAAGGGAAGAATTGTCAAAGTTTTGTGGCAAACTATTGTTGCAAAAGATTGTCTGTTGGTCATATTGACCGACTATTCAGTGATCAGAAGCTTTGACCTCTCATTGTCAGCCTCTTTCCCTCAATTGGAAATCGATTTGAAGGCTCAACCCGAATTTGAACACCAAAATGCAACCTCTATTTCATTTGGTTCTTCGGTCAACGTGCAAGGCTCGTTGACTTTATATGTATCATCGGAGAAAGAAGTTTATGCATTTTACCCATTTTTAGCTCCAACTTCAAGATTGGCATGCTCAATGGAGGGTTTAGATTATGCACTTGATGAAACCAAAGCTATTATAGAGACTATAGAGAGTCGGTTTTCTTTCCAATCCATCACCGATTCTATTTCCAGTCCATTGACCTTACTAGCAATCTCACAATACGAATTCTTCTTGCATTTGAGAAATCAATTTGAGACTGGTGTTCCCTTACAGACAGAGAATAGAAAATTGAAGGCTTTCTCTACATTCAACTTGAAACGGTTGACTCATTCATTACATTCCGATTACAAACCAAAGTTGCAAGGTCCCTTGAGTGCAAACGATGGAGAATCATTAATTGATATCCAAAGTATGTATTCGAACAAGAATTTCACCACTGTAGTTGCTCTTGCTTCAAAATTTGGAGAAGCACATTTACAATACTACGCCCAATTGAAGCCGTTGATAATGAAGTTGAATTGTCCTTCTACTGAGACACCCGCTGAACCAATTGCTGCTAAATTAGAAGCAGAATCAAATGCAAAGAAGCAAGTTCCTAAGAAGAGTGACGCTTATGTAAAACCAAGCAAAGGGTTCGGTTTCATTGCATTCTCAGATGATGAGGATGATGTTACTGATACTGTTGATAATTTTGGTACATTGTCGTTGACTAAAGTCAAAGTGGACAATGACCGTGCTCAACGAGAAAAGGAATTCGAGAAAGAGGAATTTAATTCACTTACACTTTTAGAGTTTGTTGCTTTAGATTACCAATTTCCAACTATTACTTCAAGGAATGACTTTGCCTTATTGAATTATTCTGAGGAGGGTAAGAGACTCTTCTTGAAAGCAAAGGATGACGGTCATGTTATAAAAGCGGATGATTTCTTATCTGACTTAAGCAACTCATTGATATCAGATACATCTGAGTCTGATCCTAACAATTTCAGCCCAATACAGTATACTCATATCAAAATCTCACGTTTCAGTGCGTTATCTTGTGCTGTGAATCCTTTGCTCGATAATGATGTTTCCGAATATTTGATTGTCCTCAGCGATTCATTGATAGATAACTTGAAGGTCTATGAACTTAAGTTGAAGACAGAACAGAAGGATGTCCTTTCAGAGCCTACTATTGTGACCAAGCCTTCAAAAGAACCTTCAGTGAGCACTGGTGCCTACTCACGTAACAGTGATACTATTTCCGGTGAATTACGTTTGCAACTGCAGGAATTGGGCAATTTTGACGAAAAGGCTCTATCTACGAATATCAATTCAGAGGTTCTCTCCAAAAGTATCGGTGAAACGACTGATGATCTTTCAAGAGTTCACTTAGTTTCTACACAGGCCTTAAACCAACTAGCCAACCTAGCTGCATTGGTTGCCAAGTCACTGTTCAATGCAACACAGAAGATTGATGAATTACAGTTGTATGTTAATATGTTGAGAAATATCTCAGAGAAAGTTAAATCACCAGAACAACTTGAACATTTAACTAAAAAGGCTCAAAATATCGCAAAAAAGCAAGAAGAGTTGGAAAAGAGACAAACTCAAGTCAAATCAAGGCTTTCCATTCGTATCTTGCAATTAAAAAAGAAGCAGTCCTTACCATTGTCGAGAACAGAAAAGGCTTGGTTTAAGGAAATTAATGCATTGAATGCAATGATGAAGAAAGAAGTCGATGGCACAGAACAGGAATCCTTACCAGCAAAGATCGAATCCTACAAAGCCCAAGTACGTGCCTTGGTCAATCCATCATTAAGTGATAAAAACGTCTTTTCTGCGCTGGAGGAGTTGAAGCAAAGAGAATTGGCTCAAGTAGTCGCGAGATTGAAGGTGATCTTGAAACAAGATTCAGAGCAGCTCAATCGAGTGAATACTCAATTGCAGGAATTGCCATTGCAACAATATTGAGAGGAATAATAAATAGATTTTAAGTTGATGAACTGAATGTAATTCAATCAACTGTAGATATGTACTTCAATTTAATGGATTTTTTTGCAAGATGGTGTCATTTCCGAAAGGAACGAGACAACATTTATTACCTCCATTAATACTTTTCTCATGATCGAGTAGTGGAAATCTATAAAATACGATTTAGTAAGCTTTGACCTCCGTTACAGTATTTCAACGTGCTACTTTATGATTTAGAACCTTCGACATGAACTTCTAATTTTATCCCATCAAAATATCTTCCATTGAACTTTTCTATGCAAATTCTACTCAGCTCAATCTTTCCGAATTTTATTTTTACCCTACCGTTCTCTTCAAAGGATATTTTGGTAATATCGTTTCCTATTCCCAACTTGTTACACTCCTCTTGTATATCTTCTTTGATATCCATTTCAAGCATGGGATCCTTATTGTATTCGTCTTCTCGGAACATTTGATCGATCACAACAATTTTGTCCAAGATCTTACGTTTTGCTTCATTAAAACGTTCAAGCTTCGAGGCTTCATCAAGATCTTCATCCCAGTTGGTAACTTTTGCTTTCAACTTGTCATTAGTTTGTTTAATGCGCTTCTTTTCTTCTTCCGATAATGGTTTCTTTTCCTTCAGTTTTTCTGAATTAAATTGAGCAGCTTCTACTCGTATTCTTTCTTTGTCGGTCTGCCTTAATAATGAATCATCAAGCATTTCTATGGAAAGGGGAACACTCTCCTTATTCAAATATATAATTAATGCTTCTCTCTTAAACTTTTCGTCTTCGTATTGCAATTTTATTCTTGCTTTCCCAGTATTGTAATCCTCCGATAACAAGCCATACTTACCGAAGGTGGTAGCTAGTTCCTCTTCTGTAACATCTTCTGGCAAGTTGGTAACATAGACGGCTGTGGAGTCTGTATTTTTCTTCAAGTTTTCCAACCTTTCACTCTTGAGCTTTGCTATTTCGGCCTTAATTCTCATTGACCTCTCTTTCTTGAGACGTTTCAATTCTAGCTTGTTCTGCTCCTCCTCCTCATCTATGGCTGCTTCATCTCTAGAACGCTTATTGGGTAATATCTTTAGCGTCCATTGTTGTGAATCAAAATTGTACTCATATTCATTAGTGGTATCGCCTTCAGTGAGTTCAAAAAGCCACTTCTTGGAGTTTTGATCATAGAAGACTCTCTCATCGATACTTTTGATGAGTTCTGGATTCTTTTCCAAAGCATCAGCAGTTGGTGGCGGACCAGGAAATGATGACATCTAGATAGTTCGAAGGTTTATAGGAGTCCTTGTGTACAGATTATGGGGTTAAGTTGCTAGTCTTGTGGTGATGGCATGTAGAGACTCCAGGATTTTGCGACATTGTCGCACCTTCTTGTCCAATTTGTCCGTGCACTTCAAGTTAACCCACACATCGTTCATCATAAATCAATAAAATGGCCGAACTCACCAATACGAGGCCATCTTCAGCTAGCCCTAATGATTACATATTGAGTTTGACACCAGAGCAAATCGAACATGATCAAAAGATAGGTGTGAAAGCCATTCGTTTGTTCTTACAAAGTAAAACATCATACGACGTGTTACCAGTCAGTTATAGATTGGTAGTGTTGGACACCTCCCTCTTGGTAAAGAAATCGTTGAATATATTATTGCAGAACAACATCGTCAGTGCTCCTTTGTGGAATAACCAGAATCTGAGATTCGCTGGGTTGTTGACGCTGTCAGACTTCATCAATGTTATTCAGTACTACTTCCAGTTTCCCGAGAAGTTTGAGTTGGTGGACCAACTCACCTTGGACGGATTAAGGGACATCGAGAAGGCCATCGGAGTGGATCCTATTGAAACCGCATACATCCATCCATTTAAGTCACTTTACGAAGCATGTGTCAAGATGCTCGACTCCAAAGCCAGGAGAATCCCATTGATTGACCAGGATGAAAAGACCCACCGTGAGATTGTTGTGTCAGTATTAACACAATATCGTATCCTCAAGTTCGTCGCCTTGAACTGCAAAGAGACCAAGATGTTGTTGAAACCAATAAAGGATCTCCAAGGCTTGGGAACCATCAAAGACATATCTACATGTACCATGAACACGCCGGTGATCGAGGTCATTCACCTCTTGGCACACAAGTCGGTGTCTTCGGTGCCGATTGTGGATGACCAAGGCAAGCTCATCAATGTCTACGAAGCCGTCGACGTGTTGGCGTTGGTCAAGGGTGGCATGTACACCGACTTAGACTTGAGTGTGGGAGATGCGCTCTTGAGAAGACCAGAAGACTT
The DNA here is from genome assembly GCF_001661415.1 of Suhomyces tanzawaensis NRRL Y-17324. NCBI lineage: Eukaryota > Fungi > Ascomycota > Pichiomycetes > Serinales > Debaryomycetaceae > Suhomyces > Suhomyces tanzawaensis. Next base: position 393,014 of record NW_017963642.1, read on the forward strand.
TGAAGGTGTGCACACCTGTACCTTGAACGACAGATTAAGTACTATCATGGATACTATTAGAAAGTCCCGCTTGCACCGGTTGTTTGTGGTTGATGACGAAGGTAAGTTGGTTTCGGTGATCACCTTGAGTGATATTTTGAATTATATACTCTTTGGTGAGGATTAGGCGCCTGGTAGGCATTCTGGCCTCCTAGGCCGTCTAACGTCCATCATTACAGCAATACATGTGCGGGCAATAGCTAGTAGGTACTCCAGACACGCGGCGCGATTGTTCCAAATTAGGCATCGAATCCCGTGGTGATTAGATCTATAGAATTACTAATACAAATCTATATACGGCGAATAGTTCCTTCACCATTCGGAGTTCAAGTGGGAGAATAGGAACTACTCAAAAGTCGGAGGCTTTTTAACACCACCTCGAGGCACACTCAGCACATACTATGGCCAGCTCCAGCACCCAGCAAGACCACCAGGCCGCCATTAGTAATGTGGTTTCCATATATTCCCACAAGATTGGCTTGCCCCAAGTGACATTGAGAGCCACGTTTATCGGCCTTCTTATTGGTACGGTAGTGTTAGTCTCGAACTTCCAGTTCGGTTTGCAAACCGGCTGGGTGTCCATGATGTCGTTACCATCGGCGTTGCTTGGCTTTGCTCTCTTCAAGTTGACTCCCTGGGCCGATGACTTCACTGACGTCGAAAATGTCTACGTCCAAAGCGTTGCTGTTGCTGTGGGAACCGGACCCTTGGCTTACGGACTTATTGGTATCATTCCGGCCATCGAGAAGTTCTTGACTCCAGAAGAATCAGGTATTGGCCGTGCCATCAAATTTTCTCTTAATGAGTTGATCTTATGGTCGCTCGGCCTAGGCCTTTTTGGTGTGTTCTTTGCTATCCCTTTAAGAAACCAAGTCATTATTAAAGAAAAGCTTCCGTTTCCATCAGGAAGTGCTACTGCAACCTTGATATCTGTTTTACACGGAACTGAAATCTACAACGAAGAGCATGATGACAAATCGAGAGACCCATCAACAATTCAACCAAAAAAAATATCGCCAGCTCCTGCAGTGAGCCCAGCAGTCAATGACACTTATTCTTCCAATGTCAGTACGTTGGTCAAGACATTTTTGGTTTCTGCTTCATACACTCTTTTATCGTACTTCTTCCCGATCTTAAAGAAGTTGCCTATATTTGGTAACATCGCTTCTTCCAAATATAAATGGAACTTCGAGCCATCGCCAGCATACATTGGTCAAGGTATCATCATGGGCTTGCCCACAGTCTCCTATATGCTCTTTGGTGCCTTGGTTGGTTGGGGTATTTTGGCACCATTTTCCAAACATGTTGGATGGGCACCAGGACCAATCGATGACTTTAAAAATGGTGGCCAGGGTTGGATTTTATGGCTTAGTTTGAGTGTAATGATCAGTGACTCCTTAGTCTCTTTCACCATCGTTACATACAAGTCTATCCATAATGGTATTATCTTGATGAAGAAGAATAGAGAACGTGAGATTTATGATAGTCTTAGCTTGGAAGAGCCATTGTTAGTCGACTCGGACTCCACCTATGATCCTGAGTTGGGGCAGCCAAGACTTCCAAGACCCTCTGTATCGTCGGAAAGAGACAAGGTCGAAAAAGTCCATTTGGTGAGTAACAAGGTGGCTATTTTCGGAGTGATTTTGTCCTCGTTGCTTTGCGTTGTGGCTATCAAACTCGTTTTTGGACCTTTGGTCCCATTGTACGCAACTTTTGTTGCAATTATTTTGGCTTTAATGTTCTCAATATTGGGGGTTAGAGCTTTGGGTGAGACCGATTTGAATCCCGTTAGTGGTATTGGCAAGTTGTCACAATTGATTTTCGCTCTTGTTGTTCCTGCGTCAAATCCTTCCAGAATCTTAATCAATTTAATTGCGGGAGGAATTGCGGAAGCAGGTGCCCAGCAAGCTGGTGATTTGATGCAAGACTTGAAAACCGGACATTTAATTGGAGCATCTCCTCGTGCACAGTTTACTGCTCAAATAATAGGTACTGTCTATTCAGTATTCTTGAGTAGTATCATGTACAAGGTCTATAACGCTGTATATGAGATTCCGGGTTCAATGTTTAGAATTCCTACAGCGATCATTTGGATTGATTGCTCAAGATTGGTTACTGGTGCAGGGTTACCACCATATGCTTTTCAGTTCTCTATTGTGTCAGGTTTAATTTTTGGTATGATATCCATTATTAAGAATGTTACTCCAAAGACTTCGAAGTATCACAAATGGTTAGTATACTTACCAAATGGTGTTGCGGTGGGTATCGGTATTTACAACAGCCCCAATTTCACTCTTGCCAGATTCGTCGGTGGCGTAATTGCATACTGGTGGGTCAACTATAAGGGAAAGAGCACTGATGGAGGGGTCAACAAGATTGGTATGATTATATTCAGTAGTGGTTTAGTTTTGGGTGAAGGGTTGTTGAGTGCAGTTACCATGATTTTGACGTCATTAGGGGTACAACATTTTTAGACTTCTGCATTTCTACATGAGGTTCATTATGAAGGTTTTTCAAACACTTACTTTAGCATTTCAATCAACATACAAATTTTATAGATTACGGAATAAGTCCATAATGACCTAGCACATTTCAATAGAAGTTTTTAAGTATTAAGTATTTATTATGAGTAATTTTTACCACCACGATATCCTAACCTGGAATCCGTGAGTGACCGATAGGACCATGACATAAACAAAGAACGAGAGTTTAGAATACAGAAAAACAAAACCCAAAACGATAGAAATATTCCCATTTCAAGTAGTACATACTCTATAGAAGAAACCATACTGGATTGTGAAGAAAAAGCAAAACCAGCATGGAAAGAACACTAAGTAGTATGTAAAACAATTAAAAGCAAAAGCAAAGTCCAACAACCATACAAATACAAAAAACTTTCAGAACACAGAGAGAACAACGGTCGTAAAATCTTAAAGTACTCATCAATGCATACCGTGACGGTCTATTGATGGGCATTTCTTTCTTTGTCAGCAATTATTCTTTGATTAATCAAAAAGATTGCCATTTGAATCGAATTCATTGAGCCCGTTAAAGTCAACTTTCTTATGTTTGTAAGACCTTTACCTCCACCCAACATAATAGATTGACCCTTGTCAGGTTCGATTTTCACATAAGTGCATGCACTCTTTTCCCTGATTTGTTTTATATTGTTACCACCTTTACCAATCACTGATCCTATGTTCATATTTGCGACAAATATGTCTTGATTAAACTTATCTCCATTTTGGCCTGCTGGAACAGGTGGGTGTGTGATAACATCACCTATGATATTGTTTCCATGCTCATCGGTGTATGAATTCTGAGGTGGAGGGACTGCCATAGGAGGTGCAGGACCTGGCATTACACCATAGTGCTGTTGTGGGTGTGTGGCAGGTTGGAACATCATTTGGAAATTATAAGGTTTCTGTTGACCGTATTGATTTGGTTTCACTTGATTGTAATTCATTCCTATGGAAGGGTCTTTGATATCTTGCATGGTAAGTGGATTGGTTCCACCAGCACCCCCCATTACCATCATAGAAGGATTGGGCATCATGGACATATTCATCACATTATTGTTCATGGTGTTTTGGTAATTTGCTGTGTTGTAATATATGATCTTACTCTTCTTGAGAGTGTCTTTGTGTTCTATCAACACCTGCGAGATGTAGTAGATTGCAATATGAATGGCATCACCAACACCTGTTATAGATAATATTCTGTCAGTAGAATATGGCAACGGTTGTTCTGCTGCCTTCAATTTCGCAGCTGAATTCTCTTCAATCTCTCTGAATTTTATACCCTGTTTTCCGATTATGAAGCCAATCATGGGATGTGGAACCAAAATTTTCAAGTTGTATTGTCTGCTCATAATGGATGCAGGTTCATCTTCCGGTTCTTCCAAAATTGTTCTAGTAATTAGACCAAATGCCCTGGCCACATTCTCTGCTGGCCCTCTAACCAGGATGATTCTTTCTGGAACATTTTTCAAGTTCTCACTGACATTCATTCTGACATTAGCTTTTTCTCTGATATGATTAATGGTCTCACCTTTTTTACCCACAATGCAACTGGCTTCCTTAACAGGACAGTACATTCGTAACAGCACGTAAGTAGGATCATTTTCTCTCTCCCTGTGGTTGGAAATAGGTTTAGAGGGTCCCTGGTTTCTTTCGTCTTCTGGGTCATTGGAGGGCCCTTGAGGGACTGCTGCGTGTGCTTGTAGCGAGTTCTCATTTCTATTGGAGCCGTTTTCCTCAGCAGGCTGGTACGCTGGCTCATTCTGTTCAGTAGGACTCTCGTCAATGGTAGGTGGCTCCTGTTCTGGTTCATTGCACTCGGTCTGCTCTGGTTTAATATCTTGGTCTTCCTCTCCTGTGCCAATTGCGGGAGCGGTCTGCGCTTTTTCTTCTTGTTGCTCAGTCAAGGCCAATTGTTCACTGTCCAATGCAACTCTCTTGTTCAACTGGTCTATACCAGCCGAGTCGAGCTCTTCATTCTTTCTCTTATTACTTGACATTATCTAGTACGGTGATGGGGTAGCAGAGTGTTTTTTTGCCTGTTATAAATTTTCGTCGGATATGCTGTATACAGGCTAGGGTAACGCGACAGAGGAACACACGGATGAGGTTATGGTGTTAGTTATAATACATCTATAGTACAATACATATTCCTATGTGGGGATATTTTGCCAGTGGTACAATATGGGCCGGTTACTTCTGTTGCAACTGCCATTGTCTTTGCCTTTCAAGATCCTTAGCCTTTTGATATTCGATATCTCTCTTATCTTGGACGCGACCCAAGAAATCTTGTCTGTCCAAATAACCAGCCTTGCCGTGTAGCTTCAACTCGTCGGCAATATCTCTCTTGTCCACAAAACTGGCCCAGTCCAACCGAGACTTTTCAAGCGTAGACAATTTTTGCTTCTTGCTTCCGTAGGTGGAGAGAAACTTGTCAATGAGTGAAGGCCTTTTTAATTTGATTTTGAGTTCAGTGGGTTCAGTAGTACCCGGAATGGTACGAAGAACGGTAACATGCGACCGTATGGTTTTCTGACCGGGCACCCTGGTGATGGAAGCAGTAGAGTTCAAGTAAGCCTTGGCCTCTGCCGAATCAGCATCCACCAACTTCGTCTCGGTGATGAGCCGTCCTGCAAAAGTATAGGAGGATTCGATCTGAATCTTCTCGGGGTTCAAATCGTCGGTGTGCGATTCTTCAGCCTTGGGGGTCTGCTCGACAGACTCTGATTGTGCTGCCAAATCTCTCCAGTCATCAGCCTCCTGTTTGGTCTTCAAGTCGTTGAAGATGGCGTCAATGTCCACCGACGAGTGTAAATCTTTCACCAATCCCCGTTCGTCGGTCTCGAATCCCGCTATGAATCGGCTAGCCTGGTTGTCGGTATCGTTCTGGCGCTGACGCCTAGTCCTCACTTGCGAAGTCTGCGCTTGGATCTTGGCGTAATCAGCCTCACGAGAGGCAACTTCGTCATCGTCATCATCTTCATCATCTTGTTCCTCATCGTCTTGTTTTGCAGTAGGGTCGTAGTCGTCATCTTCCTCTTCTTCATCGTCGTCCTCCGACTCCTTGTTGTCTGCACTTGGAGTACTATGGACGGGCCCAGAACCCAGCTGGTTTGACTCGGCCAATGGGAGTCCTACAGCTTTGCCACCGGCCCGCGTTGACTCATTCTGTGCATCACTACTCTCGGTTGACATTGGTGGCGATCCTATACTCTTACTGGTCGGATCTGCTAGCGAGGATGCCATCTGTTGAGTGGCATGTCGCACAACAAAAATAGCGGCAAATCTCTAGATTAGCCTGCAGCAAATGTCGCGCCTGCTCCACACTATGGCACGGCTCAGTGCCAGCATATTTAAACACCGATTGTGCCACTGTTCACACTGAACACATATCTCAACAATTACGATGTCTGCCAGCGAATACCACGCCGACGCCGAGGCCCCTGTGGTCATGCTCAGCGCCAAGAAGCACTTCGACAGCTTGCCCACCGAAACCGCCAAGTTATACGCCCACTACCTCAGTAGAGCCTCCCACTATGGTACCAGAGCTGTTTTGAGATCAGTTTCCCCAGAAAGTGAGGATACCTACGACTTGATCTTGAAGGTGCACCAAGCATTGGGCGCCCCAGCAACCAACGAAGCCTACCAAAAGGCCCTTGAGTCCAAGGTCTCCGCCACAGTCATCCTCCAATACTTGGAGTATGCCTCTCAATTCTTGTCCAACCTTGGTAACTTCAAGTCTTTTGGTGACCAAAAGTTCATTCCAAGACTCAGCATCGAGGAGTTTGACCACCTTATTGAGGCCGTTAACGATGCTGATGCTTCTCAATTATACAAGAATGTCCGCGAGGCCCTCTATTCATTGGACGCTAGTTTGCTTGGATGGCCAGAAAAGGGCCAAGTATCCTCATACTACCTCGGCCAAACCATCACTAGACCTGAAATTGAGGCTGTGAACGAAGTGTTGGCCAAGAACGGAATCATGCCAGAAAACACCAGAGTTGAAAAGAAGTCAGACAAGGAGTTCGTGGTCCATGTTGCTAGTGCTGAGACCACCAACAAGACCAGCTACTACCCAGAGTCTTTAACCACTCCTTCTGGAGCAAGTGTCACTTTCAAGTTCGGTGACCACTCGAAGGATTTCAGCCAAATCGTTGCAAGCTTGGAACAGGCTTTGAAATACGTAAGCAACGAGACCCAAGAAAAGATGATCAAGTTTTACATCGAATCGTTCAAGACTGGTTCTATGAATGCTCACAAGGATTCTCAAATTCAATGGGTCAAAGACCTCCAACCAACTGTTGAAAACAACATCGGTTTCATTGAAACTTACAGAGACCCATCTGGTGTCAGAGGTGAATGGGAAGGTTTAGTTGCCATGGTGAATCAAGAAAGAACTGCCAAGTTCTCAGTGCTTGTGGATAATGCCAAGCTATTGATTGCCCATTTACCATGGGATTCAATCTACGAGAAAGATGTGTTCACTCCTCCAGATTTCACATCTTTGGAAGTATTGACTTTCGCAGGTTCCGGTGTGCCAGCTGGTATTAACATTCCAAACTATGATGATGTTAGATTAAACATTGGTTTTAAGAACGTCTCTTTAGGAAATGTTTTGTCTGCTGAGCCAAAGAAGAAGAAGAATAACGAAGCCCTTAGTTTCCTTAAAGCAGATGAGGAAGAGCTTTTCAGAAAGTGGAGAGTTGATGCTTTTGAGGTCCAGGTCGGTTTGCATGAATTGTTAGGTCATGGTACCGGAAAATTGTTACAAGAGACTGCACCAGGTGTGTTCAATTTCGACAAAGAAAAGACTGATGTCAAGTCATGGTATGCGCCAAATGCTACATGGGGTTCACTTTTCAGTAGTGTTGCTGGTTCTTACGAAGAATGTCGTGCCGAATTGGTTGCTTTGTACCTTATTCTTAAAAAGCCATTAGAAGTCTTGCCAATTTTCGATATCAAGGATGAAAAGGAGCAAAAGGATGTTATCCTTATTGCAACTCTTTTGATGGTAAGAGCTGGTTTGCTTGCATTAGAATTTTGGGATCCAGAATCAAAGAAATGGGGTCAACCACATATGCAAGCCAGATTCGGTATTTCCAAGGTGTTGCACGAAGCTGGTGTCTTCACCTTCGACTTCAAGGATGAAGAAAACTTTAGTGATATGGTCATCAATCTTGATCAATCAAAGTTGTCCACTGTTGCCGTTGAAGCATTGGGTGACTTCTTGTTGAAATTACACGTCTACAAGTGTTCTGGTAATGTCGAAGCTGGTATCCCATACTACAATGATAAGACCGAAGTCACCGAGCAATACGCTCGTTTCAGAAATGCTGTTTTGAGCAAGAAGTTGCCTCGTAGACACTTGATTCAAGCCAACACTGTTATCAAAAGTGGTGATGTTGAAGTAGTTGAATACGAAGAAACCGAGGTCGGAATGATTCAAAGTTTCGTTGATAGAGATGTTTAAAAGTACAACTAGTTTTATAATATTCAGTGTTTAACGTTTTCATGATCAAAGGCTGAGTGTGCCCTATTTACATCGTAAGCAAGTATTAGCATTCGAATGCCACAGATTAAGTTTAGCGGTGATGGAGAAACGCAAAACCCTTGTATGCAGGCGAAGCTATTTCCTAAGAGAGCGAGATATTAAAGGGGATTTATCGTATTAAAACAATATTTAGTATACTATTCAGTAGACTTGAGCACACCGTAAAATCATAGGGATTTTACGACTATTTATATTGTAATTTTCGATCCAGTCTTTTCCGAATTACTCAGCTAATTTGTCAGCTGTTCGGTTCTGGCTGCCGTTGCTCCTGTGTTGGGCTCAGGCTACGGTGTTGGGTAAATCGTTTGCCGTGCCAACAACGTTTGCCTTTTCTTCAACATTTTGGTTTCGCTTTCCATACCATTTTATTCCCGATTCTTGCGTCCTTGTGTAATTTATCTTGCGTAGATTATATTTAGTCGTGTTTGAAATCACAATGTCGCTGATTTGTTATGTCGCATTTCTGTGATCCTCCATCAAGCGGGTATCCCTCACGTGATCAAATACACGTGCATGACTCGCTCAGAGGTACGAATTAATATGATTCATTGCCTAGACAGTAGACCACATGCCTTCCATAATACTAGGCTTAAGGCTACTAAAGCCGAATCATGGGGTCTTATCGCAGGCTTTGAAGCTGCCCTTTTTGAACTTGTCTAATACTAGGGCTCTTGCTTCAAAAGCCGCTCCAGTACGTCTGGGGTTCAGTGCAAGAGGATCAAATCACATAGTCAGATATCTCAGCAACACTTCCATAATACAAAAGGATGCCAGCACCAAGCCTTCAGAAGAGTTGTTGAAGTCTTTGAAGACCTCGCAGTCGTTAAAGTCTCACCTAGAGCTCACTAAGCTCAAAAAGTTGGAAATCAAACAAGAAGAAAAGAAGGAGCAGACTGAGAACAAAAGGACGTTCAAGCAGAACTTTGTGACCATCATGCGGATTCTAAGGCTAGGAAAGCCTGACCTCAAGTTATTCTTATGTGCTCTTGGATTTATCTTATTTGCTGTTCTCTACCCAACGACGCTGGTCAAGTTGGTGGGTGCTGCCATAGATGCCTATAATGCAGGGATGAAAGACGAAGATGGAGACTTGGTTATTTGGGGCTACAAGTATACCACCATATTCGGAGTCATGGTCCCATTCATGCTTGCAAGTGCTCTCTGTTTCTGGGCTAGAATCTGGGTGCTTAAGGTGCTTGGTGAAAGATTGGTCGCTAGATTAAGGTTACGGGTAATGAAGAACATGTTGAGACATGATGCTGCATTCTATGACAACGAAAAGCACAAGGTGGGTGATTTGATTTCCAGATTATCTAGTGATGCCTATGTGGTTTCCAGATCAATTACCAGCAACTTGCCCGATGGGCTTAAAAACTTGCTATTTGGGGTTATTAGTTCCTACATGATGTACTCGATTAATCCGTTGTTGTTCTGTGTCATGTTATTAATTTCGCCACCTATTACTATTGGTTCGGTTTGGTATGGTGAGCGTATCAGAGAACTCTCAACTCGTTTGCAGAACGCAACTGCGGGATTGACCAAAGTCAGTGAGGAAACACTTAACTCTGTCAAGTTGGTGAAGGCCTTTACTGGAGAGCAAAAGGAGCTCACAAAGTACTCTGATCAAGTTAGACAAGTTGTGGGAGTTGCTAAAAAAGAAGCATTAGCCCAATCAAACTACAGTGTTTCGATTTACGGTTTATACCACTCTGGATATTTGTCTTGTATTGCCTTGGGTGTTTACCTTATCTTGAATGGCCAAATGACTACAGGTGATGTTATTGCTTTCACCATGTATCTGGAGTTTTTCAACATGGCCCTTTACAGTTTGACTACGACATACATGGAATTAATGAAGGGATCGGGTGCTGGTGTGAAATTGTTTGATCTTATCGATCACGACAATGATGTTCCTGCGATCAAGGGAAGCAAAGTTCCACCTAATTTGAGCAACGAGATAGAATTCAAGAACGTCGTTTTCAGTTACCCTACCAGGCCAAATGAAAAAGTCTTCAATGGTGTTACATTCAAGGTCGAGCCAAATTCTAGTACCTGCTTTGTTGCACCATCAGGATGTGGAAAGTCAACTATTGCTTCATTGATATTAAGATCTTACAATACTAACAGTGGTGAAATCACTATAGGTGGAAAAAATATCAATGATTTCCAAGTACGTGATTTGAGAAGAAACATAATTGGTATAGTTCAACAAGAACCAGTTTTGCTCTCAGGAAGCATATTGGAAAATATTGTTTACGGTCTTACTCCACAAGAAATCAATAAGCTCAGTATGGATGACATTGAAACGGTAGCTAAACAAGCTAATTGCCACGATTTCATTACCACCTTCCCTGATGGGTATGATACAATTATTGGATCAAGAGGTGCTTCTTTATCTGGTGGTCAGAAACAAAGAGTTGCAATTGCTAGGGCATTGATCAAGAAACCCTCTATCTTGATATTGGATGAAGCTACATCTGCTTTGGATTCCAAGCTGGAAAGTTTGATCAATGAAACCTTGAAGGAGTTGACCTCTCAAGGCAAGTTGACTATTATTTCAATTGCACACAGATTGTCTACAATTTCGAAGTCCGAAAACGTAATTGTCTTGGGCAAGGGAGGATTTGTAGTTGAACAAGGAAGATTTGTGGAATTGTTCAGCAACCCCAATTCAGAATTGTCCAAGTTGTTGGACGAATCTGCAAACCAGAAGGAAGAAGAGAAGTTGTCTGACGCGGAAGTTGAGGAGCAGGAACGTTTGGATCATGAAGCTGAAGTTTTGGAGTCGAACCAGCATCTTAGCAATTTGGAGACCATTACTTCAATGATAGATGACTTACCATTTGAATTGAGGAAACAACTTCTTGATCAGCTTTCTTTAAATAACAGTGAAACATCCTTGGATGAGCCAAAGTTGGAACAGAAGGCACATGCACCACAATAATCATATGAGCTGGTGGGCTAATTGCCATACCAAAAACGCTACCCACCCTAGAATATTTATACTTTACATAATAATAGAACTTTGTATATAATCGTGATCTACTATGAATGGTTTTAACTCGTGTATTTGCTCTATACTGACGTATTTCCTTCTCGCAAAGAGCGGGGATGCTATCATCACTGTGATTCTTATGGATGCTGATGCACATCATTTGAATGTGTTCATCAATTAGTTCAAGGTCTTGGCTTCGGCTTGGACACCGTTTTCGATCTTGATGGCCTTGACTTCAGTGATTCCTCTCTTTTCAGCGGCAGCCTTGAATTCTGGCTTCAAGGCACTTCTGAGGGTTCTGGCAGAGATAGACAATGCTTTGTTCAAGGAAATTCCAGCTTGTTTGTAGGCAGACATGATGTGTTGGATATTGAACTAACAGTGAGTATTGTAATTTTCAATGGTGAGCTCCGACATCGTTCCGCGAATTTCATTGGCCGGAGTGTGTACTGAAAATTACTTACAGGAGAATATCAATTTTAACTATGCGCGTAAATATTAGTCTTGATCTACTTCTATATAGTTGAACTTCTCTTGGAGTTTAACCAGTTGATGAAATCAAAGAACATGGAGGCCTGGATCTTGTTGCCAGGGCTTTTGGCCCAGCTCTTCAAGCTCTCGCTGTAGACATCAATAATCGTATCGACCTCTTCGGCTTTGACATTGATGATGTTTTTGGAAAGTATAATACAGGCTTGGTTGCATGCTAAAGTATGTGCCTGGTTAGGTTTCTTGGCTGCTGCTCTCTTTTGAATCTCTTTGAGCATTTTCAATTTAGAATCGATAAACAGCTGTTGGGCAGATGCTTCCTTTTGGTTGAAAGCGTCCTTGTCAATCAAGCACTTACTCAACCGGGTCTTCAAGTATTTGTGAGCCTTGGATTGCAAGTTTTTATCCATAGTCAAGTGAATAAGGACCACAATTGGCTCCACTATGTACAAGTTCAATTCTGATTGAGGTTGTATCTTGCTGAAAATATCCAACAAGTCCAAGATCTTGCTCTTGAAAAAGATCATCTGCTCCTTGGCTTCAACCACTTCTGCCTTTCTCTTACTTCCGCTAGAAATGTTTGCCAAAGCATCATGTCTTTCCTTGAAGATCTTTGCAAGCTGATCGTCCATGGCCATCATTTCCTCGTCGTCCATGTCTGATGCTTCCTCATCATCTGATGACAATTCGTCAAATTTCACTTCACCTGATCCACTGGTTGGAATGCCTAAAGCTTGTGCCAATTTTAAGTTAGTCTCTTTGTCGAGTGCGGCCACATCGTCATCATCGGCTTCATCTTGGTCACCTTCTTCGTCATCCTCTTCTTCTTCTTCTTCCTCCTCTTCCTCTTCTTCCTCTTCTTCTTCTTCTTCGTCATCTTCTCCACTATCGCCATCTTCGTCGTTCTCTTCGACATCAGAATCATTGACTGAATCAAACAATTTTTGTTGACCCTCCTTATTCTCCTTTTCAACTAGAACCTTGAGCAACAGTTTTAAACTCTCTTCATCGACTCTGGTAAGACCCTTACTATCGGAAACACATAAAAATGATTCCCAAATGATCAAGGATAACTTCTTCAATAAGCTCGACTTCCTAGATAAGAAAGACATAATAATTTCCGTCAAAACCACTGAAGAGCTTGCCTGCTCTTCATCGGAGCCATTCGATTTCTTTGTCTTCACAAAGTCATCATAACAAAACTTCAAATCATCAATCACAGCGAGAGATTCATCGTCGCCGCAATATAATTGCAATAATACCATGGAGAACAACAATTCAAAACACCCCAATTCCTCCTTTCTTCCACTTTTGGATTCTTCGTGAATAGACTTGATCTTTTTAACAGTACTCTTCTTGATGTCAAGTAATTCGCCTTCAAAATCCACCAAGTTGGAATACTCATCAGATTCTTCTATCTTCAAAATGTACTTAATACAGAAGTAGGACCAAGATGAATCCTTTCTTTTAATACTAATAACGTCGGATAAGATGGAGTTCAAACGTTCTTGACAGAGCTTTCTCACATTGGTAGAAACGTTCTTATGTCCGGTATGGTTGAAGAACAAGAGTTTAATGAGCAACTTGAGTATATCTTCAATGAATTTTGGTTTAATGGTAAGTTTATTGGCCTTCGAGTTAGGTTTTCTTGCGATCATCAATTGCTTACTGTTTCTAATAAGCAACAATAATTTATCCAAACTCCACTTTAATATATTGTCATTTGCTTTCTTGTGAGTCTCGTTCTCATCGTCATCTTCTTGCCCTTCTAATGCATTATTAAAAGTGCTTAATAAAATATCCTTGATCTCGTAAAGGACCAATTCAACTTCCTCACTTTTGACCTTGTCGGAGTCGACATCATTGAGAATTGATACTAATGAATCCACAGTTCTAGATTTAGTTACCAAATCAAAGTTCCAACATCCACCGTTGTTCTCGTTTAAAAGCTTAGCCAAAATTACTGGAGCCTTCAAGAAATTGTCTTTAGACACCCTCACCATTAGCTCCAACGATTTAGTGGCCACTTTGTGAAGAAATCTATTGGCCTGACTGCTTTGGTTGATAAGACATCTCATGAAGTTAGTAGTAAATACATGTTCAACTTGTTCATGGTTGTCAATGGATTCTAAGAACTTACCAAATAATTCGAAACCCCAAAACTTCCTTTCATGAGAAGACTTTTCAGAAAAGAGAGTTTCATCCACAACAACTTTCCAAAATTCTTGTAATGAAATGCTGTCAGAAGTTTGCTTTTTCTTCTTAGATTTCGAAGAGGAGGACTTCTTCCTCTTCTTGGAGCTTTCCTCGACTTCCTCGTCGTCGTCTTCTTCTTGATTGTTGAACGATTCTATGATTGAAATCCATACAAATGGGAGTCTAGGAGACCAACTGCCCTTTTGCTTAGAGTTTTTGCCCTTCTGGTTTTCTTCTTCGTCTTCAATCACTTCAACATCCTTCAATGCCTTGGAAAGGATGGGCAAGTTCCCCTTGGAGAAAGGGTCGCCATTTTTCCAGTTGGCTTTAGGGTTCTTAATGGCCGCAGCAAGAGTTGATCTCTGTTCCTTTGGGATGGATAAGTAGATGGCAATTCCCTCGGTGGATAAATTTAAGCCCTGATCGTTGGTGCTTTGCAAGATCGTTGATAATACCAGTTCCTTCAAGTTAGCAGACAATTCGCTTGCATTAAGTTGGGTAATAAATTGGCACAAGGTAAAGATCGCAGTTTCCCTCAACCAAGATTTCAAGGTGGACAATTCGACTAACGAAGAAACAAATTTGAAGAGAATATCTTCTCCCTCTTTCGCCACGAGAACGGAGTCAAACAACATGTGGGAGTTGATCAAGATTTGCAATCCGAACAATCTACCGAACAACACCGAACGTTCCTCTTTGCCTTTCATAGATGCCTTGACTTGTGTGGTCAGCAAAACAAGCTCCAAGAAGGAAGCGATGGTGAACTCCTTATATTCGTCTGAGTCACGGTTGATGAGCTCTCGTATGACCTCAACAAGAGCCATAGAAAACCCAAATCTGGCACTTTGTCTGGAGGTGATCAAACCTTTGACAAGTCTGTTCAAGGCATAGACCCAATCGTCCTTGGAGTCCAGGCTGTTCAAGTCTTTGAAAAGACTGATGACTGCCTCGATACGTTCATCTGGAAGCTCGGAGGCAAGCCTATAGTAGTGGTCAGTCAGGACTGTCATCGTGTTGTGTGTGTTAGTGGAAGACAACTCATCGCGATTTTCGACGTTGCGCGAGCTCATTTGGGTGGGGGAATCTCGGGCTCAGTTTGGCGAGCCGAACCCAAGGACACTCCGCTAGTCGTTACTCACCCGATCTACGCTAGGTGCAAGTATGTTGAATTTGCTCTATAGAATTTATGTTGACCTTATCCGAAATAAAAGGAACCTATGTTGAATGACGCCGATAAAAAAGTAAAAGACCGGATAGTGGTTTTCAAACCAATTAGTTAGAACCTGGGTAGGTTTGCTTTGGGAATGGGAAGGATGGACCAACGACCTGGATCGACAAAGAAGCAGCCCATTGACCAACATCGACGGCCTCGCTAACAGACTTACCTTGGACCAAGGAAGCGATGAAACCAGCAGCGAAAGCGTCACCAGCACCGTTGGTGTCGGTAATCTTGTCGGAGCTCAACTCTCTGACCTTGTATTCCTTGACATCGAAGCTGTCGGAAGCGGCATCGTAGGTGACGGTGACGGTTGGGTCAACACCTTGGGTGAAAACGACAGTTCTGGATCTCTTGTTGTTGATCTTTGGCAACTTGGCGATTTCCTTGGCAATGGCAACAACGTCCTTTGAGTCGACAGCAAGACCGTGGGACTCGGCGTAGGCAGCGGCTTCGGATTCGTTGGCAATGACGTAGTCAACGTATGGGAGAACGCTGTCCAATTGGTCCTTGAAGAATTGAGCAATGAAAGGAGCAGAGATGTTCAAACTGTAAGTCTTGTTGTTTTCAGCAGCGTGCTTACCCAAGAGTTGGATGGCTTCGACACTGACGGTCAAATGGTAACCTTCAATGTAGAAGTTGCTGGCATTTTCAACAAGGGCCCAGTTTTCTGGCTTTTGCAAGTGAGAAGCTTGGAACAAGTTGGCAGCAGCCAAGTCAGTAACTAAAGAACGGTGGTGGCCACTGATCAAAGCAGCACACTTACCAGTGGCAACTGATTCTTGGACTTGGTATTCGGTTCTCAAACCGTATTGCTTGTTGGCAGCGAGAAGCTTTTCGGAGTAGACGTCCTTACCAACAGAACCGAAGTAGACAACAGAGTCAGCTGGCAAGATGTACTGGGCACCTCTGGCGGCATTTTGACCGGCACCACCAGCAACCAAGATCAAGTCGTCCTTCTTGACGATTTCTTCGTAAATTGGCAAGTGCTTTTCTTCGGCCAAAATGGCGTCGTCGGACTTCAAGTCATACTTTTGCAAGTATTCAGCATCGACGTTGGTTTGCAAGTCCAACAAAGGGTTTCCTAAGACAACTAATGGGAAAGACATGGTTAATCGAGAGATATTAGATGGTGTAGATTTTTCACACGTTGGGTCTCCTTTGTGCGACACTGTGGCCCATTGATAGTAGTCACATGTCACCGGGGGCTCGCTACACCAATTGGCTGGTGGGGTGCCACGCTAGAACCCGAAGTGTGGCCCTAAGTAATAGCTGCAGCGGTGGGGCCAAGCTCTTTGTGCCTGTCCATAGTGGCAGGCATTTCCTCGCAAGTAATCTGCTGAAACTTGTTCCCGCTGAGTGAGGCTTATGAGCTTACAATACTCCACACACTGTAAGGGGTTTAACCTGGAATCTGTGCTGGTTCCAGCTCAATTCCTAGCTCAATGGTCTAGAATACTTGAATACTTGTCAATGGCTTTGAAAATCCATTCCATCTCGGCCACCCAGAACGATCTCAGTATTCTGATTGTCTCCTCACATGGAACCCAAAAAAAATATGCGACCAAACTGAAGGCCCAACCCACTCTTTACCATGGTCTTTCCAGTATTCTATAACGACCCGTTCTTGAAGTACCGTCCGTTCCCAGCCGAGGAGACTGGGAACAACTTCATCGATCATTGGCATGAAATTGCCGCCACGTTCTTGTTTTACACCGCCATTCAGTATGGTTCACAACCGTTCTCCAGATATTACTTTGGCGACACGTACAAGTCATTGAAGCCCAAGACCAAGATCAATTTCGACATCCATGTGGTTTCCATGGTCCAGTGTTTCATTTCCATCCTGCTCTTGCTCCCCATGTGGAACAGTTCCCTCTGGTCCGAAAGTGCCTCGTCCTCAGTCCATGGCCTGTCCCCATACGGGAGCTTAGTGGCAGCCGTCACATGTGGCTACTTTGCTTGGGATGTTTATGTGTGCCTTAGATACTACTCGTTGTTTGGGTTTGGGTTCTTGTTCCACGGAGTTGCGGCTTTGTACGTGTTTTGCTTGTGCTTGATTCCGTTCTGCCAGCCATGGATTCCTGCGTTCCTTCTCTTCGAGCTCAGCACTCCCTTTGTCAACATCAACTGGTTCTCCACCCGTTTGCCAGCAGGCACGTTTAGCGACAGAACAATTTTGATCAACGGGGTGTTGCTTCTCATCACCTTTTTCTCGGTCAGATTGGTGTGGGGTATCTATGCTGTGATCCAGGTTGCCCTTGACTTCTACCGCATCTGGGGCCATGTATCTCCATTCCTTGTTATCAGCATCTTAAGCATTAATGTGTCGTTGGACATCCTCAATGTGTTTTGGTTCTACAAGATGCTCATGATTGCAAAGAAGAAGATCACCGGTAAGAGCAAGAAGTTGTAGAGTACATAGGCATAGAACAAAGGCAGAGTTTGGATGTCACTGTAGAATGCCTGATGGGCTTAATTGAGGGCCAGGGTAGACTGGTATTAGAAGTGCCCCGTTTTCAGCTTCTTCACAAGATGAACGGCGTGCAAAACTCCCCAACGAGGTACCTATCGAAGGAGCAAGCTGGACACTTGGCATGCTTGACAGTGCCACGAGTACAATCTCCACGCACGATTCCCGCAATTGAGAGACTCCCCTCTTGAGCGTCTGCTTATTACCAGTTCTAAATATGACCATCTACTCGTAGTCGCACTCTTTGCAGCAATAGGAGGTATGAGCATAGAATGTGACGAGCCATCAAAGATCCTAGTCGTCCTCCACACCCATAAATAATCACACTAGTACAAGCACCGCCGTCTGAATGGCTGGCACAGAGCACTCCCAACCAAGGCATTGGCGGAGAATGTTGCTGCCGTTAGTGGAGCTTTCCCATTGCAGAGCTTCCCTCGCTTTTATACGAATGAGGCTCATTGGCATCACAAGCAGAAATATCCATAACGCTGGAATAACCCTCCCCATTTGCTGTGCACAGTTGCCAAGCACACATTGTGCCGTTTAGGGGGCTTCCAGTGGTCCACCAGTGGGCGGGCAGTTGCAAGTGCGATCTCATGGTGCTCCTCGAAGGCTCGCTTAGTCGTGACACGACCGATTCATGACCAACAAAACAACGGGTCCATATGATCAAAGAAAGATAAGCTAGGCCATCAATAGCATAGTCCTTCAAATCACATACAACACTAGATCCCATCCGATCAAGTATACATCTTAGTCAAGCCTAGGACCGCCAAACTTCTGATTCGATAGCTGCTCACGCTCGCCCTGATCGATCCCCATAGTTACACACTACATTCACCATCTAGAATAACCACTAGCTTCACACCTAATTGTCGCCCACGTCACACCCACCCAGCATGAATAACGAATACGACTATTTATTCAAATTATTGTTAATCGGAGACTCCGGTGTCGGTAAATCATGTTTGTTATTGAGATTTGCCGATGATACCTATACCCCTGACTACATCTCCACCATCGGTGTTGATTTCAAGATCAGAACCATCGAGTTAGATGGCAAGACCATCAAGTTACAGATCTGGGACACTGCCGGACAAGAAAGATTTAGAACCATCACCTCGTCTTACTACCGTGGTGCCCATGGTATCATCATTGTTTACGATGTTACTGATCAAGAATCTTTCAACAACGTCAAGCAATGGTTACAAGAAATTGATCGTTACGCCACCGGAGGAGTTATGAAGTTGTTGGTCGGTAACAAGGCCGATTTGTCCGACAAGAAGATCGTCGAATACACTGCCGCCAAAGAATTCGCTGATGCCTTGGACATTCCCTTCTTGGAAACTTCTGCTCTTTCCTCCACCAACGTTGAGCAAGCTTTCTACACCATGGCTAGACAGATCAAGGCTCAAATGACTAACAACGCCAACTCCAGCGGCGCAAACAACGCCAACAACGGTAAGTCCAACGTCAACTTGAGAGGCCAATCCTTGACTTCTAACCAATCCAACTCATGTTGTTAAATAGAACCGGCCCACATAATCTGTGAAGACATGAACGGAAGGGCATATCTACTAGTGAATATTTTAGCTGTTCTTATGCACATGTCTATGTATATTCTTAATTCATATTGTTGTTGTACTACGCTACGTTGGACTTGAATCTCTAACCATACAAGCTGTCTCCTCTTCGTAAATAAACACTCTTCTATTGCCTCCCTCGTACTACACACTAATGTATCTTGCGCGCACACTACCGCAAATGGTGGCAATTTGTTGAAAATCAAAAATCATTGAGACAACACCAACCATACAAGCAATATGACAGAATCCACGAAGGCAGACGTCGAAATGAAAGACGTTGCAGACACATCCGATAACCTTTCTCAGACCGAGACCTTGGTCAAAGAAATTGAACAGTCGTTCACTCTTTTGGCCAAGGCAGCACACAACTTTGATAACCGTTACATATCCAAGGTGTTTCGTGATTTAGGTCCTTTAAGGCGTAAATTGAACAAGAACTCCGAGGTTTTGCCAATTCTTATCAACAAAATATTCCCTCAAGATTACACCAACAAGCAGTATTTGTTGGAAGCTATCAACGCTACAGAATCCCAACCCTCAGAGTCTCTCGATAATGAAGCTCTTGAAACCTCATTGCTTCCAGAAGTTCAGTTATACGTTCATTTATTGGTTCAAGTATACCTTTTGGATCACAATGAATTGAGTAGATTGGATACCTTGAATGGCCATATAGTCTACTTGTTGAAGTCGTTCAATAGACGTTCGTTGGACTTCATTCAAGGTAAAATATGGTTCTATATCAGCAGAACCAAGGAATTACTCAACGACTTATACTCAATCCGTCCAGAATTATTGGCAAGCTTAAGAACTGCTACTTTGAGACATGACACTGAAACCACCGCTTTTATCATCACCCTCTTATTAAGAAACTATTTGTTATCTCATGATGTTACTCAAGCATTGAACTTGGTGGAAAAGACTGAATTTCCTGAGCAAGCAGGTAATGGATTGGTCGCTAGATACTACTACTATTTGGCTAGAATACATGCCATTCAATTGGATTATTCGTCTGCAAATGAATGTGTTATCGCTGCCATCAGAAAAGCCCCACAAACTCAATTAGCAACTGGATTTATTCAAAGTGCTACCAAGTTGAGTATTCTAATTGAATTATTAATGGGTGATATCCCAGAACTTAAGGTTTTCAAGAAACAACCTGGTAACTTTGAACCATACTTCTATGTTACCAAGGCTGTTAAGTTGGGAGATTTGAAGTTGTTCGGTGAAGTGTTGAAGAAGTATGAAGAGTTTTTCAAAAGAGACGACAACTTCACTTTGGTGTCAAGATTACGTCAAAATGTTATTAAGACAGGTATCAGAATCATTTCTTTGTCGTACTCCAAGATCTCTTTGAAGGATATTTGTATTAAATTACACTTGGATTCCGAAGAACTGACTGAATATATTGTTTCCAAGGCCATTAGAGATGGGGTTATAGAAGCCAGTATCAACCATCAGAAGGGTTTCATGCAATCGAAAGAATTACTTGACGTTTATTCGACCAAATTGCCACAATCAGAGTTTGATCAAAGAATCAAGTTCTGCTTATCCTTGCACAACGACAGTGTCAAGTCTATGAGATATCCTAGTGATAACGACACCAAACCGGAAACCGAAAAGAATTTGGACAAGGAAGATGAAATGGACTTGTTGAAGGCCATCGAAGAAGGTGACTTGGATGACTTCATGGACTAGTTCCATGGATTTCCCCATAATCCCCATCTATAGATTACCAAAGTCAATATCATAGTACTGCATACAAACCTGTGGTGTCTAGATCTGTAGAAGAAGCACCAAATAGATAAGGCAAAAGGGTGCCAACTACGAAGCTGCGATTTCTGAGTTCGCCATTCTCTTGGAGAATTGTTAGTTCTCAGTATCTGCTTCGATTAGCCCTGGTAATTGCCTTTGCGCGTGTTGAGTTCCTCACTCTCATAAAAACTGAAAAATAAACTTCCGAGACTATAACAACTGATATCATGAGTTCCTTCAACAAGATTCCCATAAACTTGGATCCTGATTTGTATGGAGACACATTCAAGGATCCCTTTATTCAAGATGAGTAAGTACCCTTAGATGTCATGGTGGATTTGATTGCAGGTCCCCTTTCTTGGTTACATCTACAGTACTAACAAACAGAGACAAGTTGACCATCTCTCAATTGATCCCACGAATCTTGATAGAAAGAAAGTCCTTTCTTAATATTACCGAAGAATCCTTGAAAGAAGAAATAGCAAATCCAGAACAAGAATCAGAACCATCGAGCGAGGTCCCAGATACTCTCCAGGAAATAGACTCACCCCAAGTTCTCGAAGACGATGTACTTGATGTTTTTCAAACACAGAAAGCGGAATTATCCAAGAATATCAACACTGCATTGAACGAAACATCATTGTCCTTAGATTTTGTGTCCTTGCTCTTATCATCAGTCAAGCCCAATATTGCTAAGTCCACCATCTCACCTCATCTTAGTAAAAGTGCTCCGTTGGGATCTCTCAATGCAGATCGGTTATCGAAAGGCGAAGATGACGATAAAGCGGCACATGATGAGAAAGCTAAATTGTCGACAAAAATTGGTGAAGGTTGGAAGAAAGAATCAATCAACAAGATCACCACTTTATTCAAAAATTCGAGCACAACATTGAAAGACCAAGTGTTGCGTGAGAAAAACTACTGGAACATGATTAACATAGTGTTGAGTAATGATGAAGTCTTATTCCGCACAAGAGACCCCTTGAACGGTTCTCGAGCCATCGGCATCAAATATGGGTATGGTGATTCTGGCTCAAATTATCATGTTCAAGGGTCAGCGATTTTGCGCAAAGATAACACAACTGGGGAAGTAACCTTTAATCCGTTGACAAGTGGATCCAACAGAAGTCAGAGGAAGGTTCATAAGTATATCAGAATTAAGATTTTGAGTGAGATTGATGGAGATTACATGTTGACTGGCCAGTCTACATTTATACCTCCAACTGCAACCAACTCGGGATTTTCGAGCGATTCTCCAGCCCAAAAGCTTTTGGAAGAAATACAAAAAGCGAGATATTTCTTATTTGAGGAGGATTTATTTTATCAGTTAACCAGAGAAGCAAAAACCCTCATAAACTATAACATATCAATTATATCGAACAAAATCATAATTGAGATTAATAATGAAATCATAGAAATTGAATCAGTGGTGTTTGACGAATCTAACGAAGACGAATTAACCAACAACTATCAGAACATCAATGAGTTCTCGTCTATGCACAACAAAAAGTGTCAGTTGATACTAGTCTATTTGAAGTTAATGTTGTGCTGTTATTACAAGTACAATTTGGCTTTGAAACAAAAAATCCCCACCGCATTTACTAAGAAAAAGCAGGCTAACTCTCATCCTCTAATCTTAAGGCCAATGGTTGGAAACATACGGTATGAATTAAATATTCAAAACATGCAACAGATACTTGACAAGCTATTCAACAAGTACAAAAAAGAATTAGATGTTACATCTGAGCTTGAAAAGTACTCGAACATGAAAGCAGATGATATATCGAACCCTTTCCAGAAGTCTATTGAGCGTCCAGTGTCAAACTTCAAGGTAATTCTCCGAAACCACAAGAATGACTTCATTTATAAAGTGGAGATCGAATTAACCACTAACGAAATATTCATGAATCTAATAATAAATATGAGTATCATTAGGTTCTCTAGCTCAAATGAATTGGAAAAGAACTTGAATGGTCTAAATGTGTTGCAAATGAGTTTTAATGATTTTAACGACATAGAGGAGTGTTTGGATTGGTCTATATTGAAGTTCGTGCACAGTCAATAGTACCTAATCAAAGTTAATATAGTAATGTTAA
This sequence comes from Suhomyces tanzawaensis NRRL Y-17324, assembly GCF_001661415.1. Lineage (NCBI taxonomy): Eukaryota > Fungi > Ascomycota > Pichiomycetes > Serinales > Debaryomycetaceae > Suhomyces > Suhomyces tanzawaensis. The sequence continues at coordinate 415,926 of NW_017963642.1, forward strand.
GCAATTGCAGCTTTCGATCAAAATCAATACTACATTCATTTCTTTCGAGATTACATTCAACCGTAAAAATTATAATTTTCTATATGAACCATGTTAAACTGAGATTTTACTATTTCCAATATATAGCCGTATTCCTCTGAAGATGGAGCTTACTCCACTTCGACAATTCTGATTTCTTCGTCGTACGCGTCTCTGATCTCATCACTATGTTCTTCGATGTACTTTTTCACTCTGTAATACTTTTCATCCTTCAAGTTATTGTAAATCAAGAAGTTGAACCAGATTTCGAAGAACGAAAACGTAAAGATCAAGCTGTTGCTGACAGGCGAGTCGTTGACAAAGTAACAGTATGCTGCCAATCCAAAGTACGCAGCCAATCTGACAGGGACAAGAGTGTCAAAGTATTCGACATTGTTGGCCAATAAGGGGATAAGGTCACCGATACTGAAGCCAGCCATAATAACAGCACAGAATCCGGTCAAAGTATCCGTTGGTTGAAGCCTTATTAATGGCACTTGCATGGCCTGTCCGAGTAAGACCACGAATCCTGCAGTCGACAACGCTTCTGGATCTTTGACAAGATAGTATGCGATGATGATGATGAAAACCACTCTGGCGTATAAGAGAGTTTTGGCACTTAAGAATTGCATCTTGGAGACTGGTGACTAGTGATGTGTAAAACGATTTGAAGGCCATTTTTCATCCCAGATATTGCAGGTTGGGATTTGCGAGTTACAAAGGATGCAAATTCCATCTACCAGAACAGTCTATATAAATATTACCGTACGAATAGAACATGAAGCTAATTCTATACTTCCTTGCTGTGATTCATGGGTACATTCTTCCAGATCTTCCTAAAACTCTTCCTCCCTTGGGGTCTACAGCACGAGAATACACCTTTAATATTACTCGTAGTTACGCCAACCCTGCTGGCTTTTATAGGAGTGGTTTCTTGATAAATGGGCAGTCACCTGGCCCTGCAATAGAAGGAGATGAAGATGAATGGATTACTGTTACAGTTAACAACTTTACCCCTTTTGCATTCACAATCCATTTTCATGGCATTCTCCAAAAAGGTACTCCTTGGTTTGATGGGGTCCCTGGGCTATCTCAATATCCAATTCTAAGTGGCGATACTTACACCTATCACTTCCAGTTGAAGGAGCAGTATGGCTCAGCCTGGTACCATTCCCACTACAGGGGCTACTCTTCCGATGGGATATTGGGACCAATATACATAAGGCCAAGTCAGCTCAGAGCACGTCCATATAAGCTGATTTCAGATAATGACGAAGATATTCAAGAAATAATTAAGATGGAGAGAACACCAACAAATATAATAGTAGATGATTACTTCAAGATGCCTATGGATGATACGCTATTGAAAATGGATCAATACGGCATTGATCCTTTGTGTATTCAGAGTATTTTAGTGAATGGGAAAGGAAGAGTATATTGTCATAGTGAACTAGAGTTGAGGAACAGCACGGAAAAGATTATTGATACAATGGGTTGTTTTAGGGACTTGTTTTCTAATGGCTATGCAGACTTAAGGAATCATATGGACAATTATGCTCTTGAGAATCCTGGTTTCTCATCTCACTGCAGCCCTACATTTAGTGACATTTTCAACTTGCAGATAAAAGGTAAAAAATGGCACTACATCAACATTATTAATGCCGGGGCTCAGTACACGAAATCATTCTCCATTGATGATCATGAATTCCATGTGATTGCAATAGACGGCGTATTTGTGATTCCGGAGAAAGTTCATCAGATCCAAATCTCTAGTGGTTCCAGAGTAACCATTGTGCTTGAAACGGATAGACAAATGCACAATGATACAAACCGGCCCTTTCTAATGCGTTTTGCAGCAATCAGATGCCCCCAGTACATAGAAGGATTGGCCCTTCTTAGTTATGGTGAAACTCATTACACAGATGTTTACGCACAAAATGGATTTCGGGTGCAAAACCTCCAGGGGGAAATAAATGGAGGGTTCAAAGGAATTGACATCCCAAGTCTTCGTCCATTTGAAGAAAAAACTGTTAAAACTGGAAAGGCCGATCATACTTTTAATCTTTTCCTTAACAGATCTGGTGTTGTTGAGTTCACAATGTTTAAAGATGGGGCAAAGTTACCTGCTTCTTCTGAGTTGCTGCAACCTCTTTATTTTCAGGAACCAGAAGTATCAAAATATGTTCTAGATTCTCACATCAAGCATGGTGAGGTGGTTGATATCATTATGAATAATTTCCGAAGATATAATCATCCTATTCACTTACATGGTCATACGTTTAGATTGATCAGCTACAATAACAAAAAAAGCTTCAAATACAATACTATGGAGGATGCTTTGCTCGACGGCTTTAGTATAGACTCTAGATCACCATGCTTTGATTCCATTTTAGTTCCACCCAATGGTCATGCAGTAATACGATTTGAAGCGAACAATCCTGGTATTTGGCTTCTCCACTGTCACAACTTGGGACATTTGATTGGAGGAATGGGTGCTGTGATCTACGAATCCTTGCATGATATTCCAGAAATTCCCCAATACTTACACGATCAAGCTCATGTGCACAACAGTTTGAACACTTTTGTCAGTGGAATTTTGGGAACTAATCATGACACTTCATATCTGCTTCTAAATTAATTGAAAAAATTGTGTAATAAACTGAAAATTCAAAGAAAAGGAACACAGTCTTGTCTCATACAAGATATGCTAGTGTTAAAAACGCCACTATTCAATCTTACATAGTTGATGTAACAAAATATTTTAAAATTGCTCCTTGTCATAGGAATTACCTTTTCGACATAGTAGTGCGTCAAGTTTTGACAACATTTTAATTCTAGCCAGAGCTTGTTCCTTATAACGAAACAGACTAGTCTATACTTAGTCTGTAATCCAAGGGAGTCGGTCTTGATAATTGATACCTCATCCTATGTCCACTTTAACTGCCGAGTCTAGAAAATCATTAGAGGATTTCTATTTGCAACCAATTACCAGAGGCAATTTGAAGTACGAGTATAACACCGAGAGGGAAACTGAAAACCCTCCGACTATCAACCAGACCATATCACGTAGAATTGCTCAGGCAGTGTATTCGCTTGACAAGTTGGTGAAGGAAGCGTCCACAAAGCGGGAAGGATTTAATCATCTTTTGGAGTATGTTGAATTAAGAACATTTAGAATGTACTAACGCCTAGTTATTGCTTCCAGCTCTACATCCAGGTTGAGAAAGCTAGAAAGTGGAAGTTTACTCCAAAATATATTATAGACTTCGTTGTAAGTAACCTGTTGCATTAGTCGTACTCTACTAACACACAGCTTTTGCCAATCGTTATAACCCCCATACTAGTATTAGTATTCTATATGTTGGGATTATCAACAGTCCTGTTGTCTTTCATCTCATTGATCGGGATTTTTCTATTCCTTCTAACAGGTATGTTTGTGGTTTCCTACCAATTTCGAACATCTACTAATTACAGCTATCGTTATTGTTCCTTTTGCCCTCACAGTACTTGCAGTTTTTGGATTAATAGGGCTTATGGTACCTCTGAGATCTTCAAAGCGATATGCAACTACAACCATTGAAGAATTAGGTTCCTCATCCAATGGTGGAGATCTCACTATTCATAATGGTGAATGAGAAACAAACTTCAAAGAGAAGACATACTTGGCTATCCAAAATATACTGAAATTGAGAAAAAGCGAATACTGCAATAGAGGCACTTCGAATACCTTGCATATCTGTGGCATAACCTAGCTATCACTGCTGAAGTCTAGATTCTTCAGTAATGGTCCTGAGCCTCCATGCTCACTGCGAGTTTTGTGTCGCTCAATTCGACCACGTACTATTTTGAAAAATGACAATTTAACTTAAACAGGTCCATTATCTAAATTACACAGAGGATGAAGTTTTCAATCATAGCAACTGCAGCTCAATTGTTGGCTGTATCGTTGGCTTATACCATATCCGAGGGTACCATTAAAGTTGGTGAGAAGAGCGTGAGTTTCGGTGAGTTTAATACTCAAGAAGTTAAGCAATTACCTATCGAGTCGCCAAAGGATAAGATTGATATCAACTTGAAGATCAACGATGACCTTGCTAAGAGACCACATCAAGTTGTTTTATCATTAGCTAGTATCAAGGACTCTGCATTGGCAGCTCATTTTGTTCCTACTTTCACTGTTTCCAATCAGATCAAAGCATCCATCCCAGTCAACAAGCTTCCTGAAGTTTTGAAGATTCAAGACAAGTTGTTGTTAAGCTTGATTATTGGTGACCAAGTCTCTGGTAACTTGGATCGTCATTTGGTGGAAATTATCCCAGGTGCCGAATACAAGGAAACCTCCAAATACGTTGAGAAGCCAAGGGTTGGAAGAAAGCAAGAAATCCACCATATTTTCAGAGAAGACCCCAAAACTATCAATGCTATTATCCCAGTGGCATTCATTGGCGCTGCTGTGGTGTTAACTCTTGGATTATTTGCTTCGTGGGTCGGCTTTATCGGTGCAGACTTGACTACTACTTTCAAAACCATCACCACAACCCAGTTGACCTACAACGTTTCGTTCTTAGTTACTATCATCGGGTTTGAAGTCAACTTCATTAAGTATTACTTAGGTCAGAACATTTTCACTACCTTGTTCAACAGTTTTATTCTTGGATTACCAAGCATCTACTTTGGTTCAAAAGTGTTGAGAAGTTTGAGAGAAAACAGAAAGGTTGGTAGATTCTAAGTGGTGGGGCTCTCCTTATAATCGAAATTATTCTATTAAATAAATGCTATTGTACAATCGATATATGCTAATCATCGCTTTCATCCACGAAAGAGTTCTGTATCCATCTGAACCCCCATCCTGTAGTAACTCCTCGGTTCATCGAATTGGCTGCTACAATCTTTCCTGTAATAAGTCCCATTGGGAGTACCGAGTATGATCTGGAATCCAAGGAATGGCATAAATTATCTCCAGTACACCAAACATGGCCGTCGGGTACCCTTATGTATTTGTTGAAGCCATCATGCAGTATCACCTCTGTGGGCAAATTGGTTAACTCGGACGATGAAGACGGGTCAATGAGAATCACATCCCCAGGCATACCAGATATCCTTTTGCAAACTCGGTGGCTGGGATCACTAGGCTTGACAGCAACCACACAGTCACCAATGTCAAGTTCTCTTCCCAATCTATACCTTTTCAACGCATGAACGTAGTCGTAATGACTTTGAAGTGTAGGAAGCATGGATTCACCTCTGGTTTCTGTAAATTCGTAGATGTATTCGTGTACCAAGTGGGCCACACAGCCTGCCCGCAATGTCCACGACAACGTGGACACAACGAACCTCACGGAGTCTGGGTATCTCATGAATGGTGTGGAGGGAGTTGGATGGGGCTCTGATAAATCAACCGATCCGAATGCGACATAGGCGCGACATTGCCCACACTTACTGGACACAAATTAGCTCAGTCTCACTACGTTTAGTTGGCTCAAATATTACTCTTTTATTAACCTAATTATACACAGTAAGAACAAACCCAATTAGTAAACGAAACCCAAGATCTTACCAGAGACGTGCTTTCTTCTGGCTTCTTCGTGGTCCATGATACCAGCAGAAGTAGTCAAGATAACGAAACCGAATTGTCTGGCTGGCAACAAGTTGTCAGTCCATCTTTCGATGTCAGCGATCTTGACGTTGAATCTTGGGGAGATGACACCACACTTGTTCAATCTACCGTTCAATTGAACGACGATCTTTCCAGATCTGTGGTCATCGATGTATTCGAATTCACCAATGTAACCTGTAATGTTAGTATTTGTAAGCCGATAAGCCCAATTCAGTTTGAGAGTAGTAAATGTAAAGGAAAAGTAAACGGTCAGGATAATAGAAGTATCAGGATCGTGTAAGAATCGTTTCCAAATTGCTCTCCCGAATACTTAAAAGACAGAAAGGGACTGAACACCGATCAATCCATCCAGTTATCAATTCGGGGATAAAAGTGGTGATAAAAATAAACTGAATTGGTTGGATCCAATAAACATACCATGCTTTTGCATAACGGTCAAGAACTTGACGATAACCTTGGAGGAAGGTCTGATCAAAACTTGACGCTTACCGGTCTTTTCGGCGTTGTTAATGGCATTCAAGGCATCAGCTAAGACAGAAGTTCTAGTCATTTTTTATCTATGGGTTAGTATTAATCCACAATTCACATAACCAAAGCCGCATGAGTGTCCAGTTTAACAGGATTCATGAGCAGAAAGCTTGAAAAGCTCAAAAGCATGAGTGTCCGAGATCTCGAGGGTTGTCGCTTCAATTGTTGAAAGTGAAACGTTTACCCACCTGCTTACGCAACTAGAATTCCATAACCACTTTGGACCCGTACTGAGTCGTCCAGTTTTATGTCAATCTTCAAGATACTCGGATGTCATGCTCTTAGTGAATATAGGATGAGAGGGGCCTGAATGACCCTCCAAGCTGGACTCTAGGGAGTAGCTTCATGTTGACTGTTGGCTTTAAAAGGTCAACGTACTATTTTTGTAGGGATATAGAATGGAAAATTTAGGTGAGGAAGACGGTGAAAATTTATATAGGGAGGCATGCGAAAAAATTTTCTATTCAGTGCTGATATATACTTAGTTTCAGTATACTTCAGTACATATTCATTCACGTGATCAGATCAGCTAGCGCCACTTACGAAAGCACTATGATTGCAACCACGGCTAATGATGAGAAATGTCCATTGAATACCATAAACCCGAAGATGAGATACGACGCCTTTCACTGCTATTATTTGCAGAGGTCAAACCGAAGTGCGTCGAGCTCAGCACTCTTACAATGAGTCCCAATTTCACCAAATCACCTCAGCTAGTATCTACCCTAGGCTCCATATCGCAAACGCTCCAAAGCCATAAGAAAGACAACACATTAGTAGAGCGTCCCTATATTCTTTCCAAAAACTTAGCTGACTACATATTCTTTCCTTTGACAGCATTGCTCAAACAAACAAATCTAGATGATGCCGTGATCCAGCATGTCTTGAACATCATAGGGTTTTTGACCAGATTTTCCTGGAGCAGCGATGTCAACCTCGAATTGATAGATCAGTTGTATCCATTGGTTGTTGTTTTAAGTGGCATTACCTCGATGGACTCACTTGGAAACAAATCACTAGAGCTTCGTTCCTCCACTATTTATTGCTTATCCAGCATTATTTCAGCAATCCCAAGCACTTACTTTAATGACACTACGAAACCGAAACGATTACAATTTCTTGGAAACTCAATCACAATCCTTTTGACCGTGATCACTTCTTTAATAAATCCCACTTCACAAGAACAGAGTTCATTAGTCGAAGAATCTTTGGAATCACTTGATCTTCTTATTACAGACAAGGCGACAGCAGAGCTCATTTCTCATGTCCTACCTGGAATTGTTTCACAGATTGTGAACTTTGTTGTCTCATCTAGAAACCTACACTTTTCCTTGCATCTTCTAATTCTTGAATTATTACGACATTTGATCGTCAAAGTGTTTAGTGATTCTAACCTCGGAGTAGAGTCAGAGAATGTGGAAACCGAGTTTAACACATTAATGGAAGTCAACAAATTGTGGGAGAGTGGTAACCTTGAACAGGAGATGCTGAATGGAAATGCATCACAAATTGCGATTAATATTCCCGAATCTACAAAGCATAGAACTATGTCTTGGCTAAAAGCTACGTCTAAACAATTAAAGCTTTCGTTGAATGTTTTATTCAAAAATCTTTTATTATCTTCTCAAGTGAACAAGGCAAAATTCCGGAGCAAACCTAAAATGGGAGAAAAGGTGATTTCTTTCATAGTCCAAATATGTGAGAATTGTTTCTTGACATTATTCAATGAAGTTGTTCCCTTAGGTCTTGATGTACTTTCGGCATTGATATCTTGCACTACAATCGACGATCCGCTTGTCGAAGCTACAGCTATTGCAGAATGCTCCAAGCTTATCATCGATGCCTTAAAGCAAAGTAAAAGTCCGTCAAAGCACGGAACAATGTTATTTAATTTGGTTCGATTAAAATTAGAGGATCTAATAGATTCAAAAATGACGACGGCACTATTCTCCACAGATGAGGAGAAAATCAATGCATTCTTGGTTAGTATGAAAATCCAGCTTCAAATATTATCTGAATTATCAGAAGTAACTTTTATTGGTTCCGGAGACCTCTCTAGCATGAGCTCTAGAGCTTTGAAGAGATTAAAAGCATCAATAATTGAGTGTCATCATTTCAGCACAAACAAGTCTTTGTCAAAATCTGAAAGCTTTAAATTCAGAGACTCTACCGATGAAGAGTCCAAAGATAATATGTTAGACAATATTGAATTGCCTCCCTCCATAAATGCCAAGTATATTACAAAGATTAACCCTCAAGGTAATGGATCGCAGTCCACTGATGGTACTTACTCTTCCAACATGATGATTTTATCCAACAAATTCGACAACATACGGAACCTTATAAAGCAAAATGATGGCTTCGAGAATGCAGGAGTACTAGCCAAGACATATACATCTAAAGTTGAAAGTAAGCTTCAGTCATTTGTACGATTTCTTGGCTCTTCCACAAAAGTTGATTTAACAGTAGACTTCTTGGATGAATTCTTCGACCAAGACCCTACCAACTACTTTGAACAAATTGACTTTTTGGGAAAAGCTAGAAGTCACTTCGAATTGAGTATTTCACTTTGGATTGCAAATAATATGTTAGCTAACAGCAAAATTGAATTGAATCATAACCGCGAAATTGATGAGTTCCTAATTTCAGATGAATTGGATCATCTGGATGTGCAAGTGGATTCTCATTCTGAGGAAGTCTGTTACTTTATAATGAGTAAATCGCAAGACCAGATCAATGAGATATCCGAAATCATGAGTTTGAATAAGTATCTGAGAGATGAAATTCACTTGTACGAAACATCTTATGCTATTGCACTAGACTCAATTGGTACTTTGTCTAACTGTTTACCTTTTGAGGATTTTCAGGCGGATTATCTCATTGAATACTTATATCCCTTGCTTGAGTCACTTACTTATCAGTCCAATCCACTAATCCAGTCCCATGGTCAAAACGCGGTAAAAATGATAATTGATAATTACTACAATGGATCTTTAGAAGCATTAATCTTAGACAATCTGGACTATCTCATAGATAGTATGAACATTAGATTATCAGTCATCACTAATCTTACTCCAACTTTGCCAAAGTTACTCTTATTGGTGATGAAAATAGCTGGAATGAAATTATTGGAAAGAAATGAATTGAATGAGATTCTAACACAAATGTTTATACTTATTGATTCATATCATGGGTATTCCATGATTGTGGAGGGATTCTTCATCGTATTTGAAGAGCTCATCAATCAAATCAAGAAGGAGTATCTAGTGGGGTCTGCTACGAATTTAAAAGCCCAACCTATAGGAGATAATTCATCGAGTTTCAAGCCTTGGGGAATGACAAATAAGGAACAATTAATGAAACTCATTGGCGATGCGGAAATCTTGGCTGGCACTACAGAATATGATCTGAACAAGGAATACTTTGTTAGGCAAGAGGGTGTTCCTTTTGGAGACCAGATAGAAGAAACTCCTGATTCTGACGATGAAGAATATGACTCTGATGAAAATGGCTCATCAGAGAAGGACGAGAAAAAGTGGACTTCATCGGTACCCAAAACTACTTATTTATTGGTGCAAAGAATATTTAAATATGGATTCATGATGCTAACTCATCAATCCCAATCGGTCAAGATTCAAATTTTACGGGCCATGAAACAGGCATATCCAGTTTTGTCCACCGATCACAGCTTGTTAATACCAATAGTAACTGAAAATTGGCCCGTATTGTTTACATTGATAAGTGGTACTAATTCATTAACCACCTTCCAAGAGACTCAGACTTCGAATTCTGATTCCCAAAACCTTGTTCTTCCAGCTTTAGAATTTGCTCAGGTAATCCTAGACGAGGATGAGGCACTGAGTGAGAGATTTATGGGCAGAAGGTTTGTTGAATCATGGGAGTTCTTGGTTAGTCATAATCAATTATTAAAAGAGGTAGCTCAGGAAAGTCAATCGATAGGACAAAACTCGTCATCTGAAGTTACTGTTCCTAAAAGTAAAGCATTGGCTCGTTCTAGAATTGATCCTAGAATATCTGCTGGCTATGTGAAATATCTTTGGACTGGACTCAAAGCATATAATAAAGTTATTCCAGATACTACCAGATACAACATGGTTAGGTTTGCATATGCCTTGGGTATTCCGCCACAGCTTGAACAGCCTCAAGAAGTGAAGAATACCGCATGGATAATTAAGTTGGAGAATGGAAATTTTTCCATTTATTGATAATTTACAGTAATATACATGGCAACTACGGCTTCTAACAAACTAATCAGCCATAACTACATCCTCTTGCACCTGATCAGCTTCTACTTCTTCAGGGCCATCATTGGGAGTAGGTTCTTTGCTTGGAGTCTGTTCTGTGATCACCAAATCGTCAATTACTGCCTTCTTGATCCTTGGTTCAGCCTTTGTAGCCGCAAACGGTAATGTTTGTTGACCCTTAGATAATGTAGACTTTTTCTTCACGGTGCTTTTGGACTGGCCTTGCTCTTCCGGCTTACCCATTAAATTTTCCTTGAATGCCTTTGGATCGACCTTCGAAGGGACATTCACTACTTTCCTTTCTAACAAGGAACCTATAGGCTGTGTCTTGGGAACTGTGTCACTAAGAAAATTTAAGGAGTCATGACTAGCGACGGCATTGCTAAAGTCCTTATAAGTAATCTTCTTTCTCTTATCCATCTTGGCCAACAAGCTTGCTTGTTCAACAAAGTATTGGATAAACAATTCAGTAGCCAAACCAGTGGCATAGACGGCATTCTGAGAGGCTGCCAAGTAGTCTGGGTCCATTCTGAATATTCTTTTTATCTTCGACAATGGTAAAGATAAGACCTGTTCGGAATCGTCGTCTTCGAAATCTTGTTCATGGACGAAGTCTTGGCCTTCAATTTCAGCGGCAACCTCAGGAGTTGGAGTCACCGTGTTGGACACAGCAGCAGGGGTAGTGTTGGGCGTGTCGTCCTCTGCGATATTCATTATGGAGTGGTCAGCAAGAGCTGTTGGTGAAGACATGCTATAGATAATTTAGACGCACCAAAAAGACGTGTCGCGGGAAGTGAAATAGTTTCGGAAACACTCACCTGACCTGTGTGGACCAATGCAGTTTTGCTACAGGGACACTCTGGAGCAGTACTCAGGTGTTACATAACAGCCTCGTGACTATTAATATCTTCGTTAATTGGTCTATATATATACATGGGGGAGGGAAAGGACGAAATTGCGAGAAAAGGTCGAATTAGTGGCACCCAGAGAAGATCAGCCGGAGATTACCAATCCTTCAGCATTCTCACGCTCTTCATTTCGCCCATTAGGGAGTTAAGGTGGATCTATTGCTTGGTATCTAATTCCATCTCTTGTTCTTTAACTTTGGAACTGACAAATTCTTCGAGGTAGTTGCTTTGCTCCAAGTCGACGTCGTTGTAGTTTTCACCATGTTCGATGAAGTTGACCACGTTATCAAATGCAAGTTCAGGACTCTTGGCGCCATCTTGGAAACCAACGTACTTTTGGTAGATTTGAGGCACTTTTGGAGATACCAATGCTTTCAATTCGGTGTTGTGTAAATCAGCAGGCACCACGTAGGTTCTGACCTTCTCCCAGTTTATGATATAGGTACCGTTGGAGTTCAAACTACCAATACCGGTGGAACGAGTACCCTTGTAGTAGTGCTTGTTACCTTGTTTGGTGGTCAAGGGAAGTCTCTTGTTACCTCTTTTGGTCAACCCGTACCAAATTTGGCCATCTCTGAATGTCTGCCAAGGTCTTCTTAAGCTTGCAGCGGCAGTCTGCTGGAAACTGTGAACGGCGGAAGCTCTCATGTTGGTGGGGAGTGATGTTGGCTAGCTGCACATTTTTTCATCATCAAGATGGTAACGGCACGGAGGATCATCACGTGCGTGTGCTCACATGATCAATTGGCCCACCCGACCAGGTTGCGGCTGTGCTGCACGTGCCGGCCCGATTAGGCAGGTGCCGGCCAGCAATCATAGACTGCCAGATTTCAGGTATTGTATCGCCAGTCATGGGGCTGAAACGATATAAAAGCTCGAGGAATTTCAGGTTCATTCGATATCACCATGAGCATTCCTGAACAGCCATCAGACACCAGTATCTTCAAGCCGCAACACGGTTATGCTGACTTAGACCACAAAACCCACGAGTATTCGGGGGACCCTACGCCCTTTAAGCCCCAGCAGAACAAGGCTGCAGACTTTTTCCACGACAAGACCGATAAGGAGCACCAGAAGAAATACGCCAAAGAGGGGGGCAAGAGATTATTTGGCATCCTCCAGAGAATATTGTGCAACTAATCCGTGTTTACCTCCAGTGGGATAGCTGATCAGTGTAGAGGCGGTGCAATTAATTACCCAGTGGGAGCCGCATATGGCCAGGACCCGTTTCTCAAGCCCTGTTGGTGTGCGGCTAGGGAACGCTCGAGACCACCACCAAGCATATCGACCAGACTGGGATGGTCCTCACAAACAGTGGCAGGTACTCCCACCACCATGATGCCGTTGGCCAAGTTGACTATTGGCGCGCTTTGTAATCCGCGGTGTCCAGATAATATTTGTATAATATCGACATAATATAACTAAGTGCTAATAATAATGTAGCTGGTGGTCTGACCGGGAACACGGCCACCGATCGCGTAACAGCAAGGTCACCCTAGCCTCAAACAGAGCCTCCGTGCTGGGGTCATTCGCTGATGTCAGTTTAGCCATCGCGCTGTGCCTGGCAGCAACTGGCGGGCGTCGTCGGTCTCCGGCTGTCATGCGGAGGCAGGAGAACAATCCATGCTCTGAATGCTATTGTGTTGGTGCTACATATGTACTTGCAAAACTATTATTCGCAAGCTAAGCTAGGGAGGGGGAATACAGCATGCATGAATTTAGATGCAGCTAGTTTAAGCGAGCTGGCCCTCTATACTCGAGACCGTAGATCTATCCAGATACATAAACGCGAGACTCCGCGTTGACACATGGGGGATCGGCCAGAAGCGGGAACTAGTATACCTCTTTTGGCCTTCTTGAGAAAAGATCCGCTAGCTGCCAGCCAGCTGTCCATCCCACCTTGGAGCTCCAACGAGTGCTCGCACCGGCGTTATTCCTGCTGGTGCCCCTGGCTGCCTGGCCCTATTGTTCCCCCCGAGATCTCTGGCTCCATCGCCCTCCGCTGCCCGATCGGGGACACCGCTGCGACCCTCGTCAAGGGAACATCAGAATGGCTGGCTTAGCACAATAGCTGCAAAAAAATACCTGCAGACCGCGGATCAGATGCAGGATAGCCCAGCACCAGTTCTTTCAGATACCCACCGATCCATAGTCAGATCAAGCGCTGTGTCGCGTAAGCACTTGGCCGTGATCCACGAGGCTGGTTTTGCAAGGCGCTGGCGATAATCGGCTCGAAACGGCCAGCTTCCTGACTCAAAGCTTCGGAAGTGCCATCTCTATTTAAACTGGGGCTCCCCACTAGATGATCCGCCCCCACCCACTCCCGTCTTTCTTTAACCGCTAGCCACTCTTTCCTAGCCCCCCACAGTCAGTCTCTCGTTCACTAGGATGATCTTCAAGTCATTGACATCCTTCCTGGCTATCTTGCTTGCGTTGGCAGAGACCTCATCCGCAGACGAGGTCTACACCGTCACCAAGACAAACTACATTACTCCAGACTGTCTCAAGTACAAAGCCCAGAGCATCCTCCAGGGCAACCCCATAGGTGCTACCACCGGTATTCCCATCGTGTTCGTGTACGCAGACTCAGAAAGTACTGAAGCCCCCAAACCAGTTACTGCTTCTGACTTGCATTACACTGTCAGCACCGAGGCCACCAAGTACTACACCTCGCTTGTGTGTGGCGCCGAATCTTGCCAAACCCATGTGGTTCCCCAAGTCTACACCGACTCATACACTTCCTCCACCAGAATCACCTACACCACCCTCAAGACTGCGTTGACGTCTTCGCCGGCCGCAACAGACACTCCTACCACTTCTAAGAAGAGGTCCACAATCTACCAGTATGACACCACCACCGAGGTCTCGACCGCCCAGGCAGTCATCACCAAAACTGCGCCTACCACTACCACCACCATCTTCAAGGCCACCACCGTTCCCAAAACCGTCTTCAAGCCTACCACCGAAGTTGAAACCATCTCCACCACGCAAAAGAACCCATTGGTCACCCAGAGTGCTATCTCCAAATCGTTGGATGTCACCATTTCTGCATCATTCTCCGATCCAGTCACATTCTCCAGGTCTGCTTACGCCAATAGCTCGGCTATCACAAACGGAACTTCCAGATCTAATGCTACCTTGAGCTCAATCTTGGAAAGCAGAACTGCTGTTGCTCCAGCCGTAACCTCCTCCCGTTTCCCTTCTATTGGCCCTGTGGCTGGTGGTCCCATTGTGGCTAACTCCACAATTGATCTGAGACTCTCTTCTTCGGTCCCAACCACTTTTTCGACCATTGGAAAATACTCAAACAGCTCTGTCTTGGCATCTTCTTCTAGCTTGTCCAACTCAACTACTCAAATTGCATCGAATTCATCTTCTGCTGCGTCGAGCTCACTTGGTGTATCTACCACTCTTGCATCCTCGACCGCAGACAGCTCTAGTTCTGTTGCATCATCTTCCACATTGTCAAGCTCGTCTTCTTTATCTTCTTCTAGCGCCCCAGCCATCCCTAGTGGATCTAGAGGTGGTGCTACAACTGGTGAAAATAACTCAGGTGATTTGTTTTCAACAATCTCGACTGATGGTCCTTTGTCTATTTTCACGAAGAAAGAATTGCCTTTGAGTATTCCAAAAGGTGTTGACAATGATGGTATTCCAATCAGTACAAACAAGTTTCACGCCAATTTGTTTTTGGATGACCAAACCCAAACGATCTGGCCATTGCCTTACGGTTTGTTCTGGAAGAAGCAAGACTACTACGGTTTTGGTGTCACCCATGCCAATTCCTCCCAGTACATCTATGGTTACGGAAACTCTAACAACGAGGATGTTCCTTCATACTATTTGAGTGCCACTGGAAACGCTGAAGTTATCCTTTCTGCAACCTCATTTGGCAAAAACAGCAACAACATGAAGGTGACTCAAATCAAGGAAATGTCTGTTTTGGTCTCTTTATCTGCTGATGAAAATGATAGTTCTAACCATCTCGACATCCCAATTGCTCAAGGTATGGGTTTTGTTACTGGTATTTACAATGGTAACTTGACCCCCTTGTTAAACTCCTTGATAGGTTTCAAGGATTTGACCCAGGAATCTTCTGATGCCTTGGATTCAAGAGTTCAAAAGTATCGTGCTACTTTATTCAACGGAGCTCAATGGTTGATTTATGCTATCTTGCCAAACTCTTCCTCTGACTTCAAATTATCTGCTTCTGACTCTTTCGGTATCAAGGGATCTTCTTCCGTTGATGGCCTTATTATTCAAGTGGCTTATGCACCTTCTGATTCAAAATCTGAAGGATTTTATGATGAAGCTGCTGGAAGCTATGTTACTGATGCAAAGGTTACGGGAGCTGTTAGCGGAGGAACTGCTGCTACCTACAACATTGAATACACTGCCAAGGGTACCTCTTCTAGTGGTAAGCCAATTATTTTCGCTTTGCCTCATCAAGTCGAATCTCTTGCTGCTTCAACTAAGCAAACGTCCACTGGAATTAAATTAGATTCAAACACTAAAGGTGTTATGCTGGCGTTCCTTACTTCAACTTTGGCTTTAGAAGAGACCCTCAATACCAATGTTCAGTTTTTGCCATGGGCACAAACCATGACTTCCGAACTTTCGTACACTTCAGAACAGTTGAACTTGTTAGCCAAGACTGCCAATGAGGAATTAGCCGTCGACATCGATGAGACTGTTGCCTCTATGGACTCCACTTACTACTCGGGTAAGGTTCTTGACAAGTATGCTTATATCTTGTTAGTCGTGAGTGATATCATCAAGGATGAAAAGGCTACCAAATCCACTTTGGAAGCAGTTAAGAAGGCTTTCGATACTTTCTTCCAAAACAAGCAACATTTCCCATTCATGTACGATACAAAATTCGGTGGTGTCACCTCCACTTCTGCTCAAAATGGTGATACCGGTGCTGATTTCGGTTCCGCTTACTACAACGATCATCACTTCCATTACGGTTACTACGTCCACGCTGCTGCCATTGTTGGTTACGTCGACAAGAAGTTAGGCGGTACGTGGGCTGAAGACAACAAGGAATGGGTCAACAACTTGATTAGAGATGTTGCCAACCCATCCTCGGATGACAAATACTTCCCAGTCTCCAGAATGTTTGATTGGTATCATGGTCATTCTTGGGCTGCTGGTTTGTTCGTAAGTGGAGATGGTAAGAATGAAGAATCCAGTTCTGAAGATTACAATTTCGCATACGGTATGAGATTGTGGGGTAAGGTTATCGGAGATGACTCCATGAAATCCAGAGGTGACTTGATGTTATCCATCATGTCCAGAGCTATGAACATGTACTTCTTGTACAAGAATGACAACACTGTTGAACCATCGAAGTATATCCCTAATAAAGTTAGCGGTATTATGTTTGAAAACAAGATTGCCTACACAACATACTTTGGTTCTCCGGACAAGAATCCTGAATATCTCCATGGTATCCATATGTTACCAATCACCCCAGCATCTTCTGTTATCAGAACCCCATCATATGTCAAGGAAGAATGGGACGACCAAATCTCCACCTTCATTGGTAAAGTCAATAGTGGATGGACTGGTATCTTACGTCTTAACCAAGCCTTATATGATGCTAAATCATCTTATGACTTCTTCTCATCCTCTGACTGGAACACGAATTATTTGGATAACGGTCAAAGTAGAACTTGGAGTTTGGCCTTTTCTGGTGGCTTAGCCAATTCTTCTTAGATCACATGTTTGCATCCATTCAATTCATTCCTATATATATTGTATACTAGAAAAATTTTCTTAATGACTTTAAATATTGTAGTAACAAACTACTTGAAAATTCCCTAAAAAGTTTTTCACTACTTCGTTTTCGTTCATATAGCTTCGGTTATGCTGTAGTTCGACTATGCCAAGGAACCACCTCAGTAGGACTAGAGCTAAGTGGGAATTGTAGTCTAGGATTCGCAACCGCCTATGTCGCACGACATTTGCGACATGACACCAACAATATCAACAAATTAAATATTACTTCTCCAGTCTTTAACTTCGTCATTCATGTTTTCGTTTGCAAAGAAATTGGTAGACAGATTTGAAGGGACGGGCTCTGCTGAAAACAGTGGACCCGATTCGTATTTCAAAAATGCATTACAATTGAATAACAAAGGACATGGATTGAGAGTATTAAATGTGGTACCACACTCCTTAGCACATACCAATGGCTTTGAATCCTGGTTCGACTACATTATCAAAATCAATGGTCACGAGCTCCCCATGGCAAACCCCTCGTTGTCGGCATATCCTTACAGCATTCATGAAGGAGGATACATAGTGTATCAGGGGAACATTACTCCTGAACAAGCAAGTGCAGTCGACACTGAATTGTTGCGTCAGGAAATTAGTACTCTTGCTAAGAATGAGAAGCCTTTGACCTTTGATGTTTGGAACGCCAAGGGTGGTGTGGTAAGACAGATCACGGTTCCTTTGAATAAGGTCCAGCTGGAGAATCAAGCGAGTCAAGACGTGCAAGAAGATGCACTCAACTTATTTGAAAACATATTTACTCAAATCGGGTTGACTATACAATCCAGTCATCTTAGCTCTGCTAACCATGTATGGAGGATCTTGAAGACACATCCAGGGTCTCCGGGATTTGTATCCCAATTGGTCCCTTACTCAGATTACATCATAGGTTGTGATTCCGCCTTTCCAGAAGATGTAGAAGGTAAGGGTCTTTTGGTTTCTGGAGGAGAGTCTCTCTTGTCAAAGGTGGTTGCAAGCTACTACTACCACCATTTTGAAATCACCCAAGTCGACGAAATACCTATCACCTTATATGTGTACAATCATGACTATGATATTCTTAGGCCTGTCACCGTCAATCTCTCCAAATCATGGGGCAACGGTCACAATCGAGGTGTGCTAGGATGTGATGTGGGCTACGGATTATTACACAGGTTACCTGAAGTGGTGGGTAAGTTCCAGAACAACAGCATAGTGGACGACGTGATCTTTGAGAGCGAAGCTCAAAATGCTGAAGCACGGCCAGCTCAGGGCTACACTGCGCCTCCTCCACCTCCACTGGGTGCTGTAATTGCCCCAATGGCTGTACCACGTCCGCCTGTTGCTCAACCACCTGCTGGAGGAGCGCCTCCGCGCAGTTCTGCCACCAAGAAAAAGAAGCATATTGCCAATACAAATGCATTAGGGGGATTGAGCGACTATATGAATGAAGAGTTAGCAAAGTCCAAGGAATTGGACTCACAAAATAACAGAGGAAGTAGTGAGTCGTTGCCTCCACCTCCTCCACCAACTAAGTCTAGTTAATAGTAATGACATGAGAACTTATACAATATGAAATTCACCTATAGTACATACCAACCCAATGCTTTTACCAAACCGACATGTTCGTACAGAAGTTACTTATAGGGAACAGTAGTTAAAATTCTCTTCATGTGCAAAAAAATCAATGCCCACTGCCGGAATCGAACCGGCGATCGCTCCATTACGAGTGGAGCGCCTTACCACTTGGCCAAGCGGGCACGATTTCTTCCTAGGAAACACTTAATATTGATGCACCTTTGAGTTAAGAAGGAATTTGGTGCAAAATGGGCGCCAATGTATATATTTTCGACTACAAAGAACTATTTCAGATATATTCGCTCCTAAACTTTTGCATGCACTAATAATTTGGTAAAAAAAATAACTTTTTGATTTCTACATGAATTGACCTATGTTTAGAATGCATATGCACAAGGGCAGTGGGGACTCATATTCACACATTCCGGTGGAAGTAGCGGGGCTTTATTCTGCTCTAGTACTGTGGATAGACTTTGAACATTAGAAAGTTGTCCACCAAGAGTCACGTGTGCCAGTCGACAAGAATACCCTCTCGTACGTTGTAGTGCATGTGGCTGATGAAGTTCCTCTAGGCGATTTCCCCCACTAATTTGCAACCTGTCCAACTGAAGATGAAGGAAATTTCCGGGAACGATTGCACACTCAACCATCAGTGATTCTGACTCAGGATTGGTTTCTCAAACTGGCTGGGCAAGGAGGGACCTTATTCACACTATGGTTTTGTACCCTGGTTAGTGATCGCTAGCGTACTCGCAACAGTTGAGTCCAAGCTCGCTCATCGTTATGTTGCGCAGCGACGATGGTCACGTAAAAACGGACACATACATTCCATGTTCTATACACCTACTCAGTGTAACCTTCACATAGATGAGTACGATGGTATGCTACGGTATTGTCTCCCAAGTTCCTTTTAACTTACTGTTCCAGTGGACAACCCGGCGATCTTAGGTGGGGAAGACTGAGATCGCTTATTTGCGCCTTCTATTGTTCCTGGGGTACATAATGCTGTACAGTACTTGATTCATTTACTGGAGATGACTAGGCAGATCATTATAACTATGCAGGAGACATTTTTTGGGTAGTGATTGGCGCTGCGCAAATGTTCCGGAACTTGGCATGAAGATCTTGGGTAGCATTGATGAACTTCTCCCCCATCAGCCACGGCAGCACCATTATGTTGTCCGTCAAGCTCATGGATCGTACCTGAAATCTGTCTGTTACCGCAAATCTTGTAATGAGAACTCTGGATATATAGGAAGAGATTTCGCAGCTACGGAGGATCAACCACATCAATGAGCTCTACTAATACCCTTTCCTTCAAGCAGCAGATGAGGGGATTTCCCGTATGGCAGATGACAGTCATCTGCCTCGTACGGTTCTCGGAGCCCATCACATTCTCGTCCTTTTTCCCATATATCTACTTCATGGTAAGAGACTTCGGAATTGCCAAAGATGAGGCCGATATAGCCCGGTACTCTGGGTTTTTGGCTGCTTCCTTCGCAATCTGCCAATTCTTGGTGTGTGTCAAGTGGGCAGGTGTGAGTGACAGGTACGGCAGAAAGGTGGTGATAATCTGTGGGATGGCAGGTACAACAGTATCTGCACTCCTCTTTGGCTTTTCTACCAGCTACTGGTTTGCAATGGGTGCCAGATGCTTCATGGGGCTTTCCAACGGCAATGTTGCTGTAATTCGTACCATTATTGGCGAAATTGCAACCGAAAGAAGGCATCAGGCACTCGCATTCTCATGCTTGCCACTCATCTGGAGTGTGGGTACAATCGTGGGACCCATGATCGGTGGATCCAAGTACTTAACCAGGCCCAGGGAAGTTGCTCTGCAACCTATGATCACTAATCTTCTTGACCAGGTTTTGGTAGGCAATAGCTTCTACGAGAAATTTATCACAAAATACCCATATGCATTATCGAATGTAGTGGTGGCCATATTTTCCTTTCTCAGCTTGATATGTACCATTTTGTTCATGGAAGAATCCCACATGAAATTGAAAAATCGGAGAGACTACGGGATAGACTTAGGTGACAAAATCAGGGCTTTCTTTGGGTTTAAAGTACCAGTTCGGCCATGGAACAGATCTTTCAGAAAGGTGACTGAGCACACTCCTTTGATCCAGAAGACATCATCATACCAAGAAGAGACTATCGAAGAGAACGACAACGATTCTATCGCATCATTCGAATATGAACAATCCAATGCCGCTGGCGGGTCGATTGTCAGAAGATACTCTAATTCTGACGAGTTATCTCGTGTGAGTACTACCGCCGAGTCAGTCATTGTCGACAATAAGAAAGCATGGACAAAGCCTGTCATTAACGTTATTCTAGCAAACTTTTTGATGGCGTTCCATAACATCATCTATAACGAGTTTTTACCTGTGTTGTTGGCAGGACCATTTCTTGTTGAAGACCTTAAGTTTCCATGGCATATCAAGGGTGGGTTCGGGTATGAGACCTCTAAAATCGGCTCTATTCTTTCTCTTACGGGAATAGTGGGGAGTTTCGCGGTGCTTAGTTTCCCTTACCTTGACAGCAATTTCAAGTCCATTCACACATACCGGGCAGGATCCCTAGTGTTTCCAATCATCTACGCTCTTATTCCGTACTTGATTTTCACCCGAAATGAGTACAACTCGTTTTTCGCTCCTTGGGTAACCACAGGGGCATTGTACGTGTTGGCCATCATCAATGCCATGGCCACCAACATTGCATTCCCCAACCTTATCATATTGACTCACAGAGCAGCAAGACAAGAACACCGTTCCTACGTCAACAGTCAGTCCATCAGCATTGGTTCATTAGCCAGATTTGTGGCCCCAGTCACTTTTGGTTCCATTCTGTCTATCAGTGAAAAACACGCAGTCATCCAGATGGCCTGGTTTTTCCTATCGTTCATTGCCATCGTCTGCGTAGTTCAGGCGTTTTTCATGGGTGACTACGATGAGGATGAGATCAACCTGCAACCTCGGGAACAGGTGGAGGGTGTGGAAGTTTAGAGAATTAATAGATAAATATACATTCAGAACACAATGTACAACAACTAATTTTTTAGAAAACGAGCATTTTCTGAAAATCTTTGAACGGCTGCGAAAGTGACATCCGCAAATAATATTATGTCAACTTCAAGGTACAGCCAATAACACGCTTCCATGCTTCCAGACTCATGCTATCCCCCAAACCTCCCCCATTTTGTGCTTGGTTGGCATGTCCGAACCCAGCATCAAGCGGTTGCATTCTTGATCTCGCATGACAGGGCTCAAATCGGAATGCTCCGTTATCGCCGCGGCTAGCGAAATTGGGATCCACCGCCCAGTGGTCAGCCTCCTACTCTGGCAGTTATTACGGCCGGGATCTCACCATAGCAAGCCAGCATGTGATGAGGAACATACGCTGGCACCGGCCCCAATTCCGCCCCACCAACTCCTATTCCGCAGGGTCCCCCGCCACATTGCGTAATATCCAATTTAGTGTAATCACACGGCCGTTGCCGAGTCTCCAAGGTAATATTTCCTCGCAATGCCGCTTATGATCGTGCACCCTAACCTATGAATAACCCGTACATTCGCACGGAATAGAGTCATAATATTTCTTAGATAAGATATATACTGACCACCAGACTGTCACCAGCAGCGTAGCATTACCACCATCCTTCTATTCGTTTGATAACGCGTTCCATGCACCTTAGCATCGTTATCTCTGTCCACCCCGCCTAACGCTCCCTCTACCACCATGGCACAAACGAAAATCACCTTCAAGGAACAGTTCAGAGGGTTTCCCTTTTGGCAGATGACCGTGATCTGTATCATGCGGTTCTCTGAGCCCATCGCGTTCTCGTCGATGTTCCCGTACATGTACTTCATGATCCGAGACTTTGGAATCGCCAAGGACAAAGCCAACATCGCCACCTACTCGGGGTACTTGGCGGCGTCGTTTGCATTCTTCCAGTTCTTATTCTGTGTCAAGTGGGGAACTGCAGCCGATAAGTATGGGCGTAAGAAGATCTTGATGCTCGGACTTCTCGGCACCTCTCTCTCGGTGTTGATTTTTGGGTTCGCCCCAAATTACTACATTGCACTCTTCGCCAGATCGTGCATGGGGGCCTCTAGCGGCAACATTGCCGTGCTTAGAACCGTAATTGGCGAGGTTGCCACCGAGAGAAGGCACCAGGCGACAGCGTTCTCCACCTTACCTCTTCTTTGGAATTTGGGGTTTGTCATTGGGCCGATGCTTGGAGGCTCCAAATACTTGACAAGACCAAGAAAGGACGATCCCTCTGAAGGAACTCCCAGAATATTCTCCTCCGGCAGTTTCTACGATAGGTTCACAACGAAGTACCCCTACGCATTGTCCAATGTTGTGGTCGCTGTCTTCTTGTGGTTTAGTATTCTAGGTGCATTCTTGTTCCTTGAAGAAACACACAAGAAGTACAGATATCAAAGAGATATCGGCTTAGACATCGGAGATCAAATAAGGTCTTGGTTGGGATTCAAAATAGAACCCAGACCTTGGCAGGCCAAAAAGTTGGAAGACCCAATCGCAGACGAAGAAACCCCATTGATTGCCCAGATAGACGGGACAGATGGCCAGGAATTGCTGGACGATGCCCTTAGTGTGGACTCAGAGGAAGAGCAGAACTCTGTTGAGTCCTTTGGGCCACTCTCAAGACGCGTTAGCCAGGCGATTATCCGTCGATACTCCACCAGAGAAGACAGGCCCGCTCTCTCCCGCTCAAATACGGGAGATACAGTTAAAAACTCCTATGCCGAAATCTTCACTCCTGCTGTCATTCAAGCCATCACAGCCAACTTGTTAACGGCGTTGCACAACATTGTTTACTCCGAGTTCTTGCCAGTTTTGTTAGCCAGAAAATTGCTGGTGGATGACTTAGACTTTCCTTTTAAAATTAAGGGTGGGTTTGGATTTGAATTGAGTGATATAGGTACTTTGTTATCCGTTACTGGTCTCATGGGTACTTTGGCTATTGTCTTTATTTTCCCCTATCTTGACAGAAACTTCAAAACTATTCATACTTATAGAACTGCTTCCAGTTTTTTCCCATTCATCTATATTATTTTACCCTACTTGATCTTCACTTTACACGAGTATAATCCAATCTTCCCACAGGGTCTGACCAAAATTTTCTTATACATTTTAGCCTGCATCAACTCAACTTGCAGCGCAATCACATTCCCAAATATTACAATGTTGATCCATAGAGCTGCCCCTCCAGATCATAGATCTTTTATAAACGGACTGGCTTTGAGTGGATCTTCTTTTGCTAGATTTGTTGGTCCCGTTCTTTGGGGTTATATAATATCTGAATCAGAGAAGGTTGGACGCGCTCAATTATCTTGGGTGTTTCTTGCCGGCATTGCAGTGATTTGTTTAGTCCAAGCATTCGTTATGGAGGAACATGACGAGGACTTGAAAGATCAAGCTCAAACTGCGGCTAGGAGTACAACCTCTGATGTAACCGTTTAATTGTGAATCTCAAAAAAATATATTTAAATATACAATATCATAAAAAATTTACGTATAGAACTTTAATGCGAGGAAGCTTTAACAATTAAGACGTGGAATGATTCAGCGACACTCAAGTTAAGTAATTGGTTGATGTCGTTTTCAAACAAGGACTCGTTGGTAGGAGTTGAAACCCTGAGTTCGGATTTTGGAGTAACAGAATTGTTAGCAATAATAAACAATTCGTTTACTAAATTGTGGCTGTACTTCTTTATGGAAGCTTCCAAGTTGTCTGTAACACTGTGTACTTTAACAACCAACTTGGAGTTCTTAGAAGTCAAAAAGCTCGTAATCTCTTTTTCGAATCCCGCAGAGTGAGCGCTAGGAGAGCTTTTGACGAACACATTAACTTGACAATGTCCCTGGCGGGCAAGTAATCGGTAAACCAAATGCAATGATAACAAGTCATTGGAACTTAATACATTGTCACTATTGAACACAAGGCTAATTGTCTTGAAACTTATTAATCCCCTAGGCAATTCTTGGATTGATTCTGTATATGCTGAACTGTTCTTAGTTTCATGATCAGCATCCTCATGATCAGAAAGTTCGTTCACCTTCAGTAAATGACCTATGCGATCGTTGTCAATCACCTCCAAAGGTCTGTCATTAATTAAAAGCAATCCAAAATGACACTCACTTTGTTGGAATAGTTGTTTGTAAAGAAGGGAGTCATAGAAATCATTTGATAATTGGTTTAACTTGATAGTTGTAATCAAAAATTCGGTGGGTGCCGCAATCTGCTCATTGATAGAAAATATGTGGTTCTTGAAGGTAGATAATATAGACCTAGACGTACAGGTCATACCAAGAATGTCTGCAAAGGACTTCACTATCGATAAAATTGAGGACGAATTATTATATTCGAACTGATTGGATGCATTCACTACTTTTTCTTCATCCTCATATGCACTTGAAGATGATGCTTCAATAAGATGGGAAGTTCGGGAAGAAAACTCTCTCAAATGGATTGCTTTGATATCGGTTGATACAGGATCATTAAACGTCTTGATGAACGCCATTAAATACGAGATAGTATCAATCTTTTTTAATAGAAGGACAATCTTTGATAGTCTGTACTGTGGCAAATCTTTTATTTCATATTCACTCAAGGGTATAATATGTGGTCCATTTTCATCAACCAATCTAGAGTGATATGAATCACCGTCACTCAATTGTTCAGCGGTGACGTGAGTGCCATCCCAGTTGATTTCTCCTTTGATGAACTTGTCTCTCTTTTCACGGTAGGAAACGGGGTAAACCCATAATGCCAAAGGTGTTGTTAAGAATGTTGTAACCAAAGCCATGACAACGAACATGGAATAAACCTTCTGAGAAATGATTCTTGCGTTCAAACCAACATTCAACACCACAATTTCCACGATACCTTTGCAAGACATGAGAACACCAACAGCAAGAGATTCTGTCCATAGTAAACCGTTTAATTTTGCAGCCACGAATCCACCACTAACTTTACCAACCATGGCAAGACACAAAATACCGATGGTATAACCCCAATCAATGCCAGTGTTCAATAAACCCAAGTTTACGGCCAAACCAGCAAGGGCAAAATAGAGTGGAATCAACACGATATGAACAAGGTCCTCCAATTTTTCTGTAATTTTGACGACATAGCCGTTATCTCTGGGGACTATAACACCAGCCATGAAGGCACCAAAAATTGGATGGACTCCAATGATATCGGTGAAGAAAGCAGAAACAAAAACAGTCAACAAGATCACGACCATCGATAACTGGGAAGGTTCGCCAGTCGACAAGTCGTTTGTGAACCTGCGAATAATGAACTTCATTGCAATTCTGACGGGATAGCACAAGAAAAGGAACCAACCAGCAGTAAGCAAAAGGATGTAGACGGTTTTGACACCCGATGAGGCGTTAGCCAAAACTACAACCAAAGCCAACAAGATCCAGCCGGTCAAATCGTTTGCAATACCAGCAGCCAAAACAATCACACCGACTCTGTCACCGATCAAGTTGAGTTCGGTCAAAATACGGGCCAAGACGGGGAAGGCGGTGATGCACATGGCCACGGCGATGAAGGTCATGTAGGTGGTGAAGCTGACAGCCGCATTGGATGCATCGTGGTACTGATTGTAAATACCCACCGAGATGGCACATCCAAGGCCGAAAGGAACGGCCATGTTGATCAAACCCACTGACATGGCCACCCTAAAGTTTTTCTTGATGAAGCCAATATCGACCTCCAAACCGACAATAAACAAGAATAAGATGATACCGATGTTGGCAAAGAGGGTGAGACCAGAGATGGATGCCTGGGGAAAACAGTTGCTGGTGAATCCAGGCACATGGCCCATGACCGAGGGACCCAAGATGATGCCGGTGATGACCTCTGCGATGACCCGTGGCTGCTGGAGCTTGCCCAAGGGGTAGTGGATGACATGGCACACAACAATAATCAACACGGCTTGGAACAAGAAAAGAGTGTAGGGACTCAGGGCCGAGTACTCCAACGGGTTTCTACCCGAGACGATGCCCGCCACTGCACTGGTACTAACAGCCATTGTGATTTGGGGATGTGGAGGGGAAACTGGTGATGTTATATACTGTAATTTGTGCTTGTGAGGTTATGCAGGGCTGTGCGAGTGCGGCCGGCACGCCGCCAAGAGGAGGGGACGATGTTTCTTGCGAGTGCGGTGCAGTTATGGTGCATAGTCTAGCCAGAGATAGTTGAAGGTGTAGCGAGGATGGGCGATTTAGTACTAGGTGGTCCAGCCAACCAGGTACGTGGAATAACAGGATTGGGGTGATGGAGTTGTAAGTCAGGTGGAGCGTTTGGTGGAAATGACTGACATCCACCAGGGTACTCACATTTTATGTCTAGGTAGTTATAAAATGTTAAATTATGGCTGGGGACGATTGCCCAGCCGAGGAAAGCATTGAAGGGAAATTATGCGGGCATAGTGGAACATAGAGTAACAATTGGGTAAAATAGTACGTTCCCATTCTTCCAAATACCAGAATGAGAGGAATCTCTGGTGATCTATCGGATGTTAATTAAGAATATTAGTCTAATAATTGAACAACGAGTTGGTAATTAGCATCTTTACCGAAGGATGGATCTAGCTGCTGGTACTCAGAATATTACTCTACTAATAGATCTAACTGTTCGCCATACTAAAAAGAGTTCTCTTATAATTCATCGAACTGTTGTGAAGTAGCTTAATTGGTAAAGCAAGGTTCTGTTGATGCATCTTATTCTAATACTCAAGTAGCATATCTATCACTTTCTATCATGTAATGGAAATATCACTCTAATCATTGATCCACCAGGGAACCAATATTTAGCAATAACAGATCCATCAATTAGTGATACTACTATTTCCAGTAATGGCCTATCACTCAGTAACTACTAATACTTACCCTAATAGCACCACGCTCTAACTACTGACCTAAATACTAATAACCACTACTTCTTTAACAACTCAGCTACGTGTTGGTAACTACTATCACTCATCATTTGGCTAGTAATATATCCTCTCATATCTGAATGATCAGCTGGCCATACTTTTAATTTTACATCTAATAACTAATTTATCAATTGAAACCATTAATCCTTACCCTAGTAACATCTATCAGTCGGTGCCACTGATAATCTTTAATCTAATAGCATCTATGACTCGGTGACTACCTAATAACTGTTATGGTTGCACCTTACTGGTTCTGCGTGTCACTGGCTGATGATCATGGCACCACGTGATGCTCACTCTCCAGATATCCACCATTCGCACCAGCTTATCGCTACCACCATGGATCCTCCCATCTTCACCACGCTTGGGTTGTTCGTCATTGACGACAACCTCTACCCCGGAACTGATAGACCGTCGGAGCACGACATCATTGGCGGTGGAGCCTCGTACGCGCTTGTGGGCGGCCGGATCATCAGTGGCCCTCAGTATGGCCACCGCATCACAGGCATTATCGACAGGGGCTCCGACTTCCCACCAGCCGTCGACAAAGAGTTGGCCTCTTGGGACACTGGCATGGTGTTCCGCACCGATCCCACGCGATTGACCACTCGAGGTGCCAACATCTACATCGACGACATCCGCCATTTTGAGTTCAGAACCAGTAAGATCCGCATCGAGGCCCGCGACGTGGTGGCAAACCCCTGGCTCTTGGGCTCGCGGGTGTTCCACATGTGCTGCACCGTCGAGAGGGCCGAGCAGATCATCGACACCATCAACCTGGAGGTGGCAACACCGCCAGTGTACGTGTTTGAGCCGTTTCCAGCCGACTGTGTGCCGGAGCGAATGGAGCTCTTGGCCCGAGTGTTGCAAAAAATCGATGTGTTTACGCCCAACTTGGACGAGGCCTGTGCTTTGCTTGGAGTCGACAAACCCGCAACAGACTACCTGGTTGTCACCAGCCAGTTTCAGCAACACATGAAGATCCCTAACTCCGGCACCCTCGTCCGCTGTGGTGCCGACGGATGCTACATCCACACGGTGGATGGTCTCAAAGCACACCTTCCTGCCTACCACCAAGACCAGACCAAAGTGGTAGATGTCACCGGTGGGGGCAACACGTTCTGCGGGGCGTTTGGAGTGGCATTCGAGTTGTCCCACGGTGACTGGCTCACTGCGGCCATTTGCGGCAACGTCGCCAGTGGCTGCGTCATAGAGAGGTTGGGGGTGCCTAGGCGCGAACCCGGCACCGAGGTGTGGAACGGGGTGTCAGTAGCAGACAGAATCCGGGTCTACACTCAGGCGTACCAGGCGGAAACCCCCGAATCAGAGTGGACGCGTCTGGCCATCGGGTGGCTCACCACGTGACCGCCGTTCCCCAGGCCCCCCTGCCCGATCGGGAAAATTACTAGCATGAATAGAAGCACTAGTGGCCTAATCCCACATATTACCCACAGTACGCATCCCAGTTGCCTGATAGCGCTGGGCATGATTCTGGCATTGGTATCTGGTGGTGGAGTCCGGCGGTGTTGTCGCCGGGCACCCAAAAATGCCTGGTCTTCCTCTGTAGCAGTGCCCGTACGGACAGCCCCAACCATCACAATGGAAGGGTAGTTGCCCCTTGCTCGTCATGGGGCTCCCCTCTCTTGCTCTAGTTGAGTAGTCAAGCCCACCCCAGGACTATCTCCTGCATACGTCTCACGCGTCCAAATAAATTTTCACCCTCGCCAGCATAAATCGTCTATCTATACCGTTCTTCTACGGAGACTACACTGCAAATTGGAAATACCACGTTAGGATGTCTCAGAGTGATCCTAAGGTGTACCGTGCCACGTATTCAAGCGTAAGTACTGCCAACCCCCTACTCCCTGTTTGATGCGAATCCGCAATGCTTGCCCAATGACGCGTTTTTACTAACCCCAAGACCGATGTGTTTGAGTGCACGTTCAACGAATTCCCCATCATGAGAAGATGCAAGGACGACTGGGTCAACGCCACCCAGATCCTCAAGTGCTGCAACTTCCCCAAGGCCAAAAGAACCAAAATCTTGGAAAAGGGCGTGCAACAAGGATTGCACGAGAAGATCCAGGGTGGGTTTGGAAGATTCCAGGGCACCTGGATCCCGTTGCCCGATGCCCAGAAACTCGCTGCAGAGTACGGTTTGGCACCAGAAGCGGCCCCGGTATTGTATCTTGATGTTACTGACCCCAACTTACATATTCCCGAGAAGCTCAAGGCCTCAGCAAAGGAGCCCACTCCGGTAAAGAGAAAGTACACCAAGAAAAATAAGAAGTTGGGTGACACACCAACCAAGAAATATAAAACAGGGGGCCAACCAGCACTGGCTGCTGATCAGGACCCTTTCAATTCTCAAGACTCGTTCAATTCAATTTCAAGACTGAATTCCTTTCAAACTTCCCAAAGTCAATACATTCAGAACCTGCAAATGTTTCAATTGCCCAACGGGAAGTATGCTTCTCAACATCAATTACCTCCAACTTTCCAACAGTCGGAGTTCATCGGCACAAACGGTATGAATGGTTCGATGCAAATGCCAAACGGTAGCATCAATCAAGTGCCCAACTTCACAGCTCATAATCAAATGGTGCAGAACGAGTTCCAAAATTACCAAATGCAGTATCGTCTTCAACAACAACAGCAACAACAACAGCTGCAGCAGTACCCCATACAATACGGTCAACCCAACGGTGTACAGCAACCTCATTTGATGGGAAACTTTCAGCATACCAAGCATACTCTGTCTCAATCAACCAACGAAACGAATTGGTCTCAAGACGAGATTTCCAATAATCATCAAACAAGGGATAGTGACACTTCACTTTCATCCAACGAGGATCCAAATTCAAATAAACAAATCCATGGACACCGTAAAGATAAATTGGATGTGAACAGATCACCGGAGGGAGATGACACATACGCTGCTCAACTTTTGAAATTTTTCAGTGATGACAATTCTGACATACCATATTTTGTTCATAATCCACCATATGACTTCAACATTAACGAACCAATTGATGATGAAGGACATACTCCATTGCATTGGGCTGCATCCATTGGTAATTATCAGATGATACATTTGTTGCTTTCCAAAGGTGCAAGTCCATTGGTGGTTAACAACTTTGGGTTGAATCCCTTATCCAAATTAATTTCCTTTAATAATTGTTATGAGATGAAAAACTTTCCAAAAGTTTTGGATGATTTGGAGTTATGCTTGATCAATACTGATATCAACGGACGGACTCCATTGCATTACTTGTGTCAATTTGCGAAGGTAAAGTCAAAGTACGAGAGTTTAAGATATTATCTCAACGTGATTTTAAACAAATTGACTAGTCTTTCGAACCAAAATTCTAATAAGCAAATAGATTTGTTGAAGAATGTTTTGGATCATCAGGACGTGAGTGGAGATACATGTTTGCATTTAGCAGCAAAAGCCGGTTCTTCAAAGATCGTGAGAACATTATTAAACTACGGGGCCAGAGACGATCTCGAAAACATTCATAAAGAGACCTCCAAATTGTTGATCATGCACTACAATTTATCAGCTGATCAATCCGAATTACAATCTACAGCAGTTTCTAACCTGCCTTCTGCATCAATTCAAGTTCCGCAGTTACAGCCTTCACAAATACAGGTGCAGAACCCACAACGCATTCAACAAAGTAATCAATTGCAAGTACCAAATGGTGTTCCTCAGCAATATCAGGTATTGGCTACTCCTGTGCAACCTAACTATGGCGGCAGGACTATTGAAACACCAGATACTCAAAGAACTACAATTCAAGTAGATGACATGGAAGAAGATGATACTAATGCCAGGGTGGTTAAGTCCCAATTGGAAACTTACATCAAATCTGAAGACAACAAGGAAAACATCTTTATGGAGAACTCGATGACAGGTATTAAGAATTTTGAATCAGTATCAACCCCTATTCAGAAATCTACCCCATTGAATGGTTCAGTTATCTCTCACCAGACTCCACACGAGCAATTGGCTCTGATAACTGAAAGAACTGTGGAGAGTACTCCAATCAGGGAGGATAGAAAATCACTCGAAAACTTCTCAGTACAACATGCTTATAAGCCCAAACCTCCAAAATTGGATGAAGTTGGACAAATTGTTGAGGATGAACTGGACGATGAAGCTGATAAGGTTTCAAAATTGCCCATGATTGATTTATCCTCGATGATTACAGGGATGATAAATTCCTTTTCCGACTCTTATGAGCAAGAAATGAAGAAATTGGAAGCAGACTCTAAAATTTTGACTCAGAAGTTGAAGGAGAAGGAGGAGAAGAACAACGAGTCATTGGCTAGTTTCCAGAAGGTTTTGGGCAAATCTGGTATTGAAAACTTTGGATCTATCGATGAGGGCAAGGAGTTATTAGAGAATGAAGTCAGCCACTGCAAACAACAGGCAAATTCAAGAAGAGACCTTTTATTGGCGCGTATGCAAAATAATAACTCTAGCGAAGTCGTTGCCTTGGTGCAACAGGAAGAGGAGAAAATAGAAGCTATTGACAACGATAGCGATGATGATATCAATATGGAAGAGAAATTGAACCATGCAGTAGAATTAACCAAATTACAGATTGAAAGAAACAATCTTTTGGAGCAGCTTGCTCATGGTGTAACGAACTTTGGCATTGATAGCAAGATGTACAAATATAGAAAATTGATTAGCTTGAGTTGTGGATTGAAAGTCGAAGATATTGACAGTTTAATAGATGGGATTGAGGCTTCGTTAATGGAAACAGTTGGTTGATCTTTGTTCCACTCGATATTAACGGAATATTATACCATCAATGATTGGGGATATGTTCCTATGGACATTGATTTAATTTACTTCTGCACTACTGTGTTTATTTAATAGATTATAAGTCGGCATTGTGAATATAATGTACTATATATGAGGAAATGTATGAGGTATAAGAGGTTATTGTATCTCGGATCTGATATTGGGACGTGCGCGCACCACCTATTTGAGAGTGAAGACGAAATATAATTCCAAACACTGTACCGCACCCACAATGGCACATCCATACAAAATCGAGAAATTCCTGGTAGATACCAAGCGTGCAGCTTCAAGCGTGCCTCCAACAAAGTATGAGCCAGCTCCTGCATCTCTTAAAAACTTCCCATCCTCAATAGTCAACGGTGTAACGGCAGAGGGCGGTTTGCTTTCTTTGACTTTCAAGTCTACCAACAGTGCTGAATATGTTGAGAAATCCGACCTCATTAGACGAGCACTTATCAGAAAGAATGATGATTTGGAGTTATCCAGAATTAATGACAACAAGTTTGATGCCGCCAAAGTATTGAACGACTTACAGAGGGAAGTTACCGAATTGAAAAACGCCCACGCCCAAGGTATTGATGAAGGAAATGATGTCGACGAACTTCAGTTCAAACTTCAACAAATATTAGAGAGCAAAGGCTCTATTAAAGAGATTGGTGAGGAGTTACAGAAGAATTATGCCGAAACTAATCCCTCCAAGTTGATCACATTCAGTAATGAAGAATATTCAATTCCTGACATTGCGGATAGACCTCAAGTCAAGCCTGAAGTGTTTGAAGATGTGCAGAATCCAGATTACACTCCATACGAAAAGATCGTAGAAGACGTATATTCAGCAATCAGTCAACCTATCATTCCCGATGAATCTAGACAAATCCTGATTGAACCAACTAATGATCATCTTTCCTATTCAGGCGATGGAATTACTTATCCAGAATTGGATATCAACGCCGTGCCAGACCAAGTCATGTATGTGCAAAATCCTGACAACATGGAATACTAGGGGACTTGCATAACATCCTAGAATGTATTTTACAATGTATATTATCATATCAACTAATGAACATTTCGCTATTATCTAATCCCTCCTAAAACAACACTCTTGACAACTGTGTATTCATCGGCACCATACTTCGAACCTTCTCTGCCGAATCCAGAATGTTTAATACCTCCAAAGGGCAATGCCGATTCAGAGATTGCCCCAGTATTGACACCAATCATCCCAACTTCAAGGTCCTCAGCAACTCTGAAGATTCTTCCAACATCTCTAGAGAAGAAGTAACCTGCTAATCCGACATCGGTGTCATTTGCAAATTGAATTACCTCTTCCTCAGTGCTAAATTTGATAATTGGAGCAACTGGCCCAAAAGTTTCCTCTTGAGAAATGAGCATGTCACTGGTGACGTCTCCTAAAATAGTCAACTCGTGGAAATTTTCTCCAAGATCTGGGCGTGGATTACCGCCCGCAAGAAGTTTTGCACCCTTGGAAATAGCATCATCAATATGCGATCTCACTTTAGCAAAAGAGCGGTCGTGGATAACTGGGCCATGTGTAATACCCTCTTCGAGCCCATATCCTAATTTAGTTTTCTCGTTAATTAATTTAACAAACTTCTCGGTGAACTCGTCATACACTGACTCATGAACAAATATTCTGTTAGCACAAACACATGTTTGTCCGCTTGATCTGAATTTGGAGATAAGGGCACCTGTAATAGCTGCATCAACATCAGCATCTTCAAAAACTATGAATGGGGCATTACCACCTAATTCAAAAGATAACTTCTTGAGAGTAGACGACGATTGAGACATCAAGAGCTTTCCAACGTTAGTGGACCCAGTAAAGGAAACTTTTTTCACCAATGGATGTTCACACATTACCCTTCCGACTCCTGAAGAATCGTGACTTGGCAAAACATTCACCACTCCAGCAGGAAACCCAGCCTTCTCAGCCAAGTATGCTAACAGAAGAGCAGATAAAGGGGTTTCAGATGCAGGCTTAATGACAGTGGTACACCCAGTGGAAACAGCAGCTGCCAATTTTCTAGTGATCATGGCACTAGGGAAGTTCCAAGGTGTCAAAATACCAGCAACCCCAACTGGCTGTTTCAAGGTAATAATCTTATTTCCGTAGTTTTGGGAATCAATAACATCCCCTCCTATTCTTGGGGCTTCTTCAGAGAACCACTGGAAGAAGGAAGCTGCGTATTTGACTTCTCCTAAGGCATCTGCGTAAGGCTTACCATTTTCCAAAACAATAAGCTTGGCCAAATCATCCTGATTTTCGATCATTAAGCGGTAGAGATTGAGCAATAGCTCTGACCTATACCTGCCGGTGGTTTTCTTGAACGACTTGAAAGAATCATGGGCAGCCTGAATTGCTGTTTCGTAATCATTGACGCTCATGGACGACACTTCTGCGATAAAGGCAGACTCTTTAGGATATATAGCTGGGTCCGTCACGGCGAAGGTCTCACCACTGGAGCTCTCGACCCACTTGCCATTGATGTATCCGTTTGTTCTTATCAATTCCTGGTTCTTCAACCCGTCCAACACTTGTCTTGAGGACTGGGCCAAACACCACCTTTTGAATACCACTGCATTCCTAAACATGATCAATTGCTGCTGCAGAGGCTAGAATAGATGGAGATACTGGGAATGAGAAGGATATAGCACTACTTAAATGATACTTGTGATGCTAATACTCAATTGATATCTGATATGAACTTTGCTGTATTGCAAAATGCGATTTTAGCGGTTCCCCAGATTAGTAACGCGGTTGGATGGGCGCGGAGAGACAATCAAATCGGGGACGATGGGAACCGTGCCCCGTAAGAACCGAGAAGATAAAGGCACCAATATGGCCAAAATGGCAAAGGGCAGCTATATACAAATTATTTGAGTACAGCTGGGAGTCTATCATACATTAGAGAATAATGAATGTGCCAATAGTTTGGTAGTCTATACAATGTTCATGTTCCCTTAGCAATAGTTAAGCAGCCTCTTGCTTTATCTCAGGGCTAGGGCTGGACAATTTTGTCACTCTCTTTTCAATCAATCTTGTAGGGTTCAAGGTGAAGAAACACTTCTTATCGATATTCTTACTCTCTTCCTTAGTTGTTTCAGGAATTTGCTTTGCTATCCTTATGCATCTCCGGATGGTTTTGACCAAGGTTTCGTACTGCTCTCTTTGAGGGTCTTTCTTATCTTCCTTTGGCTCCACACCTTCCGCTTCCTCGGGTTCCTCCTTCTTAATAAACCCGCTTTCTTTTGGCTCTTCATCTATCACCTCGAGCTTCTGCTCCTTGAGGAATACTTTCTTTAAGTACCTGTCAGTGATTCTTTTGTCGATATCGTACATCGCAGCCAATGCAATCTGGGGAGGTGTGAAAAGGAATGCCACATCACTCAACAATGCATAGTCATTTAACCATTTTTTGGATTTGTCGTATAATGATCCAAGTGTGTCAATGTTCACATCGTACATCAAGGGTGATGGATGTAATAGCACAGCTTGTGAGTCCAAGAAGAACCCATACAACGGTCTGAACGGATGATGCACCATCAATGTGAATTTTAAGCTTTGAAGCACGATAAATTCGAGATCCAAAATGTCCTTTGTCAGCACTTTGACTAATGCTTTGACGAAGGACTCAATAGATATGAAGTAATTTTCGGATTTCGCTGCCAAAAACACGCATGTATATAGAATGTTCTTGGGATGATACTCGCTGACGGATTGAACAAGGTAGAATTTCTTGAAAAATGACACAGCAGTGGCTCTTACTTGGGTGGGCATTTTAAAATGATTGCATGTTTGTATGATACTTCTGCTGTAGTAATGCAAATATTTGGTTTCTTCCTCATAAGTTAAAAGGTCAAGAAGCTTCTCAGGATTGAGTTCCTCTTTGAACTTTTCAAAAGGTTCGGGTGACTTCTGTCTGATGGACTCAAATACTTCATTAAACTTTTCAGTGGCAGCCTTCCGACCACTTTCATTGGCTTTCCTTCTTGTTTCTTCAAATGATTCAGCAGTATACGACCACATTTCATACTGGGTAGATCTGCGATAAAGGTCATCATTGGATACTTGCTGCTTTTTCACAGGCTGAGGGTCTTGTTCAGCCTCCGTCTTTACCTTACCGTTCCTATCCATTGCCAAAGTATGTTTGATGGATTAGAGTGTCTGGCATTAGATGAGAGTTATGCAGGCAAGCGATTACTTAAGAATCAAGGGCTAATTACATAAGCGAGGATACAGAGTGCATGACTCCAGACTACAATGACAACTCTACTATGACATCTATTAGGGGAAATAAAGTAATCCAGTACCAAATCCAATGCGAAGTTAGGGTCCTAAGAGGTAATTGAAGTTTTGACATAAATCGTAGCTTGCACAAGCAATTTTTGGCCAGCTTTAGCTCACAAATCGAGTGCTCCCACTGCTTCTTCTTCTTCGTCATCACTCGATAAGCTTCCTACGTCGCTGAGCTCGTCATCTTCGTCATCTTCACCATCTTTGCCGTTGACCTCGTCATCATCGAGTGTCACATTCTTGGCATACTTCTGTACGTAATGCTTGACAGTATCAGTATACTTCGCCTCGTCCTTAGTCATCAAGGTCGAGGCTTCAGTATTCAAAGGATCGCTGGGGTTGGCATAGCGCAACAAGTGAGGCAAGAAGTTCTCAAAGATGTTCAACAACCCGAACATTGGCAGCCAGGTTTGATTAATCACATCAAGACAAACTGAGCCCGAGCCCTCATCGATATTGGGGTGATAGATCTTGTTGGTGAACCCAATAGAAGGGGATTTGATGGGGTACTGGTCAGGCAATTCTACTCTAATCTTCCAGGTACCTCCGACGTACGGAGTGTCGCCAGGCCCTTTAAAGATGACAAAGAATTGCTGGATAGAATCTTGAATCAACGAGACTTCATGGTCACTCATCATGAGCTCCATTACATCCTTTTCCATCCGTCTTTTGGGAGATGTCATCTTGTTGTATTTGATAGTAGTCACGGACTAGGGTTTCCACTAAGGGTGATTTAAATAGTGTGGTCGTGTGGTAGATCCTGCACGTGACCGGCTCTACCGGTCACTCCGCACAAGACGTTATCAGTCACTGTGGATGGAAATGGCAACTCGTGGCTATAGGCAAGAAATGTATTTAAATGTATTTATATGTATTTATTTGTATTGAATCAAACTAATCTAGCTGTAGTAACCATCAATTCGAGGCTTGACATTCTTTTTGACAATCTCGATCTTCCAAGGCACACTCAAAAGCTTCTGACCCTGCTCTTCGAAGTGACTGGAGGCGTCATAAGTGCCCCTTATGAATGGACCTCCTGGTAAGGTATCGGGAGCAAATGTCACCGAGTGGGGAGACTTTGGGCATTCGGTAATAACCGCGTTCTTGGTCACATCCTCGTTTCTGGTTTTGAAAGGAATGCCATGCTTGCGCACTACCTGATGATAGGTGAGCTTTCCAAGGTCTCTCTTCTTCACCTTGTACTTGACAGTAAGCACGTATGTCGAGTATTCGGGAAGCACGAAATGTAATTGTTGAGGCATCTCTTCCATGTCTCTAGCGTAGACTAGCTGGGTCTGGTGGTCAACAATATCAATGATCATCGACTCGAGGTCAAGAAATTCCGAGTCAAATTGGGCATGGATTTCTTCTTTGGTCTTCGTCATGGTGGCAATTATGGTAGAGAAACTCTCAGGCAAAGACCTGGCAGGCTACTTATAGTGGCTACCCATCAAGTAGGAGCCTGAAATATGCCAACAGTCACGTGCGACCAACATGCATGTGAAAAGCTTCTTCCCACATATTGTTGCTTAACCTAATACTGCCACCGGTGGCGACGCCAGGCATGGTTTATCCGGAGTGGCTTTCGGTCCATATTTAGGCCACTTGTCATCTAGAACAATCAGAACAATAAACGGCCACCTGGAACCGGATGGGGCGGCACATCAGAACAAAGGCCTAAACAACTTGACCATAGGTCCCTTCACTAATCTCCTTCTTGATATCCTCTATCACCTTTCTCTGGCTTTCATCTAATGCCTCCAATTCGTCCTCCTTCAAGTTGTTGACATCTTTGAGTAATTTCGCGTGATCTGCGGTTACTTCAGTGAGCACAGGCTTTCTTTTGTTCAAAGCAAGCTCGATCAAATCACGGTTTGTGGTTGAGGTGATCAAGCTTAACTCCACCAATGCATGCGATAATTGAGGGAATTGTTCCAACAATGTTTGGGCCATTCCAGGATTGTCGACACTCAATTTCTTCGCCTCCTTCAATATTTGAAGTGCCGAAGCCTGGTCAATGCTGTTGGCCACGTTTGAAATCACGCCTGAAGCAGTCTGGTTTGGTTGGATCTGAATTCCCAATGGAAGTGGGGGCAATCTTTCCCTCTCTTCCTCTTCGTCGGTAAATGCGCATTTCAAGAATCTCCCATTAGGCAATGCCATATAGTTGAGATTTCTGACAGCACTAGCCGCAGTTTCATGGTCGCCGTAGTCGACTATGGCAGTTCCCTTGGACTTTCCTGTCATTTCGTCGAACATAAGTTTCAAGTCTTGCACTGGCCCGATTGATTTGGCGATGTCCAAAACCTGCTGCTCTGAGTATTCAAAAGGGAACTTCCCGATGCTCACACTGGTTCCACTTCCGAAGTTCATGATTATGGGATGTTGTAAATGCTGAGTGTCTAAAGCAATGACTAAACAACCTTAGCACATCATCATCGATACCAGCAGAATTAGTGATGGGTGGCTCCCAGCGCGTATGTAGTCACGTGAGCTAATTTGTCTGGAGTATCAGTCAAAATTTTACTTGATAACAATTTCAACCGACCCCACCACGTAGGATACCAAATGGACGCCAAAGAAATCAAATCGACCATCTCGAACCTTGAGAAGGCATCCGACGATGCTACTATTTTAAAGCTTTTGAATATCCTTAGTGATGGTGTGCAACCAACTGAGAAGCTCTTGAGAGAAACCAAAGTAGGTGTAGCAGTCAACAAATACAGATCCCACAGCAATGGAGAAATCAACTCCTTAGTTAAGAAAATGATTAGAAACTGGAGAGAATCTGTTCAAAATGAAAAGAAGAAAAAGGGAAGCAATGGCGGAAATGCCAGTCCAACCGGACCAAATGACTCGAAGTCTGCTGGGTCTGGCTCTCCAACTGGTGGTTCTGGCTCTCCCGCAGCAGGATCTACCGACAGCAAATTCCACAGGGGTAATAGAAATCCCAAGACTGATGGAGTCAGGACTGAGTTGTATGATAATACTACCAGGAATGCTTCTGTTAGCGCATTGTACACCGCTTTGGCCATTGAGCGTGACGACGCACCCTCGCATATCATATCGATTGCTACTGCTATAGAGAGTGAAGTATTCAAAAGTGAGTACTCTGCTGTTAATGACAGCTATAGAAACAAATTGCGTACCTTCACCATGAATCTTAGAAACAAAAAGAACCCTGAACTTAGAGAAAGATTATTAAGCAAGGCTATTTCTCCATCTGCTTTTATCAAAATGACTCCTAGTGAAATGGCACCAGAGGCCTTGAAAAAGGAGATCGAGAAGTTGCACAAGCAAAACTTATTTGATGCCCAAGGTGCTACCGAGAAGAGAGCTGTTACTGATAGATTTACATGTGGTAAGTGTAAGCACAAGAAGGTCAGTTACTATCAAATGCAAACTAGATCTGCGGATGAACCTTTGACTACTTTCTGTACTTGTGAGAATTGTGGTAACAGATGGAAATTCTCCTAATCAACGCCTTACCAAGACTCCCTTGTGGAGTATTCCAATTCACGACTTTTGCTGGTGAGTATACCCTCTATACTTCGTGAACCACATGTGTATAGACCTGTATTATAATGTTAACAACTAAATGCTACCTTTGTGCCAATGGCTTCCTAATATTCCTTTTCCAATATTATTATTATACATGCATAGGGGTTTCTCTAACTAGACAATATATAAGTAACGTACTATGGCCCATACAACCAGTAACGTTGGCCATCTATAACCGGGCCAAAAATGCCTATCTATCCGAGTTCATTAAACGTTAAACCTAATACTGAATGTTCTTAGTCAAGAAAGAAATCAAATCGACCTTGGTGACGATTTGGACTGGCTTGTAATCATCGTCAGTGATGATTGCGTTGGAGTTGGTTTCGAAAAACTTGTTCAACAAAGACAAGCTAGTTTCGAGGGTGATTGGTTCGTAGGATCTTTTGGTGAAACCAGATTCCTTGGTGATGTTGAAGGACTTTTCGAAGTCGTTCAACTTTCTAAAATCAATGATGATGGACTTGATGGAGTTAGTCATTTGGACCTTCTTGGTGGACAAACTCTTCAAAATCTTGGACAAGGTGACTAAACCGACCAACTTTCCGGACGAGTTCAACACTGGCAATTGGTCAAAGCCGTTAGATTGCAATAAGTTGAAGGTCTTTTCAACGGTATCAGCTAAAGTGACAGTCACAACAGGGGCCTTGTCGGCAACCAAATCCTTAATGGTATGCTTGTGCAAGAAGTCGTCAGCCTTGTCGGCAGCAACGTTGGTCTCTTCAACTTGGAATCCGTTGGTTTGCATCCATTCATCATCAGCAAACTTGGACAAGTAAGATCTGATGGAGTCTGGGAAGACAACAACCAAGACATCGTCTTCAGTCAAGTCCTTGGCCACAGTCAAAGCAGCTTGCAATGCAGAGCCCGAGGAGCCACCAACTAAGATACCTTCTTCTCTGATGATTCTTCTGGCCAACTTGAAGGACTCGGCATCGTCAGTCTTGAGCCACGAGTCGACATATTCTCTGTTCAAGACGTCTGGAATGAAATCGTAACCGATACCTTCGACCATGTAGCCTTCGGTCGAGGTGTTCAAAGATTCTGGCTGGGCCAAGATGGATCCATGAGGATCAGCACCGACGACCTTAATCTTGGGGTTCTGTTCCTTCAAGTAGCGGGAGATACCACTGATTGTACCACCAGTACCAGCACCAGCAACAAGGTGGGTGACCTTACCCTTGGTTTGGTCCCAGATTTCAAAACCAGTACCGTAGTAGTGGGCATTTGGATTGGCCTCATTGGCGTATTGGTCCAAAATGACCGAGTTAGGGATCTCCTTTTCCAACTTACGAGCCACACCGATATGCGACTCAGGGGCGTCCCAGGCAGCCTCGGTTGGGGTTCTGATGATCTCAGCACCCAAGGCCTTCAACACAGAAACTTTCTCGTTGGACATCTTCTCTGGCAAGGTGATGATAGTTCTGTATCCCCTGACAGCACCGACCAATGCCAACCCGATACCGGTGTTACCGGAGGTAGGCTCGATCAAGGTGTAGCCTGGCTTAATTCTGCCCTGCTTTTCAGCCTCTAACACCATGTTCTTGGCGATTCTGTCCTTAATGGAACCACCAGCGTTGAACAATTCAACTTTAGCGTAGATCTTGGCCTTGATTCCATAGGATTGAGGAATACGGTTGAGCTGGATCAACGGAGTGTTACCGATGAGGTCGAGCGAGGATTCGTACAAAGGTGGAGGGGCAGTCATTCTGGTTGAAGAAAGAAGTAGGATGGAATGCCTGAGTTATATGTGATTATTATGGTGTGAGCACGAAAATTTTTGTGTGGCTCGCGATGGCTCGGTTAGTGAAGGAGATGGGCGTGGTGGAGCGGTTATGGGCGTCAGCAGCACCAAACGAGCTAAAATAAGCGAATGGAGGGCTGGTGAGGAGGGCTTGTGTGGGCTTCGGCCCCGAACTCCGAACCATAGCCGTGTAGATCATGTACTGAAGCATGGCTTGTAAAACACCCACCCTATAAAAACCACCACCACCATGTGCCCATCTATTTTAGTATAGAATTTCTATCTCGTACTCGCCGGTACGAGGGCTTGCAGCTGATCTACGCAAGTCCGAGGTGAAATTCCAGCCCTTTTTCCGGGGTGGGCAAGGAAACGTAGCATGAAAGCTACTGACAGATCTAGGCTAATTAGTTGCTACATTTGCCCTAATCTAGGCCCATCGAATGATGCATTGCAGTCCCGTATATTGTAGGTTATACATTTATCAACTTACACTTGACAACATCCACGTCCTCGCCAGGAACACCTTTAGTGAAGTCGAACACCGAAAACGTCCCCTTCCTGTCCACCGTAAATATCTTACTTCCATCAGCACTGAACTTAATAGAAGCAGCCTCGGTAAATCTCTCAGCATTGGCCACTTCTCCCAACAAAACCACCACCCTCTTGTTCGTAGACGTAAGCGCAGACGAATTCAAGTTGGGAGTGCTCACCAAGTAGATGGACCCGTCCTTGTTCACAAATACAATGCCATCTCCTCTTGGTGAAAGGGCGGTCCTGTGAGCAGAAGATCCCACTTCCGATAACTTGAGAATCACCTCGGCCGAGTTGACACTAGAAAAGTCTTCCTCCTCCACACTATTCATACTGTTCTGAATACTGTATGTATCGGAAACTGCAACCGATTGCGTTCTGTTGGAATCGATCAAGGGCCCATCGAGCCGTATAACCAATGGAGGACGGCTCTTGAGCGAACACGACGTGATGATGACAGTGTTGGAGTATCTGGAACCAAACTGAAGGTCGGTGATACCCTCGTGCCCCATCATCAATTGGTCCTGAGCATCTGCAGCAGCCACTCCTTCAAGCTCACTGTGGCGACGTTGGGACTTGATACTCAAGTCGGACCAGATCAACCGAGGTCTTCTGTAATTATCGGAGAGTTCGTTGCTACGAAGCTTAATAACCAAGTAGCGTGACTCCCATACTGTGCAACACACCAAATGTGTTGAAGATGGGTTGAAATTAATGAGTTTTATGGGGTCACGGTAAGGAATGGTAATCGTGATAGGGTCAACTGAAGCCAATTTCTGGTTCTGCCCCAAGATGAGCCGATGGAGTATCACAAACGGTTGCTCCTTTCCTGAGAGTCTCTCTCGAGCAGTAATCCCACATGCCACCAAGGAATTGTTTGGAGCCATGGAGATGCACCTAATGGGGAAATTAGTAATGTAGGTGTAAATGGGTTGGCCAAGTCCATATGACAGGTTGCGTTTAAGGTTAATGACTCTCATAATACCCTTGGTACCAGATATCACAAGATAATCACTGGACAACTGGCAGAACAAGAAGTCCCACAGCTGGAGTTTTTTCTTTATATCTGACTCTTGAGAAGAAGCCACTTGGTCGGAATTGTTGTGATTGAATTCATTTTTGATAATTATTTCACCGGTTACAGTAGTGTCATTGTT
Source organism: Suhomyces tanzawaensis NRRL Y-17324 (assembly GCF_001661415.1). Lineage (NCBI taxonomy): Eukaryota > Fungi > Ascomycota > Pichiomycetes > Serinales > Debaryomycetaceae > Suhomyces > Suhomyces tanzawaensis. Next base: position 459,705 of record NW_017963642.1, read on the forward strand.
TGCTGGATTCAATTCGTTCATATTCTCGCCGTACTCTCCAGACAGTTTGCCGCAACAGATCATTTGAGGTCTGCTCTCGGCACTGGAATCGTTTAGGGGCACCGTGTACTCATACAACTCCCACCGTTTCTCATTGATCAATACAAACCTCGTTACCTCGATGTCTAACTGGAGATCCACGTAGGTATGGATATCACTTCCAGTGAATCTAGTATTTTTCTTGATCATTGACCCTGACTTGAATGGTATTTGAGTCATGGATGCAAGGTTGAATTTAACTTGTTGAGTAGGGAAGGTGGTAAGCTTCCGATGAAATGGAAAACATTTGGAGAAGTTATACTCCTTCTCTTCACTGAGCGACTTGAGAAGATTGGACTCTAGAAGAAGCGAGTTCATGACCTCGGGAGTGCTATTGAGGAACGAAGCCTTCTCAGCAGAGCGCTGACGTGGTGAAATGGAGTTTGTCGAGGGTACGTGCACATTGCTTTGGAACTGTACCTGCACACTCTGGCCAGGAAGCAGCTGGTTGTACAGCATGTGTGACTGAGGAGTGGATATGTCCATTGCATTTCCTGGTGACGCCAGCGACACCGATTGAAAGTGGTGCAATTTGCGGAGTTCCTGGGAATGTCGTTTAATTTCAATAGGCTTCACTATTGAGTGGTCTGTCTGCAGCTTTAGAGGTTCCGCCAGATTCTCTTCTTCCTTGGCAAATTTGTAGAAGAGACTGATAAGATCCATAGTCTCTGGCGCAGGCTGGGAGTCCTCGAAAACCCCACCGCTTCTTTTGGAGGAAGACCTTCGTCTGTCTCCATAATTTGCGTTTTGTGGGGGGCCAATGAGCTGGACATTGAGCTGCTGTATAATATTATAGAGGTCCCGAAGGGGCCTTACCTCACTGATGATGTCGACACCTTCCTTCTGGCAGTTGTAGCAGAACGGGACCCCACTGGACCGGAAGATGGCCTCGGAGGTCAAGCACCCACACGAAAGTACCGACGCATCTGGGATGAGCTCCTCTGAAAGCACACCTGGGAACCGTAGAAGCTCTTCGAGGGATGACAAATTGAGCTTGTTCATGGTGGTAGTACTGCCACGTCAGTTGTTCACCTTAGAAAAGTTTCCTACTTGACGTCGTTAGCAATGGGAATAGACTCTAGATATTACGACCGTTTGTGACAAAAAAAAAGTGAGGCAGACGTAAATTTCGTGTGCTGAACCCTGGATGTGCTACTCCGTACAGTTGCGGTGCTTGCAGTGGGTATCAGCTGTGGTGCTATTTGGTGTGTGCCAAATTCAGACGGAGTCTTGAATCGTTATCTTTTTCGGGCAGATCGAGGAATGCGCATGCAGAACAATACGACATATGGGGCGCTGACACAGAAGGGACAGGCTTAAGCCGTTGTTGGGCCCGTTACGGGCCCGTTAACGAGCGAGGATTACATGTGAATAATTACGGGCTTAATTAGCGATACATACTGATGTGAAAAACCCACCCAAGGCAGACGCCTGGAGTAGAAGGAGTTACTTCTCGTCGTCGTTTTTGCTCACGCTGGTGCTGTTGCCGTTGTTGCTGCCATCCTCGTTGTCGTCCTCGTTCTGGAACGTGTGAATTCTTTTCAAGGTAGACGGCCTGTTGAAGGAAATCGGGGTAGACGAACGTGAGTTGTACGCCGAGGGCCTCTCGTCCGACACCTGAACCGCCTGAGGTATGGAAGTGGTACTCCTGTTTCTGTAGGAAGAGGAGGATGGGGAAGAAGCTGAATCCTCGAAGATGAGCGCTGGTGCCGGCCTAGTCTCATCAATACTGACCAAATTGGGAGTGCCTACCCGAGACAACGGCACCCGCTCCTCGGACAACGCATTACCAGTAGATCTTCCTGAGTAGTTGTCGTCTTCCGTGATTTCGGGATCAAATTGGTGGTGATCTTCCGCCACCCCGTAATCGAAGAACGAGTACAATGCATTGCCGAACTTTCCAAGAGCAGAACCCAAGCTTTTCAAAACCCCCCGGTTGGGCACGTTCCCATTGGGATACGAGTTGGAGTAGCCGTTTTCTTCGTAGATGGGCTTCAAGATTAATGCAGATCTGGGACTCAACTTAAGCTCACTCAATGATTTAAATTCATCCTCATCAGTATAGGTGGTTCTAGGAATCACAGGACAGTGGAAGACGTAGTGGGTTGGCGGAGGGTACGATGAGGGGGCGAACGATGCCATGGACCCGGGTTTGGGTACCACCTCCACCCCCGACTCGGTGTCCAACCACCTTCTCACGTCGTTCAACGTCTTGGACGATTCGAACGTCTGTTTCAACGAGCTTCCATTGAAGAGCTTTATAGATAATGTACAGGTGTTGCTTGGTTGTGGTGGGGTTGGCGATACCGACACTGGCGGCTTCGTGGATGCAAATTTAGCACTCTCCTCTCTGCTCCTTGCCTCTCGTTCTCTTTGGTCAGCTTTTAAGAGTTCTCTCAATCTTTTCTTTTCCTGCTCCTGGATCTGTCTTTGGGTGGCAACATCCAGCTTGTGCTTGCGGATGCGGCTGGCTTGCTCGTGGTCAAATTGTGACTGTTCTGGTTGTGGCGAAGGCGTCACAGGCTCAGGAGATCTTCCAGGACCTGATAATGCTGCGTTTGGTGAGTACTCGGGGGTGGCAGATGATGGGGAGGTGTGTTCGCCGGCATTTCCGGAACCGACGCCAGCACTGGGGCCGTAGGGACTGATCCTGGCCACGAGCTCCTCGGGGGTACCTGCGTCCTTGAGCACACACAACAAACGGCCCTGCTCCACCACGTAGAAGCTGGGCAACACCAAGTTGGGGAAAATCTGCTCGAAGTAGCCGAACTCGGTGGTCCCGTGGACCAACTTGAGAAGCACAAACCGTGCCAACGCCTGCTGCACCGTCAGTTTGTTATCGCCTAGCCACAGATGGACGAAGCTGGCGCTAGCGGCGTCGTCCCGGCTCAAGTAGACAAACAACGGGCGGTTCTCACTTATGCTTTGCTGGACCGCTTGGTTCACTGAGGTGCCAAATATCCTATCGATCGATGAAGCCATGACGTGCACTTGAAGAAGAAGGATTAACGTGCTAGGGTCAGTGGTGACAGGTGGGGATGACTTGTAGAATGTTGGACGGGTCAGATGATCAAGGTCAGATGATGTGAGGTTAATCAGTTTAAACTATTTAGAATCTATTGTCTGTCCGCCCGTGCGTGGTGCTTGCTGGGGGGTGGATCGCAAAGTCGCGACAGATTTAGCGTGTGAAGTGAAGCGAGTGGTGCGGGAGGTGTCGGTAGATGTTGCGGAAGAGTACCAGAGTGAAGAGTGGAGCGGAGGGGGCACTGATGGTGAAGGGCACTGGAGATGGCGGAATAGGGGTCCAGGGCCGTGGCTGGAACGGAACCCGCCTAAGCCTTGTAGATAGGCAGGTCGCCTGAGGGCCAAAGCCTCTAGCACCATCCACACGACAAATTAGAGTACTACCGCAAAATTCCACTGGTGGGGCTAAAAAAACGTCGCTGGGTCGAAATGGGCCAATTGTTCGCCCATGGCAATCTCCCCGGCCTGGCAACTCTCTAGCAAAAGGTCCTTGGACCGTGCCAAGCTTTGGTGCTGGTGAGCGACCACCTCCCGCGTGAGCGACCCCACCTCGTGCTCCAAGTAGGTAACGTGGCTGGAGAGCTCGGCAACTTCGGCAGTCTTCTGGTGTAGTTGCTGCTTCAAGAACTTGTTCTCAAACTTGACCTTACTCGTCTCCTTCTCGAGGTAGTTCATGAGTTTGGCAAAACGAGACTCGTCTTCCGCAATGGTGATGGAGTTTAGCTTGGCCGTGAGCTCCTGGATCTCGTTTTTCAACGAGGATACCACATCCTGGTCGTTGGTTTCCAACTGATTCCAGTCGATCGGAACCGTGGCCAACTTGGTCTTGTTTGCCTTTGCGGTTGTCTTGATTCTCTTGACTTGGGTTGCATAGTTCAACGTCTGATGGGTTTCATCGAAATCGATGGGCGAGATGCAAAATATCATTAGCGTCTTGGAATTTCCACCCAAGTTTTCTCTCAAAATATATGTAAGAATGGAGTCTCGATAGGGAATGGACTTGGCTGATGCCCCTGGTGATGACAATAAGTTGATGCATCTTCCCAAAACCGTCAACGATTTATTTATTAGGGTTCCTTCCTTAATTCTATCCTGTTGTCCATAAACCTTTGTTTTTGATAAACGCTCGGAGCCCGCCAAATCTACCAACTTAATGTTCGAGATCATTTCCTCCTCGGCTTCCCCTATCGATTCATTCAGATCCGACAGGTTGAACTTGGTCTGCTTCAATGTCAAGGTTAATATCGCGTGAGATCGTGAACTTTGCTCATTCATGGATGTCGATGCAGTTGCCCTTCTGATGTTTCCATCCTTCAAGTACTTCTCAAAGTCTTCATACTGATCGATGACAAATTCGCTCAAATTCTCCACATAGGGACCAGTAGTTGGGTGCTCCCTCACCCTCATCTTTCCTTGTTGATTTCCTAGTAAGTCCTTCACCTGCTCGTTGTATATTTCCATGTATGACAATTTGACCTCACAATTGATTCTTTCTCCTATCAAGATTTCCTTTTGGCGGAGAATATCCCGTACCACCAAAGGTATGATCCCTGGTTCCTTCTTGTTTCCCATCATGGTGAAGGTCTTACCAGAACTGGTCTGGCCATATGCCAAAAGACAAACGTTAAATCCCTGAAAGAAGTGGTTCAACACGCTAGGGCCCGTCTTAGTATAGAATTGCTTATTACTGACATAATGTGCATCATTCAGGTCATACGACCAAATTGACTCATCAAAATGGTAGGTCTTGACATCCTCAGAGGTATCAGATGATTCCACCTGAGATGGTCGATGCACCTTCGATTTTTGGTTGCTGAAAGTTGAACTGGCAGGTACCTCCAATCGAGTAACTCTGGAATCATTCGCAGGCATGGACACGAGCGATTTGACATCTTGGCCACTTTCAGGAATTTCCCTTGGCAAGAGGGGCCGCACTCTGACCAACACCTTGATACTGTTATCTTCGGGTGTGGGACTTGAACTCTTTGGTGTGGAAGGCATTGGAGGGAGTTGATCTGGTTTGAGCTTAGCGTCTAAAAGGTAAATAAACATGTTGGCTCGCGTGATATAAGTCAGGTGACTTGTACTGAGTTCTGTCTGAAGGTAATGTAGCAGAACCTACCCAAAGTTGAACTTTTTACCGAACTACGATACATTTGCATTGGGGACACCACCTGTGTCGATAAAGCACATCCTTGTCATAATTGAATTTTAGATTCATTAGATTTTTGCACCAATTACACCATTGAGCAAATGCACAAAATACCTGGGTATGAACATTGTACAGCTAACTGCCAGGAATTGCAGTTGATAGCTGCCTACCAAACGTAGAGTATGAATCAAACCTGGAGATTGATGTTTCCTAGACTCCGTTCACTCAGCGATGGGAGCGTTGTGGTTGTGTATTTACCGATGCCCCCAAGCATATACGAGCCTCCGGGAAGATCAAGCTCCAATATTAACCATAATGAGCACCAAGTCCAAATTCCTTGTACTCAACCCCTCCCCCTCGAACCTTGAAAGCGTTTTGGGTAAGGCTAATCTCCAGAACGAGAAGAATGGACCCTTTGAAGCGGTGTTTCTTCTTGGGGACGTCATAACCAAAGGAAAGGCCCTCCCAAACACTGAAATTAAACAGCCCACATACTTCACTCAAGGTGCAGAAGAATTTGCAGTTGAAGTGACTAATGGAATTTCCAGTTCAACAGGTGATTCAGACCTAATTGATATACTTCCGAATCTTACTGTGCTGAAAAGCTTGGTGAATGTGCTAAAAGTCAAGTCAGGTACCAAGATCATGATAGTTTCGGGTGCATCCGAAATAGAGGAGAATCAAAGGGAGGCATTGCGCTTGGCTAATATCTCTCAAGTAGACATTTTGATAACATACAATTGGCCACAAGCCCTTGCTAAACAAGAACAGCTATCCTTAGTGGGTAATAACTTCATAGACGAATTGGTCAAACAGGTCAAGCCAAAATACCACTTTTGTGTGGGACATGAGTACGGTAAATTCTTTGAGAATCAGGCATTCAAGTGGGAATCTGGTGAGGTGACAAGATTCATAAGTTTGGGTCAAGAAGGATCTGGAGAAAAGTGGTTCTATGGCTTCAACAGCGGGGGGGACCCTGACGAAACAAAACTAGGTGAAAATCCATTTACAAGGGTTTCTGTCAAACCTAAAAGAAACATCGATGAGGTGAATGAAAACCTGGAGTCGGGTATGGCATTAAAGGCACAAAATTCGGAAAAGGGATTCGAAGTCTCAAAACGTCCAAAGGTTACGCCAGAATCTTGTTTCTTTTGTCTATCAAATCCAAAAGCCGAAACCCACATGATTGTCTCTATAGGAAACAATGTTTATTTGACCATTGCAAAAGGTCCGCTCACTAGATCAAATGGCGATCTCTCTTTCTCGGGTCACGCAATCATCATTCCAATCGAGCATATTCCTACCTTAAGATCAAATTCTACCAATGTGATTTCCTCCCCAGTATTTCAGGAGGTTCTCCAGTACCAAAAGTCACTCGTGAAAGCATTCCACACAAAAGCGCCTAATTATAGGTTGGTATTTTACGAAGTTTGCAGAGGCACCAACGTTCACCAAAATACTCAAGTTGTACCAATCCCAGAACATTTAGTGGGTAAACTAAAGGAGGATATTGTGGATAGAGCCATCATTAACAACGAGAAATTTCAGAGAAATCACCCATTGGAATTCAAAGTGTATAATGAAGACGATCCAGAATATATCAGGATTATCAATACAGCGGACTATATCAGCCTTGTGATATATGAGTCCAGTGATTCCAAGGTTATTTACTTGAGCGAGTTAACCGATGAGCTGAGGCCGGTTGATTTCCAGTTCCCAAGAAGAGCCTTGGCCTCAGCATTGAATACACCAAAAAGAATTTACTGGGAAAAGTGTCAACAGTCTAGGACAAGAGAAACCAGAGAGTGTGATGAATTCAAAGCATTCTTGGACGGGGCAATTTAATTATTCATTTAATATACATAAAGATTGTAATCAGCAATACGATCAAGACTCTTCTTCTCGGATGTAAACCAGCCACTTTTATAACTTTCTGTTTATTTAAACTAGCTAATGTTGCATTGTTCGTTCACAAAATGGGTCTGATGGTATTCCCTCGATCAAACTGTTTTGTATCTTTTTTGTTCAATTTTTCAGTTTTTTCAATTTTTAGTACTCACCCTCTTTCGCACCCCAGAATTGATGGTCTTTAAAAGATAGGACGGAACTCGGTTCAAATTCAATACAATAGTTTCCATTAAGCAATGGAGCGCATGAAGTATCTAATGCTGTATATTGATCAGTATCTCACCCACTATTGGTGTTTAACGCAACAATATCTATAAATATGGAAGATTACGAATTTCCAAAAAAAAGTTTCTTCAAGCTCTACCTCTAAGAAATGCACAATTCCTTCTTTTTATGCCTTACAGACACTCTTGTAATTGATACACACATTTCTCACATCCACAATCAAAGAACCATTCGCTGAGTTCTTTTCTTCTCTTGTGAACATCCTCATCCAAATAATTTCCATAGTCGATACAAAGTTCTTCACCTTCTTTGATGTCTCTTATTGTACGGAAATTCAACCTGTTGTGGTCTCTAGCTTTTTTCAACCCTGGCGCACACGAGTGATTGAAGTATGATGCAGATGGATAAACTCCAAACCCAAAATATTCCTTATCTTCAGTCTCACTGGCGACGTTGGACCATATACCAAATGCATTGGAGAGATTCTTTCCAAGAATAGATCTGACAGCATCAGGGGTGATGAATGGTTGAAGATGAGAGGAGCAAATGAGTCTGATGAACTTGTAAATGTTGATGTAGGAATACAACAAGTATGGGTGTCTGAAGACCTTTTCGCGTTCACTTGATTGTAGAATATCAAAAAGATTCATTTCAAGTAGAATCTTTTGCTCTGGATCTAAATCCTTCAGTGTTTCACTCTTGTATTCGACCATTTTATAGTCGGGAAACCTCGATAGCCTGTATAGCACCCCCACGATATATTTAATTTCTGAGTAGTCATTATCAGTGATCTGGGGAATCAAGTTTAGTCTTTTGGAAGGTTTCATCTTTTGGACTTTCCTATCCCAGGCATTGACTTCTTCCCACTCGGCGTCAATAAGCTCCGATAAGTCGTGGGATTCATCTGGCACTCTCAATTCGTGTTCAGGCTTCTTCAACCCATTCAAGTAGTGCTTCTCGACCGCGAGTAGATTTTGTAGGTAAATCTGATCAGGATCGCTTGCTACGAAGGTATCCTGGCAAAATTCACTGCAAAAAAATAGGGATAGATTACCTGAGCCAGGCATGCTTAGTTTGAATTTCAAGTTCTTGCCATCAAAATATTCGAAACAGTGGTTACAAACCTCTTTTCTGAACGGCTTAATAATGGTGCTACTTATTGGACTATCGCAAGTCAACACAATAGTGCCACTTGGAAGATCGTGTTTGGCAAAGGCTCCACGTCCCCCATATTTTGTAGTCTTGATGGAGAATAACGGTGAGATGAGATCGAGATGAGCGGCTTCCTCGGTCTTAAGAACTAGTGTTGGAAGCTTTTCCTTTAAAAGCTGTACCGGATCTTGCACTCTTATCTGTTGGGTGGACGTCGTGGTCGGTATTATTGACGGCGACATTCTTATTATTGGAATCTGGACAGAGATAGTCTTATCAGTGTGTATTTTGACATGATAATCTCAGGCCTCGTGGTTCCTTTTTTCGGCCGCAGCGAGGCAAATTTACGAGATGAGATGAAAGTCGCGAGATGGTACAAAACCTAAACTAGAATGTGACAAGCGTACGAAAAAGGTCACTGATCCAGGGGTAAGTTGCTAAAGATTTAGCTGATGCTGTATGGTTGAGGTAACGTCACCATGACGACTTCTTACAGAATGGCTACTGATTATTATTAATATTATTATTATCTCATCAATTAAATTAAATAATCTGCTTTCGTTAAATCGTCATACTATTTATCTCTGTGCAAACTAATGTCAATCAGAATAACCATCCCAAGAATTTGTCGTAGTACCATTCTTTATCGAAACGGTTACCAGAAGCCTCTCTAACGGCCTTTCTTTCGGCATCTTCAGCCTCGTATCTCTCGGCTTCGGCGTCAATGACGTCTCTGTAGGTGACCAAATCAACTTCTTCTGGGCTGAGCAACTTGGTCTTATGCCAGAACTTGTAACCGAAGTACATGGCAATGAAAACTGGCAAAACAATGTAACCAGTGATGAAGTTCTTGTAGGTGAATGAGTTACCCAAGAAGACAGTAAAGTTCTTGATGAAAACAACAATGATACAAATGGACAATGCAAAGTAAGAGCCGTATGGTTGAAGTGGAGAGCAGTATGCCAAGTCTTTCTTTCTGTCAATACCTTGAGCCTTACAAGCTTGCATGAATCTGATATGGATAACCAAGATACATGACCAAGCCAATAAACCGGTCAAGGACACCACATTAACGAAGTAGGTGAAAACTTCGGCAGATCCACTGGACACAGTCATGTAGGCCAACAAGGTGAACGCAAAACTCAAAGCAATACCATAGTATGGAACACCCAATCTGTTGGTGACAGCAAACAACTTAGGAGCGTAACCAGCAACCGCAAGGGAGTAGACTGTTCTGGAACAGACGTACATATCGGAGTTGGCAGCAGAAAGGACGAAAAGAAGGATACAAGCATTAATGACGTGGTCCAAACCTGGGATTTTTGCGTTCTTGATAGCAATCACGAATGGAGAAGCACTAGCATCACTTCCGGAAGCCGATAATAACAACTTGTCGGTAGGGGAAACACACATTCCAAGAAGAAGGATAGACAAGATGTAGAAGACGACAATACGGTAGAAAGTCAACTTGATGGCCTTTGGAATGGATCTTCTTGGGTTTCTGGTTTCAGCAAAGGTGATACCAACCAATTCAGTACCGAGGAAAGCAAAGACAGCGGTGACCAACACAGAAACGAAAGCCACAAATCTTCCCTTGGAGCCACCAATGAACAAGTCCTTTGAGCCATCCTTGAAGTGTAAGAAGGCACCAGGGTTGTTCCAGTATCTGAAACCAATTCTGTCGTGAGTTGGAGAGCCACCCAAGGTGATACACAATAACAAGATAATGACACCCAAACAGGTCAAGACTTTCAAACAAGACAACCAGAACTCGATTTCACCGAAGAATCTGACACCAAGCAAGTTAATGGCCAAGATGACCACCAAGAAAATGGTGATCCAGACTCCGGGGTTGATCTTGTCTCTGTCGACCCAGAACTGCATAGTAAGGGAACCGGCCACCAACTGGTTGGCGGGCAAGATAAGGTATTTAAACAAGTAGACGTAACCGCAGGCAAAACCAAGGGCATCGTCGACGTATCTTTGACAGTAGTTAGCAAACCCGTTTAAAGGCACAAAGGTAGCGACTTCACCCAAGCCACTCATCACCATAAACACACAGAAACCAATGACGGAGTAGGCCACCAAGATGGCCCCAGGACCGGCTGCCTTCAAGGCAGACCCGGTACCGATCAACAACCCGGTACCCAAGGCACCACCGATGGCAATCATGGTAACATGTCTGGAGTCCAACGACTGTCTCAACTGGTTGCCGGACTGGAGGGCCAAGTTCGAAGGATGGGATTGGGACACATAGAGGTTGTAGTCCTCGGTGTGTCTCAGGAGCATGGACACGGCATCTTCGCCTTTGTAGTTCTTCTCCGCGCTAGACATTTCGATATGGCTAAATCATAGGGAGTGTCACGGTATATATAGGACAATGTTTTGCAGCAGAGGCCATTGCATGGCAAGTGACACAAAGTGCGCGCAGTGATACCAGGTCCCAAACCTGCGGGAAAAACGCACACAGGCTAAGGAAAACTGCCCTTGGCGAGAGGAGACGGGGGGCATGATGCATGGGCTGTGTGAGGAACGGGTGGTGAGATCGGAGCACTGCAGCGTGTGGCCGATGGTGCACCGACACTATTGTCACGGATGGCTAGGCGGGGATAGCCAAGAAAAACTAGCAGCCAAAAAAGAATGCCGTGAGGGTTCGGGATGAGATAGCGGAGACATATCGCCGACGGTACCCCACATTATCCGGACTTGGGCAACAGCCCCGCCAGCGTGCTGGGGAGGCTCTCAGACGAGAGGGGCAGGCTTTGACGTGACGTCTAGAACGCCTATTGATGGCATGACGTGGTGTCAGTACCGGCACTGGAGGAGGACACACGGTGGCTCTGGCACGCCAGCGGGAGCCACCACCGCCTCCTGTTCTAAGATAAGCCTGGTGGGTCCCGGTGCTTATCTTATCTTTGCTGCCAAGGGCATGTTGGATACGTGTTCTCCCGATGCAGCTGGACTACCCCGTTTGCACCCTTCCTCCGGGCACCACGACGCCTTGCGGTTCCGCCGCCCTTGCTGGGAAGTGCCCGGGCAGGGTTGACTCTGGGCGAGCCCCTCCTGCACCACCACTTAGACCCTGCCACATTGCGGCCGGTTGTGGGCGTCGGGGTGTGGTGCGACCCCGCCGGCGCTGGGTGGCCCCACCCATGGAGTGGGGGCCCGGTCCAGGAGCCAAGCCGTTGTGGTAGATCTGGGATGGATCTGGGCTGGCGATAATGGCGGTGGGCCCGTTGCGCCTATTCGGGAAAGGGTCTGGAAGCATGCCAGCCGTGACTAGAGGATCGGCAACAGGGTTTGGTGGTGTCACTGCCTCGCACGACCGTTGGCGTGGTGGTGACTGTCCGGCCTACGATACCCGCACATCAGTCCATTTCCGGCACAGATAAGGCGGTGCACCTGGGAGAGGCGCACTCATTGGCTCGCTAAATGCCTGTGCATTTACGGCACGATGATTGCAATACGAACGGTTCGAGAAGCAGGAAGACGGTGGGGTGTTTCAGAGTATGTGTCTTGGAAGCAGGCATTTTGTGTCGACCTTAGTCAGTTTATTGATGTCACTACTGTTGGCGATACAAAATATGTCTATGAACGGTTAGGCATCTCGTGGAAGCTGTCGATTGTGGATGTATGTATGTCTATAAACTACGGTAGGCAACTGGACCAGATTGACGATTCGATGCTAAGCAACAACGGAATTTCAAATTCCACTTCTAAACTTGGTTTAATCTTTTCTGCATGGTACATCAATTTACGATTTCCGGTGTCCACTCAACTCGGGGTTTGCTGACTGACGCAAAGTATCAGTTGGGCCACTGTTATTACAAAATATCTATCTACGATAGTCACAAACAGGATAAAATATTGAAGAGTTCTAGAAGATCATCTAAGGAATCAAGAATGATAAGGGCCGCGGTCTGATTGCGGAAAAGATGTCAATCACCCAATAACGACAGTGATTGACACAAAATATGCTATTATCAAACTATGGTGACTGACACGTATATATCTACTGACCCTAACAAAACCCTTCCAACAATACTCTGATGACCTGGTTTTCAAGATTCGTCTGACTGATCATGATACGTCTACTGGCCCTGCTGAATGACGCAAATTTCACGTTACCCAATTTTTGGATACAAAATATGTCTATGAACCAACTACGGGAAGCTTACAAGGTAAAATGATTAGTGCTTCGTTAGATACAGATGACAACTCCAAGCTCGAATCCCACCAATCTCTTTCCTTATTCCTCTTGATCTTATTTTTTCGCAATCAGGCCCTGAGTGTGTTCTTTCATACTCCTCTGTTGGCGTTGAACAATAACTAAATCCCAACTGAATTTTTGTAAAGAGTCTTTCCAACTAGACAACTAACTAGGGTGAAATAGTCCTTTCCACAGACAGCAATAAGTGTCTTAGAAATTGCGGGTATTGAGACCAGAGGCTAATTGGCGATTTAATACTGCTGTCATTCACGTCAAGTATACTATCAAGTTAACTCGGTGGTTCGCTGTCATTGACTAAATTGTATTTTAAGCCAAGATTGTGGCCCTCTGGTGGACGCAAAATATGCCAGGCGAAAAACCGCGACTTGCTGTCACAAAATATGTCTCTGACCTATCTCAGATTATTAGTCGCAAAATATGTCTACTTACCTGTCTATTGTACGTCATATCAGTACTTATTTAACTACGGGGATTCACTAAAGCTCACAGTGTATTATAAACTACTGTCTGCCGATTTGACGTGTAATATGTCGTTCATAATATGTCTATTGACCCAATTCTATTGGATTGGTATATACCTAATTGAAACAGAAGTCGGCCACCTTGTAGTAGATCTTGAAAAGGAGCCCCAGTCTCCTTGGAGTAGCAGCCTCACGGGCAATCTCCTCCTCTTCCTCGTCGTCGATCTCCTTCTTTCCTGTGGTGATGTCGGCCTCGGCATTGGTCCTGAAGTGCGTTCTCTTGAACAATTTCCAGAAGAAGAACAACACCACGAAAAACACGGGTGCAAAGTACGAGGTGAACAAGTTGGCGACCGAGAATTGGCCAGGGAAGAAGATCCAGAACCCGTTGAAAAACAAGATCACGATGTTCAAGAAACACCCGAAGTAGGTCATGTATGGGTGCACAAACCAGGGGGCGGTGAAGTATGGGTAGTCTGGACTAGACATGTCGTAGCCCTGGGCAGCCATCACCCGTCTGAACTTGAAGTACGACCACCAGATACACAAGTAGGTACACAAGATTCCGGTGGTGGCCAAGTTGATAAACCAGTTGAACACCTCGGCTGTGGAGTTGGAGATACTGAGGAACGACAAACACCCGACCAAGAGCGAAAATATCACACAGTAGATGGGAGCACCATTCTTCAAGCACTTGGAGAAGAAACGAGGCAAGTACCCTGCAAGCGAGGCTCCGTAGGCAGTTCTGGTGGCTCCGTACAAGAAGGCATTACCACAGGACCACGCGGCAGACATCACCAAAACATTGACCAACGAGTCCAACCCGTGGACGCCGACAGACTTGATACCAATGACCCAAGGCGAAGCAGCGGCTCCAGATGCACCGGATTCGTGAGAGGCAATTAAAATGGGGTTGTTGGAGGCACACAAGGTGTTCATGAAGAAAATGCCTCCGAAGTAGAACAAGTAGATTCTGACATACGCTCTCTTGGCAGCCAAGGCAATGTTCTTTCTGGGGTGGGCGATTTCACCCGCAACCATTCCCAACAAATCGGGGCCACCGCAAGCAAAAGCAGCATAGATCAACACGTTCCAGAACCCGAGGAATCTACCAGTGTTTCCACCCACGAGATATTCCTTCATCAACCCACCCTGTTTCCAGTGCTCGAACCCGTACGCGTTGTGGTGAGGGTTTCCTCCACACATGGAAACCAAGCCAAAGATCATGAGACCCACAATCAAGAGCACCTTGAGCATGGAAGAGAAAAATTCGATTTCCCCATACCAGTTGACACCAAAAATGTTGAACACGAAGTAAGACACAAGGGCGATGGCAATAAACACTCCCGGATTGATATCGGTCCAGAAACTGATGACGGATGCAAAACCAACCGCTTCCACACAAATAAACATCAACGAGGTGTACAAATAGATGATAGAACAGGCAAAACCAAGGGCAGGATCCACCCATCTGGCGGAAAAGTGCAAAAAGGTTCCCTTGATGGGCAAGAAGGAACACATTTCACCAACGGCTTGCATCAATGGCCAGATGACGAGACAGGCAAAGCCGATAAACCCCAAGAACAACGACAACGATCCGGAGGTCATCAAAGGCGACGACAATCCGATGAATAAACCAGTACCCACCGATTGTCCAATGATTAAAAGACTGACATGTCTGGAGGATAACTTTCTTTGTGTCTGACCATACTTTTCAACGTCGAGCTTATCGTTGAAATCTTCGAAACCGGTAGTTTCGTAGTACTTGTCTACCGATCCGATTTTTTCCACGTCGACCACCACATTGGAGCTGTCTCCCTTAGATTCCAGGACGCCCATTTATGCTAAGGGCTAAGGATAGTATGAAGATGAGATGAAGTAGTAAGGATCAGAAGGGTCCAGGGATCAGAAGAACAATAGGGGATGATATGTGTGGTTCTTTTATTCCAGCCACAAGTAAGAAGGGATGCTTGCTTAATGTGTGAGCTGTAATCAATCTGGGCTAAGCCAGGGTAGCCTGGAATCGGTTCAATTATATAGATGAAATTCAGGAATCCACTCGCGGATAATATCTGCAACCGGTCAAAATTTCACTAGTGTCAATATTTTTGACAGAAACATAATAGAATGGGGGGTTGGTCAAGATGTTTCAGCCATTTAGTTCATCTTATCGTAGATAACAACGGAAAGCGGAAACGGATAGGTTATGTAAGCGTTTGTTCTCGTTGAAGCCTGCATCACCCACTTCCTGTTTGGGGTCGGCTAGTAGCGGGTGAGCTGGCGTCAGGTGGAGAATAAGGAATAAATTCCGTAGTGGAGTAGCAGGTGTGAAGTATGAGGAGTTACCCTCCCCATAGTGGACGATCTCCGAGGGGATGACTTTCCCCCCGCTACATTTACTGAGGGTTAACGGGCCCTTTCCCTCCCGGCAATTATTGCACCCGCCCGAATGTCGCGTTAATGGTAAGCCGCCAGACCAAACCATACCGCCAACGTTTTTCGCGCATACACTTTGTATCCCAAATGAAATTTTGCCCCACTTATCACGATGAGCCCGCCGTGCGCAATATACGCCAGATAACTAGCTCTCAAGCCTCTTTTATGGCAGGGCTTGGGAGATAGCTCTATCTCGGGGTGTTTTGCTCTACTAGGTGGGCTGAAGCTATCTATTCTCGTCCAGCGTCGGCCCTAGACAGATCCCGCGCCGAAATTGCTTATCAGCATTAGCGGCATTGCCTATTTGGCGTTGCGACAAATGATCACCGATGTGGGGTCGGTACTGATACGAACCTACAAGCGAGCCGCCAATACATTCATGTACGCTCCGCAGATGCCCAGCCAACTACATAAAATACCTGTTGCCCGATTGATCCAAGCCACTCCGCATCGTTATTATCTTGGGGTTGTATTCTACTATTCAGTTCTTATCTAGGTCCTATTTCGCCATCTTTCGGACATCTGAGTAGCCTAAATCGCATCGCTTTTCATCCCCCCTCCCCGTTGAGCTAGTCACAAATCACATCAGTATCCAAGATGTTGACCCCCAGTATGTCGCAGAAGCTTCGTGCTGAAGTTAGTCAGACCCAAATATCTATCGACTCAAAAGAGCCAGCTCTTAAGAAGAACTTCTCGCTATGGGCCACTGCAGCCATGCAGTTCTCATTGATCTGCTCGCCAATGGCCATCGGCACGTTTTTGACCATTGTCATCGGTATAGGAGGCTCACCCGTGTTGCTCTACGGGTTCATCTTGGCTGTGACCTTCGACTTGATCATCTGCTTCTCGTTGGCCGAGTTGGCCTCGGCATACCCCCATTCCTCTGCTCAGGTCCACTGGACCTACGTTTTGGCGCCTGATCGCTACAAAAAGTTGTTGAGTTTCATGAACGGAGTTTTGTCTTGTGCTGGGTGGATTTTTGCTTGCTTTTCCGCCACCTTGATCGGTTCTATGTTGATCATAGCATTGGCCCAGGTGCACAACCCTGACTACGCTCCCACCAACTGGCACCAGTACCTTATTTATGCCGGCATCTTGATTTTTGGGTACATGGTGAATGTGTTCTCGGTCGAGTCGCTTCCCTACATCACCAAGTTTTTGGTGTGTGTTATCAACGGAGGCACGTTGTTCATTCTCGTCTCCTTGCTTGTCAAGGCCCACCCCAAGAGATCAGCCGCATTTGTGTTCAAGGACATTGTCAACCAAACCGGCTGGGAGTCCAACGGAGTCGTCTTTTTCTTGGGTTTGCTTCCAAGTATTGCTTGCATCTGCTTGTACGACGGTGCTGCTCATATGACCGATGAAATGGAACATCCACAATCGCAAATTCCTTTGGTGATGGTCATCTCCAATTCTGCCTCCGCTATTCTCACCTTGCTTGCCATCATCGTCTACATGTTCTGCATTACCAACGTCGAAAACTTGAACACTCCCTTCGGTGGCCAGCCAATTGTCCAGTTGATGTACGACTCTTTCAACTCGAAGGCCTTGACAACCATCGGTACTTTATGCTTGATCATTGCCTTTGTCGGTTCGTGTTTCTTTTACTACTGTTCCACCTCCAGATTAGTGTGGGCCTTCAGCAGATCCCATGGTTTACCATCCATTTTCGGAAAGGTTTCAGGAAGACTCAACAGTCCTGTCAATGCCTTGACTTTTGTCTTGGTGGTGTGTTTGATTCTTGGGTGTCTTCTCTTTGGATCTGCCACTGCTCTTAATGCTGTCTTGGGTACTTCCATGGTCTGTAGTAACTTGTCCTACTTGGTGCCTATTGCATGTTTGTTATGGAGATCCAAATTCGCAGTCTCGCCTCACCAGAGATACAGGTTGGATACTGACGACCAATTGTGCATCAACACGGAGACTGGGTTACCCTTCTTCCATTTGGGAAGATTTGGGGTGTTTATGAACATTTGTGCGTGCTTTTGGGTGTGTTTTATCATGGTCTGGTTGAACTTCCCTATAGCATACCCTGTCACCTCGGATAACATGAACTACGCCTGTGCTGTCTTGGGATGTACATTGATTGTTGGTGTGGGTTTGTGGTTTGGTTATGCCAAGAAGAGAATTAGGGCGGCCGAGGAGAAGGCCATTCTTGAAGGTGTTACCAGCAATTTATAGATTTGAATACGGTTCATAGGATTATTTTTGTAACCAGGATTATTCTTCCGAATATATTTTTCATTGTAAAGAATTTTGCACCCAAGCGAGCAAAAAATGTACTGAAAAAATCTCGATTAGATCTCACCAGGTAAAAATATGGGTAGGCACAGAAATCGAGTACAAACGAAGTTTTTCAACTTTTGTGGAACTTGCATTGGCTAGAGGATCTAGCCATTGGCTATGTACACTACGCAAGTAATGAATAATCTATGAATCCATGGTAGGGTTAGGAGCCTGCTCTGGTAAACATCAATTACCAACCTCTCGAGGATAATCTTTCGTTGTCCTTGATAGAAGAAATACTGACACCAGCCATCAACTCTCCCAAATCAGTTGAGTATTCCAAGATGGCCTTTGGATCTTGGTAGTGGGTGGTGGCATTGACAATTGCCTTGGCCAATTTGGCTGGATCAGAGGACTTGAAGATACCAGAACCGACAAATACACCGTCGCATCCTAATTGCATCAACAAAGCAGCATCGGCTGGGGTGGCAACACCACCAGCAGCGAAGTTGACGACTGGCAATTTGCCCAATTCGATGACTTCCTTGAGCAAAGCAGCAGGAACTCTCAATTCCTTGGCCTTGGCCTCGATCTGCTCTTCAGTCTTCAAGGTCTCGATAGCCTCTTTAATCTGAGCACGGATGATGGTGATGTGCTTGACGGCCTCGGAAACATCACCGGTACCGGCCTCACCCTTGGTTCTGATCATGGCAGCACCTTCGTGGATACGACGCAAAGCCTCGCCCAAGTCCTTGGCACCACAAACAAATGGGATCTTGTAGTCGTGCTTTGGGATGTGGAACTGCTTGTCGGCTGGGGTCAACACTTCCGACTCGTCAATGTAGTCGACCTCCAAGGCCTCCAAGATCTGGGCCTCGACACGGTGACCGATACGTACCTTGGCCATGACAGGGATGGAAACGGCCTCCATGATGCTCTTGATCATCTTTGGGTCGGACATTCTGCATACCTGGCCCGACTTGCGCATATCGGCAGGAATCTTTTCCAAGGCCATGACCGCACAGGCACCAGCCTTTTCGGCAATCACGGCCTGTTCTGGGGTCACCACGTCCATGATGACACCGCCCTTTAACATTTGCGCCAATCCGGCTTTGATCTTGAATTCAGACATTACAATTGGAATTATTTGAATGGCTCTAACAGGTGATTTTCCACCGTATAAATACCCAGCCTTTTTGACTCTGGAATAGCGCCAAGGTGGGGACTGGAAGTGCATGCGCACAGGAAAATTGGCGCTAAAGGGTCCTGCAAACTAGGAGGCACGGGACCAGGGCCATTCGGGCTTAGTTGCCGCCGCGATTGGAGGGGCCTGGCAGCGCCACGATGAGTCAATGGTGGCCTCTGAGTCAGCGACTTTTGACTCGCGCCAGGCCCCACTTGACGGAGATCCATCCCAACGGCCGGTTATGCGCACTTCTTATCAATGCGCTAAAATGGTCGCCATATATATGCCTACAGATCCCGCCAAATGATTGAGAATCCCGATTTTCCCCACACATGACCTCGTTCACCATTGGTGTGCTCGCCCTCCAGGGTGCGTTTTTCGAGCATCTTGAGTTTCTTAAATCCATTGTCCAGTCCCCGGAGTACTCGGCGCACACCTTCCAGTTTGTCCAGGTCAAGACCGGCGAGCAACTAGCCACCTGTGACTCGTTGGTGATTCCAGGAGGCGAAAGCACTTCTATCTCGTTGATTGCCGAACGAACGTTTCTCTTGGAACCCCTCCTCGCGTTTGTGCGTGATCCCTGCAAAAGCGTCTGGGGCACCTGCGCTGGGTTGATCTTTTTGGCCCAGCACTTGAAAAACGGTAAGAAAGAGCAGAAGGTGCTAGGCGGCTTGAATATCGAGGTGACGCGGAACGCGTTTGGCCGCCAGTTGGACTCGTTTGAGCAGGTGTTGGACTTCAGCTCGTTTGTGCCGGGATTGACCGACTTCCCGGCAGTGTTCATCCGGGCCCCAGTGGTGTCCCGGATCGGGGTGGTAGATCTGGCGGAAGAGGGGTTGATCTCGTCTTCGAACCCCATTTTGGACGAGCCAGTCGAGGTGCTCCACAAATTGCACAGAAACGGCCATGAGTTGGTGGTGGCTGTCAGACAGGGTAACCATTTGGGGACCTCATTCCATCCCGAATTGTCGAGCGACCTCCGCTTTCATAAGTGGTTTTTGGACGAGTTCGTGTTGAAGAGTGCGAGTTAGACATCATAGACTAGAAGAAAGTAGAAGCATAAGGCACTAACCTAGACGATATGAAGACTCTGGAAGAGGTGGACCCTCGAAGGCACAAGAGACTCCAGGTGTAGAGTAGTATTCTCTGACTCTAGACCCTAGAAGACCCACAAACTCCAGATCTAGAGTGGTATTCTCTAGAGACACTAGACCCTAGAAAACCCTCGAGACACTGAACTCTAGAATACTAGATACTATTGGACACCATACTTAGACTCCAAAAAATCCTAGAAATACCCTAGACCCCAATAGACAGTAGACCCTCGAAACACCCTCGAAAAACTCTACCATAACCTGCCTAGATGCATTAATGCAAAGATTGCAAAAGCCAGCTGTAAATTCACTCCTCCATCAGCGCCGTACGGCAGTGAATCCTCCTCGTGGTCATCAATCACCGGCCAGTGGCACCTCTCGATACTGCCCATGCGACCAATCGCCTTCAAACATCCTTAACTCGAAGACCACTCAACCATAATAATCCTGCTACACACACTCCACAAAACTCTTCTCCGCCCAAGTCTCCTCAAGATAAGGCGGAAGGCATCTTAATTTCATATCGCTGATATCGGCGTTGCCACCACGTCAAGCGTGGGTGCAATTAATAATATCGTACCTCCTGAATCTAGTGAGAGTTGCCACCAAATTGTAGCCCCTATCACACCTACTTAGTAATGCTGGACTCTTCAAAGCCTACTGCTGCCGATGACATTCAATGTGGATGGAGTCCAAACAAATACACCTCCAAGCGCGTTACGTGTCGAGAGTTGTCAACCCAACTTAATTTAAGGTTGATCACATTTATTTCTTCACAATAATAGCCATGCTGACATGCTACGATTGGCTGCTTAGAATCTGAAGGTTGCCAATTTGGCACCATGACTCAGCATTCCATTGGTTGTGTGTTCAGCAGCAGCAACTCATGAGGCCAATTTGTCAGACTTGCCCTTGAGTGTGTAGTTGCGGACTACCTTATTGTCGATGGTGGTGACATAGTCCGTTGGGCTTATGTGCAGGAATCGATATCGATATTAATATCGATGGTTAGCCATTGAGTCTCGATTCAGAATTGGTAATGGTGAAGAATTGATCGCTTGCACAGAGAAAATATCAAGGACAGCGCAAGACTGAGACCACATAAATATACAATCCAGTATACCTCTCCGAAGAACCCCTGAGACTCATCACCGTTGCATCATCCAAAACATCAAACAACACCACCGTGCAATTCGGATTATTATAAGACTACCTGCGTCCACTCTCGATCGCAAGCAATCAGGCTGTTTCATTGACCAACGCGCAACGCCACCATCAAGCTTGGAACTGTAGCACTCACGATAGTACCCCTGATCCACGCCCCACACCCATTCCGAAGATAAGGTCAATTGTGCCTTTCTCGATTGACCAACGTCCACTAGTTCATAATGCAGCATGCCAGGTACTATAATCCAAATAAAAAGCTAAATAAAACGGTTTCAAATTCCAGTCAAAGTGAGCTACATCGAACTACAAGCTCAAGCTCGATCACTGCGCACCAGGCCAGCATCGTTATAGGTTCAAAATCAGCATCCATCTCTCCTTCTGGTTCCAAAAACCTAATGAGTCGCAATGTGGGCTCCACCATCACAATTGGAAGGAAAGTTTCCACTCAAGTAAAAACCAACCGCTTCCAACAAATAGGTCCCTCAACTAATTCTACCACCGGAGGTGAAGAAAGCATAACTGAACTGGCCCCTAACAATCAGCAGAACAGCTTAAAAGATCCCATCCCAGTTACGGTGTGGTTTCATGAATTGAGATCTTCCAATGAAGATGTCATTATAGATGCTGGAAGTACATCTGGAATCCAACATGGCAAAGTCTATGAATTCCAACTGTTGGAATCCGCCGAAAACAAGCTGAGAAAACTTTTCTTTGTGGCGCATGATCGTAACTTCAAAGAATCTGCTAACAATGAAGAAGACCAGCTGGAACAATCACTGCATAGTAACAAGTCTAAAGCTCAAATCACATTAATTTCCACTCCATTAAGAAAGCTTTTGGATATTCCACCAAGAAGCGCGGCTCAAATAAAGCTTGTGGAGGACCCGTCCACTATCGAAGTTGAATCTGTTGAAATCTTCATTAAAGATATAAATTTGTCCAGGGACATAATGTGGACACTTTCTTCTGCTTTAGTGGGAACTTGTGCATATATCGAAAAGAGAGTATCTTACTTTAGTAACAGAATCGGTTTGATAAAAGCCATCTATAATAACGGTAAGGAAGTATTCAGTGGATACATAGGAAAGGACACAAAAATCATTTTCAGGAGTGAAAGTGCCAAATTAACAGTACTAATACAATTGTCAAGAGAGATGTGGCATTTTGAAGAAAATGGAGAGATTATATTCCACAAATTAGTCAATAACTTGCTACCAAAAATATTCAAAAAATGGAGAGCGAATAATACTCATCATTCCATTACCATCGTCTTATTCACTAGTGTGGACTTAACAGATATACCGTGGATCACCCTCAACCAAGGAGAAAGGCCCAATAACCGTCGAGATTACTATAGAGTGGTGGTGGATCAGGTCAATATTCTATCATGGGATAGGATCATGGCCAATTTGAGATTGGAGTTTGCTAATTTTAAACGTGATATCATGTTGAAGCAAGGTATCGTCAATCAGTATTATATGGAAGGTGAGCCGTTGCCTGCAGTGAAAGGAAACACTCTCGAGGCTCTCAATTTGGGCTTATCGCTTGTTCATAACAAATTTAGGAACACTGACTTGAAGCACTCGTTAAACCACTTCATTTTGATAACTCCCGGAACAGGGCTATTTGATGTTAACTATGATCTACTTCTAGAGACAAGCAAAAAAATGGCGACAACTGATTGCAGCTTGGATGTGGTTAGTTTGAGTCAGCCACCGTTACATACCGTTCCTTTGTTTCGGTACGGCGATAAGTCTGGTGCTACCAAGCATTGTGTACCAAATTGGTGTGATATCTCATTCTATAAAGATATAAGTTCCTCTTCAAATCATCAGTGGATTCCCCGGTGTAAGATCTACGAACTTCAAATGATGGGTGTAATGGAAAATGAGGTAAATGACGTCAGAATTGAAAGGTTCAAAATGAAAAGAAATGAACGGTCACTACTTGAATCTATGGATAAGTATGACGATGATGTGTTTAAGCCAATTAAGGAGAAAGTTGATTATTTCAATGATGCAGAAATAGACAACTATCGTCTTGAGAGCACTCATAAGAGCAAGTTCAAGCCTACGAATTTGAAGGATTCGAATGCTACGTTATCTTTGATTTTTAGCAATCGCACAATGCTAAGTCCAGCAATTTCTCATGATGAGCCTGTCCTGGCAGCAATTCCAATTGGTAAAACAAACACTGCTCCGACAGAAGCAAATGGTGCTGGAACTACTGCGACTGTTAGTGTCACTGGTTCAGAAGTCTCCGCTACTGGAACAGTCACGACCACCAACAATACCGAAACTTCGGCTTTGTCTTCATTATATGTCCTTAACAAGAACACGGATGAGAAAAAAGTTCCTTCGAATGCATCCCTTAGGTCAAAGAGTTCATTTATCAGGGAGCAACCTAAGCGAGTTGAGTCAAGTTTAAAACCTAGAAATAATTTGACCATTGAACCTCTACGTGCCAATAAAAAGCATAATGAACAGCTTGATAAATTCAGATCCAGGACTAAGTCTAATGCACCAAAGGATAACTTCAGGTCTAGGTTGAAGTCTAACGAAAAGCTATCCAGATCTCACAAAAGATCCTCTGGAGGAACCGGTCTAATTGAAAATGAACCTGAATCTGAGACCGATAAATATTGGAAAGATGTTCCAAATCCTTCCAAGGAGACACATTCTGATATTTTGCTACAAACTAGTCGATGGAGTGATGTGTTTCCAGCTAACGTTAAAAGAAAATTGATCAAATGGAACTCGATACAATCACCAGCGGCATTACCAATAACTACTTCAATTTTTCCCACCACGAAACAATTGGAATCTGATTATACTTTTCAAATCTATAACGTCCTACTTAATCCTGATGAGAATTATTTGGAACTCAAAACTACCCACGAGTTGATGAGAGAAATGATTCAATTGAGATTACTTACTGGGTTCCAAATCTGTTATGGTCCCAATGTTGAAAAGGTTGAAAGTGAGCGACGCTTGGGTGTTGGAGGTACTAATAATGGTGGACAAGGTTGCGAGAATGTTTTCAAATACTTTCCAGACAGCGAAATTTATGGGATAACCCTTTACATGTCGTTTCACAAGCAGATTCATAGGATTTCGTTGGATTACAGTGGCAACTTGAATGTTCAATTATACAAGAAATCCGTATTTGCCAATTCCGATAAATCCAAGTTAGCTTTGGGCTTAGGGCATGGTGGATTGAATGGAAATTCTACGAAAGCATCACTCAAGCCATATTTCCCTTTAATCAGAACTCGTTATGCTGATGAATATTCAACTGCAAAACTCGACGCCATAAATCTTAAATCATCTAAGTTGAATTGGAATCAGTTTGATCAATATTTGGCAGGTTATGAAGATATTATGCCAGATGTCAATAAAGAGTTTTATCAAATGAAGTTTGTCATCATGCCAACGGACATTCCAAAAAATGCGTACTATATCAATAATGAGAGCTTATCTGATGAGGAGATTAGAGTAGAAGGTTTAAGAAAGCTTATTGGCCTAATTGAGAAAGCCAAATATGACAAAAAGGATAAGGTCAAAGTAGGAAAAGTACCAGAGATTATCTTTTACACTGGCAATCTTTACGATTTCTTAAATGAAGAAGCGGAAAACTATGATATTACGGGTGCTCAGCCTAAGTTAATGATTCCAGAAAACATGAGATTCAACAAAACTATAAAGATTAATGAATTAGCACAAGAGCTTCAAGGAGAAACAGGGTTAAGGTTGGTTGACAGAACTTGGCATTTCAAAAAGCATTTCCATTGCTTTATTGGAAGTGAATTGATTACATGGTTACAAGAATGCTTTGAGGACATCGAGAGCAGAGAAGAGGCAACCTCCTATGGCCAAACGTTGATGAATAAAGGTTTGTTCCGCCATGTGGACGCAAGGCACGGATTATTGGATGGTTACTACTTTTATGAAATTGAGGATGAATATGTGGATGAACTGTATAAGCAAGAAACTCCAAGTTGGTTCACAAAGAAGAAGCCAGAGAAGGAAATCACAAACGGTACAAACTCGGTTCAAGGCAGTTCGACTACTCCAGTAACTCCAACTACTCCGATTTTGAATCCTAGTAATACTCGAAACAATTCAGATGCTGACTCTATCTTATCACCACATATGAGACCCCAGAATGATCCATTGGACTTAACCAGAATAATTTCAGGAAATCTCAATGAATCTGATGGAGGTTCCTCACTTTCAGGTTCTACTCACGGTAGACAGAAACGGAAGAAGTTTGTTTTGAGTAAATCAGTAAAAATTAACGTTGATCCCTTGAGCAAGTCGTTCAGACCTGAAATTGTCACTGTGCATTATGATAGAGTTCATAACCCTGAGCACTGTTATCATATCAGACTCCAATGGTTGAACACCAATTCTAGATTCATCGATGATAGTGTTTTAAATTGGTCAAGATTGTGTGAAAGACACGGATTAAAATTGGTGGAAACTCCGTGGAAGGAATTATGTACAATTCCATCTATAAATCCATTTCATTCATTTGTGGACTTGAAGTTAGTGGTCAACCCATGGCTAGATGATGAGTTTAACGATGCATCTATCTTGAGGGAAACCAAGTTTTATTACCACTTATACTTATTAAAGAAAACAGGCTTCCTCCTCGATAATAGATCAACAGTATTTTTCCTGAAGGGACATATCGAAATCTCCTACAGTTGGGGTAAGCCGACATTCCAATACGCTCAATACATTCATAGGACTGGATCTTATTTTGTTGAGTTGAGAGATAGTGGGGACTTCTTCTTGGCTCCCAATAACATTCATATTACTAGAGTAAACACCCTACTTACCAGTTTACCTGATAATGATAACAACTCTAGAACCTACCATTTAGATTCCCAGAGAGTCATGTTGAACTTCAGATCTACATGTCAAAACCCAGAGCTATTGAGAGAAATATTCAGAGAAGCTAAGAATCATTGGGAAGATAAGAATAAAACTCATGTTATGCCATCGACAGTCTGATGGATATTGACGGACTTTCCGTCCATTACCATCCCAAAATATGTTTATAGTATTTTAATTCGTAATCGCTATTCACAGGTTCATAACGTGCTTCACTAAGTGTAAATTTATTAATCAATTACTCACTACTGTCCAAATCATTGGGCTTACTTTCCGCAAGTTAATCTACGAGGATATTACCGCAATCGACACGGTTCTATTCCTGGTTCATCTTCATGTATTGACTGGTACATTACGAAAAAACTGATCAAATATGTAAAACAGGCCCTAGTTGGCAATTCTTTGAGCAATCTTGAGGGCATCAGCCAAGACACCGTGAGCAGTGACTTCAGCACCAGCACCAGCACCTTGGATAACCAAAGGATTAGGATATCTTTCGGACTTGATAGACACAACGTTGTCACTTCCCTTCAAAGAAGCAAAAGGATGGTCAAAGCCGTACTTACCAATCTCAACACTGACCTTGTTGTTCTTGAAGTCGACTTGTCCGACGAATCTTAACACCTTGTTCTCAGCCAAAGCTTCCTCTTTGATCTTTTGGATGTCAGCATCGTAATCTGGCAACTTGGACAAAAATTCGTCAGCAGATTCCACACTTTCCAAGGCCTTTGGAATCAATGACTCGACTGGGAACGAGGTTGGAGACTCGACTTCAAACCCAGCAATTCTGGCCAAAATGGTGACCTTTCTAGCAACGTCCAACCCGTTCAAGTCGTCCCTTGGATCTGGTTCGGTGTAACCTAATTCCTTAGCCACCTTGACGACATCGGAAAACTTGGTGTTAGAGCCAGCATCAGTGGTAGAGAATTCGTTAAAGATGTAAGACAAGGTACCAGAGAAAATACCTTCGATTTTTTCGACCTTGTCACCGGTGCTAACCAAATCAGCCAATGGTCCAATGATTGGCAAACCGGCACCAACAGTGGCCTCGTGGTACACCAAACCACCGTTTGGCGCTTCGGAGCTTTCGAATATTTCATTCCAGGTCTTCAAATCTGAAGAGAATGCCTTCTTGTTTGGGGTAGCAATGGAAATGCCTTGCTTGATGAAGGTTGGGTAGTAGGCTGCAATGTCACCGTTGGAAGTGTTGTCAATCAAGATGGTTGGTCTAGAGGCACCAGTCAAGAACTTGATCAAGTCTCCTAAAGGCAAGACAGCTTGGGCTGGGCTGGTCTTGTAGTTTGATAAGTCGACAGGCTTGTAGTCATTGGAAAAGATAGCTTCCTTGGAAGATCTGGCAAGATAGACAACGTTGAAGTTGATGGAAGACTTCAAGTTCTTCAATTGGTTGATGAAAGCAGAACCAACGACTCCTGAGCCAATAATGGCCACATTTACTGATTTAACCATGGTGTAGTGGTTGAAAAGACTGTGGCAGTTCTCCTAAAATCGCCGGTACCGGTGGTGAGTCACGTGTGGGTCCGATTCAGTAAATCATGGTTACTGATACCAAAAGCAAGCAGAAAAAAGCCAGGATTACTTAGGAAGACCATATCATAGTACCTATCGAGTTGCCCCGGTTCTTCTGTTCATGCTGCTGATTTCCACTAGCATAACCATATATGTGAAGGGGAGTACACGTGATCGTCGATATGACTCAATAATTGCGGCCAAAACATTCTACGGTCTAGTAAGTGAATTCGTAGTGTAGAACTTCTGGATGCTAATGGCATTCGAAAATCTCTATATCTATTGTATGACTAGTTTATGCAAATATGGTCTGGGATATCTTGATGTCTACAAGAAAATAGCAAGAAGCATCAAGTTGGCTAAGGCCAATAAACCACTGACACCGTTTTTCATACCCATATTCTTCTTGCGATCGGTATCGGTACCATTGACAATGTAAGTGAAGTTGTTTAAAGGCTGAGGCATCAAATCCAATTCAACAAGCCTCTTGAAATCCCACTCAATGGTATCTTCTGTCTTAAAGCACCAGAAAATGTATCCACGAGTCTTGGAGGTGTATTGGTCTAGCTGAATCTCAATAAACTTACGGTAGTTCTTCTTCTGTTGCTTGGACCATTTTTGGAAGTTATTGATATTCTCACAACTTCCGGTCTTGTTGAAATTGTATGGCTGTTCACCAGCGTACCTTGAGCCTAACCCGATCCCGTTTAACCAAGGGGTACAGTCGGTTAATGCTGCCGACCACTCACCGACTACTGCAGGATGATGAGTTAATTCTTCCTCTATGGAACTGGCGTAATTCACGATATTTTGTAAGTGAGTAGTAATGTTGTTTTTCACACCTTCCCCAAAAACCTCATAGTGATGATGGTCAATTAAAATATTATAGTTTTCATTGGTATTGTTACCGGTTGGGCTTCTGTCAGACATAAACTCGTTCCAGTAACCAATCCTTGCGAAAGCATCATGGAAAATGATGGTGTTGTTGATGACCTGGATGTTTCTGGCCTCCTCATATGCAGTGGTGTAAAATTCAGCGATTTCATCCAAGCCCAAAACGGGACTGAACGGTTCGTTAACTACCTCAATCCCTAAGATGGTGTCCTTGTATTTTTGACCAAACACTCCACCACCGTACTTGACAAAAATCTGGTGCAACACCTTGTAAGTAAGATCGAGATTTTCAGTACTGTTGAACCATCCAGGATATCCTATGTCACGAAGTCCCGAGTTGTCAAATCCATTTTGGGAGCCAGGAACGCCGTGCAAGTCGATCCAAACCTTGAGTTCATTCATCTGGGCCCATTGAATGGCTTGGTCCAAGTAGCTCTGGGCTCCGCCGACGTATGGATCTGATTCCAAGGTCTGGAAGGCCCAGTACCCGATGGGAATCCTGACCATGTTCAACCCATAGCTCTTAATTGCCTTGAAATCATCCTCGGAGTAGAAAGTGCTCCAGTGCTTGTTCAATCTCTTGGTAGCCTCTTCTTCTCCCAACTGCTCACAAAAGTGGTACTCATCGACAGGGACTTCGGAACCGTTGAAAGCTTCGAACAACGACGGAGTGATGTATGGCTCGAGGACGAGCCAGCCCCCAAGCGCAACTCCTCGATACTGGAAGTCGTCGGCATTGGACTCGATCAGCACTGAACTGGAGTTGGTGGAATTGGTGTAGTTCTTGGAGGCGTAGATAGTATCGATTATAGTCTCATTCTTCACGGCAAGAGCAGACACCAATGGGGTCAAGGCTAAGAGGGATAATAACCTCATGTCAGTACTGCGCAACCGATATTCACGAACTGGTTCTCTATTTATACTGTGCCTGGTCGGACAATCACTTGTGGCTGACAGGAGTTGGTAAGGGGACTTTGGAACACAAAGCCTGCTGCCAGGAGTGAGATGGTTTTGATTGTTGGTGTGTGCTCGGCTATTTATAGCTAGACGATACGTAATGGCTGGCATAGCTGTTCAATTCGCTATCTATACTGTAGCCGAACCATTATGCGGAACCATTCTGGGCTAGTTCAGGACACTGCTTGGGGATTGAAACTAGCTTGAGCATTTATTGCTGCAATATTTGCTTAGTCGTGGGCCGAAAATCCAAATGCATTCCATGAAGCGAAGAATGGAATCCTGGAATTGAGACCCGAACTTTGCAAAGGGACGGCAGGTATAAAGACAGTACACAATACCCAACCCCAAATGCGTGCCTTTTTCTAGCATTTGATAGGTGAGATAAAACACGAGGTTCTGGGCTGCAAATCAGTTATGGTGACGGTTGGAGCCAGAAAGCTCGCTTTAAGTACCGTTAAGAAGCAATACACAAGTCCATGACGAAACATGGATTGGCTGCTACTACTCTCAATGGAAATTTGCTGCATGGCCGTTGTCCTCGATTTTACCAGAGTATGGCAAGAAGGATGTTTCCAAATTCTAGTTCTTTTTGCTGCCCAAGTGAGCAGATCTAATCTACGTGTAGCCATACGTTTTTCGATTAAAATATATACAGAAGCCTATGTGGGGACTGGGTCCCCCAATCCATCTATTACCTTTGCGGATATGAATGTCATCAAGCCATGAGGGTCATTATCAAAAGTACACATGGTACCTGGCCAGAAGAGAGTTCATTAACATGCTTAATCTAAGTCTTCTTCTGGCTTTTCAGCCTTAAGTTCAGGGTTCAACACGTTGGACACAGCTGGAGGTGGCTTGGCTGCGATCATCATGACCACGACCTCGTAGATGTCTTCAGGAACAGATCTTTGGTAGACACCCAAGATATCGGTTGGGTTAGGATACACGGCCAAGGCCTTGTAGAAACAAAGGGCCGATTCGATCTTTTGGTCTGGAAGAGATGCTAATTGCTCACCTAAAGCAACTTGCTGCATGAAGAAGTTCTCCTTTTCGGCCAAATCAACTGGGACTGGGTTAGCCTTCAAGTCTTCTTCCAAAGCCTTCTTGACAGCCTCAAATTTGGACTTCTTGGTTTCCTTTTCTATCTTTTCACTGAGTTTGGCATGCTTGACGGCCTTCTTCTTCAAAGACTTTCTGAATTCAGCGGAATTTCTTCTTTGGTAGTCAAAGTAGGCAGCGTAACCGACGAAGACGGTGGCTGCAATGGTAGTAATAGTGAGGGCCTTGTTCATTATGAATAGTATAGCAAGGTTAAGCTAGCGAGTCGATTTCTGATAAATGAAAATTTTTCTTAAATGGTGGCACGTGACACACATTGACAGACGAACGGTGGCACCAAATTGGAAGTTGACACGGATTGGGCCGCCACAAAAGAGCACTAGCTTGCTTCTAAATCTTGTATGCCTCAGGCTTTTCCGTAACCAGTTTCTTGAAGGTTTTAGGGGCCTATATTACTGGCGTCTTCTCACCCCCAATGGACAACTCACGTGCCTAATCGAGCGTGATTCTGATCACGTGTATTTACCGTTCAACAAATCCATAAAAATTGATTGGCCATCTAAACTTCACCAATCACCCCACCAATATGTCCGCCCAAGAACCTCAAGACAGCCAGGTTGAAGTCAAAAC
Source organism: Suhomyces tanzawaensis NRRL Y-17324 (assembly GCF_001661415.1). NCBI lineage: Eukaryota > Fungi > Ascomycota > Pichiomycetes > Serinales > Debaryomycetaceae > Suhomyces > Suhomyces tanzawaensis. The sequence continues at coordinate 491,016 of NW_017963642.1, forward strand.
CTACCCAGACTCCACCAACAAATGGCCAACCCCATTTGTCAATTTGGCTAACGCTTCTGCTTACCCATCTTGGACCCCAATCGATACCAAGAAGGAAACTACTCAAATCTTCAAGTTTGGTTTCTACACAACTGTTGGTGCCTACGCCTGGTTATACTTATGGAAGCGTACCACCTTTAAGTTGGGCTTGCCATTAACTGCCGTTGGTTTCGCTACCATCGCTACTGCCACCAAGGGTATTGTGACTAACTTGAGAGAAAAGAACGATGGATGGAACACCTTCATCGCAGTTGGTACCGGTAACTTGGCCTGTTTAACTGTTGGATTCAAGAACATGCCAGTCAAGCACAAAGTCTTGACCGGAATTGCTGGTGCAACTGTCACTGCCTTGGTGGATCACGCTCTCTGGGCCCAATCTCCAAGTTCTGCTGGTAGAAACGCTAGATACGCCGAAGGCAACACTGAAGAAGTCCTTGACAAGCAACAATTCTGGGACGTGTGGAAGAGAAGACCTTTGAGTCAAACTGTCGAAAGTTTGGGAGCGGGTAGAGGTATCTTCAAGCCATAAATTGTCAGTTGAGACGATTCGATCTGGCTACTTGCATGTCTTGTCATTTTTTCATGTTTAGATGGTGGTTCCAGTGTATGCCATCATCTTCGCTTGTGATGTGTCACTGGTTAGGCCTGGCATTTTGTACATCTAATATTTATTCCTTCATATATACAGGCTTAACAAATCTTATAGGGATAATCCAAAGTTTTATTCTTTTTCAACTTCCACAACTTCTTCTTCTTCTTGGTAGTAACATGTTCGGCGAAAACCTCGTCACAGTACTTTTTCTTCCAGTCTCTAATGAAACTTGGGTCCCAGAGCTCACTGGCGATTCCCAAATCTTTGCAACATCTCATCAAGGCATTACTTTTACAACCTTCCAACGCAGTGGTCACTTTCTCTTCACCTCCAAAATAGTCTTGTTCGCCTCTGGCTACACTCACCAATCTGCCATGGCAAATTAACGCGTATTCTCGGCTGATTTGTTTGGGGGTGATGTAGCTTTCGGTTCTGGGGGCCAACCCCCATCCTCCAGGACCAAATGCCCGATTCAAGATACGACGATACTTGATTTCAGGAAGATACAATAAGCCATCAGGCTTGATTTCAATGTCTTCAGCAGCAATGGGGGCCAAGAGGATGTCTGCAACTTCTCTCGCGAACGGAGTGGATCCTAAGCCATGGAAGGAATCTGACCAATTTATGGGCTGGTTTGACTCTGCTGGAGAGCTCTGGATGGGAGAGTCCTTGAAACTCACATCCACTGACTCGCTGGTGCTGGACCCTTCGCTGGTGCTTGCACTTGGAGTAGAGGCAGTCTTGTCTCCCACTTTAACATAGACAGGAGACGTATAGGACCGTTTGGTGTTGAATGCCAGCTTGAATGTGGCATACCTTTTAGAGCACTGGAGTACAGGCCTCGAGATTGTGCTTATTCTTGGAAACATGGCGTCTGCTTACAAGTGTGCCCGTGTAAATGAGCTATAAGTATGGGGTCGTGGCCAGGTGAATGTGCTATTCCGAGTGAGTATCTGCAAGTGATCTGGCAAGTGCTAGCAAGACCCAGCCAATAGCGAAATTAGTGCAACCTAGTAGTAGGCGATAGGCACCCATCGGTATTCAACATCACTACGACTGGTTTTTGAATTTGTGTTTCAGAGTTTTACGTCACTGGTGTAAATGCTAATTCTTTTATTGTAAACCAAGCACAGGCCGTGCTATGCTTGGTCTAATGCAAATATACTATCTCTAGTCATAATTCCCTATGCAACAAATTAATTCACTGGCATCAGCCAATGCTAATCACTGCCCTCTGCCCTATCATAGTATTCGAATGCGAATAAACTATTCATCAAGGGCCTTCCCAATTCGTATCTGCTGGTTAGCTGATGGTATTCAGTGTTGTTGTGAAGATCCAACACAGAGAGTTGTTGGGAAAAGTCCATCATGTAGAGCTTCTCATAATTGTGCATGGAGGTAAATTCGTTGGTTCTTTCATATTCTATCAAGATTTCCTTATCTGACTCCAATAATCTAACCTTATCATCAAGATCCATGTTTTTGATTCTTCCCACTAATTTCTTTACATTAACTTTTCCTTTCCGGTCCCTATATTTGCCTTCTTGTTCAAAAATTTTGATAATTTTGCCTTCTGGTAACCAAAGACGAATAATAGGAACATAGAAGTAATGATTGAAGTAATATGCCGTGGTACCTTGTGAGTACTCGAAGTTTAGCATGGACATTATGTCATTTGGAACATAAACGGGGACTGCGTCTATCATCGTTAATCTCAACAGATTCAACTTCTCAAAGTTCATCCAGTGTTTTCTTCTATCCATGTATAATTCGACCAGCTCTCCTTTAGCCGTCTTCTCCTTTATGAGACTATTATACTCAGGTGGTGGAATTTCATTGTTCTTACTGAGTGCAGTGATATCTATGTACACACCACTATCAACATCGATGAATCTAGCATCGATGTAGTTGCCTTTTCCTGAAATGTCTCTATGATGAAGATAGGTGGAACAATCGATAAGGTACTTGCCAAAACCATCCTCAACATCTTCGATCACCAAGGTCATGTTGTGGTTCTTGGTAAGTTTGTTTAATTCTGCAATTGGCATTTGAATATCGATATCGATGTCAAATGGGAACATAAAACCATTCCAGTACCAGGCTAATAATGGGCCATGTGAGATCCATGAAACGATTCCCATCTCCTTGCTGAACTTGAACCAATTTCTCAATAGTCTTTCTAAGATAATTTTTTCTCTGGCCGCTAATTGCTTCTGAGTCCAGGTTTTATCTTTCATGTACTTGAAAGCCCCATTGAAGAACCTCCATTCGTAATGCCATCCATTATCTTGGTTCTCCTCATCAAGGTACAAGGTTGCTAGCTTGTAGTATACTGGCTCATCGTCATTGGAGTAACGATTAGCACCAACTAGACCTTGATAGTGATTTAGTTCTTGTTTCGAGAGTTTCTCGTAGTTGAAAGACTCTTCCTCGATATTATCTTCACTTCCAGACTGGGAATCATCTGGACCAGGTAAAGATTGCGGGTAAATATCTCTCTTGTTATTCAGCTGTTGCAAATCGTGGACTAGTGCCTGAATATCTTTTTTCGATTTCTTTGGCAGTCTCTTATCCCATTCATCCACGAGCTTTGCGAAGGCTTCGCTTCTCGGTATCCGAGTGGTTTCTTTCATGATTTCTTGATATTCGTGGATCTGGGCTTCCACGTCTTCTTGGCTGTAATGGAACATTTCAGGGGTTAGATTGAATTCCCGAGATCCTCCGTGGGGTGCCTTGGCATATACTGGATTATTTGTGTCTTGCTGCTTGGGTTTGACTTTTTTAGTCAATTCCTTCATTATATCGCGGGGGGTGAACTTCACCTTCTTCTCGTCACTCAAGCCGCGTTGTTGCAAGTAATTGTCGAGCATGCCTGAACGATAAATGTCTTTTCTGTCATTTTGCACATCCAACTGGTAAGTTCCAGAAGAGGTAAGAAAAACCAACTTTATGGGCAATTCTGCGCTTGTCAACAAGTGGCCCTTGGCCTGCATGATGCTCTGTTCATTGGGGATCTTGTTTTGGGGGGACTTCGTGACGATGAAGCCTGGAAGCTGCTCAAAGGGCAAGCCGATGGCGTCAATCTGTTCTTGGGATAAGTCCTGTTTGTTGATGCAGAAGTCGGGGTGGTTGGTGGGCTTGTTGACCTTGGACTGGAGCCACGAGCAGGTCAACTTCGACGAGTCCAGCTTGTCCAACTCCTGGTTGAGCACTGTCAAGTCGACCCAGTCCGACCACGCAAACGGCACACTGGTGTTGCCATCGCCATGCAATAGGTGGTGGAGGTACACGGAAAACGTCACACGTGGGTCATACAACAACTCGGATGTTTCCACCTCTTTGGGGGAGAACTCTGCCAGGTGGTAGGCGCTGTTGTCATGGAAGCTGTTGGATTCGGCTTGGACGCTGTGGAGGAGGAACGCCACCTTCTGGTCAGGGTCCAACTCTTGGTAGGGCGAGTCTGGTGGGTACTCGATCTGAGCATCGGGAATGTAGTCCTCAAAGCTCTGGGAGTGGAGATGCTGGAGCTCGAGGTCGCGGAGGCGCTGTTCCTCGAGGTTGTATATCTTGCGGAAGTAGAAGACGTTGACGGTGATGACTAGGAGGAAGCATCCTGTTATGAAACGGGTGCTGAGCGTTACAAACGTCATGGATGTAGCTAGCGATGGACTGGGGCAGATTCGCGTCTGATTGATTCTTATATATTAGTAATGGGCGCTACGATTTTGGCGTGGAGTGAGACCCCAGATCCACTACTCCGTGGGTGCATAACGCATTTATGCCAGTGCTAGCAACTAACTATGTTTTGTGCTGGCAAGTGCTACTGTGCATGGCTTGAGCAGATGGCACTGTTCGTCACACGAGATCTAACTGGTGGTGAGAGAAGGCTGGGAACGTCGGCTCAGGCCCGGGGGCTTGGGCCGGGGAGCCAGTTGGGGGGCTTGGGCTTGGTGACTCTGGTGGTGCTGGGACCGGTGAATGAGGTGCAGGGCCCCAAGATTAGATGGGGGCTGAATCCCGGTGCAGGCTTAGAGGCCAGTTCTCCCCAGCTCGCGCGCACAAAGCACCTAATACAACCGTGACGCGAGGTACTAGTCGAGGACGATTGTCGGGTGATCACCGCAAATTTTAGTTTGCAGATGTCAGCAATCCCAGCAAGGATTGCTGTGGAGACGTTCGCTGAGACCTCCCCGCACACTACATCATCACCAGCAGGTTAGGTTAGGTTGGGTTATATATAGACTATCTAAAGGTGGTCTAGCACACCTATTGTCAGTCGGTTCTGCGCCCCCCGTCGAAGTCCGTTGTTTTGGCTGTATGGCGCAGCCCAGCGGGCGAAACTGGCAGTGCCCGTCAGGCATTTTCGAATCCCCATGCGGTGCGCGTAGTGTGGGCTATGTCGTAGGCCCAAGTTGTGATAATCTCAGGGGTCTGGCCGTTGTTCTGCTGTAGTTGTAGCCCGAGCCCTGGTAGACTAGTTCCAGGCACCCACGCTACATCTTTTGCACCCGTGTGGCACTTCCCTGATAGTGAAGTTGGGATGTTTCTTCTGTCAGACGCACTAGCCACATGACACCGACTCGTAACCAGACCCTACGGTGTCTTGCAATCATGATTGGCACGATGGTACCTCTTACCCAAGAAGATATAGCCGTCTATTCTATACATTATTGATGGTATGAATGGTGCAAGAGAAACTCACCGCATTTTAATTGTTTCATCATATCTTACTCTAGCCATGTGAATAAACGCAAATGTATTAGCTTTCATACATAATACAACACCTGTATGGGCCCATCGCAGCCCATCGCCCACCCATTGCAGGTCAGCAGTAGCCCATCGCTCTTCCATGCGCATTGACTACAAAAAGTATCGAGATATGTTTATTGCTATTTCAGAACTAAAATCGACAATCGACATCTAACAGACCAACGGGAGGCCAAAGGCCTGTGAATGGATCTCACCTATGTGCTAGCCCTGCTAGCCTCGCGCCGCCTAGTATCGCGCAATCACATACACCGCGTGGATAATACCAGGAATGTAACCTAAGATGGTCAAGATGATGTTGATGAAGAAGGACGAGCTGCAGCCTCTTTCCAAGAAGACACCCAAAGGTGGCAAGATGATGGCGAATATGAGCTTGAAGATATCGGAACAGGTCACAGGCATGATTGTTGTTGAGGCCAGTAATCCATGGGGATCGCCTAGAATTTATAGTTGGGGCCAGCCCCATTGCATTCCTTGCTTAGCCGCACGCCATCATTCCTCGGCCTTCGACAATAGCAAGAATCAAGCAAGTTGCTATAAATGGCAATTGCATGCGTATACGTACCGGTGCCCTACTGGTGGTCTCGGGACAAGCCCAGGACGTGCATATCCTGGTGGGCTAGTTGGCTGGTGTCTAGAACCACCCAGGGTGTCAAAGTGCCGGTTGACGGTTCCAGCATCCCCAGGGGACATTACGGCGCTGCGCAGGGCCCCCCGCGGCGACGGTTGCGGGGCGCCCGTCTAGGTACCATGTGGCTAACAGCCAACAAGCAAGCGTGGCACATTCAGCTTCCAAACAGGCCCATGGTCACTTCTGGTGGCTGGGAAGGCCTGGCAATGTTACTGCGAAAGAAGCTTGCTCATGCACAAGGTGCGTCTGCCGGCGCAGCTGGAAGAAAATGACGACGACGAGACAGGCCAAGAGATGGGAGGGCTAAATATAACTATAGATGATGTGCTGTTGTATGGTGGTAATGCTGGGCGAACTTCGTCACGGGCGACAATTCAACCTGGAGCAGGGGCTGGTGTTCGTGGGGGTGGCTTGTGACCTAGACGAGGGAGTTGCGACATGGGCCACTCCGCGACATTTTCTCGACATCCTGCGGGCATGGGCTGTGATTTACTCCAGTCCCTCCAGGCCGTATATCTCAGCACTAACGTTGAATTTTTTTCGGGTGTATGAATCATAGCCAGAGCAGATCTTCACACCAGTACAATCATAGACCAAGGCTCCGCATAACCCACAATGTCCGATTTACAGTTGAGCATATTGAAGAAAGTCCACGACTCCAATGGTGTCATTGAAAACACCTTACAGGTCCCCGAATTCGCCGACATCGACGCCAATACCTTACACTCCAACTTGACCTCGTTATGGGCCAAGGAAATGATCACATTCTCCAAGATTGAAATCGACCAATGGAACCTCACCCCAGAAGCTGAATCTTTCGTCACCAACGGTGCCACCCCCGAAATCCAAGTTGTCGATGAGGTATTGAAGTCCTTGGAGACCTTGACCATCAATGACTTGAAGGCCAAGTTGGGTCCTATTGGTCTCGTCGGCCAAGGTAAGGCGTTCAAGAACAAGTGGTTGAGCAAAGATGGCGACAAGTTGGTCGCCAAGGTGGACAAATTGCCCCAAGATATAGTGTTGGAAGAATTGAAGACAATCAAGGAAACTGGTTCCTTGGAAGACAAGAAGGAATTAACTGAGTTGAAGAAGAGAAAGTTGATCACATTGGTAAAGATTGTCGGTTACAAGGTCGAAAAGGCCGCCAAGTTCGCCTTGGAAATCAAGAGTTACGAAACCGATATCACTGCTGAGATGGTGGCCAACGGTTCGTGGAAGGACGCTGAATTCAAGCCTTACAACTTCAACTCCGAAGGTGTCTACCCACAATCTGGTGCATTACATCCATTGATGAAGGTGAGAGAAGAATTCAGACAAATCTTCTTCTCCATGGGCTTCACTGAAATGCCATCCAACCAGTACGTCGAAACTGGTTTCTGGAACTTCGACACCTTATTCGTTCCTCAACAGCATCCTGCCAGAGATTTACAAGATACTTTCTACTTGAAAGATCCAGTCAAGGCTGGAAAGCCAGAAGACATGGAATACTGGGACAACATTAGAAAGGTCCATCAAGAAGGTAAGTACGGCTCCATTGGTTACAGATACCCATGGAAGGAAGACGAATCTTTAAGAATGGTTTTGAGAACTCACACAACTGCCATTTCTTCCGCTATGTTGCACAAGTTGGCCAAGGACCCTAAGCCATGCAGACTTTTCTCCATCGATAGAGTTTTCCGTAACGAAGCCGTTGATGCTACCCACTTGGCCGAATTCCACCAAGTTGAAGGTGTGTTGGCTGGTTACGACATCACTTTGGGTGACTTGATTGGTTTCATGGAAGATTTCTTCGGCAAGATGGGTGTCAACGGCTTGAGATTCAAGGCTGCCTACAACCCATACACCGAGCCATCTTTGGAAATTTTCGCCTACCACAAGGGATTAGGCAAGTGGGTTGAAATTGGTAACTCCGGTATGTTCAGACCAGAAATGTTGGAGTCCATGGGCTTACCAAAGAACTTACGTGTCTTGGGTTGGGGTCTTTCTTTAGAAAGACCTACCATGATTAAGTACGGAGTCTCCAACATCAGAGAATTGTTGGGACACAAGGTTTCCTTGGATTTCATCGAAACCAACCCCGCTGCCAGATTAGACGAAGCTTTGGTTTAAACATTAATTTCATAGAAAACCTCCCTCTCTCATACATATTGGATAATAAATAGCAACTTAAATTTGACGCCTATGTTGATGGCCGCGTATCTGCAATAGGTTTAAGAAATGGCCCAGTTTGGGGAAATTTTGAAACTGAGCTCATATTTTGTTAATTTTGCGTCAATTTCCACCGCTTTTACGATTGGCCACCTTGTTGAGGCATTTGCCAATTGAGCCAGTAGAAATGCGTAGAAAAGTCTTGCACTCGGCGTCCTACACGAGCGATACTTTCAGGGGTACGGGGCTGCTTCTGACAGGGAAGGGTGGCTTCGCCAGCTCAAGCCGGCTTTTGCGGCAACCTGTAGGCTTCGGCACGTGCACGACCATCTTCACCATTCGATCAATCTTCCCTACAGGAACTGCACACGCCAAGAGAGTCCGACGATTCTGCCATCAGCTTTGCATACCCATACGCCATCATCACCATATAATCGGCCCGTCCAGATGTCACAAGCGGAGCTTTCACAGTCTGCAGCGGTCGCTCCATCAATAACGCCTGGCACCAGCACCTGGAAATGTCACTGGAATAGCTGTCCCGGCGTGTTCGCCAACACGCCCTCTTTGGTATCCCACCTCGAATCGAGCCATTTGTCCCTGGAGGACGAGGCCAAGTGCAAGTGGACAGGGTGTGAAAAGTACGGAGTCGAACAAGAGTCCAAGGATACACTCCGTATTCATTGTCAAAGTCATATCTTCGAAGAGCTTGCGTGCCCGTTACCTGAGTGTGACGAGAGATTCAGTCGTCCTGACCAGTTGGCCAAGCACGTCAAATCTGTCCACGAGTTACAAACGCTAAGAGAGGCAGTATACAAGGCCAAAAGTGTGGAGAACAAGTCTGAAGGAGAGCTCTTGAAAATAATCGAGCAGAATTACGAGTTGAAGAGCCCTTGGTGGTTCGGCAATAAGTTTGTGGGCGTGTTGAATGGGGTTGCCGGAACAGAAGATCATGAAGACAGCACTAAGAAACGCAAGTTGGCAGAATCCACCGAAGTTCCGGTTCGGACGTTGTACAAATTACCCCTTGACTTCAAGCAGCACAAAGTCGCCAGTTTAAGGTATAAGAATTTCGTGGAAAATAAAAGCTTACTATTTGGACCAGGTCTTGCGCCCACCCATAACATGAATATTATCAGGAGGCAGAAATTGTGGGAGAGGCTTGAGCGCAGTGGGGGAGAGGAGGACGACCAAGAAGAAGAGCTCGCTCTCTATAACCAGCAGTTCCACGACCATATCGAAAAAGACAGCGATGGAATCAAGAGACAGTACAAAAAACTCCACACCGAGAGCTTGGAACATGCCAATGTGGACGAGCTCAAACGGGTGTACACGCAGATGGAAAACCAACTTCATACTGCAAACCGCATTAACCAAATTGTGAGCGAGCAGCTCGAGAAGTGCGTGCAAGAGAAAAGACAATTGTGGCTTATCAACCAATTGTTAGTGGATGCCAATGTTGAGCTAGGCATCCCTCCCGAGGAATCTCAGACACCACAGCGGGTGATAAGAGATAAATATGACGAGGAGTTGCTCAACAGGTAGCGGCGATTTGGACTCGGGCGAGACATTTGGATGTATGGTTTGACTTTTGGCTACATTCCACCATAGGCGTGGGAAGTTGATGCAAATAATGTACATATAACCCTTGGAACATATTCGCTGAGGACCAAAATAATGTAATTGTGGACCCATACAATCGGACCATAATGTGTAGGCGTGGAAGGGGATGGGATCATGAGCCGCGAGTGTGTTAAGTATAGGCGTGATCCAGGGAGAGTCCGGTGGGATGACGGGCCAGATGTGGTTGGAGATGACAGCAGGCGGAGATCGGTAGAGAAGAGAGAATGCGAGCATACGGGAGGAGTACGAGTACGCTCCTGACTGTTGGTGAAACCAGCAAGATTCCAGGCGATGGAATGGGGTCAGCTTACTATTTATTATGGGCTATTGTTAGTGAAATTTCTGCCACGGTTGCAGAGGGTCTTTATAGTCGATACAATAGACAAAGCAAAGGGATTCCACGATAAGAATATTGCGACAAGCAATTTTGAGTTAGGCTAAGTGGGGCCGATTCAGGGGAGGTGGGGAGGGGCAGGTGGGCTTTTTGGGAAACACCGCCGGTATCAGCGGGTGGGCGGATAGGATGACGGAGCAGGGACCAGCGGACCAGATGGAGACAATCCTCCAGAGCCCCATAGCAGGATCGACAATGGAGGCCACCAAACCATCTAAATCCGCACACCGCATATGCGGACGTGAGAGAAGGAGCTGAAACGCAGCCAGATGCCCGATTGCGCGCCAGCACAATCGCAGGGGCGATCTGGCGTCAATTAGAACGCCGTTTTCCAACTAGATCGTAAGGTGGTTCGGTACATAAGGTTGCTGACACCGGAATGACCGTGCCAATGAGTGACGGTGGGCCATGGACGGTTATGACCTTGCAACCCAAAAAAACCCATGTTCGCTGGTGTGTTGATAACACAACCCCAGCACCGAAGGATGCGGTTTGCTGACAATAAAATATCATCATGAAATAGGTTGTGCCCCGAGCACGTTACTCCGCTCCGCAAGATCAATGTGAAAGGCACCTCTATTACCTCTATTATCACATTCCCCCCAGAAAATTGTAAGCGAACCACTCCTGTGATGGCATATAATATAGTCAGGAACAATAATTGATCGGCACAATTCCGTCGCTGTCCCCCCCTTTGCATACCTCGGGGCCAAGCCCGTGCAGGGGACACTATTTTCTAACCACGACAATGCCTGCAATATGCCCCATTGGGGAAATACCCCGATACTGGCTCCCGCCGTTATCGAGCGTATGAGGAAGGCTTGGTAACATGGCGACCGTGCAATCTCGATGATGCCGGCGTTATATATAGCATCCATGAAAGAAGGGGTATATAAACACACCGCCCCCCTGGCAGAATATCCATCACCATGGATTCCAACCTCGACTATTCCTGGGACTGGGACTTTGGCGTTGTTGCCGCGCCACTGGTCCTGTCACCCTCCCTCCACTCTCCCTTATCCGTGGCTTCGCCCAGTCCCTGGTTGCGAAACGCCACAAGGAATCACACAGTGGCCCTGGACAAGTCCAGGGTATCCAAGCCCAAGAAGAAGCACAGCAACGACATCTTTTCCTATGCGTTCCAGGGTACCAAGGCCTGGGGCTCCAGCTCTCAGTCCCGTCCCCCGTTGAAACCGTTCGTAACCATCGCTTCCATTGACACCTTTGCCCAATTCGAGAAACCCTCCAAGAAAAAGGGTCTGGAAAGCACGCCCCCAGAGGAAAAAACACGGAAGGTGTCCACATCGTCAGCAACGTCTCTCCTGTCTGACGTATCTAGTGCATCACACGCCTCCCTCTTTTCTCATACTTCCTCCGAAACGTTCTGCCCCATGGCTAGTGCCGCCGATTTGTCGTTTTCGCTAGTGGACTACGAATTTGAAGACGGGTCTTTCTTGGAGGACGCCAGGGACGACATTGACGACTTCGACCCCCTCAAAGGCTTTGAGGACTTCATCTTCTACCGGTGATTTGCCGGACTGGAACGAGATGTCTCTGGTCAACTTCATCATCTTGTGGCAAGCCACCATTCACGCGCCTACGACCAATTTCCATCCGCTACAGTTCAATTCTCCTAATTACTTTATTGGTTCATCGTATCTTCCTGGTGATTGTATGATTCTGTTTCCTTGCAAGGGCAGCCCGAGTTGCTGGTGCGATGTTCGGCGTTTCCCGTCTTTTACTTCCCTGGCGACCACATAGCCCAGCTATGTTATATAGATATATAGGTCTTGTAATAATGGTACTCAGAACGATGTAGGAGGGTGGGAAAGAATTCCATTAGACCTAGTGTCCTTGAGTCTCCTGAACTAGGGGAAGTGTTCTTGAGCTCCTAAAACTCTATGGATGAAGTGTTGTCCAGTACAACTCGATCTGTAGTCCCTTGGGGTAGTGGAACATCTTCAATTCTAGTGAAGTGTGCTTGTATTTGAGTCAATTCGAACTGAATTGTCCTTCTGGACTACCTTGAAGTCCTTAATCTCTCAATGTATCCCTTTCCTTTCCGGAAATTAGGCATACCTGACCTGACGAGTACGCCCTCCCACATCTGGACAATTCCCTTTGTCAAAAACCAGCCCTTCTCTGTTTCCTCCACGATTTGGTCATCCACATTAGCTTGGAGTTTCTATTGTAGATGTGGTCAGGATGGGTTTTGCTGCCATTCACCATCATATGGTGGTGCTCGCTGGGTTCTTCTCGAGCAAAGGCTTCAAGGCCAACGGTAAGGTTTCAGCAGCATCTCCTTTGAACCCCCACGTGTTGGAAACTTTGCCCTCTAAAACGTCTTGGTCGATGTCTGTGTTGAACACTGCCACCTTGCCTCCCTTCAGCTTAATTCTATCCACATAGCTGTTGGCAGGGTACACGGTGCCACTGGTGCCTATCACCAACACCAAGTCGACATGGTCCTCTTCTATGAAGTTGTCAATCTGATCGATCACCAGCAACAGCAACGACTCGCCAAACCATACCACGCCTGGTCGAAGTAATTCGTTGCATGCTGGACAGCTGGGAAGGTCCAGCTCGGCGAGCTCCTTGACAGGGCGGAACTGGGGCGATATGCTCTGGTCGGTATCCAAGTCTCGCCTCTTGCGCTTGCTGTCGTATTCGTACTCGGTGTCGGCCAAGGCGGGAGTCAACGGATTGGTGAAGTTGTCTCTGTCGGTGTAATTGCAGGTGAAACTGGTGCACTTCAATTCGAACAACGACCCATGGATTTCATACAAGTTATGCTTGGGGTGGCCACTACGAGACTGGAGTCCGTCAACGTTCTGGGTGATGGTGATGTAGTCGTTTCCCTTGATTTGGGCCAATTGCGACACTGCCTGGTGGCCCTTATTGGGTTTTGCCTTGAGGGCATTGAACCGTCGCCACGAGTAGAACTGCCACACCAACCCTGGATCGATGTAGAATGCGTCTGGCGTGGCAAGGTCAATCATGTTGAAGTTCTTCCAGAGGCCCTGAGTGCCTCGGTAGGTGGGAAGTCCTGACGACACCGACAATCCTGCCCCCACCAATGCCACTATTCGCCTCGACTTCTGGAGATGGTCCTGGAATTCCAAGAGTGCCTTCATTGCTGTGGAGCCGAAGATGGAGCCAGCGGGTGGTTGTGGTTCAGTGGAGTTTGCAATGGTGCCTGGCGCGGACTATTACGGTGATACCAGAAAAAGTACATGTATTATACAGTACGGACATTGTCCGCGATTAGGGATAGGCAAAGCCAGGAGGCTAGAAGCCAGGAGGGCAGAGGAGGCTAGGTAGCCAGGTGGTGGTCAGAACAGCCAGGATGCTGGAAAGCGAGGAGGCTGGAAAGCCAGGAGGTGGTCTAGAATGGTTTCTAACTGCATTTTTCACTGGAAGCTAACATCCTTCACTCTAAGCAGCATTATAGCTTCAATTTGACATTCTAGGGCTATCAGATCCTGGTCCTTTTCTCTAGCTAGAAGTCTGTCTGGCCTTCCAGGCCAAATACTTGGCCGAGTGGCCGAACTGAAGGCTATTGTTGGTGATGATTCTGTTGCCCTGGTTGGCAATTGGTGGTGCTCTGTAGAACACGATTTCCGATTCGCCCACCAACTTGATCTTCTTGTTGACGTGATCTCCAACGTCTGCCAATTTACCTGCATCCTCGATCCCATAAGAGAGAACGCCTCCTGCCAACATGGTAGAGTAGGCCGAGGTGACCGCATGGTAGTTCACGCCTTCGGGAATGAGGTTGGTGGGGGCCGGGGTTTCCACTCTTCTGAAGAGCTGCTGGTGCTGCTGGTGCTGCAACTGTTGGAGCTGCTGCTCCTGCAACTTCTTCTGTTGGTTCTCCTGGATTTGGAGCTGCAACAGCTTGTATGAGTTGGGAAGGTACGAATTGTCTTCGTACGCCGGAGCTGGCGAATGGTGGGACTCCACAGAAACGCCTCCTGCCGAGTGGATGGGGGCGTGACTGGTTGTGTAGATGGTGTTGGTCGCTCCACCTCCACCCTTCAACTGGGAGATAGGTGTGAAGAGGAACGCTTGGCGACCAGAGGCATGGTCGTCATGGTCGGCCATGCGGGTTACGTTGGGACTGGAGATGTACTGACCCAAATCATCTTCGGGGACGGGGGGCGCAAGGTAAACCAGGCCTGCCAATGGAGGCGAGTTCGTGTGTGGACCTTGAGTTGGCTCCCTAATACGCATGCCTATGTGGGCATCGGCTGGTAACAACGACTTGATTGGCGATTCATACTTGATCAACTTCCTGGGCTCATTCAAAGGAACCAACGGTTGTTCAAAATTGTCTCTGACTTCGTCCGGCAAACAGGCTTTCCAGGTCCTGATACGGTTGAAAACATGACTGGACTCATTATATCTGAATTCACAGATGAACCATGGGGCTCCTTGGGGAACAACCCCCTCGGGTAAATCACCTTTCTGGTAACGGGTCAAGAATACCACGTAGCATGGTCCCACAATCTCGTTGACCAAGTGATCACGGTACTGGCCAGTCTTGCACACTTCATTCTTGAAGAACAATCTATCAGACTTGTGGCAGGTCTGTTCGGGACGATAGTACCAACACACGTTGGTGTATCTGTTTCCATCCTCGGTTGACCACAACCGGAAGATTTGGCCAACAGTAGGCTTTTCTGGGTCGTTATGGTTGGCAATCAACACCCAGTCACCAATCTTGTAGGTGAAACCGTTGACTTCCAAAGAATCCAAGGGGTATCTAATGACTCCATCGTTCCCAGAGGTGCTCTGGCCTATCAATTCTCTGTCACTCTTGTTGATTTCCTGCTGGATGATCACCTGTGCTTCCTTGTTGAAGTTCACGAAATCAATATATTCCTCGCTGTAGGGGTCAGTTTCGTAGTACATTTGGGCGTTGGCAAACATCACATCCAAATCATGGATGAATTGCTCCACATTGGTGTACTTTCTAGTTCTGACCTTGATTTTGATTTCATTCAAACTGATTGGATTAGGAATTCTGTTGTAGTAATCGACATACACCTTCGAATCGGGCAACTTCTCAAAGTGCTGGGTCAACAGTCTATTTTCATTGTTGGGGTCACGGAGCTTCTTGAACTGCTTTAAAATCAACTTGATTCTTGTTTCAAATGGCTTATCGATAATTGGAGGTCTTCCTCTTCTAATACCGCTTTCGGCAGGCTTGGGTGTTTTGTTATACGATGGGGTGGGTGTGCTCAATTTGTTCATCATGGTGGGCAAGTAGGATGGCTGAGGAGGGATTTCAGGAACCTGCATGTGTTGGTACGAGGACAACGGAGTGGAGACATAGGGCTCTGATTGTGGGGTCACGCTATGTTCGAACTCTCTGGGCTCGGGGGCCTCACTGAAGTGAACGTCGTCGGCAGTGAGCTTGTCGCCAATATCGTCAGGCAAGTCGCCCAATCTAGGATATGACAACGTGCGGTGGTTGACTATGCCTCTGTCTGCACTCAACTTGGGCAACGCCACGGTCAACACGAATTGTTTCAAGATGAGGGCATGTCTATAGAAAATGGAATCCTTGCGGTTGTACAATCTGGCGTTCCACGACACCAACGCCAAGTCGTCGATGAAGTGCTGGGCATTATCGTAATTGAACTTCTTGATCTTGCGGCCGATCGCGTGCAACGAGAGTGGGTTCAACACCACCTTATAGTAGTCAGTACCAGTGCGCAGCGGCAATCTGTGAAAGGTTTCTGAGACGTTTACACCATTATCCTCCACTAGGTAAAGACGATCCAAGAGACCCTGGAGTCTTTTGGCGAGCTTCTTCTTCTCTCTATCGGACATGGTGGTGATAGAGTGGATGGTGGGTCAAAACAAGAGGGATAAAATCTTCATATTTCATGCGCGCGGTGGCGACACGACCGGGTAATTGGAAATTGGTATGAGCCAGCAGTGGGTGCGAAATGGTTCGTAGTTTCCAAGCAAATGTACCCTTCCATGAATCGGATCTTCGTGTATCCAGTAGTGTGAGCGTAATCCGTGATATGTAACTCACGGTATAATTTTAGTCTTCGGTATTTCACTCCATATTTTATCTGTTTGAACTCCTTATTAAGCGGAGGTCCTGAAGGAAAGTTTGGCCAGCTCACTTAGCGCTGGCAAGTGGCTTGATTAATGCTAAGGTACCTGCTTAGTGTAGGCCACTATTACCGTAGTAGCGACCGCTAATCTGAACATTAGTATGGCTCGAATTCCCTTATTCTTCTGACTTGTGGCCACACTCTCATTGAAGTAAGCACGTTTTACAAGAAGTTCCGTTCAATTACTTTTATTATTATGTTACAGGTATACTATTCGTCGGGGTTACCGAACAAGCCCCAGTACAGCTCGACGCCGTACTGTCCGGGGTCCTTCCAGTAGTCGTTGTACATGGTGAAAGCAATCACCTGGCTTCCCAACTCGGAAACAATACTTTTCATGGCATCCACCTGGTTTTGTACTGATGGAACACAGTTGCCGAAGGGCTTACCTTGAGTAGGCCATCCGGTTTCTGTGATCAAGATCTCTTTCGAAGAGCCGCATGCGTTACGCAAGTTCGAGATTTGTTGCTGTAACCATTGGCCTGAATCGGAAGGACTGACGTTTCCGTCCCAGTATGGGTGCGAATTGACTGCGAGGTAGTCGGAATATTCACACAATTCAGGGTGGGACACCACGGCCACCAAAGTGTCCACGGACACCACGGGGCCGGAGTATTGAGGGGCGTTTTGCTTCAACCATGATCTGGCAGTGCTGATGGCAGAACCAATCTGCGAGGGACTGGCAGTGCCTGCATTGACCTGTTCGTTACCAATGGCGATGGTGTGCACCGCACTCCAGCCACGGTTGGAGGTCTGAAGTGCCTTCAGGATGTCGGATAAACCGCCTTGGACAGAGTTGGAGTCGATGTTCCAAACCCCCAAGAACAACTGCTGGTTGGATGAGAGCGCAGCCAACACATTTTCGATTCCTGAACAATCAGTGCTGTAGAGTCTGATGACATCGTAGTCCTGCAACTTTTGCAAGTCCAGCTTGACGTCCTGGGCAGACTTACACTGGTGGTCCTTGGTGTATGGAGAGTAGGTGATTCCCTTGGAGCCCACGGCTGCCGCTGCACCGGGCGCAGAGCCTGAAGAGGGAGAGTTGTGGGGGCTGCTACTAGCAGAAGGTGCAGATGGACCACTGCCAGACGAGAAACCTGCTGGGAGGTTTGGTGGTGGAGGAGCCTGGACTAATCCCGAGGCGAATGGCTTCTGGGTGTTGGAGTTTTGTGGGGATGAGTTGCTGTTGGCAGTAGACGAGGTGGTGGTGCCCACCAGAGGAGAGCCTGAGAAGCCGTTGTTGGAAGAGGTGCCAGGACTTGGGGCAGCGGCTGGGGTATTAGAGCTGGAAGACGAGGAGCCTCTGCCTCCTCCAAGTAAGAAATCAAAGAGACTCTTTGCGTCGGAAAAGAGCGAGTTGGAGTCGGAGTCGGAGTCCGAGGCTGGTGCTGGTGCTGGTGCTGGTGCTGCGGCTGGTGCTGGTGCTGGTGCTGCGGCAGCAGCAGTGGCGGCAGCAGGTGCTGGGGCAACTGGCGAGTTGGCCCCAAAGAATGGACGAGGAGCTGCGGGAGCAGCAACCGGAGTGGCAGCTGCTTGTTGGGCAAAGAACTGGTTCTTGGGGACCTTCTGGGTGGTTACCACCGTCACGTACTGGATATCACCAATAGGCAAGGCTTCCACGGCGGTGATGGTGGCCAAGATGGCCGCTAAAATCGACTGGGAATATCTCATGGAAGAAACGAAGTTGAAAACAGCAGAATACCAAAGAACACGAAGGAAGGGCTGCTAAGGATACCGAAAGGATTGAATGGAAGACCTATGGGCGGTCGAGATACAAAAGTCTAGAATGAAATGAAGAACCGAAGAACCAGGAAGTGCTGATATGCAGATTAGCCAGGCAAATACGGGAATTGAAGCAAATATATAGTTTCGGGAACGCATGCAGAATATGAGCATGGGGGCCTGGCCTCGTAAGTGGCCGGATCGTGAAGGTGGCCATTGTAGGGTATGGTTTGGGCTTGACGTATCTATTACATTGCCTAATTAGGCCTTTTCCTTCGCAGCAAAAAACCCTTGCCTAATTGGGAAAGTTTTTCGAGATTCAAGCCCATCATGGCTCCGGCTACCAATGAATTACTACTGCTTTGGGCAACCCATTGGGTGGGGTCATCGATGTCCGCCACCCACCTCGCAGGATTTACCGCTGATTCCCTTGACTACATGCCTAATTCCAGTTAACACTGACTCCAGCGTGGCTGCGAAGTCCGGAATGGGCAATTCAGCACCGACTCCTGGCGCTGGTCCAAGGCCTCCTGCTCAGTAATGGCGAAGGAGTAGCAAGGCACGGTTCGGGCCCAGCCTTCTGTCCCAGCCTTCTGTCCCAAGGAGGGCCCCACGATCGTCCTTGTGAAGTAAGTGCATTGCCAGATCGAGTAATGACAAAGATGACCTGCACACACCCTATTGATCTAGTCCCATTCTCCATAGTAGATTACAAGGTTTAGTAACGCATATGCCAGAGTTTTACGGATGCACGAGAACGAGACAGGGTTAGTCAACGGCCCGGTGGGTTTCAGTTCCGGGGCCGTATTTAGTCATAGGCGATAACTAAAATTCCCCACACTAAGTCGGGGCTTACAACGGTAGGAGAGAGAACGGTGGTCTCGATTCGTTATCTATTATACACATGCTAATGCTATCTGAAGATCTTGGTGATGTACCAGAAAATTACCAACATTATCACCACACAGCCCCAGAAAAGCCACTTGTCTTGCCTGGCCCTTCTCTCCACGCTTCTGATGGTCCCCTGGCTGACCCCCAAGGTGACCAAACTCTCCTCAAACTTCATCTGGAGCTTGCGCAAGGTCTCGTTCTGGTCCACAATGTCATCGAACGCCTGCTGGCCCATCTCCAAGATGTGGTCCAACTGCTGCGAGCCTCGCGATAATGCATTTCTCTCGTTGTAAAGGCCCTCTTGGTACGACATCTGCTGCTGGGCCTGCGCCTGCTGCTGGGAGTCGGCTGCACTGTAGGGGTTTTCCGAGCTGGTGGCCTGGTGGGTCCTTCGTCCAAGCAACTCCTGTTTGTTGCTCTCGAGAAGCATGGCCTCCCGCTGCTCCTTCAAGGTGTCGAACTTGGACGTGAACGCCTGGAGATCCTCCTTGAACTTGGCCAACCTGCTCTCGTGCTTGGCGCCGCTCTCCTCCTTGGCATTCTGTTGCACCAAGTCTCCGTACTCTTTGATGGTCTTTCTGAATGCAGTTAACGACGTGGTGATGGAGCCCTGTAACGACAACGGTGACGTGGAGACGTTCTTCTCAAACGCACTCAAGTCCTTGCCTATGAGCTGTGTCTGTTTAATGCCATGGTTGAACAACGAGTTCATGGTGATCTGGTGATGTGTCTCAATCGCTGTGTTTTGAATGTGCATATTAGTTCGACCAGGTTACGCGTGCGCGACACCGCGACACTGCCACCGATGGGGCTATAGTGCTCGACCATAATTGAGAGGAGTAGAGATGGTCTGGGATACTGAGTCGTTGTGCCTCGCCATATGTGAGGAGATGGGACTGGCTCTGGCGCTCTACAGGGGGATTCATTCATATTCTCATCCGATTATATATACCATCATTCGCTTCAGGGTTCCAGATGTTTTAGTTGTAGTATCTAGAGTATTTAATACCTCCATTGGTGGAAGACCTCAGCCCCGAGCACGGCAAGTTGCCAGCAGTTTCGATCTACGACAACGACTTCTGGAGGATTTCAAACCTCGTAGTGTGCACTTGTGGTAATTTAATAACCAGAAGCAATGACTCTGTGAGCCCAGCAATTCATGTCAGTGCGTGGTGGGAGGCAGTGGTTTTCTTTATCGTCTTGGGCTATCCTACCATAGCATTGAAATGAACATGAAATAGACGGTAGAAGTGGGTGGGTTCTGGAACTTTCAGTAGGATTGTCGAACTGATAGTGGCGTCGGTCCCTAACCAAAAAACCTGACGAACGCCAACAACAAGGCAAAGGTACCGGACGACACACCGATCAACCACTGCATGACCTGGGTCTTGACAGACTTGATTTGCATCTGCATGTTGGCGATCTCCTCGTCGATCCGGGTGTAGGTGTCCTCTATCTTCAGCTCGTGGATCGAGCTCTCCTCCCTTATACGGCCCTTTTCCAAGTTCAAGTCCAACCGAACGCCTGCCTGGTTCTTGGTGATCTCCTCCTTCAACCGGTTCTTCAAGTTGGTCAAGTCTGTTCTGAGGTTCTCCTGCTCCTTCTTCAAGGTGGTGAACTCGGTCTTGTCCATGGTCTGCAACTCACCCTTGAGCTTGGCGAAGTCCACCTTCTGCTGGTACGCGGTGGACGACAACCGTTCTTTGGTGACCAAGTTGTTCGTAATTGAGAAAATTCCATCATTGATGGCCCTGTTCACGATGTTCACGGCAGCGTCTGCCTGCTGGCTGGTGAACCCTCCCTCCTGGAGCGACTGGACAAACTTCTTGGTGTCGAACTTGGTGATGGCTGACAACTGCCTGGTCGGGTTGCGGTGAAGGACGTTCAATCCCGCAACAAATCTATGAGAAACGAGCATTCTGGGGACTTGCTGGTGTTTCTTTTGTTGTTTGTGCTGATAGTACTGTGGAGGATTGTGTGTAACTTCTACTAGCTCACGAAGAAACCCTGAGCAGTTTTACTGTTTAGGTGTCAACTGATGACTGCGTATTGCTATTAAGATTTGCTCGCGCGGGAGCCATCACCAGAACCATTCCAGAAGCGACAAAGCCGTTACTACTGTACTAAGTTAAGCCTGAACCAGTACACGGTGCCACAGACACAGCCAGCCACACTGAGTTGAAGTTTCCATCCAAACTTTGCCCCAGAATCGACCTTTGCAACGAGTACGCAGCGGCCATCACAAGTCATTGCGCCCATCACAAAATAGCTAGCCTGGGTATTTATCACCATTGCATCCATTCCACCACGAAAAGAGGCCAATACTTAAAGAACCCCAATCATAGCAGCCAGACCTGTTTGATCTTGTGAGATTTCCACGACTTTGCCATCCCACATCATGCTCAGATCAAGACTCCCACGCCTCATCAGGCTCTACTCCAAACCGCCACGGACCAACCCTATCGACGAATTTAACAAGTCCAAGACCTCATATCTGTTTGGTCACAACTTCAGCAGCTTGGACGAGTTGGATAAGCAGATCCACAAGGAAACACCAAACTCGGGCCCCGAACCAGTCAATACCACAGACTTGCACAGCCGGATTAAACTGAACTTCGAACAAGAGGAAAAGGACATCAACAAATTGCTTGAAAATGACCCCAGACTCTTGAGCCTTAAACAGGGCTCGCCGGACTACAAGCTCATGCTTAACCAGGTTCATGAAGAATTCAACAAACACCAAAAAGAGAGCCGTAAACGGTTTGAGTTCCAGGAACGTGTCAAGGGAGTGGCTGCAGGAGTCGTATTCCTAGTCGTAGTCATCACCGGTCATTATGTCTTGACAAACTATGAATATGTGAAGGGTCAGTTCACTTCCAAGTATATCAACCCGTTGAACCAATCAAAGGCTTCTGATTTGTCAGACCCCAAAAAGAATACCAAAAACTTGAGCTACCTCCTCGATAAATTGAGTGCTGAACTAGACGATGAAGCTCAGAAAGGTCTCAAGAACTCAAAGGAGTTGTCTGGCTTGTATGTTTGTGGAAGTCCAAATGGCAAGAAATTGCCTTTGAGGTTAAGTTTTTTTGATAATATGTTGATTAATGATGTGAAAATCTTAAAAGACTACTTGGTGGTAATCAATGACAAGGGTCAAGTCTACCATTTCCATTCCCAATTGAAAGAGCCTGTTTTAACAAAATTACCCTTCAATGTCGAAAGCTGTACTTTGTCCAACGACACCATCTATTTCTTGACCAATAGAGGTGAAGTCAAGTATATGCCAAGATTAGATAGAAAGGTTGAGTTTGAACCACTCCAATCAAGAAATTGGATTGGTTTGTCTAAAACTAATTTGTATAATGAAATTGTGATCAAAGAAAAAATTGAAAAGCTAACCTCAGGAGAGAATCATTTGTTACTTTTAGGCAAATCTGGAAAGGTTTATGTCGCCAGCACTGCCCCTTCTACTTCTGATAAGTTTAAGAACTTAGGTCAATTTGGAATGCCCAACTTTTCTCCTTTCAATGATAAGGCTAAAGAAATCCCAACTAATCAAGCATTTGAAATGACACTTTTGAATAATGAGATAATTAAAAACAAGGATGGTACCAAATCTTTGAATCCTAGAAAGTTTATTTCGATTGCATCTGGTAAGTATCACAATGTGGCTGCCGATAATCTAGGAAATATTTGGACATGGGGTAAGAATCTCTATGGTGAGTGTGGTATTGACCTCACCTACAAAACTGATTATCAACCAATCCCCAAGGTAGTCTTAACAAACTCTGATTTCAAACGTTTAACCTCATCCATTCTTGCAAGATCAACTCGACCTGAAGACTTTAAGGTCTCCAAAGTGTATGCTGCAGATGACAGTTCTTATGCCATTGTTCACTACCAGGATCCTGACAACTCTAGCAAAGATCAAGATATTTTCATTGGTTTTGGTAACGGTGTCAAAGGACAACTTGGATCGAACAAGTATCTCCACGTTAGTTCAAGTCCACAATTAGTAAAGTCAATAGTCAATTTGAGCGAGTTCAACGAAAACACACAATCTGTTGAAAAAATTGGCTTAAAGGATGTCAGTGTTGGTAACAACCATGTCTTTTTGACCTTGGACAATGGTGGAAATTACAAAGATGTGCTAGCATTTGGGGACAACGAACAGGGACAACTTGGAACTGGTAAAAAGCACAAAACTTGCAAGCCCATCCAGATACCACAGCTTATTGAGCCTGAAGATGTACATGAAGATGACTCCTCTGCAACTAAGGAACAAAGAAGAAAAAAGTTGGCTAAAAGGCTTGACACCGTGATCAACAGCAGGTTGCAACTTTTGGATGACTACAAGTTAAACTCTTGGGGTAATAAGTTGCAACAAGTCATTGTTGCCGGTGAAGATGGCTCTGCTATTTTCTACAAACGTAAGTAACTTGTAAATATATCGTGTATAAAGCAAATGAACAAAATGGACTCTAAAAAACGAAATAGCTACCACGCAGCAGTGTATTACATTGTGAAAGCAGCATACAAAAAGAAATTCCGATACCGGGAGTCGAACCCGGGTCTGCTCGGTGAAAGCGAACCGTGCTAGCCGTTACACTATATCGGACTTTTATATACAAAATAGTACATCGCAGTAATATACTGTGCGCATCTTACATTACGTAATCGAAGATTTCAAGTCTACATTAAATTCATAATTTTACAGGTTATCTTCAAATTCCCTCTACAGATCACACTCATTTTGCCCTATAATAATAATCATAAGCTAGAATACCGATTCGTAATAGTATCTTGAGTAATTTGAAGTTATGACTGGTACGAACGGGGTAGTGAATGATACGCATAGTTGATAAAAGTGGCGTAAGTAGTCATTCGTTGTTATAAGGGTAATGAATGAATTCAGTGTAGCTTATTTACTATTTCCTTCCAAGTATGAGCACATTGATCCAATTTTCGCAGAAACATATTCGGACCCTATATCATTTATTCTGATAGGTTGATTCGAATTGTACTAGCCATTATGTCCGATTAGTTTCCTTCTAAATAGAGATGGGTATGGAGAATAATGATATTCATTTATCATCATCCGTCTAAGAAATAAAATTTTTTATAAATTTCGTTGAATAATTTCAATTCTAGAAAATGTAGCGATTTCACATTTGGAAAAAGTTTGAAAATGGTCGAACAAGTAGGATTTATTACAATTTAAACACCATCAGATATACTCAAAGTTGAAAGTGATAATCAACCCTCGCTTTTAGAAAAAGGACTTGAGATCTGAGATTGGCATGTTACCTAAGATTTTGCAACCAAAAATAGTAAGTATTATGTGAATAAGATTGTTCTGAACTAGGGAGGCGTCTCATTTGAGCCGGCCTTTTGAAATAATAGGCTGATTCGATTTTATGGTTTATGACGTTAGTGTTCAGAAATGGCCACCTTTAGCCTTAACTTGTTTTCACGGCGAAGGTAGGTGCCTCTCTTGGGTACTCCTTGACAATGAATATCTTTTAACATGCGTAGTCGATTGATTCAATTATTTCATACGCAAGAAACCAAAGCAGTTATGTGATACCTCCACAAGGATCTACCCAGAACCATTACTTCAAGTATTATGATATTCTTTTCTGTCAGTCATCTTTATCGAATTCCAATTTCGGGTCTCTAAAATTCACATTTTCAAACCTCACTTAGCATTTACTCCAGTAATAGTTTTCGGCAGTACCCGAATCACACAGAAGTATGGAAAGTAGTTACTCTGCAGTTTTAAGTCATGCTGCTACTATGGTTCGTATTAATTATTTATTATTCTATTCACTTACAACTTGAAAAGCTCGTTCAAGATTCTGATGGTATCAGCTGGGCTGTTGACAGCGTGACCAATGGTTCTTTCATCTTCGTAGATTTCGTAATCGTTACCGCCCTTGTAAGACTTGTCGCCGAAGAAGTGGATCTCCTTGAAGTTTTCCTCAGCAACGTGTTGCAAACAGTAGGTCTTGTCCCAACCGGTAGGGAAAACATCGAAGGAAATTTGGCCACCAATGGAGTAGGTCAAACCGTAGTCGGCGAAGTTTTCTCTAAGGGCGTTGACCAAGGTCTCTCTGATCTTGTGTTCCTTGTCGTAGGCCTCGAACTCGTTTCTTTCCTGAGTGGAGGCGTTTCTACCGACAGGGGAAACGTTGATCATACCGTTTCTGAACTCGATGAAGGTACCTCTTCTGACAGGAATGTCAATTTCACTCAAGTGTCTCAAGATGAACTTGACCAACTTGTTGTACTTTTCGTTACCAATCCAGCCAATGAAGGATTGGGAGGCCAACTCCTTGCCCAACTTGTAGGCAGTCAAACCGTTTTCGGAAAAGCAGTAGTCGAAGTCTTCCAACACGGTGGCTCCCAACTGTTCAACTTGCTTGGACAAGTCGGATCCACCAACAAAGCCAATAACAACCTTTTCTCTCAACTTCTTCAAGGTCTGTCTCATTTCGTCGGAGATTTCCAATCTGGCTGGGGTGAGAGTACCGTCAACATCGAATAAGACTAAGGTCTTTGGGTCTTGTTTGTGGGAGAATGACATGGTGTAGTTTGTGCTATCAAAAGAAGTCAACGTGCAAGTGAGGTGAAAACTCGATGGTTAAATAGTGGACAACGCACCGACGCGTGGCCGAAAAATTGCGAGTAAACAGACACCACGCAGTGCCCGTCTGCCACAGCCGTAATTAGAAGCAATTAATATATTCCCAAATGGAACTGCTTCGGTGTGGATAGGGCCGGCGGCATCGGAGCACTACGACGTTGTGCAGCTGCAGGGCACGCAGAGAGTGGGAAGCGGGTGATGCCTGGGGCAGTGGTATCTTTCTGATTATCGTGCCCTGCATTGTTCACAAGAACATTTACGCACTTATTCTACACTCGTTAAAGGACACTTTTGTTAGAAACTAGACTATACATTAGACACTCAAGTACACTTAAGCGGTGTATTGGAAGTCTGGGAATTGCTTCAAGTTAGCTTCCAAGTTACCCTTTCTGGACAAGAACTTGACGTAAGCACCGTCATCCTTGACTTCACCGTTGTTCTTCTTGGCAACGTATTCGTCTCTGTTCAATGGAGTGAAACCCCACTTCTTGGAGATAATGATCTTTTGTTGACCTGGGAACTTGTATCTGGCTCTTCTCAAACCTTCGATGACGACGTCCTTGTTAGAGTCCTTGGTTCTGGCAGACATGATGACTTGACCAATGTTGACTCTGGCGGCTAAACCGTGAGGCTTACCCCAAGCACCTCTCATACCTTGTTGCAATCTATCAGCACCGGCACATGACAACATCTTGTTGATTCTCAAGACGTGGAATGGGTGGACTCTGACTCTCAAGTGGAAAGATTCTCTACCGGAGACCTTGGTGATATACTTGTTGGCACAGATACGAGCAGCTTCCAAAGCTTCGGAAGATAATTGTTCCAATTCGTTGGAGACCAAGTGGACACACAATGGGAATTCATCGACAGGGGCCTTCTTTCTACCCAAATCGTAGATTCTGATCTTAGCGTCTGGGAC
Source organism: Suhomyces tanzawaensis NRRL Y-17324 (assembly GCF_001661415.1). Lineage (NCBI taxonomy): Eukaryota > Fungi > Ascomycota > Pichiomycetes > Serinales > Debaryomycetaceae > Suhomyces > Suhomyces tanzawaensis. Next base: position 517,519 of record NW_017963642.1, read on the forward strand.
AGCTCTGTTGTATCTGGACTTTGGGTAAGGCTTGTTCTTACAGTATCTGTAACATCTAGCTGGTCTTCTAGGCATTTTGGCTAAACTGTTAGTGTATGTTCGTTGACGGAGACAACGGCAATCCCCGACCTTTTATACCAACAGTGAGTCACTTCACGTCACCTCCCTGCTTACTTATTGTGGCAATGCTAGGAACAGAAAAATTTTCATGCCTCGCTGACAAATCAGTGGGGATAGTCCTTCTGGGGAACAGCCACTTCAGCTATCGGGATTCCGAGCTGGTCATTCTTGTCGGTGATATGGTGAGCTTGGTAAAGTGATGGGACTCAATATTGATGTTATTATTACATACCTTATTCAACTGATAGTTAGAAATCAAAAAGAAGTGGAAGGGAATTTTAATAAAATCTTTTTAACCAGGAGCCTGCGACAGGATGGTGGTGCGCTCAGTAACTATTGCGGTGTGGATGTTTGACCCTTACATAAGCAACCGACTTGTCTGAATGCTTACAAATAGGGTGCGCGCGTGACTATGTGACTGCTTTTTGGGTCACGCGAGACGCTTCACGTGCCGAAGCACATGATCCGAATCACATGATAGATCGCAAATTCTGCTCATCTCGCATCTCTAAATACCTGGTTGTATACTCTATACGATTACCACAGCCTAAAATGGGAAGATACAGTGTAAAGAGATACAAGACCAAGAGAAGAACGAGAGATCTCGATTTGATCTACGATGACATGTCCTCCAAGGAATCCATAATGAAGTTGAAAAACCAACCCCTCGACGAAACAAAGCCTGGTTTGGGTCAATACTACTGTATTGAATGTGCCAAGTACTATGAAAACCAGCCCAGTTTGGACAGACACCTCAAGGCCAAGCCACACAGAAGAAGAGTCAAGGAATTGTCCAAGAAGCCTTACACTCCGCTCGAATCGGAGGCCGCGGCAGGTGTCAACTTGTTGAAGTTCATGGAATCAGTGGAGAAGTACAAGGCACAGGAACAGCACAAGGAGGCCAATAAGGAAGAGATTGACCAGTTATTGCATCAGAGAAAGGACAATTTGGATGCCCTCATCACCGGTATTCCTTCCGAAGAGTTCCAGCCCAAGGAACAGGACCAAGCAATGACCGAATAAAAAGCCACCCACTGCACAGCACTCATTTAATGTACATTAGCTTTCATTTCTTCTTTATATCGTTTAATATATCGCAGTATTGGCCCGTGGTAGAGACCCGGATGGGAAGAGTGGCACGTGCCGAATGGCACGTGAAGACATCACACCCAACCACAATGACTTCACTGTGGATAGCTACACATCCACCTTTCTGAAGCATGAGATTGAGATTGAAGTCTAAGAGTGGGACCAAGACCATCACCCCTTACCCAGCCGCACCATTTTTGGTTCTCTTGTCGCAAATAGCTGAGATTGAGGAGTTGAATCCATCTGGATCTGGACTTGTGGCGATCAAGCATGGATTCCCACCGAAGCCCATAGACTTAAAAGACGAGAAGACCAGCACAATTGCAGCCAAAGGCATCAAGGATGGAGACCAGCTCATTTTGGAGTTCGGAGAAGGAGGAGGTAGTCAAAGTGTTTCTTCAGCAACAACCAAACCCAAGTCAAGCCAGCAGAGCCAACCAGAAAATAATGGAGTTGCAATGCAGTATTTATCGCCAGACTCTAATCTCTTCCTTCGTAACATCCCTGACGACAACTCGTGTCTCTTTAATGCCATAGTGCATGCAGCCATGGTCGATGCCCATCCACTGGAGCTCCGTAGCGTGGTGGCAAATCATATCAGAGGACATCCTGAGACCTACACAGAAGTAATTTTGGGCCAAGAACCTGGAAAATACTGTGACTGGATCATCAAGAAGGACTCGTGGGGTGGAGCCATAGAGTTGGAAATCCTCGCTGAATGGTTCAACATCCGGATCGAATGCTTGGATATCGAGCTGTGCCAGTTTATTCTGTTTGGAAAAGACCAGAGCTCCGCACCTAGCTATATCGTGTTGATCTACAGTGGAATCCATTACGACTACGTGGCGGAAAATGCGGGAGGTAAGGACATCACCAGCTGGCCAGTGGAGAGTACAACCGTGCTTGCTGCTAGCAAGAAGCTAGGGAAAAAGCTTCAGTCTCAAGACTACGCTACTAACACCACGACATTCCGGGTGCGATGTTTGGTGTGCTACGAGGTGTTGGTTGGCGAAATGGGGGCCAGCAAGCATGCAGAAAAGACTGGCCACTATAGTTTTGGCGAAGTCAAATAAATACTCATACCATGTAACCCATAGATATACCGTTGTATAAAGAAAGGGGTCTTGCTCAATTAAGTGTGGTTTGTTTAGGAACAAATCACCATCTGTTCACCCTCGAGTCCAGACAATAGTATTGGCTGGTCAATTAATTATTAACTCCATACATTCCATAGATATTCTGGACACATTTAAAGTGTAATTTGATATAAACCTGAGATTACCGGGATGCTATCGTGGAAAGGATAGAGTAGGTGTATGTATGTTGTGCCTGCAATATTGATAACCTAAAGTGTTTCTGGATGGCACATCTGTTATTATACGACGGAATACCTAGCTTCATCCCCAAACCTGACGCCTCCAAGCCATTCCGTTTTGGGTAGCATAATTGCTGTTTTCGCAGCCGTGGTGGCCGTGGCACCGATGGATCCTGGAATGTTGGAAGCGTGGTTCCCGAGATTGAGAGGGTCATGCGCTTGGAGACCCGGATTATGCGCCTTCTCTTCAGATGTCAACCTAGCTATGGAGTAAGGATGTTTCTGCAGTAGGTTGTGTCCATCATGGCCACGATTAGTGAAACTAGTGCCGATGATACCGTTAGCCACTCGTAGACTTCACTAAACCGAAGCATAATAACCACATATGACCCCAGGAGCCCGACAACACCTGTTGGCTCGCTAGGACCGGGTGGCCCATGCTTCCATACTTCTGGTGGTGGCCCTCCATCATCGGAGCGCGCACGACTACGCAAGCACACGTCGAGTGGAAGAAAAATTATCGACACTGTACACCAACGGCCGTAACTAGCTGAGTATAATTGCAGGTTCTCTGAAAGCACACCAGACTCGTTTCACACCGTCTTTGGGAAAACTTCAACCACTGTTCAAAAGCCACCACTTTCCTGTTCGTTTCATCCATCACCCGAGCCAGTGACCTCATCTACACCCAAGGCCACTAAACCATTTGTGACCCAAAAGTTGAAATTGCACTTAGACAGAGTTTATCCCGTTGAATTCTACCACCAGATTGACCCATAAAATCCAGCATGTCCAAATCCACCGAATTTTTTTGTATGTATAGCCAGAGATGGGCCCCTGGGCATCCGATGCACATGCACTGCAGGACAATTACTAACATTTAGGCCGTCTGCCTCGTAACATCGACTTGACGCAAGACTACGAAGACATCACCCCCTCTCCAAAAGCCAGTGCTGAATGTCGTGCTGCATTGTACTCTGCCAATGGTGAGTACTTTGCTTATACCCAACCAGAAGAAGTGATAGTGATCAACACCAAGACCAAGGCAGAACTCTATTGCAAGATCGACTTCAAGGAAGTGTTTGACATCTACTTTTCGCCTCAAGGTACATACTTGTGTTTGTGGTGCAAGCCAATCTGCTTGGACAAGGAGAGCGGAGTGTGGAACAAAAACTTGAAGATCTTCAACTTGAAGACCCAGAAAGTCATCATCGAATGGTCCCAAAAGCATCAGAACGGATGGAAGCCTCAGTTCACCTCCAACGAGACCATTTTCGCCAAGTCTGCTGCCAACAACAAGGAAATACATTTCTTTGAGATAAATTCAAGCTTGGATGACTTGATCAATATCAACCAACCAGCACACAAATACAAGGTTAGTGACCCTAAGATCCCATACCAGAATTTCCAGATTTCTCCAGGTATGAACCCTTCGGTGGCCATTTTCATTCCTGAAAAGAGTGGCAAGCCAGCCAGTGTGTTGATTTACAACATTCCAAACTTCAACCAGCCCACCTGTTCCAAGAACTTCTTCAAGGCTGAGAAGTGTCAATTGAAATGGAACTCTCTCGGTACTGCGTTATTGGCGTTGTCGTCAACTGACCACGATTCTACCAACCAGTCGTACTACGGTGAAACCAACTTGTATCTTTTGGGTATAGCCGGATCCTACGACTCCCGTATTGATCTCAAGAGAGAAGGCCCTATCCACGATATCACCTGGTCGCCTTCTGCTCGTGAATTTGCTGTGATATACGGATACATGCCATCCGAAACCACCTTCTTCGATGCCAGAGGAAATGCTATCCACCATTTGCCAACAGCCCCAAGAAACACCATTTTGTACTCTCCACACGCCAGATTCGTCTTGGTAGCTGGTTTCGGTAACTTGCAGGGTACCGTTGATGTGTATGACCGTCAAAACAAGTTTGCAAAGGTTGTGTCCTTTGAAGCCTCCAACACTTCGGTTTGCGAGTGGTCTCCATGTGGCAGATTTATATTGACTGCCACCACCTCGCCCAGATTACGTGTTGATAACGGGTGCAAGATCTGGCATGCTAGCGGCAAGTTAATCTACTTGAAGGAGTACCAAGAGTTGTATTCCATTGGATGGAAGCCTCAGCCACTTACCGATTTCCCAGGCTTGAGACAGCTTGAACCTGCTCCAGAGCCACACGTTTCGACAAAGGAATGGACCGCCAAGAAGGAGGCTGCTGCTACTGCAGCTGCCAGCAAGCCTTCTGGTGCCTACCGTCCACCTCATGCCAGAAACTCCGCCAGTTCCACTGCATCCTCTTCGTTGTACGAGAGAGAGTTGAAGAACAAGTTACAGGGACAGGCACAAAAGAACGGAATCAACCCCTCCAGTGGCAGGGCCCGTGTTGTTCCAGGTGCAGCTCCACCAGTTGAAAAGGAGAGCAAGAGTGCTGCTAAGAACAGAAAGAAGAGAGAGGCCAAGAAGCAGCAGCAAGAGGGTGTTGCACCATCTCCCGAGACCTCCACTCCAGCCTCGCCCCAGCCTGAGGCTGCTGTCGTTGGTGGAGTTGCTTCGCTCGAAGAGAAGAAGATCAGATCATTGTTGAAGAAGTTGAGAGCCATTGAACAGCTAAAGATGAAGCAGGCTGGAGGCGAGCCTTTAGAAGATACTCAGGTCAGCAAGATCCAAAAGGAAGATGACATCAGAAAGGAATTGAGCCTTTTGGGATGGAATGAATAGAAATATAGTTAATATTACTGGGCGAAATAGCCAACGTCAGTCAACAGCACGAATGTAGAGGGGAGGCATAGATTATGGAGTATACACCACCAACATCATGCAGAAGAATGTTCAAGCTGCTGAAACTTCCGGATATAGGACACCTACAGAACACTTGACAGGACAGGAATGAGATGCCAAAAGTCTTTACATCTGAGCATTCTTGCAATGTTAGCCTTCTAACCAATAAGATTAACAGTAGCCTCTCGTTTTAACATACTTAAAACTCCAGTCAAATAGATACTCCATCACCCGATCTGGGTGGGATTTCACAGATTTCGCATCTAGCGCAGGAGCGAATCGCGTGCCTGGTGGCGATCTGTATGAAAAATGCCACCAACCCCGGTCCACACTAAGTGTAAGGGTAGAAGACGTACTGCCATGGGGCGCAGTGCTGCACGGGTGTAGTGGCAGTTTTGGGGTACTTTTTGTCGCCGTTTTTTGGGTTGTTTTACCGAGGACAACTCTCGTTTCAAGTCCTTGTCACTCCTGCGCAGTTCCGATGCCATCCCCAATTAGGAAATGTGATTGGATCACATAACCCCCATACAAGATCCCAGACACCAGCACTGAGGTCCTGGCGCCTGGCGGTCGTCACCCCCACCACGACACCATGCTCCTACTCAGGGGCAAACGCCGCCACGCTTAACTTTTCACGCCACTTCTGATCGCCTTGTTTTGTCATTGGGTGTGCCTATTGTTACCCCAATCCACGAGTCGCGGTAGATATCAGGATCGAACTTTTCCAAACAGTTCACTTTCTTTCGTTATCGTGGCATAGGTATGTATTATTGAGTGGATGGATTGTCAAGAGAAAGCTATGGAATGTCAGAGGATGCTGAGAAGCTGTCGAGTAACGCTGGGCTGAATTGTGCGGTGTGGAACGGCCGCTTGCGTGGTCAATGCTTGCAACTGCCACCCATGGCAGGAAAAGGGAGAATGCAGAGAAAAAGATCGGGAAAAGGGCAAGTCACAGACACGGTGGAGGACAGGCACCAGCGACCAGTGTTACGCGTGCTGGAAGTGCTGGGATCTCCGGTCCCTGGCATCTACGGTCTGGCACCCATGGCGTCTAGGTTGGCGGGAACAAGCAACAGCACACACGTGACTGGGCAGTGTCGCCATGAAATTATATTTAGAAACGTCTGACACTGCCCCGAGAGGTCCGGTAAGGGACGACGCGCGCGCTCGCGACAAACCGAATGTTTAACGCGCGTGTTCAGCACGGTTCTAGTGCGGTTGGCCCCCCAACCTCCACCCGTTACCTATTGTCAACAGTCGCCCTTGGAGCTGCTTCCTTCGATGGTGCATTTGCCGCCGGATCCGTGCCTGTCGGCATGAATCCAGCATTTGCTGCACCACGGAGGCGCAACACGCCCCTGTCCGCATCGCGAAATTTCTTTTTCGCGTTTGTGTGTCGTGTCTGAGCTGTCCCTTTTCTTTTTATCAGGATTAGAAATATTCTTTCCAAACTGGTAACCTCTGCTATAAGGAGCAATCCCACCGGATCACAAAATAACCCTCTACAATCAGGACCAGACTTTTCTCGCTTTTTTTTGACTGGAGGATTTCAACCTTATCCACCACTTCTTTCACTGTCTACATTCGTTACTAACGTGCTAGATGTCGTACAACGATAATAGTCACTACTACGACCCCAACCATCAGGGTGGGGCTCCGCCTGCGGATGGCTATTACCAACAACCCTACGATGAACAACAGCCCCATCAGGACTTCTATGATCCAAATGTCCAATATCATCAACAACCTTATGATATGGACGGATACCAAGATCCCAATGGTGCTGCTTATGGTGCTCATGCTCAGCCTCAACAACAAGGCGCTGGCTACAATGCTGATCCAGAAGCATTCTCGGATTTCAGCTACGGTGGTCAGACCCCTGGCACCCCTGGTTACGATCAATACGGTACTCAATACACTCCATCCCAAATGAGTTACGGTGGTGATCCTCGTTCTTCTGGTGCCTCGACTCCTATCTATGGTGCTCAGGGCCAGTACGATCCTACTCAATTTCAAATGTCTTCTAACTTGCCTTACCCTGCTTGGTCTGCTGATCCTCAAGCCCCAATCAAGGTTGAACACATTGAAGACATTTTCATTGATTTGACAAACAAGTTCGGTTTCCAGAGAGATTCCATGAGAAACATGTTCGACTACTTCATGACCCTCTTGGATTCCAGAGCCTCCCGTATGTCTCCAGCACAAGCTCTTTTGAGTTTGCACGCTGATTACATCGGTGGTGACAATGCTAACTACAAGAAATGGTACTTTGCTTCCCAACAAGATTTGGACGACTCCCTTGGTTTCGCCAACATGAACTTGGGTAAGATCGGTAGAAAGGCTAGAAAGGCTTCGAAGAAGTCTAAGAAGGCTAGAGCTGCTGTTGAAGAACACGGTCAAGACATTGACGCTTTGGCGAACGAATTAGAAGGTGATTACTCCCTCGAAGCTGCTGAAGTCAGATGGAAGGCGAAGATGAACTCTCTTACTCCTGAAGAAAGAGTTAGAGACATCACTCTTTACCTCTTGTTATGGGGTGAATCCAACCAAGTCAGATTCACTCCAGAATGTTTGTGTTACATCTACAAGGCCGCTTTTGACTACTTGTTGTCTCCTCAATGTCAACAAAGACAAGAGCCAGTTCCAGAGGGTGATTACTTGAACCGTGTTGTTACTCCACTTTATAGATTCTTGAGATCTCAGGTCTATGAGATTTACGATGGCAGATTCGTCAAGCGTGAAAAGGATCACAACAAGGTTATTGGTTACGATGATGTTAACCAATTGTTCTGGTACCCAGAAGGTATTTCTAGAATTATCTTTAACGATGGTACTAGATTGGTCGATATTCCTCAAGAAGAACGTTTCCTTAGATTGGGTGAAGTCGAATGGCAAAATGTCTTCTTCAAGACCTATAAGGAAATCAGAACTTGGTTGCATTTTATCACCAACTTCAACAGAATTTGGATTATCCATGGCTCCTTTTACTGGATGTACTGTGCCTACAACTCCCCAACCCTTTATACTTTACATTACCAACAAACCATCAACCAGCAGCCTACTGCATCTTCTAGATGGGCTGCTGCTGCCATTGGTGGTGTTATTGCTTCCTTTATTCAAATTTTGGCTACTCTTTTTGAATGGATGTTCGTTCCAAGAGAATGGGCCGGTGCTCAACATTTGAGTCGTCGTTTGTTATTCTTGATTGGTGTCTTCTTATTGAACTTGGTTCCCGTTGTCTATACCTTCTACTGGGCTGGATTAGCTGCTATCTCTAAGTCAGCGCATATTATTTCCATTGTTGGTTTCTTTATTGCTGTTGCCACTGTTGTTTTCTTTTCTGTTATGCCTTTGGGTGGTTTATTTACTTCCTACTTGAACAACAGATCTAGAAAGTACTTGGCTCAACAAACTTTTACCGCTAACTTTATCAAGTTAAGAGGCTTGGACATGTGGTTATCTTACTTATTGTGGACCATTGTTTTCTTGGCTAAGTTGACTGAATCTTATTTCTTCTTGATTCTTTCTATCAGAGATCCAATCAGAATTTTGTCAACCACTACCATGAGATGTACTGGTGAAGTTTGGTTCGGTGACGTGTTATGTCGTAACCAAGCCAAGATTGTCTTAGGTTTGATGTACACTGTCGATTTGTTGTTGTTCTTCTTGGATACTTACATGTGGTACATTATCTGTAACTGTATCTTCTCCATTGGTCGTTCCTTCTATTTGGGTATTTCTATTTTGACTCCATGGAGAAACATTTTCACCAGATTACCAAAGAGAATCTATTCCAAGATCTTGGCTACCACTGAGATGGAAATCAAGTACAAACCAAAGGTTTTGATCTCTCAAATTTGGAATGCTATCGTCATTTCCATGTACAGAGAACATTTATTAGCCATTGACCACGTTCAAAAGTTGTTATACCATCAAGTTCCTTCAGAAATTGAAGGTAAGAGAACTTTGAGAGCTCCAACTTTCTTCGTTTCTCAAGATGATAACAATTTCGAGACGGAGTTCTTCCCAAGAAACTCAGAGGCTGAAAGAAGAATTTCTTTCTTTGCCCAATCTTTGGCTACTCCAATATTGGAACCTTTGCCTGTTGACAACATGCCTACTTTCACTGTTTTCACTCCTCATTACTCTGAAAAGATTTTGTTGTCTTTGAGAGAAATTATCAGAGAAGACAACCAGTTCACAAGAGTTACCTTGTTGGAATACTTGAAGCAATTGCACCCAGTCGAATGGGAATGTTTTGTTAAGGACACCAAGATCTTGGCAGAGGAAACCGCTGCTTACGAAGAAGGTGAGGATGCCGAGAAGTTGTCCGAAGATGCCTTGAAGTCCAAGATTGATGATTTGCCATTCTACTGTATTGGTTTCAAATCTGCTGCTCCTGAATACACCTTAAGAACTAGAATTTGGGCTTCGTTGAGAGCTCAAACCTTGTACAGAACTGTTTCCGGTTTCATGAACTATGCTAGAGCCATCAAATTATTATACAGAGTTGAAAACCCAGAGTTGGTCCAATACTTCGGGGGTGATCCAGAAGGCTTGGAATTAGCTTTGGAGAAGATGGCCAGAAGAAAGTTCAGATTCTTGGTTTCTATGCAAAGATTGTCCAAGTTCAGAGACGATGAAATGGAAAATGCTGAATTTTTGTTACGTGCTTACCCAGACTTACAAATTGCTTACTTAGATGAAGAACCAGCTTTGACTGAAGACGAAGAACCAAGAGTTTACTCTGCTTTGATTGATGGTCATTGTGAAGTATTAGAAAATGGTAGACGTCGTCCAAAGTTTAGAGTTCAATTATCTGGTAACCCAATTTTGGGTGATGGTAAGTCTGATAACCAAAACCATGCTATTATTTTCCACAGAGGTGAATACATTCAATTAATTGATGCTAACCAAGATAACTATTTGGAAGAATGTTTGAAGATTAGATCCGTTTTGGCTGAATTCGAAGAATTAAACGTTGAACATGTTAACCCATATGCTCCTACTATGAAGTCTCAAGATGCTTCTGAACAAAAGTACCCTGTTGCCATTTTGGGTGCTAGAGAATACATTTTCTCTGAAAACTCTGGTGTTTTGGGTGACGTTGCTGCTGGTAAGGAACAGACTTTCGGTACTTTGTTCGCTAGAACTTTGGCTCAAATCGGTGGTAAATTGCATTATGGTCACCCGGATTTCTTGAATGCTACTTTCATGTTGACAAGAGGTGGTGTTTCTAAGGCCCAAAAGGGTTTACATTTGAACGAAGATATTTACGCTGGTATGACTGCTATGTTAAGAGGTGGTAAAATCAAGCATTGTGAATACTACCAATGTGGTAAGGGTAGAGATTTAGGTTTCGGTTCCATTTTGAATTTCACAACTAAGATTGGTGCAGGTATGGGTGAACAGATGTTGTCCAGAGAATACTACTACTTGTCTACTCAATTGCCAATTGACCGTTTCTTGTCTTTCTACTATGGTCACCCAGGTTTCCATATTAACAATATTTTCATTCAATTGTCCTTGCAAGTTTTCATCTTGGTTTTGGCTAACTTGAACTCTTTGGCTCACGAATCTGTTATGTGTTCTTACAACAAGAACATTCCAATCACTGATGTTTTGTATCCATTTGGTTGTTACAATTTCGCTCCAGCTGTTGACTGGGTTAGACGTTATACTTTGTCTATTTTCATTGTTTTCTTCATTTCTTTCATTCCGTTAGTTGTGCAAGAATTGATTGAAAGAGGTATTTGGAAGGCTTTCCAAAGATTCACCCGTCACTTTGTTTCATTGTCCCCAATGTTCGAAGTTTTCGTTGCTCAAATCTATTCCTCATCCGTCTTCACTGATTTGACTGTTGGTGGTGCCAGATATATTTCTACCGGTAGAAGTTTTGCTACTTCTAGAAACCAGTTCACTCTTTTGTACACTCGTTTCGCCGAATCTTCCATTTACATGGGTGCAAGATTAATGATGATTTTGCTTTTCGGTACCGTTTCTCACTGGCAAGCACCATTGTTATGGTTCTGGGCATCCTTGTCATCATTGATGTTCTCTCCATTCATGTTCAACCCACATCAATTCGCTTGGGAAGATTTCTTCATTGACTACCGTGATTTCATCAGATGGTTATCTAGAGGTAACACCAAGTGGCACAGAAACTCTTGGATCGGTTACGTCAGACTTTCTAGATCTCGTGTTACTGGTTTCAAGCGTAAGTTGATTAACGATGAATCCGAAAAGGCTTCCGGTGATGCTACCAGAGCTCACAGATCCAACGTCTTATTCGCCGACTTCTTCCCAACTCTTATCTACACTGCTGGTCTTTTTGTCGCTTACACTTTCATTAACGCCCAAACCGGTGTTACTACTTACAGTTACGAAATTGATGGAAGTACGGATGTTATCGAAGTGAACTCTACTTTAAGAGTTGTCATTTGTGCTTTGGCCCCAGTTGTTATTGACATTGGTGTTCTTGGTGGATGTCTTGGTTTAGCTTGTTGTGCTGGTCCAATGTTAGGCTTGTGCTGTAAGAAGACTGGTGCTGTGATTGCAGGTGTTGCCCACGGTATCGCTGTTGTTATTCACTTGATTTTCTTCATTGTTATGTGGGTTATGGAAGGTTTCGTTTTTGCTAGAATGATGTTGGGTCTTGCTACTATGGTGTACATCCAAAGATTGTTGTTCAAGTTCTTAACCTTGTGTTTCTTGACTAGGGAATTTAAGCATGACAAGGCCAACACTGCTTTCTGGACTGGTAAGTGGTACGGTACTGGTATGGGTTACATGGCTTTCACTCAGCCAGCTCGTGAATTCTGTGCAAAGATTATTGAAATGTCTGAATTTGCTGGTGATTTCGTCTTAGCTCACATCATCTTGTTCTGTCAATTACCAATCTTGTTCATTCCATTGGTCGACAGATGGCACTCCACCATGTTGTTCTGGTTGAAGCCTTCTAGATTGATTAGACCACCAATTTACTCATTGAAGCAAGCCAGATTGAGAAAGAGAATGGTGAGAAAGTACTGTACTCTTTACTTCCTTATCTTGGTCTTGTTCGTCATTATTATTGCTGCTCCAGCTATCGCTGCTGCTCATGTTCCTGAAGACATTTTTGCCGACATGAGTGGTATTATGAAGGGATTATTCCAACCAAGACACGCAAAGAACAACGATACTGGTACCAACAGACCAAAGGGTTACACTTGGGTTTATCAATCCGCAAGATCCCATCATACAAAAGCCTACACCACTAAAGACTTCTAGGGTGGGTCAAGTGTGTATATACGTATATTATTGTTCTATTCTTTTATTGTTTTTGTATATTAAGCAAATTGCCCTTTTGATATAACTACAGTAGGCTTCGCGTGTACAACTAGGGATATTACCCCATGTCCTAAATAATAATAACGAAAAACTGGGCAGTTAGCGTGGATGTGGTGACCTGGGTTAAGCATCACGTGTTTCGCATCACGTTCCCAGTCTTTCCATCGCCCATAAACACCTCACTTGTCTTCAATTTTACTCCAACTAACTACCATGGCGTTGAAGGCCCTCCCTAGATCGTCAAAGGTGCTCCTTTGTGCCCTCTTCGCATTCACCACCATCATATTCATACTCAAGGTCAATATCTATCGATTTGTGGTCGATGACACCCTCACATTCCATGATATCCTTGTTCCATTCGTCCAATTGATACCCAGATATACTCTTTTCCATCCATGGGTGTTAGTCACAGCTATCTTTGCCGAGATTTCTGTGTTCCCTTTCATTTTGTCCACTTTGGTGTTATACACCTCGACAAAATATGTGGAGAAATTTTGGGGCTACAAAGAGGTGATCAAGTTCGTGATACTAATTGGGTCAATTACAAACTTGTGGACAGTGTTGGTGACAATCTTGTGCAACATTTTCCGTGAGGATGTGGAGGGTATGGACAAGCCCTTGGGTGGGGGAATTTCATACTACTTCGGGTTCTTGGTGGTGTTGAAGCAATTGATTCCTGAGCACAACATCTTATTATTCAACGGCATGGTTAATTTCCGGGTCAAGCAGTTCCCATTCATCTTGCTCTTGGTGGTGTTGGCTATCTCGTTGATTATGGGCACCTTATATCCCTTCTTACCTTCCATTGGCAGTTTCGTGGTGTCGTTCTTGTACTTGAGATTTTACCAGACATTCACCATTGATCCATTGTTGCCTATCACCACCCTTGATGGCATTGAAGAAGGCTCGGCGTCGGCCAGCTCCGGAAGTGTAATCACTGGCGATGCCTCTGACACCTTCCAATTGGTGGAGTTTTTCCCCAGTATCACCAAGCCATACTTGGGTTACGTATTTGATAAGATCTACGAGTTGGGTGTATTTTTGGGAGCGGTGACTCCATTCAACGATGAGTTGATCGAGCAGGGCAACATGAGAGTTAGAAAGAGACAAGAACAGACCAACCAAGTGCTGAAGAGTGTGGCCAATTCTGTTGCCGAGAGAAGAAGACAGGTTGCCTTGCAGGTGATAGAGGAAAGAATCAGTAAAGAGTCCAAGAAATGATGGGGTAATTATGGATAAACATCAATTACAATTATATAATTTTTGGTTGAGCACGGTGATGGCTAGCACGACCCACAAATACATACGCCCTATGATAGTAGGAATAGGTTCGAGTTCTGACATGTAGGGACAGGTTGTAGTCGATGGATATTAATGAGTCTGTAACCCTTGAACCCTCATAAATACTACCCTCACTTACGTAATATGTCAACTTTGCCCATTGCCGAATAGTAGTAGTATGTTATTACCTTGGGGATTAAATAAATATTGTAGTTAACATTGTTACTGTAAGGATTGCGTGTTAATAAATATAGTTTCGGGTTATTTAGTTATAGGCATAATGCTATCAACATATTATGGTTTCAGCGGAGCATCGAAAGCAGAGTAAACCTAGGAGGATTTTTTAATACATATAACGAAGTAGGATAGAGTTATGGATAGATTTTAAGCACAGCTGTAAACTGGGGTTCTACTCATATTACCTCTGCCATGGGAAAGTAGGCAGTAGTAGAGACTTTGGCCCCCAGTCAATTCTATTCAACTGTAGAACCTTTTCTATTGTGGTTCGATCGCAATTGGAGAAGAGTCCCATCTCAGATTTTAAATGAGTAATTTTAACAATTACTCAGAAATGATAACAAAGACTCAATCAACTCCGTTGATACTACCTAAAGATGGTTCTATATGAGTAAATACCAATCAATTGCCGGTGGTGTGGGCACCACCGCGTATACTCAATCACACACTACCTGATCCCGATCTGGCAGTGTGGTTGTTGCTTTGATTTGCACCTTTGTAGGCACCAACTGGCTAAACACAAATCCTAGCGTAGACATCCACCAATCCGCCCCGACTCTCTTCTAAAACCATCCCGTCCTGCGGCCAGCCGTCCACCAGTTTTTGTTTCTGGTTTCTACCACCCAAAAGTCTGCCGTGCCGCGTCCAAAAAACACAAAATCCCACCCGTTTCATCAAAACTCTCGATAGCCTATTCACCAGCTAGGAGCCATGTTTTCAAGTAACTCGGGGAACAACTTCCGGCCAAGGTATGGCAAGGGCAAAGGGTTTCTTCCTCTCCCTGCTACCTTCAACCGGATCCAACAGAAGCAAAACATCACCTACACAATCATCGGAGTGATATTGCTCTGGTTCTTCTTCAATCCATTCAGTCTCCTTGGGGGTCTCTTCAGAAGCCACCATCCACCACAGTACCCTGCTGGACACCCCTTCACCAGTAACCGTGTCATCGAGCATTCCAGCCCCTACATTTTCCCCCGGATCGAAGACACCCAGCTCTTGAAAGAGTTGACTGTGCACAAGTTGATCAAGGAATTCAAGGTCAGAGACGCCAACTTCCCTGAGATTGAAAAGAACTTGATTCGTTCATTGAACACTTTGGACGATCCCGACCCAGTACTTCAAAAGGAGAAGGAAGACGACGAAAACAAGAGATCGGAATTGTTGTTGGCCAAAAACTCGTTCAAGAACCAAGATAAGGTGGTGTTCAGACCAAAAAACAACCGTAACTACCCTGAAGTCATCATAGTCACCGCAGTGGACTTCGAGAAGTACTCTCAGCTGGCTCTAACCAAAATCGTCCAGAACAGAGTGGATTATGCCCACGAACACTCGTACGGTGTTTATGTCAGATGGTACCAGGAATTCTTGCCAGCCTTGAACTCCCTCAGTTACTTGGAGTCTAAGGAGAAGTCCAAATGGGTCAGATTGTTCTGTATGCGTGCTGCCATGTTTGCATTCCCTCATGCAAAGTGGTTCTGGTACTTTGACCAAGACGGCTTGGTCATGGATCTCAATGTCGACATTCAACAATACATGTTGAATGCAGAGTCTTTGAACCCTATCATGCAAAGGGAACAAGCAATTATTCCTCCAGATGGAGCCATCAAGACCTACAAAAATACCAAGGCAGAATCAGTTAAATTGATTTTCACCCAGTCCGAGTCCAAGATAGAAACTCACTCATTTATCATCAAAAATGACCATGTTGGTAAATCTATTATGGAGTTTTGGTGTGACAACCTTTATTTGACTTATCCAAACTTTCCTTTCGGTCCAGACTCGGCTCTTACTCATATCTTGCAATGGCATCCATTCATTTTGAGCAAAGCCTCCATCGTGCCACCAAAGACAATTGCAAGTCAGCATGCAGGTGTTGTTAAACAGGAGAAGCCCGAGGTTTATAACTACAAGGATGGCGATTTTGTTGTGCAATGGGCTGATTGTGTTCTTGGTGTCGAATGCGAGAAGTTTTTGGAAACTTACACCAAGAAATCAAGTTAGCATCAAATCATTCATAATATATAATAGATTAAAACAAGTGCGTGTTCTGTTGTTGTAGATTTAAAAGTTATCAAGCGAAAGCTTATCAAAAGCTTCAACTAATTGGAAATCCACTTCCTCTAATTTGGACATCCTTTTTAACCTGATATCTCTAGCTATCTCCCACCGCCTTATAATATCATCCATTTTCTTGATACTCCATTCATTTCCAATGTTTACCGTCGGAATAACTTTGCCAATATTAAAAAAGATGGTAAAGTATGCTAATTCACGATATGAAGAATGCTCACTGTAAGGGACCGAATAAATACGATACAAGCATTCGTCAGGTCTGCCTTTTTTGTTAGGGACCTTTTTCAATACCGGGGACTGAGGCAAGATATCCTCCATGTAATCATATTTGGGGCAATGTTTTAAAATATTGTGCAACTGAGAAAACTGAATAGTACTGTCATCTATTGTTGACTGCTCTGTCTCTTGTTCGTTCCCTCTCCCCAGAAAAGTCCAACCCGTTGGTCGCAAACCCACACATCTCTCGAAAACCTCAAAATAGCGGTTATGATTAAAGTAGTTCGAAAGTTCGCCAACTGCATTCACAATGTTCATCGGAACTAAATGAATCACGCATTCGCTATCTTCGGATCCTAGGTCATTATCGACGATTGTTTTATTCAAGTACTCGTCATCATAAGTTTGTAAAATTTCCAACTTATCACTTCTGCTATTAATGTTCAGGATGTATATGGGACAACCTAGCCTCTTCAGAATAGAAATAGCCAATCTTTCTTTACCGATGAGATATGTTCCCACTAAAATTAGGAACTTTTTCTTCTTTCGAGCTATTCTATTCGAGAAGAAGTCAGTGATTCTACTTTGTTTGAGAATACCAAACCATTTAGAAAACAACGAGTCCTCGCTTTGTTCCTCGGTAGTTAATGCTTCAAAAAGATCTGCTATGGTATGGCATACTAATTCTTGTTTGGGAAAATTATATGAAGGTGACATGTAGGTAGTATCAAGGTATACTTTGTCTAATAGTAGTGCATCTTCGGACTTTGAATTGACACTAAATGGTAGTAAGCTTGGATGACAAAGAATATCCTTATTCACTCTGAAATCACCACAATGTAATGTTCTTCGTATGGTACCATCTATTCCAAACGATTCAAAAAGGAAGATTGCCGACCCAGGACAGTGATTAGCGGTTATAGGAGTTACGTATAGTCCAGGATGATTGTCAACACTTTCATATGCGCCTTCTTTGTCAATAATGGTTGCTTGTTCAGGACAAGTGTCAAATCTCTTTATGCAATACCTCTGGTTCAATTCTAAGGCCTTTATAAATCTAGGGTCCACGCTAAAGCGTAACGTAAGTAGCCTTGCGGTAATCACGGTACAATATATGATTTTTTTATATTTTGCATCGTTTTCGAAGTCTGTGTCTTGCTTGAAAACCCTCTCGTAGCTCCATTTTTTGGTAATTCCACCATAGTGGTCTGAATGGAAATGGGTCAAGAAGTATTGAGAGATGGTGTCATGAGGAGAGTAGCAGAAGGCGTCAACTGCAATGTCGTACATGGACAAGCTCTGGGTAGGAAAACTCAATATTTTCACGGTTGGAATGGGCTTTTTGGCCCTGGATACCCCCAAATTGGTGGGGGGTTTTATTACTTTGACCGATTTGGTCTCGGACTTCATCACAGTCGAGTTGATGTACTTGTCCTTTTCGTTGGAAAATGGCTTGGCTCCCAGTTTGGGAGCTCCAGCTGCAACCTTGCGCTTCTTTGTCTCTGGCTGGGGGCGAGTCAAGCACGCCTCCACATGCTGGGTCCTGATCTCTATGGACCACACGGTGAGGTCCCTCCCACACACGGGACAGTCGATCCCCAGCACGGACTCGACCATTATTTCCTGGGTCTCCTCCTTGATCTCGATGACATCGTGAGTGAGGTCTATCACGTTGTTGGCAGAAGCACCGGCGTGCTCAAGAGTGGCAGCGTCTCTGATCCTTGTGAACTCCAAGATCGAGCTCTGTCGCTTGGTGTCTGTGGGTGGTGGTGGCCGTGGCATTGTCGTGGTTGTGGTGGGAGATCATTGGCGTTTAGCAGCAATTGTGCACATCTCTTGGGACGGCAAACGGTCAAAGTCAAACGTTCAAACGATCTGACAGCGCTGCTGGTGTTGCTGAAGTCGATGGGTCGAATGCGTAGATACTCTGGAGGGCACAGCCGTCTGATGGTGGCGATATCTAACGGTAAAAGTGCTTGCCACCGTGAGATCAACCAGACGCGATATACTAGACAGTCGCAGCATCGCAACAAACAGTCCGATCACGAGAACCGCCTACACGTACAGACAACTTCGATACAAGCACCAAGCGTACGTCGCGCACTGGCCAAAAACTAAGATGGGACTATTGAGCATCATCCGCAAACAGAAGGCTAAGGACGCTGAGGTCCGTGTGCTCACGTTGGGCCTAGACAACTCAGGCAAGACCACCATCGTCAAGAAGATGTTGGGCGAAGACACCCAGGCGATCTCGCCCACCATGGGCTTTCAGATCAACACCATGACCCACGCAGGCTACACCCTCAACATCTGGGACATTGGTGGCCAGACCACGTTGCGAGGGTTCTGGGGCAACTACTTTGACAAGACCAACGTAGTGGTGTGGGTTGTGGATTGTATGAGTGTGGAGAGGCTCCACGAGTCGTACACTGAGTTGCGCGAGAAGGTTATCTTGGAGGATCGGTTGGTGGGGGTCTACCTCGTGGTGGTGATTAACAAGATCGACTTGTGGCAAGGCGATTTGGAGGCACTCCAACAGCGGGTGGTGGAGGTGTTGGATCTAGACAACTTGGTAGAACCGGAAAAGTGGACGGTAGCACTCGCCAGCGGCATCACCGGCGAGGGGTTGGACGAGATGCTTGACTGGGTGGTCCAGAGAGACTACTGAGGGTCAAAGAACTAGCGAAGACCTTACAGAAAGTAATAGAGGATACTCGGAAAAGAATAGCACCTAGAAGTGTCTATTTGGGTGCCAGAACACATATCAACCAACCATGGTTGAATTTAAATCAGATTGAAGGTGACTTCGATCATTTGTTATGGATATCATGTAACTGAAAACGATAGGAAGATGGGCTGTTCTGACAGATCTCCCTGAAAGTGTTAATTGAAGCAGTTATCCAATAATTAACTGTCCTATCGAAGTTGCATGGTTTGGTCTGGAAAAGGATGTTACTTTGACTACAAATACTTTTCATCGACATTTCTGGAATTTAATCCATTGGAAGTGGAATAACACCGACGGCTCATTACACAGGGTAGTCCCAAGAAGCTATTCGTTTCCAATGGTTCAATCAAGAAATTTCTAAATCAAAAGGTACAATAAGATGCATCTGAACCAACTCATATGTTTGGCTCCTATATGAGCCAAATGAAGTCCCTTGATCACTTGCAAATTATTTACGCTCAAAGAAATACGAAATGGCAATAAAATCCAAGTATCAGCACACTGTGCATCTGAAGCAATTGTGGAATAGAGAAGCTACCAAGATATATGTCACGTGACGAATCACGTGATAATTTCTCTATCGCCCTTGTCGAAGCTGCTATACTGTTTACATATACCTGGCTGCTTCCTGGCACCACGCCACTCTCCGTTACAGGCACTGTCTCCTGTGGATTAAATTGCCCGGACAACCCGATTCTTCGGGCAGGACCGCCCCATCTCTGCCACGATCCTTTCCTTTTTGGGCAAGTTATGGCCCAATTGGGCCCCGCCCTTCCCAAGTGGCTGTTTACCGTCTCTCTCCTTACAGTGGCCGGAAGTCTCGACCCTTTCCTATTATAATATACGACGAATAATACCCGTCATTTAGACGCAACACGCTTTTGATAAATCGACGCGCTTCCCATTTATTCCTAATCGGGAATAATGGTCCTGCGAACCCCAGCCGTCTTTATAGACAGATGACCGCTGCTTGTAAAAGGAGACACCCAGGCCCACCCAAGTACAACACGCCACCATCCATCACGTCTCTTGACATCTCATTTGGACCACCATGACCATTGAAAGCCAGGGCCCGAGTGTACTGCCCGAACAAGCGTTGAAAAACCTTTTGCACAGCGAGAATGCCGAAAACAACAACTTGATCGATATCATGGGCAAGGTCAAGCCTACCAGGTCTGGGGGCAGCTCGTTGACCTCGCTAATTCGGGGTTTGTTCACCAAAAACACCAAATTGCTAGGCCTCTTGAACTCCACCCTCACTGAGTTTGCGTCCTATGAGGACGCAAACGAAATGGACTTGTTGAAGTCTTTCGTCAACGAGTTCCTCATCTGGTTGGACCAGGACGGATTTGTGCTCTTTGAGAAGTACTGCAGCCAAATTACCGACTTGAATGCAGACTCGCTCGACATTGAAGCCGCCGCTGCCAGCATCAATGCAGACCAGTTTTGCAAACCAATCTTGAATTGCCATAACTACGTAACATTCATCGATGATGTCTCCGCACTCTTGCGCAACCCTTTCATACTTGAGCAGCTTTCGAAAGCCAAGAGTTCACTCCAGAAACTTCTCGACACCTACACCAACAAGTCGAATATCAAGAGGCTCAATAGCATCAGTTTCAACAACATCAAGGCATTCATAAACATGTCACCTAATGCAAAGTCAACCAGAAGCCCGGAACGCGTGTCAAGTTTCTTCAAAGTTAACCAAATAACGGAGAGGTCTGGAGATGAAACTCTCTTCCTCTGTGACTCCAAGCAAAGAAAGTACCAGGTCGAGCTTATTCTATTAAATTTGATGGGAGAGCAATATTCCAATTCCTACAATGCATTGGCAATAGTCGAAGTCTGTCCTGATGCCACTGAGGCATCGCGGTCTTTGATGTACCCTCCGTTCAGAATAAACGAACTTTCCATCAACTTTGAACAATCTTCCATAATTTTGAAATCAATTTCTTTTTCCAGTATCCATACAGCTGAATCAAAATTGACTATTATGGGTTCAAATCAGGCTTTTTTAACCCAGTGGTACAAGAAATTATTGATAATATTTCCTCTGGAGTTGAACAATACCCCAGTTAGTGAAACGTTTTTAATCAAATCCAACAGAAGTCCTCCTAAAATGTCTGGATTAGGAATCAATGTGCTTTCTGATGTTGATCACAGAAAGACGTGGGACGAGGAAGATTCTGGACGTTTCGAAACACCTTTGAACAGCAGTAAGTCTAACACCTTCAAGGAGTTAATACGTTCCCCGTCACTCAGCTCTTCGTCGCCTTTATCACAATTACAACAACAATTTCAACAACAACCTCAGAAGAGAACCGATCCAGAAGGGGCCATCGATTCAATAGTACCACAACCTGCCTTTCTCAACAACACTCGCAAAAACTCAAATTCGTCTCTCAAGTCAAACGCATCCTCGGAATCACTTAAATCCCAATATGATAGATCTTTGAGTATAATCAACAAGGCACTTACCAATACCTCCAGCAGCCTGCTTGCTAAAAAGGATGACAACCATATTAAGGTCGTTCCAAGAGAAGTATTGGAGGCTCCAATTTCCGATTATGAGTCTAGACCACGTTCTTCCCAAGGGGAAATTAGCTATGTTGAAGACACCCCAAAGCCACAGGAAACTAATGACAATGAATCGCGCAGTCCGTACAAGCAGAAGGGAAATGCATTCAATTCGGTACCCGATTTGACAAAAACTAAGGGATCTATTTATAAATTGTCTACTGGATCAGCTGTCGATTTATCCAATTTTGGCAAGAGTTATAATCCATCTTTCAGTATACCTAAGGGTTTATCTGATTTGGCACAAGAAGATTCCAAGGAACCAAGCAGTGAAAAGCCAAGAAGAAAGTCTTTCTTCAATTTTCTCAAGAAGTCGAATAAGAAGACTAACGTGATTGTTAGTGGATCACCCCGTTTACCACAATCTCCAATCCTGGTAAATGATGGGATAGAGGCATATGGAGAAAGGTCAGGCGAGCAACTACAAAATAAGACACCATCTCCAGATAAATCTATTCTGACCATAGAAGTTTCACAATCGCTTCCAATCAAATCGACGGAACAACATGAGAATAATGGAAAGAGTGGGAAGGTTAAGAATAAGAATAACCTTGCAATTAGTGTAAGTCTGCTGTCCATTGAAGACAAGGGATCCAATTTGCCCTCTCCATTCGCTTTGCCATCTTCTACATCAACATATTTCTTTAAGCACTTTAAAAACGGTAATGCAGAAACAGAATTACCAACTGAAAATAATGAAGGTGATTTGAGGATTCCTCAAAATTTGAAAGACACCATCAATAGTGATCCATCATTAGATTTCTTCATGACTGAATCAGCCCCTAAGGCTATGAAAATCTCAAGATGGAAACAAAAGTATGGTAAATGGGAGTTGATAACAGCAAACGAGAATTTGTTCATTAAGATTGTTGTGAACTACGAACTCAATAAATGCTGGTTTATTGTGTTCAAGGAAGAATTTGATGAAGAAGTTCAAGAAGATATAGATATTCCAATTTTGTTACTCGATATTGATGAGGTGAACACGGCCCTTCGACAATCATCTGCACTTGATTTGCAACTTCAAGCAATCAATTCTATAACATCTGAGAAAATGTTGATTATAATTCGTTGCAGAACAGGCTCTCTTGTCAACTCCTTGGTTACCAGTATCACAAATATTATGGGTGTCCTTACTGCCCTGGCCAAGTCCAACAAGTACACCTCGTTGATAAGTTCAAAGCATAATCCTTCCGATGGAACTATTTCATCTTCCATAATGGATAGTGGCAAAGAAAAGAAAAGCGAGTCGTCTACTTTGTCCAGTATTTCTTCCCAAAATGAAGGTAAAACGATTACAGAGCCTTCTAAGCTCAGACACGAGCACTCGTCTTTTTCAATCAGTACACAAGAGATCAATAATGCTCAGATTATAAACAATCCAAACAACTCCAAATTCTTGGCTTTGAGCGAAACTACCGTCAGGCTTCAAAAGCAAATGGGATCCTACGATGAGATCAATGTTTTATCTTCTTGGAAAATTTTATCAATGTATTCACTCAGTGTCCAAATTATCTCAGATGTGTTCACAAACAAGGATTATTTTAACTTGGTGCTCAAGAACACAAATGAAGACTCTATTGAGGAAGACTTCGACTGGTTGATCAGTGAAGAGGAAAAATTTGACAGAATAGAGAGGATTGGAAAAGCCGGTCTATTGATTAGAGTCACTGACCTGGACTATTACATGGTTGAATGTAGAGGGAAGAAAGAATTCCGTCAATTATTCGAAGTGTTTTAATGATATGAAGAATAAATCTGTATCTATACCCTAATAAATGGATAATTTAGAAGTAAACTTGGTGTGAAAGATATATCGTTGCATCATATCATATAGCAGCACGAAGACCAAGCTGTCAGTTCCAAGTTCATAAACCTAGAAAAGTGCAATGTAACTCAATATTAATTGTGGATTGATTACAAAATTGTCTGTAATCTCAATTTTCTTGAACCCAGTCGTAAGTAGTCTTACGCAGAGATCATGGCGAGCTATATAATTTGTTAAAGGTTTGAGTTTGTCTAAATTTGAGCTACAATTAAAGAACAGATTATTTTATTAGTGTGACATCAATTGCTATCGAGTCGTTAGGGCTGAGTCAGCAAAACCAGCTACACAAATGATACTCGTAGCTAATTTTGAAAAACTTCTAGCAAGCTTAACACAGTCCATAGCTTCAACAATTGGATGTCCGTGACCCGATTCTAATTCAAGCCCCTGTAGTTGCTCTTCGAGTCTGATAGATTGAATTTGCTTTGGAACCGATTACTCCATACATCCCTCTGGGTAATTTAGAAACCAAAATTTACCACGACCAAATTTGATATTATCCAAGTTACGAAATGTTGAAGGTTATCTAAAGGAGAATTATTCTAGCATAAACACATGTTTGGTGGTCCTACATTATTCAACTACTGAAAGATGAGACTTTTGTGAGTGTGTTGGGACTATATTGCATTGAGGAGCCTGAAGGTACTAGCTCAATCTGTCAGAATTATGCAACAAAGTACTCGATAATTTTTGCTTCAATGTAGTAGCGCTTGGGGTAAACTAATTACAGTTTTATTGATGTTATTTAACACGCTATAAATAGCTATTTTGTATCAAATAACTGAATAAAATACAGATGGCATCACTCATAACAGTCCGGAAAAGATTGGAAATAACAAGTGCAACGCCTATCTATTCATCTTTCTTTGGACCCCATTTGAGCCCCAAAAATCCGTTCCCACCGTTCATCTTAGGAACGTAACCCTTGGATTGGAACTTAGGCTCGATAATGTAAGCTCTCTTAGACCCTGGAACATCCAACGCAATGTACGCAAATTCCGAGCTCCAGAAGGAGGTGTCCACTTGTTCCAACACAACACTACCATGCTTCCCGTTGTCCGCTTCAACATGGAACCTCATCAATAAGTGATCGCTGCCATCCTGGCCCTTTGATCTTAAACCATGGACTGGTCTATTACGAACCCACTTATCTCCACCTGTTTCGCCGTATGCTTTCAATCTGTCACCCTGCTCGAACCCTAAGATGTCCTGGGCGACTTTGCTCTTCTCCACCAATTTGATGGCCTTGTTGAACGTCCGAGTGTCACCAGAAGGAAGAAACAACTCCGATAAGATCAAATAAACCACTAGTAATGCTACACCAGCAGCTCCAAGAACGAGAACTGAAGATAATGAGAATGTAAAAGCTCTGGTGATACGATTAAGAAGTACTTTTCCCTTGGCATTCTTGTCAGAAGGTGGAGGGGGTGGTGGTGGTGGTGCCGTCTTGGTGGAGTATCGAGCACAGTATGGTATCAATGGTTTCAATACCTGAGGTCTACCCTGAAGATGAGCTCTGAAGATGCTGAGATTGTGGGCTGGCTTGAGAAATGTTCTAGAATTCAACAATAAAAGCGATGGGGATCTGTTCATAAGACTGGATCTGGATGCCTTGAGGCCACTCCTACCAAGGAGCACGAGGGATTGCATCGTTTATGGACTATTTGAAGATGAATGAATTTTATGAGTTTGACGTTGAAGTCGCACAAAAGAAGTCTCGTGAGTGGTGAGGTGAGTAGCGGAGAAGTCTTGATCAGAGACACAATTAAGATCTAAGCCCGACATAAACTCATTTTGGCTTATACCTGGTACTATTTAAGTCTGCTAGGAAAGGGTTATATCGAATGGATTGTGATTAGTTGTTCTAGGAAAAATTCTAGATGACATGGGAGCTGAAATTTCATGCCAGCAAATCTGGTGGGAGCAGCATAGAGGAAAATACTTACATTGTATCAAAAAAGAAATGCTGGCCTATCAGCAACACCCATTGCTGCTATGATCCAGTTTGAATTAGCTTGTCGTAATTCTCTTTCAAAAATTATATTTTATTATTCACCTTGTGATTGTACCATGAAAACTTTCGTTGTAAATTTATCGACATTAAGAAGCCAAATCTTCTGTATTTTACAAAAGAAGTTATAAAAAAGTCTAAAGCATGCAGTCGATAGGATAAACTGTAGTAAGGCATATGTAAAGAACGCTCTAAATCTCAACACTCAATTGACAGAGAATTGGAACAACCCAAGACCTATCGGTAAATATCAAAAACTCTGCATTGAATATTATCCCTTGATTCATGTTAGGTGAACTTATTTAGTTCAAAGAGACTCCTATTTTTTTTGCTCTTTTCACTCCATGCATTGCGATAGAAATCAGTCTCTGTCGGCATGCTTCAAGTATTCATGCTTACTTACCTCATCAACTGAGCAAGTGAAGACTTGAGTTTATAAGTTCATGATAAAGTTGATTTTTACTGCTTGCCATAGTTTTTCTCTGACGAGTTTCAGTCCCCCAAATATTTGAAAAAGAAGTTTCACTGAATATAAATGTAGCTGGTTAATTCTCTATCAATACTTTTCGTGTCACTGGTACTATGAAGCCGGGAGTATTTTGCTTGTCAACCTATAAATAAGATACCTCCCCGACACCAAGGCTGTAGAAATTTAACAAACCTGCAGAAGCACGGTAGGATTGACTACGCTTTTGATAAACAGGTTTTCTATATATATTGCCACATTTCTCTAGTGAACCATATATACAGTTGCTTAGTGCTTAAAGAACTGCCAAACAAAATGAATAATTATCATCGCCTCAATGATTTTTCACTATCTTTGCGAACCACTCTATAATCCTACAAAGTTCAAGAGGGTATACTTAATCAAATTTTGGCACAAACATATATCAAACATATATCATTCAAATCAAACCTCTACAGAAATCAAATCTCAACAATGTCAGTTGAGTTACTGTACTTAGCTTGTGCAACACCAATAGTATTGTCATCAAGGTTGTAGACCACATAAGCATGTCTCAAGACATCATCACCTAAGGTAGGTAAGTTGTTAAAATCGTTAGGATCGGCCAAAGAGACTGTCAAACTGCATCCGTTGCTCGCATTGGTTACCAAGCTGGAAAGGGGTACCTTGACCACAGTATCGCCGATTTTTAACAGAATCGAACTGTCCTCTGGTGGTGAGCAGTTTAAAGCTCCATTGGAGGACTTAACTTCGTTGGTAATAGCATCAAGAACATTCTGAGGTAATCTAGAAAACGAATATCCAGAGTCAAAAATAGTTGCTCCCTGATATGTAAGAGAGTTACCTCCTACTTCTATGGAGTCCACAGTAATACCTAATCTCTTGGTAGAGAATCCTTTTCTTGTAGTTAATGGCTCCTCGTACTTGGCTTTATCAATACCGCCAAAAAGGATTACACCTGATTGCGAATCTGGAGCATTCAAGTACATTGAGTAGGCAGACTTTTTGATGGTACCCTGGTTCTTCAATTGTACTGGAAGGTTAGGGTAATCCTCAACACCTGGAAGATCTTGGTAATATCTGGCTTCTTCGGTGACCAATCCAAGTCCAAGTAGTCCGCGTCCCAAAGTAGTTTTATTTGAGACTGCAAACTGTTGATTCTTCACCGTAACTCCTCCAGGAATAGTTACATCGTCAGTGACATAGGTTCCCAGAGTACTAGTTCCGTCGATGTACTTGAAAGTGTAAGGGAGGTTTAAATTTTTGAATGTTGAGGATGTCGAACCATCGAATGAACCATCTTCAAAACACTGTGTATCACTGCATTGTGCACCTTTACCAACTACCCACAAATCTGAACTTCCAGTATCAACTGAAACAACGTTTTTCTGTTTGTCTGAGCCAACATACAATTCCATAGAATAGAAGTAGTAACGGTTCTCAATGGTAGAACTTACACCTGTTGCTCTTCTTTTGATCAGAGGGGCAGTGGATTGATCTCTATTGACATTAAAGTCCATGGATAAAACTTTAAGATTGTCTCTAGATTCATGGTTGGAGACTTCTGGAACTGCAAGGCCATTTACAGCAACAGCTAACAAAGCGACAATACCATATGAAAAGGAAAGCATGGTTAATTCTGGTTTATTGATGCTATATTTCTGGAAGGATACACGGTCTTTTATACTTTTTTGATTACTCTGATACAATGCGTTTTCTCATCGATAGGTTGTACTCGA
Source organism: Suhomyces tanzawaensis NRRL Y-17324 (assembly GCF_001661415.1). Lineage (NCBI taxonomy): Eukaryota > Fungi > Ascomycota > Pichiomycetes > Serinales > Debaryomycetaceae > Suhomyces > Suhomyces tanzawaensis. The sequence continues at coordinate 545,310 of NW_017963642.1, forward strand.
TGGTGGTTGGGGACAATGGCAGAGCTTGTGTTTTGCAGCATATCAATTCAAAACACTTTTGATATTACCAATAATGCGACACGAACGAATCATAGAAATCTATAACAATAATCGTTTTTGACGAACATTCTTTGTTCAAAGATTAGTATAGTTGCAAAGTTGCAGCATTATCATGCATGGAATGCAAGGGGTAGTTATGTCCTCGTAGAATTATTTTTTCTCCACATCACGCTCAATTGAAGCTAGGAAAACCTGTCCTTCTAATTTTTCCCCACGACCTCGAACCACAATCACACTCGATTTTTATTTAAATTGATCCATATTTCTGACTTAGAGATCTTACTACACATAGGCCTATCGTATAGATACTTGGCCTCCTAAAAAAATTGATAGGGCCGTGCCTAACATTCTCAATGTTCCAGCATTCTTTGCAACGTTAAAATGAGGGCGGTTTGACACTGAATTTTGCGCCCAAACGTCTCATTAGTAGAAAAAATAATCTAGAATTTGGACAATTGCTGGATTGTTCAGTACCTTCGATAATCAATCAGCTAATTTCAAGGATTGCAAATAAAATTGCCTTATAATTTAGCAATGTGCCAAGAATACTTGGGATCCATAAGGTTCTGGAATATGTTCTTTGAGTATTAACAAAGTATCAATTGAACTCACTGAGGAATCAGACAAGGAATGAAAAAACACCTTGATCAAGGATCAATGCTTCCTCATCAATGATACACATTCAATGCTTCAATGTAATACAATTATTCCAATAGAAGTCGTTTTCTCGAAAACCTGGTGACTTTGAACCGAACGATATATAGAATAGAAGCACTTGTCGACCGTCGAGCGTGCCAATAGTGAGAAATGAAAATCCCACAACTAAAGCATCCCTTGCTTGATTGATACCGCGTTGGTTCGATAACGTGGTTGGTATCTTTAATGGGTAGACGTTGAGAATCGGGTATTTGAGGCAATCTGATGCATTGTGAGTGCATTCTAAGTTAAAAAATAAAATCCGGGTTTATCAAGGGTTTGATACCGAACTAGAACATTGCCAACAAATTGAATTCCATCATCGATTGCTCAATTCTCTGCTCGCTTCAAAATACTTTCACAGGAAACCCTCCGGCAATCGTTTCATTTTGTCAATAAAAATATAGAAAAGCTTAATAAAAAGTCCCCTCTCCCCAATTGATAATTACGACATGTACGAAATGTACATGTCTATGAGCTGTTCAATCGTAAACTGATTAACAAAGTTCCAAGTCCTAGTAGAAAAGCTTGATAATTTATCTCATAATACAATTATAATAATATTTGATTTTTTCAAAAAAATCAACAAAATAACATTTCAAATGCCAGAGTAGTAGATACAAAGCTTGCGATAGATTCAAGAGTTATTTAAGCTGTTTCATTCAATTCTTCTAAATACTTAGAGGTAGATATGAGGTCAAATAAAGTGACAGTTTCAAAATTGAAAGTTATGATACATAGGAATCCTCATACATAGGAATCATTTTTGCAGGATTATTTGCTACAGATAACGAACCAGAATGGAGAGATGTTTTGCTTTCCATTGAGACTATAAAATACCTAAACTCGACAGGAACAAGAACCCAGACTATCACTATACTAAATTCGTATATATGACATTTGACATGTAATTGATTAAAACCTGGGTGAAAGAAGAGAAGAAGGACAAATCTAGAAACCAGAACTTTCGCATGCTTTTTAATAGTGGCTGGTAGAGGTATCCAAACTTTTGTCCCATCTAAGGCAAAAAGACAATTTTTTACGTTTTTAAAATATCATGTGTTTACTTAAAGTTTCAATGACATACTCAATGTGAAGATTAGCTGAAAATGTCTTCACTTACAAATCATAGGCCCATTACGTACTACTTGGTTCTTCTAACTGGTTGAATGAAATACGAATTAGCCCCCGTGGCCTAATTGGTTAAGGTGTTATTTTCCGGAGATAATGATTGCGGGTTCGAGTCCCGCCGGGGGCTAATATTTTTGATCCTTTCAGCTATTACTTTTTGCTAAACTACTCACCACATAATAACCATTTTCCACTCAACTTAGGTCTAATATTTCTTCTAGACAATGTATGGGTAACCCCAGCAGTACAATAAGTATCCATCAAGGCGGTAGTTTCCACTCTGACTCTACTTACTTCGCATTTGTAGATCACGTGCTATTGTGTTGGATAGGGTTTCTGCCCTCACAGTTCATGCACTACCTCGAAAAATTTTCCCGTGCACCTCTCACTACGCCCTACCGATGCTAGCGAGAATTTTCCACCATAGCGAAAACACTTTTTCAATAAAACTTGAAAAGATTTCTTGTATCTTGATCAATACAGTATAGTTAAAATGGCCAAAATCAGTCAAGGTAATTATTGGATGAACACACCAGGCATAGGAATTGAACGTGGATAATAGAAACACAACCGTGATGTGAATTGTGCTGTGGTCTTACTGGAGAGAAACCCTCGATGAGATACTTTGACCAGAGAAGTTAGACTCCAAACAACCCAAGATGATGTGGAAAGAACCGCAAGAAGTCAGCCAGCAACTCAAGCATCAACACTCAATATCTATTCATTTCGTTTCCAGCATTATGCCCAAGACACCCAATAGGCGTATACTAACATCTAGACGTTTCTTCTTCTCGTTCTAAAGCTAGAAAGGCTTACTTCACCTCTTCCTCCGTTGAAAGAAGAGCCTTGTTATCTGCTCCATTGTCCAAGGAATTGAGAGAACAATACAACATCAAATCTTTACCAATCAGACAAAACGATGAAGCTTTAGTTGTCAGAGGTTCCAAGAAGGGTTCCCAAGGTAAGGTCAACTCTGTCTACAGACTTAAGTTCGCCGTCCAACTCGAAAAATTGCAAAAGGAAAAGTCCAACGGTGCTTCTGTTCCTATCAACATTCACCCATCTAAGGTCGTCATCACCAAGTTGCACTTGGACAAGGACAGAAAGGCTTTGATTCAAAGAAAGGGTGGTAAGCTCGAATAAATTATTCATATCACGTAGATTTCTGTGTTTATAATATGAATGTATTTTAATGGTAAGGTGCTGTACGCGATTGTAGTATGAGGGGCAACTTGCACCAGAGGTGCTAATTGAGGGAGGACAGAGAAGAGTACCAGTTCCAATTGGCACTTGACCTTTGGAGCCCCGCGGTGTCTTTACTGTTTATTCTGGCATCTCCAGAAATAAATACGATCGAACTAACAGGGGTGCACACTCTCAATCACTTTGGGCTAAGGAGAAAGACAGCAGTCCTGGTACAAGATGCTCTTCGTCGGATAACTTTACTATTGGATAACTTTACTGTTGAATAGTTGCAGGTTTTGGCATCTCCCCATGGATGCTCATCAAGTAGATGCGTGAAAATGAATTATCACTAATTATTCACCAGGTGCTACGTCAGATTGACCCGCACGAGCAGATATTCTTCTCCATCTAGCGTACATTAGCGCTTGCGACTGGGTGATGTAGCGCAAACTTCTCCAATTGCTGTGGGGGCTCCACCTGCTGGGATGTGGTGGTTGACACCACCTCCGCTAGAATAGATAGCTACCAGTTCACGCCACCAGAGTATGGTAGTAGTACGCTGCCAGTTCACGCTTCACACTCTTACCAGCACATCCTTACCCGCAACTTTCCTATCACACACTACGGCAGCAACTCCCGACCTACCCCAGCTCCCCAGCCTAGATAGTTAGCGATGTCGCGCGCCCCGTTGCCTCTGTAAGTTAGCGCCATTCCCCATGCCGCGTTGCGGTCACTCCTCGGCCTGGCGCACTAACCAGTATCCACCACACTGCTCTTTAGCACTAACCGCTGCGAACTCTGTCTGTATACACCAGCCATGTCCGCCATCGAGTCAGACGACGAAGGCGAGCTCTTCAACGGGTTCGGCTCCTCGCCAATCCCATCCACCTCCTCGTTGAAACCCACCAAGAGATGGTCCTTCCACAATAACACCAAACCTAACTTGGTAGACTTGCCCTCAGAGGCCTCCACCAGCCAGCGCCGCCTCAGCGACATCACAGGCGAGGACAACGTCCACAAAGAAATCGACCCCATGAATCCAGCGTTGTCCCAAATCGTGGGCGGTGGCCAGTTGTACTCCACAGAATCGGGAAGGTTGTTTCACGCCGGCAAGATTTGCATTGCTTTGGCCGGCTTGCCTGGGAGAGGCAAAACCCACTTGTCGGTGTCTTTGACCAGATACTTGCGGTGGTTGGGGGTGAAAACCCATTCGTTCCATTTGGGCAACTACAGAAGAGCAAAGGCAGAGTCCGACTTGGACCACGTGTTGTTTGTTCCTCTGCCTGACAGTCCCAAGGCCAATGACTTCCGTAAAGTCATAGTCGACGAGTGTGTCAACGACATCCTCAACTTCTTCAAGCACGATAAGGGCCAGGTTGCTATCTATGATGCCGTCAACGCATTGCCTGAATACAGAACTGATTTGCACAAAAAGCTTACTGACTTGAACATCCAAGTGTTGTTTATCGAAAGCTTGGTTACAGACGATTCCATCATCATGAAAAACATGGAAGAGGCAGCCAGGTCCTCTCCTGATTACTTGAGTTGGGACTACGATAAAGCCTACAAAGATTACAGTGAAAGAATCAAGTTCTTGACCCCATACTACCAGGAAATGGGTGGTAAGGACGTAGATTTATCCTATATTAAATTCATAAACTTCGGTGAAAGAATCCAATTGCACAATTCAAATTACGGATACTTGATTAATAAAGTGGTTTTCTTCCTCATGAACTCCAGAATAAAGCTGGGTTCCGTTTTTTTCGCCAGATGCTACAAGAACTCTTTGGATTATACGTCAGACCCTCCTTTGGATGCAGAGGGACTTCAGTATGCCAAAAATGTTACCGAGACCTTATTTAGTCACCTCAAGAGCCAAGGTAAGGATTACGTCAAAGAAATTACGTCTACTAGACCTCCAGCTCCAAAGAGACAATTATCAGTTGAAGAAAGACACCCTGCCGCGGGTGTTGATGGAGTTTCTGATGATTCCATAGTAGTCTGGACGTCTACCAAAAAGAGAACCATTGAAACCACACAATTCTTCGCCGAGAAAAACATCAAGATAAGACACAGAATCCAGTTGTCGCAAAAGAATCCAGGTGTGCTTGGTACACTCAGTAACGATGAGATCAAAGAAAAGTTTCCGGATGAGTACGAACACTATATCAAGGACCCATACCATTACAGATTTTCTAGAGCCGAGTCGTATCATGATTTGGCCTTGAAAATTGAACCACTTATTTTAGAGATGGAGAGAATGAGTGGAGACATATTGATCATAGCCGACGAAACTGTCCTCAAGGTTCTTTACGGCTACTTACTATCATGCTCTTGTTACGATATACCATACTTGAATTTCCTGAGCGAAGACATAATTGAAATTAAGTTCAATGCATATTCGAACACTGCAGAGAGGATTCCTATTAAGAGCTTTCCATGAGTTGCAGCCAGTTTCGTATTTATCTATAATCAATCGACTGTACTAGTCACGTGAACCAGTGTTGTAGTGCGAATATCTAGAACCATCATCCTACAACTAACCAGTACTACAACGATGTCATCGGTACCTACCGCCACTTACGGCGCCCCAGATGTATCAGAACCTATAGTTTTTGAGCCTGGCCAGCAGATCCATACCACCAATGGTAGAACAACCCAAATCTCGGATATCGTGTTGAAAGCTGGAGGTGAAGACAGAGACAAGCCAACGGAAGCCAAGGATACTGCGTTGGGCCAATTAAGAGCACAATTGACGACTGTCCAAGATAAGGTGAACGAGTTTCTCACCGAACGCATGAAGAAGGAGAAAGAGGATAAGACCGATGTCGAAAGGAGAATCTTGGATGATGGAGTTGACGAAGATGACAGTGACTAGGATAGCATGCTATTCAACGGCATCAGCCAGAGGGGCCTTTGCTTCTTAAATCTGGATATGTATATTAGGTCTATCATAAATATGGTACAATAAAGACTATAATCGTGAGGTAAATTGATAGAGATTGCTCCACACGAAGAGCTTCATGTGTGTCGGGCCCTTTGATTGCAGTGTGATCCGCAGAACACAGCCTATTGACAAATCGGAGGAAAAAGGGCCCTGAATGTGTAGCAATAGACGCTATTTTTAATAAACTGCTCAAGACTGAATCGTAAGTGCATCTTGTAGCTAGCTGCCACCTAATTTACTTACCTTGAACGATCTTTTGCATGCTGCTGATGGTCTTTTCCAAAGTGGTCTCAAGGTAGTCTTTCTTGATCACCAAATTCTTCTTGGTGTCTAAGAAGTCCTTCTCATCTCTGCTGATTTCTCCCAAATATTCCTTGACATTCTTGGCCACAAACGCTTTTCCAACACCCTGGTAAACAACTTCGTCTGGCTTGCACAACTTATTGAGGGAGGAGAATGTGGATTTGATCAAACTGAGATTGGTCTCAACTCTGCTCAATTGTAAGTTACATAAAGACAAATCACTCTTTGTCTTGTTGAGTTGGTTATCCATCTCAATTAACAATTTTTGCAAAGCTTCAGGATTAAGTGACATGGTGTGTGTGGCTGGAACTCGTCCTACTAAAGATATCTAAACGTTTGGCCCGTCCAGATCCATGGCCAACTTGATATTCGGGGTCGTGCGCGAACGCGACTATCGATCTTTTTCATCTACTTTCAACTTGATCAGTAAGCAGTATTATCCATCATGCTTCGTTTGACTTTCAGAAACGTACCATGCAGAGCTAACCGCTCCATTCCAAGCACCCTTGCAAGATCCCTTAGTGTTTCAAAAAGATACCTCGCCACCGACGGGTCTGTGAAAAGCTTCATTCCTAAGGTCCAAACCTTTGGCGATAAGACCATTGAAAATAACCTCAAGACTGACACCAATAGACTCTCTAAGACATTGGCCAAGTTCTGGGAAAAGGTGGATACCGTCCACACTGATGGTAAATACGAAGTCCAATTGGATGGAAAGGCATTGAGAACCCCAGCTGGGTTTCCCTTAGCATTGCCGGAAAGTAAGAAACAATTAGCCTACTTGGTTGCACACGAGTGGGCCAACTTGCCCAACTTGAAAATTCAAACTAGCTCTTTACCATTGACTTCCATCGTTTCAAGAGCTATTGATTTGCAAATGATCAATGAGAACAATGACCAAGTAACTGAGGAAACTATTGTGAAAGTGGGAAACTTGGAAGATGTGAAAGTCAACATGTTGAGATACTTGGATACCGATACCTGTCTCATTTTTGCTCCCAAGAGTGAATACGAAGGTAGATTCAGAGCCAGACAAGATGAGTTATACTTACCCTTGATTGCCGAGTACGAGGATTTCTTTACCCACTACGCAAGAAAGAACAACTTGTTACCCGATCCTTGCTCCAAAATTACTCTCGAATACTTGGATACTGAGGTTGATGGTTTAAGAGGAAACAAGCAAACCCTCCTCACCCAGAACGTTGTGTTCCATTGGTTAGGACAAATCCCAGTGGCCGACTTAGTTGCCCTTGAAAAGGCCATTTTGACAACCAAATCGTTCCTTTGTGGTGTTTCCTTGCTCAGATCGCACTCTACCGACCCTGAAGTGATCGATAACGTCTACCAAATAAATAAGTCCAGTCCAGACTCTCATTTCTTCACAACCGTTGATGATTTGGTGGAGCTCGGAAACTTGGAGATCATTTTCCAAACTGCAAGATGGGGCGAGGTGGATGATACCCATGACGTTGACAAGGAAGACTGGTTGAGAAACCTTACCAGTGCTGCCATCTTGTGCAGATAATTGGATTACTTACATACCTACAAGATGGATGTCCTAACCAGCAACCAAGAAAGTCAGCGAGCTCCGTACAAGAAATAATCACTCTGGAGATGACATGTAAATAGTATAGAATAGGATAGTTAGAAGGAGGTAATAGAGATGAATTCCTCCGAGATGTTGCCACGATAGTTTTGGCCAATTGTAGTTATTGTCAATAAAAGTTAAATATTACCAATTATAGAAAATTCTTAGCTTTTTAACAGAATTTGCAAAAATAGGCTAAAAACATAATTCGGAACGTATGTGAAATAATCAAACCGAGCAGACCCATCAGGCTTTGTTCCAAGCCATAGCTTAGGCTCAGACCCGTACTACAATACTCTAGAATTTGGGTCATTGGCACTCATAGTAGTAAGGTTTTTTTTACGAAGGAATGAATCGTGAATGCAGTCGTATACATATGAGGCAATATGGGTGCGGAATCTCATCACCATAACGGCCAGGATAATTGTGAAAGATTTCGCAGCCACTGCCTAAAGGATCTCCTCTAGTGTCCTATCATTCGATTCCTCTCGAAACTCGACCCATCATGTAAGGAAATTTCTACAGTTCTTCTGGATAGTCTTTTTTGCCCAACCCCACTGTTCCATTCCCCTCCCGGTGTTCGGATTCAAGTCAGAATGCCCAGGCTAAATAGACAGGGCAAGAGCAGCACCACTCCATCAAAAGTGACGATGCCATAAGCGACCAGTAGCTCTAACTCAACTCTCTGCCAGGAGGCACTTGTGAATAAGCTAGTGTCACCCTCCGCACCGACAATCTCTGTTTGACGTCCCTCGGTAAAACATTAGGAAAAATCATAAGCACTGGACTCTAAACTATAAGGATGTTTTTGCCCCGTTTTGTCAGAAAAGATACCACATCAGTGATGAAATCAACCCTTTCCACCGCCAGAAGTCGTCTTGACTTAAACAGGCAGCACTTGAGACTCAACTCTACCAGTGCTGGTGTCGACCCTGCCCAGATATCCAGCGCCAGTCACGGCAAGAAGTTCACTTCCAGCTTCAAGCAATATGCCACCGCCAACAACAAGGTAGTCTCGTGGTTCCATGACGTGCCCATGGGATTGGACACCACCACCAAAGAAGTCAACATGGTGGTCGAGATCCCTCGTTGGTCAAACGCCAAGTTCGAGATCGACACTCAGTTGGAGGGTAATCCTATTGTGCAAGACGAGAAGAAGGGAGAGGTCAGGTTTGTCAAAAACTTGTTCCCTCACCACGGATACATCCACAACTACGGGGCCATATCACAGACATGGGAGGATCCTACCACCAAACACGACGGCCTCGATTTGTTTGGAGACAACGACCCGTTGGACGTTTGTGACATCGGTGCTAGCGTGTTGAACACAGGAGACATCAAAAGAGTCAAGATTTTGGGATCAATTGCCTTGATTGACGACGGCGAGTTGGACTGGAAGGTGATCGCCATCAACGTCGAGGACCCCTTGTCGCAGGAACTCTTTGACATCCATGACTTGTACGTCAAGTGTCCAGGACTCTTGGAAACAACCAGACAATGGTTCAGAGACTACAAGTTGCCAGACGGCAAGCCAAAAAACAAGTTTGCTTTTAACGGAGTTTACAAGAACCAAGCAGAGACAATTGACATCATCTTGGGATGCCACAACAGTTGGAAGAAATTGATTTCCGGCGAAGTCAGTGGCTCCAAATTGCCAACCATCCAGAACGCTACCTTGTCGGGAACAAAGGGACATATCCAAGAATTTGACCCAAAGTTGTTGGAAGGAAAGAGCGAACCCGATGCGCCAATTCCAACTGAGATCCAGAAGAGTTACTTCTTGTCTGAGTAGATTTACGATAGATTCACGATGTATATATGTAATACAAGCTATTACGAGTTCAAGTAGTATCAGATCGCGGAAATACGACGCATGATCACGATAATCAATCTAAGTTATATTGATCTAAATAATGTACAGAAGAGAAGTCGTTTAGCCCATCGACTAGATCAAGAATTCCTTCAAGTCCCTGATCTCTTCAATCAAGTTGTTGACAAACTTCTCATATCCCACGCCTCCCTTTTCAATTATTCTTTGCTCATCGATGGAGCTAGGCAAAACTCTAGAGGTTAAGAACTTTGGATGCTTTAACAAATTGTTGATATAATCAATAAATTCATCTCTTTTACCTTCAGTATCAAGCCCTGGTAAAATCTTCAAGTGAGATAAGTCTTGGTCTCTCATGAATTGTTCAACGTTCATGGATTGCAATGATTCGTATAGCAAGAGTATTTGACTAGTTTCAATAACCGTAGACGAGGTAATCTTTATAGACGAAGAATCTCTAGACCAACTTTCAATACATGATTCGATCTGCTTTCCGAACATTTGCAATCCCAAGCAAACTTCCTTGATGACAGATAAACCCAATTTGTTCAAACTAATGATGAATATTGGTAAGATACCGTTGATCCAGAGTTTGTGGTATTGGTTACCGGAAGTCACGCTCAAGCCACCAGCTCTAATCTGAGTTGAAATAGGACTTTCAACAAGCACAACGTACAAACCAGATGAGATGAACTTTTCTGCAATAAGTTCCACGGTCATCAATTCTTGGATAAACATCAAACTCAATTGTGCAAAAATATGTTCATCATTAACTTCAATGGTGTGCGACAATGAATACAAGCTCAACAAGGCGTTGATCGTACCATTATCATTGATAAGCCTTGCCATTTCAAGCTTCATATTTCTGGAAGAGTTCATACCCATGTATAATTTCAAAATTGATAAAATTAACATTAGATCATCTGTTTTGGAATGAAGAGTCTCCACAGAAAAGACTCCACGAACTCCATTACTAGAAGCAATCTGTCCTTTGTTGCGTTGAAGATAAACTTCATTCTGAATATCAATCAACAAAACTTGGGTTCCCTTGGTGATGATAAGATCAAACAAATCTTTGAAAACACTGAAGTACTCAATCAAGATTTCCTCATCATCCTTCGAAATTAATAGACAACAGTAAATAATCCTTAACAATTGCTTATAGTTGCCACTAGAAGCGGATAAAGAGGCCAAGAACTTCAAGCTTGATGACGACAACAAATCCAAGGAAACCTTGATTATTTCAAATATTTGTTTCGATTGTTTCTTGATACCACTTTCATGGGTCATGGAATAAATAAGGTAGAATGCTACTTCAATTCTCTCCTGGTAAATCAGATCAAACAAGTTGGATGGAATTCCTTCAATATAATTGATCTTCAATAAATGGTGCACTAAATCCAACATGTTGGGTGTCAATGAGCTGGAAAATCTTCTGCAGAAGACTGTCAATAATGCACCTAATGATTTTGTTATACTAGCTTGAGAACTTAAGTATTGAATATTGATGCTGGACTCCATAATTTGAGCTCTCAATGCTGGCCACTTAGGATTTCCACCGAACAATCCATCCATTAAGGAGATGTTAAACACATTAGAAACGCCATATCTATTTCTCTTACCCAAAGTAGTTGTGAATTGGTCGAGTCTTAAATTTGGTGCAAATTGTTCAAATAACTCGTTCACCTTAGAATGAAGGACTGGATTATAATCTTTGATGATGAATTTGTCCTTGACAATATCAATGAACTTATCCGACACGATTAATGCTTTGATCTTTTGCTTCACTTGTTCGTTTCTAGTGGTGAATAAAATTAAGGACAAAATTTCGGCGATCTTAGATATAATCTTTTGCTCATAACATTTGCTAATGTAATCATCCAAAGACTTTGGTTGATCATTTAGACTTAATTGAATCCGATTAATGAGTTCATCTATGAATTCACAGTCTTCATCATTCTCTTTGATTGTGTTCCAAGAGTTATAGCTAAGGGACAAAGCGTCCAAAAGATGGATACTCACAGAGTTCGGGTAGTATTTGATCTCTTTCACATTCTTCTTCAAAATAGAAAGCAACGAACCCTTTTTGTTAGTAGGATCATCTGCTTCGACTTCTTTTGATCTTCCGAACACATCTCTACCACTGAACAAAACTGCCAAACCTTCTTGATTCCCTTCGAGAACTGAGCAGATAAAGTCGTACAATGAAACTTTCAATCTGTAGTCATCCAACGAATTGTCAAGATCAGCAATCAAACAGCTCAATAGAACCCTGGAATAGTCATTTCCCAAATGACCGAGCAACGAAGGTTTATTTTGTTCCTCCCAAGTACCCTTTGCCAAAATAGTAATCACATCAATTATATCCTTTCTCAATGGTTCATACTGAGAGTATGTAGATATTAATTGCGGTAACTTCTTGAAAAATTCTCTCTCAAATGAAGAAGGCTTATACTCAATCAAAGACCTAATTGAGATGATGAGCTGTGAGAATGACAAACCGCATCTGATCCAGTTTTCGTACCAGAAACCGGATAAGTCATAAAGCTCGTAAACACTCAAATTTGAAGACAAAGACTCAATCATTAGGAAAATAGGTAATGAGCTTCTTGAGTATTCGTTCTTAGTGATCAAGAACGTATCGAGGATCGTCACGGAGACTTCATTCAAAACAGCTGTTACTTTATTGTCTGAAGTAGTCTTCTTCACCCCATAAATTGATGCTAATATGTTGGAGAATATATCTAATATTAAGACTCCAATTTCCATTTTTTGGTATGATTTGATAAACTTGCAATGCGTGAAGCTCTCAAAGATTGAAATTAGATGGTTTACAAACTTCATCAAAATCATGCTCTTTGATTTGGTTGGGTAATCTTCCTTTAGAGTCAAACAGCTTTGAACTAACCCATCAATGAATTTTATCAAAGATATGGTAAATGAGTATTCTCCGCTGATCATCTCTATTGAGCCGAAAATTGTGGTAATAAAACCCTCTTTTCCGTTTCTGGATAAGAGAGACGACTTTGATAAGTAGGGCCAGATTCTGTGAGAAAATTGTGGGGTTAAATGGGTGAGTAAGCCGAGAATAGATTCGAGGATTTGAGTTTTTCTGGAATGCAAGCTTTGTTCGAAGATTCTCAACAATACTTCGATAATATCAGAATTGTCAGTATAGGTGGACATCGACTCCAACACCGACGATATATGATCGGTATCTTGAGCAACTTTGGCAAGCACGTCAGATACGTTAATGATGAAGTCAAGTTTATCTTCATCTTGATCGTTGAATGATCTCGAGATGTTCTGAACGATTCTCCCCAAAAATGACCATCCATTGTACTTGTACAAGAATGTAACCAATATTTCGTCTTCGCTAGTAGTAGGCAAAATCTTAGCTTTTGTACCTTCTGGAAGCACCAAAGACAACTTTTTAGCAGCTTCAAACGGAGGATATACATCGATTGAGCTTTTCAAGACAACGAGATCCGAATTTTCGTCATCAATCTTATATAACTGTTCAAAGTGGTCCTTTTTGAAAACTTGAATGAAGGATTTGAGCTCATTGAACTCGTGATATGCAAAGTTTCCATTGATAGCACAGAGCTTCAAGTAAGGAGTCAACAAGACTGGAAATTTAGCTCTTGAAAGAATAATTTGGTTCACAAATGACTCATTTTCAAAAAACTTCTCAATGACGCTGTTGGGACAATTCTTGATGACATTTGCCACTGTTCTGGAGACCTGTGGAGTTAAAGTTATTAATGGTAATGCAGAAATTAATACAGTTGAAAGAATTGCCGAGTACAAATTATCGAATTTGAGGGATTCATTCAAAGTATTAATTTCCTCGAATACGTTAAGTTTCACACATCTTGCGTTTAAGTCGTTGATATGAAAATTAATCTCTTCGGCTGGGAATGACTTTGTAAATTCTGCAGAAATTGGATCCTTGGGAACCTCCTGAATGAAATACAACTTCCGTAATAGGATGATGGACCACCCGTAAAGAATGATGGAATTAGAGTTTTCAGGGTTACTGATCAATGAATTAAGGGCCTTAAATGTTGTCAAATCACCCATAAAATTGAGAGTTTCTGGGGACGATTCATTGCCGGTAATAAGATTTTGGTGATCAAATGCATTTTCTAAATCCAAAAACAGTATTGAAATAAGGGTGCATAAAGTTTGTGTTAAGTTGAATGACTCTTGCACTTTGAAGTAGGGAGCTAAGTTTGCAATAAAATTGTTCTGTCCCATAAATTCGAACCACTGTTTTGTGATTTCATTGTCTATTACTGGGTTTTGAATGGTTAGTTCTATTAATACCTTGCACAAGTCAATCACAAACAAGACTGTTTCCCTAACAATCAAATCGTTCAAGTTTTGAGACACATCATCTTGATAAGGCTGATTTACAATGAAGGCCAAGCTGTTCTTGATACTGTCGATGATGGATGAAATGTAAGTCTTGGAAAGGAAGAGTTCCTTACCCAAATTTTGTATAGTAGAAGATGCAAAGGAATTTGATTTATTATTGAGCAACTCAATAACAATTTTTAGTATGATTCTTCTCTCCCGCAAGATCTTATTGACATACATGAGAATCCGTTCACTCTCCAAATACTTCTCTCGGTCGTCAGGGAGTTTTGACTTCAACTTCTCAAAATCATAAATCTTACGTTCCGGAACCTTTTTCGATGTTTGGACAATGATTCTCAACACTTCCTTGACATCCAAGTTGCCTAAGATCGCGTTCGTCTTCTTTGCATCTTTGATATTATTGGATTGAAGAACAGAATAGGAGATGGTTCGTAATGTGACCTCTTTGAGGTCGTCAGCCAAGGTTTGCTGAGAGTCTTTCAGCTCGAATGGGCTTGCATTCATGAGTAATTGTCGATTGAACAACAAAAACTCATCCAAAGCATTCAATATGTATGGATCCTGACAGGATTTTAGCAAGGAAAGGGCATTGCCAAAAGTCCAAAACTGAGTGGGTAGAATGGGCTTCAAGGCGAGGGTCTCCTTAGGGTTATGCAAATCTAAGGAAGTCATCTTGATGGACGATTGGTCCTGCAACTGTAATGCTTGTTTAGATTTGAACGATGGATTTTTCAAGGTCGTGCGTGCCAGCGAGTGCGAGTAGCTGGAGGTGTATATAGACAGGGACTTTTTGCAGGCATATACTAGATGTGCGCGTAGGCATGAAGCTGGATTGAGCTCTAATCAGAGAGATACGGCTAGTGGTCAGAATATGTTGATTTGTGCAAAGAGCACAATTTTTTGCACGCTCCAAGCCTTTTTTTTTGGACTGCCATGTGGTAGGTGTCGCAGTTAGTGCAACAGTTTAACTTTAATAGAAACAATATCAGACTGCGGCAAGTTTTAAATTATGCCAGCAGTGAGAGACCGGAAGAAGGGTATTTCGAACCAATTCAGGCAAGCCTGGAGTCACCTGATAGTGATTCAACGAAATCAATGGCTCGAAGTGGAGATATCAAGAAGAATTAGGAATTAGAGGATTGGGCATTCTGAATATATCAGACTCTTCTTGTTGATTCGAATTCGTAAGCAATCAGTCTATTTCTATTAGATGCGGAGGTCGGAGGATTCATCCAAAGGCAAATAAATTTATTTAAGAGTGAGGGTCTAATGATAGATCCAGTGAATTGACAAATACTTCTAATTTAGAGGTCCAAGGTTTTATCGAAAGCAATGGAAAAGATACATTAATTTTATGCTTTGCTGTTCAAGCGTGGGCCAGGGTACGTTCTTTGACTATTGACTAATGTTGTTCCTAAGACGTTTTTCTTTCTTGGGGCTCGTTCCAGTTTTGAACAACCCCTCAATCCGTTTCCAGATCTGCACCACCACTAAATACTCCACCAGTAGTGTTCGTCTACAACCCAGAACACTAAGGGGTAAGATTCTATTCAGAGATGGAACATCGAACCAGCAGTGCCTCATATGAGCTGTTTAGACATCTCCCACTGTCCATATCTACTATAAACCTGGCCGGTAATACCAGGAATCACTTCCGATCCAAGTTACGTAAGCTATTGTTCCATGATTTTCTCGTAAAGTTCGTATTTTGCACCATCTGTGTAGCACCACCTCATGTGGTTGGCCTTGGCCATAAAAATCCGGGTAAGGACTTGCCAATGATGTCATGCTGTGCAAGGAAGAAAATGATGGTAGGTGCCAGTGGCCTCAAGCTCGTCAATGGTAACTACTGGAATGGTGAACACCTCTATCACACTCTAGTAGCGAATGAGGTCGATTCTGGAAGGTATACCAAGTCCAAAAGACCCTGTGCTCTTGATATTAGCCTCTAAAGCATCTGCGTCACTGGCTGCATGTCTACCAAAGACTAAATTGTATAAATAGTCTCGTTTTGCCGTTGTTCCTCACTCAAGTTGAAGCCAGCATGTCCTTGCACAACTTGAGTGAATTGGCTGAAAGCCTACCCAAACCAACACCACCATCGCCATTTCCACATCCATACTGGATTGTGTTCTCAGACTACGGACCACGGTTTCCTAGTATCGAAGAGAAACTCATCCAGAAATTCAGCCAGACCATAAGAAGCAAGCCCCAATGGAAACTGAAGTATAATAACAGTGACATTGCTTCCAAGTGGAAACAGGAGTTCAGGGATGAGTTTGGCAAAGAAACAAGATCCATGGAGGGCGTGCTTGACTACGTCTTTCTGGAATTGAAGTGGATCGACAAGACTGAAGCTACCCTTGGCGGGTTTACCCTAGGCCCGGACGAGAAGATCCTCGCCAGTGGTACGGGAATTGACGCTGTGGTGGATGAAAAGGTCAAGCTACAATTGCAAGAACAGGCCAAAGCATTGGCTAAATCATTTGATGAGGTTGACTACCATCCAGGTACCACCACTGTTGTTGACTTGGTGCATCCACTGTTGTTCCCATTGCAGTACGGTGTGACTCCAATCAAAAACGAGGACGGCGGTGTAAGTGTTTCGGAATATCTGGAAGAGATCGAAAACAAAAAGAAAAGTGTCAGTTTTGGAATTTCCAAGAAGTACCAATGGTTACCCACTTCAATGACTTTGGACAGTTCGCAAGACTTCCAGTTTACCTCCTACATTAATAATTTGCACCCGGTCAAATTTGAAAGCCTTTACAAGACTATTTCACAGGTCTTCAATGCGGCCGTGCCCGCATTGAACTTTTCCTTATCATACTACGCTTCAGGTTATCGCTACAAAGTAGAAGTACCCGATGGATATGAGGCTTACCCAAAGGAATATGAAGAGTACATGGATGCTTTATATAATGAAGAAGACAAAAAGGAAAAGGAAATAGAAGGATACGAATATGACTATGACAAGGTGGAAGAGGTACTAAGTGCTAAGAGACTCGAATTCTTAAAGCCTTTGACTGTCTCATATAAGGAAGATCCCAGCCCTACGAACCCAATCAATGTCAAGGATTTTGACCAGCTCAAGGTAATTGTCAAGATGGCTAACATCGAATTGACTCCCGAAAACCCTAGCTACCCTGGAGGCAGTTGGCACGTTGAAGGGACTATCAACGAGAACATTGTTGCGACTGTGTTGTATTACTACGATGTGGAGAATATCACCACTTCAACATTGAGTTTCAGAGCCGGTTTTGAAGAGCCCAGATATGAACAAGGTGATAGCGAGTACTTAAGTACTTACTTTGGTTTAAAGGATGAGGATGTAATGACGAGTCCACTTGGAAGTACTGAAGCCTTTGAAGATCGCATTATCGTCTTCCCCAATTTCTTCCAACACCACGTTGACCCATTTGAATTAAAAGATAAACAGAAGCCAGGCCATAGAAAGATTTTGTGCTTCTTTGTTGTGGACCCCTACGATACTTTGGCAATTACTAGTGATGATGTTCCACCACAACAAGAAGAATGGTGGGCAGATGAACAATTAAAGGACTACCTTCCTGACTTATTGAAGGAGAAAATCCTCAAGCTTAAGGGCGAGAAGAATTGGCCCCAAACGATGAAAGAGGCCAAAGAAATGAGAGAGGACTTGATGAAGGAGAGGTCTGTGATTATCGACGATGATATCTTCGATCCTTACGAGAGAGAATTTTCGCTTTGCGAGCACTAAATGGACTTCCAGTTCACTTGTTTTGCAACCAGTACTGGACCGTGAACATTGCCCGTATTGAGTGTTTGAGAGGGCATTTTATTTACAGATTATATATGATTGTTAGCATTAAATAACGCAGTATTGGTCAGGTATTTATATCTACATGAGTAAGAATTTATCCCATGGAATGGTTTGTAACAATTCTCGTTTACCGAATTCAACACTCACCGATTGGACAAGTCTCATTGAAGTTGCGATCTGAGCAAATTTGAAAGCGTAGAGTACCTGATGGGTGGGTCAGACAAGAGACTTTCTGATGTTAACAGGGGTCCAAAAATTACCAAAAAATAATGACTCCTACGCGATTCGAACGCGTGCATCTTTACGATAGTAGAACTTGAGTCTACCGCCTTAACCGCTCGGCCAAAGAGCCACTTTTGTTGAGTAAAAAAGAGTTAGAAATAATATACACACGTCACCAAATCTCAATCACGTGATAAGTGGAAAATTCGTACTATACGGTGGACTTATACGACACTTTTACAAATACCAGTTCCCCTCAAGGAGAAGTCGTTCGTTTCAAGGTTATTTTCTAAACATCCCTACCATTTCCTAATCCAACAGATACGCAGCCATGACTCTGCCTTTCTTCGTCAGCGCTCCTGGTAAGGTGATCATTTTTGGCGAACATTCTGCTGTCTACAGCAAGCCAGCCATAGCTGCTGCGCTCAGTTTGAGGGCGTACTTGTTGGTGACTCCTAGCAAGGACCCTAAAAAGATCACGTTGAACTTCCCAGATGTGGAGCTTTCCCACTCATGGAACAAAGAGGATATTCCTTGGGATGAGATCCAAGCCCACGTCCAGTTCAAGGACGGAAGGCCGTTGGCCACCGAGGAATTGGTGCCTGAAATTACCAACGAGTTGAGTGGTGTGTTAAGTGACCTTGAGTCAAGTTTGCATTATGTCGCTAGTCATTGTTTCCTTTACATGTACACCCACTTGTGTTCCAAAGAGATTCCAGGTATGACCTTCTCCATCCGATCCACCTTGCCCATTGGGGCAGGATTGGGTTCGTCTGCATCCGTTTCTGTCTGTTTGGCGTCCGCATTGGCAGTGCTAGGTGGCCACGTCCAGCATGCCACCCTCCATCAAAATGACAAAGTCACCAAAAATCACAACCCAGAGGCCGATTTTATAGACTCGTGGTCGCTCATAGGTGAAAAGTGCTACCACGGAAATCCTTCGGGTATTGACAACGCGGTTGCTACATACGGTGGTGCTGTTATGTACCAAAGAATGAAGAATCCTTCTCAGCCGTCTGTCAGAACCAACATGAGAAACTTGCCTCCATTGAAGTTGCTTCTCACCAACACCAAGATCCCTAGATCAACGGCATACTTGGTGGGCCAGGTGGGTAAAATCAACGAAAAATACCCCAAGACCTCTGCCAGCATATTGGAAGCCATGGAGCACTTGGCAAATGACGCGTACCAGATCATGACCAGGCCGTTCTTTGGCAAGGAGGAAAAGGAGAAAATGAGGGAATTGGTGAACATCAACCACGGGTTATTAGTGGCATTGGGTGTGTCCCATCCATCCTTGGAAAACATCAAGATTATCAGTGAGGTCAACAAGATTGGTGCCACCAAATTGACTGGTGCAGGAGGAGGAGGTTGTGCCATCACTTTGGTCAACGATGACGTTGCCGAGGAGACTATCCAGAGGACCATTGACGAGTTTAAGACCCATGGGTACGAAACATATGAAACAACCCTCGGAGGGAAGGGTGTTGCCTCGTTGCAGTTTGACCTGGTTAAGGAGGACCTTCGTGACAAGGTATTCTCGGACGAAGCATTTGCTAGTTACAAAGACAGATTTGAGATCGATGGCGTGTTGAGTGTGGATAATTTGGAGGGCTGGAGATTCTGGTAGGCGATGAGTGGAAAACCGTCAGAGCTCCAACTTCCCTAACTTCCAAATGTTTCTGAAGAAAAAGCACGTTAGGTGTTCATGCTCGTTGAACATGGAGTGCTCGTGTAAATATTGCTATTCTTGCTGTATTTTAGGCATGTGCTGAGAACAATATATCATAAGTAATATATAATCTAGAAACTAGTTGATAAGCACTAGCATATGTAAAATATTATCTAGAAAAGAGCCTATAAAAGCACAAACATAACTAATATATAATCTAAAATCTAGTCTAGATGGATGTAGCTATATACATGAACTGGATATTCTCCGAATAAATAATTTCAAAACCTCCGATAGATTGTAATGGTGCAAATCAAATAAAACCTTCATTGGGATTAAATGTCCAATCTTTATTGAGTCTAAATGGTAAATTCCAGCAATTCTAACGTCATTCTATGGAACCCTAAGCGTTTTTCCTTAAATTCCTCTATTGAATTCTAAAGCCTTGATCTCATTGCCTTCCTTGTCCTTCAAAGCATGGAACTTTGGTTCCAACTTCGTGACGGGCAATTGTCTTCTTTGTGGAAAAACAGCCAACGCAAATGGCAAGGCCACAAGCGCAGTAGTGAAGATCAAACCCATGTTAGCCATGGTCTCCAACATCTTGGACTTGCCCTTCAAGAGCCTCGATTGTTGCAATCTGACCAAAATCAATGGGGGAATCACCATGACGGGAGTGGCGTTAATGACTCTGCTAGCAGCCGTCTCTCCGACAGCGTACCAGGCTGCAGTTTTGGAGGTACCTACCGCCTCGCCGTTGTGATCGAACACAGTGATTCCCTTCTTGATCTCCTCAGATCTCATCAAGAACACGTTGACAATTCCAGCGGACACCACGGCTGCAAAAGGCACCAATCTGCCCAAAATCATCTTGGTGTTGGGCTTTAAAGACTTCAAGCGAGGCACAATGGCGTTCAACCCCAACGCCACCGAGCACGAAGCTCCCACAGCCAACGAGTAATTGGTGATGATTTGCTGGGTGGTCAAGGGGTGGGACTTGTTGGCGTTGGCGGTGTTGATAGCCACGTTCAACGACTGGTTAGCCACCTGCCAGAACAAGGTACCTGCGGTGCCCAATCCGGGTGTTAACATGCCTCCTGTGACCACCAAGTTGGACAACACACACGAGCTCATTCTGAATGGAAGAAACACGGTTTCGCCGGTGTCTGGGTGCAATGTGGAGTCCAAGATCTTCTTGGCCCGCCAGAGGTCTGGTGACATGGCCAGAGTGACGCCGTTACGGTAGTCCCAGATTTTTCTTTTGGCACTCTCGATGTCGGAGGAGGTGTTGAGCAACATGGTAGGGTCGGAGATCTCAGCACAGTGCTTGACTCTGCCCCAGTAGGTGTCCA
This sequence comes from Suhomyces tanzawaensis NRRL Y-17324, assembly GCF_001661415.1. Classification (NCBI taxonomy): domain Eukaryota; kingdom Fungi; phylum Ascomycota; class Pichiomycetes; order Serinales; family Debaryomycetaceae; genus Suhomyces; species Suhomyces tanzawaensis. The sequence continues at coordinate 566,479 of NW_017963642.1, forward strand.
AGTCATATCTGGATTGGGGCAAAGGGACGGGTCCCGGGATGGAGGAAGCCATGGTGATGTTTTAGGAGGAGTAGGTGGTGGTAGATGGTCCAGCGGCAGTTTTTGCCCTGTACCGGGACTGGAACGAGGTAGTGAGTCAGGGCTCGCCAGGGAGCGCGGCTAGGGCGATGCCGGCGGGGTCGCAGCGACAAACGGTTCTAGAGGAAGTTCTAACAGCTCTGCTTCCAAACGTCTAAACCAGTTCATGATGATGAATTATCATTTGAAGATCAAACGTAGTGACAGTTTTCTGGAAGCTCAGGAACCATTGGAATCCCTACTCTGGTGTTGTTAGCGAGCTAAAGTCATAGTAGGGCTGCGACAAATTCTAGCGAGACCTAATCATCTTCGCACCGGCAAATTTCCCCTAGCGAGATCAAAATACTTGGTTGCGACCAAAACCATCGTACCGATAGCCACCACTACCCCCACCCTCTCCACCATGAGGCTTGGTGTCACACTTGGGATAGGCGTGGACGTCGTCCACACCCCTCGTTTCCAGCGTATTCTCGCCCGCAACGACGACTACGTGGCTCGGTTCATGGCCCGTATTCTTCACCCATCCGAACGCCCCAGGTTCGTGGAGTCGCCACCAGCCCAGCAGATCAACCAGTTGTCGGGAGCCTGGGCAGCCAAAGAGGCGTTGTTCAAGACGTTGGACCCCGTGGACCAGAAACGGTTCCAGTTCAACCAGTGGTACCGCCACTACAACCCCCAAGGCAAGCCATTTATCCGGAACGACCACTATCAGCACAAGGACGAGGAGTTCCTCCTCAGTGTTTCACACGATGGGGAAGTGTTGGTTGCCAATGTGCTAAGGCAGAAGAACGTGGACACCAGCTCCCTCTGATTGGTTGCAAACGCAGTCAGCATGTATTGAGATAGGAGAACCTCCATAGCGCACAGTTAAAAAAGCAAATTAATGGTTAAGTGGCCAATTAGCTGCTTGGAATAAATTTCATTGGGTTCAACAACTATTTCCAATTACACGGGATGCGCTAACATTGTCAATTGAGCAGTGATTTTGGGAGCCATTCACTTGAACTAGCTTTCTACGGTCTAATTTTGCCAATTACAATGATATGATAATATTTTCGATTGAGCAGTAATATATAGCAAACTACTTGAACAAGCTTCCTGTTGTGGATCAAGACCAAATGATCTCATGGGAAGGAGACGGTGATTGCAGCAAGTCCAACTAGCCCAAATTTCGTAACTTGTTCTAGTTTTGAATCAGTTGTCGGGTCCGATATCAGGCTATTGCTCAAATATTAAGCCGCTTAAATAATAATAGGCAACAAGGACTAAAAACGACCTATTAGCCAGGAAAAAGTCTGTCAAAAGAATTTGATAAAGTCATTTATACTGGATTTGGATCCATAACAAATGCTGGTATCTAGACATTCAAGGCTTATTCGATTGAATTCACAATCGGTATTCGCTGAGATATATCAGGCATAATAAAAGTATTGGGAATACCACCATAAATAATCACATACATGCAAAACACTACTACGAGCCTCAAAACTCATTCTACTGATACTGGATGTAGGAACCGTCCAAACGTACTAATATGGACCTGGCATCTTTTGCCAATTTGTATTGGTTTTGAAGTCAAAATATTACAGCTATGTGTTTAATGTCTAGACTGTGAATGTATAAGACAAGACTATGAAAAAGAATACTCTAATTTTACAGTTGTATTTGTTTACTCCCATTCGACAGTGGCAGGAGGCTTGGAAGTGATGTCGTAGGTGACTCTGGCGACACCGTCGACCTCGTTGACGATTCTGGAGGCAACCTTCTTCAAGAACTTGGCCTCGAAAACGTACCAGTCAGCAGTCATGAAATCAACAGTCTCGACGGCTCTCAAGGCAATAACTTGTTCGTAGGTTCTTTGGTCACCCATAACACCAACGGACTTGACAGGCAACAAGGCAGCCAAAGCTTGCGAGATTTCCTTGTACAAACCGTGAGCCTTAATTTCCTCAATGAAAATGGCGTCGGCTTCTCTGGCGATTTTAAGCTGTTCCTTGTTGACTTCACCCAAGACACGGATACCCAAACCTGGACCAGGGAATGGGTGTCTCCAGACCAAGTCGTGAGGAACACCCATCAATTCACCCAAATCTCTGACTTCGTCCTTGAACAATTCTCTCAAAGGCTCGATCAACTTCAACTTCATGTTTTCCAACAAACCACCGACGTTGTGATGGGTCTTGATGGTTTGAGATGGGCCCTTGAACGAGATGGACTCGATGACATCGGGGTACAAGGTACCTTGCAACAAGTACTCGATTTCCTGGCCGGAGGCTGGCTTGATCTTGGCAGCTTCATCTTCGAAGACGTGGATAAAGGTGTTACCAATGATCTTTCTCTTCTTTTCTGGGTCAGTGACACCCTTCAATCTGCCCAAGAACAAGTCAGTGGCATCGACAACAGTCAAGTTGATGCCCAAACCCTCGGTCAAGGTCTTGTAGACAGTTTCGGTCTCGTTCAATCTCATGAGACCGTTGTCGACGTAGATGGCGTGGAATCTGGTGCCAATAGCTTCGTGCATGATCTTGGCACCCACGGTGGAGTCAACACCTCCAGAAACAGCACCAATAACCTCGGCAGTTGGGCCAACCAACTTTCTTATTCTAGCGATTTCGGTGTCGATGAAGTTTTCCATGGTCCAGTTGGTGGTGGCCTTACAGATGTCGACTGCGAAGTTCTTCAACATGGTCTTACCTTGGGTGGTGTGGGTGACCTCCGGGTGGAATTGGATTCCGTAGATGTGCTCAGCTTCGTTGGAGATGGCAGCGAATGGAGAGTTGGTGGAGGTGGCAACTGCCTTGAAACCAGTTGGCAAGGCGTGCAACTTGTCGTGGTGGGACATCCAAACTTGAGAGTGATCAACACCCTTGAACAATGGACATTCGGCGTCCTCGACGTTCAAGGTAGCTGGACCATACTCACGCTTTTCTCCACGGGCAACACCCTTACCGTTGATCCAGGCCAACTCTTGCATACCGTAACAAATACCCAAGATTGGCACGTTCAACTTGAAGATGTCGTGGTCGACGTGTGGGGCACCTTCAGCGTACACGGAGTAGGGTCCACCAGACAAGATGATACCCTTAGGGGTCCACGACAACTCAGCAATCTTTTGGGTGCATGGCAACATTTCTGCGTAGACGTTGAACTCTCTCAATCTTCTGGTGATCAAGTGGGAGTATTGCGAGCCAAAGTCCAAGACAAGGATGGTGTCGAAGGACTTGGAGACCTCAATGGGGACATCGTTGGTGGTTGACATTTGAGTAGGAGCGATTGGTGTAGCCGATCTGAGACTGTAATGGCGGGCGTGGGAGATTTTATGGTTTTTTGCTCATCGCACCAGTTCCGAGGACACGACCCCCGGAACTGGCGCCTGGGCTCCTCGTATATGGGTGGTTTGAGGCCTGGTGAGTGCAGCCGTAAGCGAGCTAGCGTGCTGGCCAGAGTGGGAGCGACATGGCTGTCTCAATGACTGCTTTGTCGGTTTACTTCGGTGCTGTAACTCCTCACATTCGTGGGATAACTCAGGGAATGGCCACACGTGACTTGACTCTGGCAATATCTAGCTAATAACTCCCCAAAAAGCCGTTTCCTGCACACCTCCTCGCCCAGATAAGCCGGAACCTCCTCGGGGAGCACCAAAAGAAATTCGCAGAATCTCACTACACAGATCCAAATTCACGAATACCTTTTGCACCAGTGCACAAATGCGATCGTTGCCTCCCCCCAGAATAACCCGTCTGAGACGATGGAAGCGCATTAAAAGGGCTATTCGCTCGTTTTTCACACAGGGTTACGTATCGGATCCTGGTGCATTTTTGCCTCAGAACGGCTCGAGGTCTCATATTTCCATAATCAAGAAATCTCGACTCACCAGCCGTTTCAGAAAGAGGAATTTCACAGACATGGGTTTGAGGGAGGGTGCTTCTGCTGGAATTAGAACAGCTGGATACATGGGCAAACTTGCAACCAGGGCGTCGTTTCCTGTTCTTCGTCCAAGGCACAAATCGTCCAAGATAAATTTGAGTGTCAGGTTCTGAGGAATCAGTACTAGGATGCTGCTTGCCTCTGGTGACCACAATTAATAGTATGAGGAAAGCCCCTAATTAATAAGTAATAAAAGTAATGAACAACAATTACTGGCCTGAGCTAGTCTAAGGCTTCACTTTGGGATAATGATCAGTATAAATATCTAAGCAGGGTGGACAAGTAGTAAGAGTACCAGGGAATTTTGAAGGTCATTCTGGTCAAGAATGGTCACTAGTAGTGTGAGTTCAAATCTACTATTGCTCTCTCTCATGATCTAATTCTTACTATGCGACAAGTGGTATTCGATGACTGCTTGGGTTTTTCGCACCCAAAATAGAATCGGCCCCAATTGATTGGAGATCATGAATTCCACGAAGATGGAGCCAATTGAGTTCAAATAAATGACTCGAGCATAGATTACATAGCCAGTATAAGGAAATTGCTTTCTTTCCATGGTGCTGTTTGGGCTTGGAATAAGAATCTTATGGTGTTGATACTTTTTGTAGAAGTGTTGCCATTCATCGAGATAAAAGTGTGATGAATTTTCTACATATTCAAGAAATTGTTGGAGCTTCTTTCAGACTTAGGCCAATCCCAATGTATGTACTTTCAAGCTACACTATAACACTTCATCTGTAATCAAATGCGACATAATAGGTGCAATAAAAATTAATGGAAAGCTCATGCAAGTCCAAACTCACTCATACGTCAAGAACACTTGTAGCCATTCCAACTCACGTTACTACTATACTTCATCTCCTTCCCGCTACTACATCCCTCTTCTATTTCTGCCTCTATCACTATATTCTTCCAGTACTCGATCAGTGCACGTGACCCGACCTCCGATGACTTGAAAAAATCTCATCTCTTCTACACTATCATACCCCATCGTCACCATGTCTGAAGATAAAACCCAGATCAAGATCAACTTCTTCACCAAAGAAGATGATGAGTCCATAAAAGTCTCGGACGCTCCTTTGTATGTGCCCGTTTCCTTAAAAAGATACGGTTTGTCCGAAGTTGTCAACCATTTATTAGGCAATGCTGGCGAAGATGAAGATTCCAAGCCAATTCCTTTCGATTTCCTTATAGACGGAGCATTGTTGAGAACATCCCTCCAAGACTACTTGACCAAGAATGGTTTGTCCAACGAAGCTTACCTCAGCTTGGAGTACACCAGAGCCGTCTTGCCTCCATCATTCTTAGCATCGTTCAATAATGAAGACTGGATCTCGAGTTTAGCCACTATCAACAGCACTTCCAAGGCCGTCACCACATCCAACTTGACTCTCAGCGCCGCAAAAATTTTATCAGGGAGCTACGATGGTATTGTAAGAACCTACAACATGTCAGGAGCCGTCGAAAAGCAATACGTGGGCCACTCCGGACCAATAAGATCAGTCAAGTGGGTATCACCTACCAGAATCGTTTCTGCTGGTAATGACAGACAAGTGAGATTGTGGAAGGCTTCCAACGGCGATGTAATTGATGAAACAGATGAGGAAGAACCTGAAGATGGTAAGACCTTGGCCATTTTGGAAGCACACAAAGCCCCAGTTGTCTCGTTGGACATCGAACAAACAACCAGCAGAATTTTGTCTGCTTCCTACGATCATACTGTTGGCTTCTGGTCCACCAACTACAAAGAAATGACCGCCATACAGCCATTAGAATATGACTCCAACGTGTTGTCCACCTCCTCCAAGAAGAGAAGAAAGATGGCATTGCAAGACGCCTCTATCAGACGTCGTTCTCCATTGGCTATTTTGGAGGGCCACTCTCAGCCCGTGGAGGCCGTTATATTCGACCAAAAGGATGCCACTGTGGGGTACTCGGTATCACAGGATCATACAATCAAGACCTGGGACTTGGTTACCTCTCGTTGTATCGATACCAGAACCACTGGCTACTCGTTGTTGAGTCTTTTACAGCTTCCAACCAAGCACTTGTTGGTAAGTGGATCTTCAGCCCGTCATATCAATCTCCATGATCCAAGAGTCGATGCTAGCACCGAACAAACCAGTGCCAAGTTGATAGGCCACACCAACTTCGTGGTGGGATTATCTGCTTCTCCAAGCAACGAAAACATGTTTGCATCTGCCTCGCACGACGGTACCGTCAAGGTATGGGATGTGAGGGCTGACAAGTCATTGTACACTATCACCAGACAGCTGGAGGCTGAAAAGGGAAAGGACAAGGTGTTTGACGTGTGTTGGGATAGCCAGATTGGAATTGTCAGTGGTGGTGAGGACAAGAAGATCCAGATCAACCAGAATGTGAGCAAGTAAGTTAGAAAAAGAGAGAAGTGTGGTGCACACACTTCAGCACTCGGGAACGTAGAGATGTATGGGACAAAGTGCTCCTCAGGAGCTACGTACCATGGTAGATGCCACTAGATCTGTATATTAATAAATGCATTATAGATTACTATCTGCTAGAAGGTGTTTATTATAGATACCTATTCGCCCAGACCGCTAGTAATTATAGACTCAATAGATAGATGAAGCAATATATTCTAAAGAGACAATAAATGATTAAGTTGCAAATGAAGCAAGTCATTTCGATAGAATTTTGCCTTGAGATTTGAGTGATCTCCTCACAGTTTTCGGAGGTGGGTGGATGAGACAGGAAGGAATCCTTTGACAAGTCATTAATGACTTGATTTATTCGTGTTCTACCTCCTGGCTAAGAGATGTGTAATTTCAGCAGAAATTGAATATACTTTATTGAGTAGGATTTTATCCCTCTCCAGTGCAAAATATAACTTCTAATTAGCCCTCTAAAATTCCCCAGTAGGATAACTACACTTCTCAAATGCAACTTTGTCAAATTTCGGAGAACAATCACAGTTTGTTGGGATAGACTCTTATTATTCGTTTAAGATGGTGGATTCTATCGTTCTACAATTATTCTGCACATTCCGTATTACAGGCTGCTATATATAAGTTGCAGGATTAATAATTTCCGACATTAGTTTCTTCGAAACAGAATTAAATACTTCTGGGTAGCTTTCACTACGATGCCACCTTTAACACATATCTTAGTATTTATTATGCTATCTATTTCGGTACTTATTATGCTATATATATGATGACAATCATTAAAATATGGATATTACTAAATACAAATAATCCTAATCCTAAAATGAATTGGCCGATGCAATCCACAGTAGAACTATGGTCATGACAAGGAATTTACACTTTGCACTGTTTTTCACCGTTTCTAGGACACTTGATCCAGGTCTATGCACTACTTTCTGTCATTTTCCTTTCTCTCCGAGGCCCACATACTCAACCCGTAGTAGCCTTGCCACATGCTCTCCTTATCAGTGACATAACCAACCAAGCCGTCGGTAGTATAAGCATTGGGGTCTGTAAGTGAATTCACGGAGCTTTTGTCCTTCCAACCCATGGCCTTTCTGACATGCTTGATTTCATCAGCGTTCAATTCCGCTTGTGCAGCCGTCCCATACTTTAAGGGTCCAACGTTGATCCAGTAGCCATTTTTGATGCTATTTGATCTTTTGTTGGGGGTTGTCAAGGCCAGGATTTTGTCGAAGTAGTCTATTAAATTCTCTGCTGTATCGACAAAAAACGCAGTGACGACTACTACGTTATCCCAATTTTTTAAGTCTGGAGCCTCGAAGTATCTAAAGTCATCAAGATGTATGCTTAAATTGGAAGGCTGATTCTTGAATGGTTCTAATTTTGTGGATCGGAACTGAGAATCCGTGGTATAGTAATTGGAGCAAGTGTGAATTCCAGGATAAATGTCATAGGAGCCGGGCGAGGAAGCAACAAGCTCCGTGGAACCAGAATAGACAAATTTGTTGCACAAATGCATGAGGCCCGAGTATTCAACGGCATGGACAGAGCCAAAACTGTCGGAACCATCTCCCATTGTGGCAATGGCGTGGGCAATTTTGCCCAAACCAGAGCCAGGCACGATGACACACGTCTTGTGTCTTTCACTGGCAGGAATGACAGTGTTCAAATTCGCGATGATGTAGTCCATCATGGGCTTCGTTTCCTGGTCACCCTGGACGCTCCAATCACGGATGTAGTGGCTCAACGATTCTATCACTCTATAGTTGGAGGTGGAGGTTTGGTTCGTGCTCGAGGCCGACTTCAACATTGCGAAGTCATGGAACGAGAGCCCGTAGGACCGCACAGCGTGGTCGGCTATGCCATTCAAGAATTTCTGGTTGCTTTGGATGTACTGGTCGATGCGCTTGAGCTTCTTCAAGTATCCCACATCCTCGCAAATCTTTTGCTGTCTCCAGCTCATCATCCGGAACAACCGTTTGCGTCTTTCATTGGTGGATTTGGCGCTTTCAGCGTAGTTCTGTAACGACTTTACCGCCTGTAACAACTCGATCTGGGCGTTTTCACTCAATCTGGCAAAGTTCTCGTACCCTACTCCGTTCAGTTTGGGGAGAGAGGTGGCAAGGGTGGTTCCTGTCACCTGATCGAAGAGCTTGGATACCTTGGGGATGAGTGATCGGAAGGTGTTGGTACGAGACGCCATGTTGGAACCAAAAAATACTACCACGAGTAGCGGGATGGTCGAGCGGGGAAGAAGGATAGAAAGTACGATGTAGAGACACAGGCAGGTTACGCCAGTCACAAGAATTATCTCGGTGTCAGAAAGACCTCCCTGGTATGATGGAGTGGGCATATGCAATTGTGGACGGGAAACACACGAGCAGAGGCTCGTTCTGGACAGATGGGACGAGCCGGATTAGAGCAACTGGAGGTAGGGGACTGGGCCAAAACGAGATGGTGGCGGATCCTCTGGTGCTGGTACAGAGTGGTGGTGGGAACTACTCCGTATTGTCAGGTCCGAGACTGGAACTGCGGTGCGACACCGCCCGGTGGATCTCGCCAGGCGGTAGCAAGTGTCAACACGGCAATAGGGAAAATGCGGTATAAATAGTGGGACAACGGGCGATGGGAGACAACAAGAGTTCCATAGACTATTGTGGTGAGCTGCTGTCCCAAGATTGAGTCACTTAGTCCAGTTCCAAACGAGTATCGACCGTCTTTACTCCCTATCACCCATCTCTCGCTAGCGCACGCGGACTACTCTCGCTATTCGCACCGCACCAATCCCACCACGAACTGTTTTCACCACCGCATAACCAGGCCAAACATCGACTTCCCCAACACCCAACATGGAGCAGTATTCATATGAAGACGTCACACCCGTCAACATTAATCTGGAGGAGCCTCAACTATGCCAGATCCTCTACGACGATGAGTACAAGAGCGTGATGGGCATCTTACTAGCCCTCCTCAAGCAGAACGAATACTCAGAACGGGCCCTCTACATCACCGAATTGGGTCTCGAGTTGTTGGCATCTCACTACACCATCTGGGTCTACAGGTATAGGATCTTGACGCATTTGAAGCGGGACTTGGTTGCCGAATTGGACTGGTGTGAACAGATCGCTCTTGAAAACGAAAAGAACTACCAGATCTGGAACTACAGACAATTGATCATCAACAAGATCTTGGAGGATCCCTCCAACACTTACGATCCGCATCGGGAGGGGCCCCTTATCAATGCCATGTTGGAGGAAGATACCAAGAACCACCACGTCTGGTCCTACCGCAAGTGGTTGGTCGAGAAATTCGGATTGTACCAGGACCCTAAGGAACTAGAGTTCGTGGAAGCTTGCTTATTGTTAGACCTCAGAAATAACTCGGCCTGGAGCCACCGGTTTTTCCTCAAGTTTGGAGCAAATAACATCACGGAAGCCCAGTTAAAAGCAGAAATTGATTATACTAAATTGTTGATAGAAAAGGCCCCCCAGAATCCTTCGGCTTGGAACTACTTGCTTGGGATTTTTCACAAGAGTTCCAGGTCTTTGGCTGAGTTGCAACCATTTTGTGAAAAATTGGCAGATTATAATAACGAAGACGTAAAAAGCTCATATGCATTGGAGACGCTTGCAAAAATTTACAACGAGCAACAGAAGCGAGAGGAGTCTGGAAAAATCTACGACTTGCTTGGGGATAGATACGATCCTATCAGAAGAAACTACTGGAGATATGAAAAGTCACGGATTCAAGCCAATTAAACAGTGCTCGACCATAGCTTCAGGAGTTGCGTAAAATGAAAACTCCAATGAGAAGCTCTTGTGCATTAGCTTATTGTATTAACGATTTTAGTTCATGAAAGAATTTTGTAGTCAGTTTTGAAAGTAGGATGTGAGATGAATGGAGGGAAGAATGGGTAATAAAAATGCAAAAATAAATGGTCCCTAGCAGGATCGAACTGCTGATCTCGGCGTTATTAGCACCGCGCCTTAACCAACTGGGCCAAGGGACCTTTTTCTGCCACTTTGAAAAACTGCGATCAATAGACCCTGTAACAAAACTTCTCGTTTTCACCCATGATTTCGTAAATACTGGACTGGTCAAACTCACCTTTAAACATGATTTGCCCATGAAAGTATGCTTTACATAGAGCCCTCAGTCACAAAAATTCAAATCAATTGTCAAGCAACGGTACGCTTCTGGTAAATTGTCCATTCAGGTGCCTAGTCTTTCTAAGTTGCCATGAGCAGTTAGTTGGTAACGGTTCGGTTAGGGGAACCTGGTCGGGATTTATTAAAATTTAATAAATATTCACCCACCGGGAGTATATATCCCCCTTTAGATTGGTAGATCTAGAGCGACAATGTTAAACTTCCCACTAACAAAATCAATCGCGGATTGACATAGTTGAAAATGTATCCTCGGTAATCAAAAAAACCTCAGATTGAACTACCGAGTACATTATGTAGAGTTTCTTTGCCTTACCCAAGCCTGGAGTAAAGTTGCGGCAATGGACTTTGATGGGTATTAAACATAAGAGACTTTGCACCTAATTGTGATATTGATTCAAACTAATAGTTGAGTGGTAATTGCCAGAATTTCGGAAGATATTCCTTGCATTCGGCTTTCTCATAGTTTAGTGGTACTATCTGTGAGACTTGATTTCATTTCTTCAAGATTATCAGTTAACACACATTCTGATTATTAATCAACCACTTTGCGCAAGATCTAGTATCCCAATAATTATAGACGTTCTAGAACTCCAAGAATAGCGTCGAGACCACCACCGTTGAGTGTCAGTATTGTTTGGCATTTTCTACCAATACTAGAAACTCACACTATACATGGTTTAATGCCCCATTTCGGAAAGCGTCGGGTCATATTTTCAGGGGGTAGCGGAGATCCGTCGCCAACTGTCTAATAATTGCTTGTCTCAGCCAAGGGCTATTCTTAGAGCCGAACGTTCCCTACTAAATGAAGCGTTGCCAATTGAATGTCATAACATAGCAACCCTTCCTCCTAGCATTTAGGTATAAGCTCAAGGGGCAATCGTTCAGTTCCCAAGCTTGGAAGTCTCAATTTCGATCAATCTCTGTAATAGAGCGGAAACCATCGCAAAAGGGACAGAGACTGAAACCTTATTCCCGTACCCAGAATGGGACCAGATTTCTGTTCCAACTGAGCGTGGTTGAATATTGCGCCCCACCCCCTGATTGGAGGTGTGGGTACCAATGGTATTTTCTCGTCTTCGTGATAGGTTCGGAGATTACCACACACTTCCGTGATTAGTACTATGGACTTGGCTACCCCCAGGTGGTCCTGCCTCGACAATCAGTGAAATCGGGTCAGTTTCGGCTTATCGGGGCGTATTGCTTACTTCCGCCCATCACCCGTGCGTAGAGGCATTGGCATACATTGCTCATCTTGGAGAATATAGCTAAAGTTCATGCAGATTTTCGCCTCATGTAATGGAAACCAGGATTACAGTTAAGCCAATTTCTAAAGCTAATTCAGGCTAAACCACAACTCCCTATGACTGAATCTCGAATATTAGTCAAACACATACTCTATAACTCTCTCTGGGAAGTATTCATAAATCAACGAGCGGAACACTGCTCCAAGCATGGTGCTCCTTGTGAAGTGTCGAACTTTTTGCAACTGAACTAGTTGAGCATAGTTCGACTCGTACAGTAATTCTAGGTGTCAACAGTCCCAAGAATATGGTGGTTACTTTTCACTAGCACTTGAAGAACGTAAAAGTATTTTTCAAGTAGGTGTTATGATAATTTGTCTATTGTAGTCACGAAAAGCCTGCGATACACATTTATTGTTCAGCGAACCACGAACTAGGGGCAATAACACAAGTGGGAACGAAGTAAACCGTGGTCCAGACCAATGGACCAGCGGAACTGCCATGCTTTAGACTCCCAATTTACAGTGTGGCAAATTACGCTCAACCGTACAAACTCACACTCGCCCCATTAATCTGGTGACTGGTGGCTTTACCAATCTTGGTTATTTCCCTCTGATTATTACGTATTATACCTAGGGTTCACTGTGGCCCCAGGCCATGTAAGAACAGCCACCAATGGACTGCACATAATCATGTAGATAAATGTAACATTAGTGCTGAAGCTATGCATGGGCATTTTGTGGGAGTACGATCCCTTCAAGTGTCTTCTAGTTAGTCATAGAGGACTAGCCGTTCCTGCTATGAAGAAACGAAAAAACAGACACTTAAGGATAGAATGCTCCTGCATATAACGCAGTATTTATCGGCGCCTATCTCATAGCAGGACGGATAACGCTAACAAATCGGTCCCTTGGCCCAGTTGGTTAAGGCGCGGTGCTAATAACGCCGAGATCAGCAGTTCGATCCTGCTAGGGACCATTCTTTTTTGCTTCCAGCTTAGCCTACAGAATTGTTGGTGGGCCCCAACGCTGCTTTGCTTAAGCTTATTGGTTTCTGGCATTTACGACACTATAATGTCAACAAGTGGGCCAGAAATAAGCTTTGCAGTTAGTGGCGTAAATAACGTTTGAAACCTGACTGCGTCCGAAGAATTCACACCGGATAACACAGACAGTCTTCAAAATACCCAGTGTGTGTATCTCTTATCAGTGTGGTAAGAGTGGATAAGGCTATGAAACAGCATTGGCATCAATGGCATTCCTCGGGCTTCGGGAATGACATTGGCGATGGTGTTTGGGGACGGAATTGGCGAGCAATCCATGCGAGTGATTTACAAGCAATGGATGACAATGTGCCTGTTTGGTGTTTACACAGACAGAATCACAATCGCTAGCAAGACACTTGTGGCGACTTATGCTCGATGTGGTGATGTACAAATAGTGGCGCACAGATGCCCAAGATAGATGCATTGTCAAAGTCGCATAATAGATTAGGAGACCGTCTCTTTTGGGTAACTCGGAATTAGAATGTGCACGAAGCAATCAAGCGAGCAGGAGAGCGCTCAAAATTCTGACGTAGCTTTTTGCAGATTGGCACCAGAGTCGAGCCTGTGGATCGTATGGTTACCAATGGCCCAGCAGTGGATTATGACCGTGTTTGGCGTCGCGACTGGTTGGTTACGTTGAAGGGTTGGACCACCATGCAGACCGGCAAACTCCTTCGATCTGGCGTCATCTACGCCCACAGTGCTTGTGCGTCTCACGGGAATACTACATGGTGCATTCTCTCCAGCATATTCGGACTTAATTACCAGCAGCTCCCCAAATCTAGAATTCAGTACTTGCAGGACGATTAGGAGGCGACTCACCAATTTGGAAATGGGAAACTGGTATACAGCATCGCCAGCTCGGGATCAGCACCATGCACAGGGCCGGCATGCCCACCCTGTACTAACCCCATACTGTAGAGGGGGGATTGGCGATAATAAACGAGGCACCCTCTGATTTGCTCTCCGATTACCACATATGGCGCCATTTCCAGGATTACAGTTGTCGCTCCTAGTGGATATCTAATGGTCCAGCGATACCGGAGCTCTGAGCACCACAATTCTTGGCCATGCTTAGATCCGGACACCGGAAGTTGCAAAGGAGGTTCCGATCTGCAAAGAGAATTACTTGCCACGACTCACTGGCCCAAGGAGGGGAAAACGCCTTTGGGAGAACATTTTGGAAGCTCGCATAATTTGTAGTGGCGCGCTTCATTCACCGCATATTAATAACTGCAGCGCTATGCGATCCGAGCAGAATTCCGTCCACCTGGAGAAAGCTTGCATGATTGTGCACCTTGGGAGCCTTAATTGCACGCAACCCCGAGCCCTCGACTCCCTGATCAGGGAGCATCCATTTGCCCCAGAGCCGTGTTTACTTTCATGTGCCATTGTACCGACATCTGGGCTTGTCACCTGGCATAGTTGCGACAACAAATGCGACCCGGGGTTTGTGCGCAGTCGTTTCACCTAATTTGATGGATTTGTTGTTACATCCGCAGCAGTTTAGTGGACGCAGCATGTGCCATTCCTGTAACCTGTAGAAAAATATGAAAAATTGAATATTGGTCCTTGACAAATGCAGGTCATATTCGGGTTTTGTGGCTTGGAGTCTTTGCATTGAAAAATGCGTTTTTGCGGGTACATTGCATCAGCAACAACAACCAAAATAATTGCTCTTCGGGGCTTCCAGGTTGCTATCGCCTATGCGCTCCCCTGGTGTATCCCAACCACCCTATGGATGGCGGATCGGACCTCAGTGGTTGACATCGGCCTATGCGCGGCTCCCTCGAGGCGAAAGCCTAAAAAATAAAAAATAATAATCGTGCTCCCACAAAATAAACTTTAAAAAAAACTTTCAGATTTTTCAATATATGTTTGCACATTAACTGGCCAGTTTGGTCCTGCACCACCCCTAAACTGCACAGCTGCACCACTACTTATTCAGATCTATGCTGACACTACCGTAGTTTCCTGCAATATCAGATTATTTCTCCACGCCGCGCTCCTACAACCCTAGCTGACCTGTATCCCAAACTGGTTACAATATAAAGACTAGTCTTTTCTGCTCCACATTCCCGTAGGGTTCCCCTTTCGTCCTACTTATTGTCCTTCCCTCCATCGTCACCTGCTACTGTTCAGACTCCACAGTCCGTCTCCAGTGCCTCCCAAAAGAAATTTGTGAGAACATCCAAACTGGAAACTCCATCGCTCACCTTATTGTCTGACCACCGTCATCACCGCCAAAGTAGCCCATCCCAGCGCCCTTCCAGTCGCATGGACCATCCCCTCCGTGTCTTTCCATTACCTGTTCAAACTTTTCGCACGTTACATTCCATCCACCATTTGTGATTCATCTCATAATTAACCGCCACCTCCACCGCCACCTACAAATATTGCCACTTCGCCATGAATGATTTCAGTGGCTTGGGCATTCTCGTTGAGGAAAAAGAACCCTCTCTACCGAACCCCCATCCTTCCCAGTCTGCGCCCAGCGCCAGCCTAGCCTCCCCTCTGCAAGTGTCGGCCGCCTCAGTCCCTCCAATGAATAGAAACAGCTCCAGCAACACCGAGCTGACCATCAGTGGCGATGCTGAGTTGAGTGAGTCGCTCCTTCCGCCGCTTCCAAGCGACCAGGACGACTTGGAGGTCACTTCTGCCATCACATCCGGCTCGTTTTCCAACAGCAACAACAACTCGCCTGTGGTCACTAGCAACTCCAAATTCCAGCATTTTGGCGATGACGAGGAAGTGTCGTCTGCGCTCAACTCCAGCACCTCGTGCAACTCTCGCGACGATGCTCGTTCCACCGACTTCTCCGACCTATTCCTTGACAACCCGTCGTTCATGAACTACGAGCTCGACTCGCCCAGTCTCGGCTTCGACGCCAAGTTCCAGGCATTCCCATCGTTGGGCCCTACTTCCACAGGCTCCAAGACTTCCAAGGCCTCGAAAGAAACTGCCCCCTCCAGCATCTCCTCCACCAGCAACACCTCGCCCATCAAGAGGCTCAAGAGTCTCAAGAACGGCATCCGCAAGTTGTCGTTGGGAGGCTCCTCCAGCTCGTCGTCCAATACCCCCATCACCAACCCGGTGCCACAACGTCCCACTTTGCACCCATTACAAACAGACTCCAAGTATGACGACAGCTCTGCACCCTCCACCGGAGGCCTCTCCTCCGCCACCAACCCCGGGCCTGTTTCCTTGGGGTTTGGCCACCGTCACAACTTATCCCACTCGTCCACATCCTCATCTTCGAGTTTTTCGTCCTCCATCAATCCTTCCACCTCCCACCCACCAGTCACCTCGATCAACTACAAGCCCAGCCGCTCCAGAACGCTCTCAAACTCGGCTCTTCTCACCCCCTTGACTCCTCCGCTGAACTCGCCCATCATCACACTTTCTGAGAACTTGTCGTCGTCCAAAAAGGCGTTGTCCAGCATGGAACAAAGCTACTTCGACACTATCAATTCAAGATACGCCAACTCGATGGCTCAGAAAGAGTTGGAACCAGCCACTAGCGCTGGCAGCTCCCGTACCGTGTCTACAGGCTCGGTGGCTGCCCGTGACCGGGTGTCTTCCATTTCCGAGTTGCACTCGGCTGAAGAGCTCATCAAATACTCGGTGTTCCTCAAGCAACAGAAGAACTCGATTCACGAGGCGTTCGAGGTCACCAAGCAGCACCTCACCGAGAGTGGCTGGTGCTCAGCCCACGACATGAACAACTTACAACTCCAGCAGGACTCGCAGTTGAGCCAGCTCGACACCAAGCTTCTCCAGATCGAACAACGGTTGAACGAAGACTTTGGCATGAGTTTGATGAACAACGAGCCTCGCCGCAGAGTGGGTCCTGCCGTCGAAGAGATGCCTATCAGTCCCAGTCTCAAGGTGTTGGAAAGCCGGTGCTTTTCGTTTGTGGACTTGACCAACTAGACTGGGGGTGTCTCGCGACATCACCTCCTTCACGACTACTTTCGTTAATGATTTCCTTCTTGCTTAATATTACTACTAGATCCTTACTTTACATTATGGGCTACCATGGGTGAACCGTTTATACGCTTAATAGAGATTTTTTTAGACACAGACAGACACAAGCGCACCGAGCGCAGTAGAGTCGCCTGAGGCAGCGAGGTCCCCAGCGTCGCCCGCATGTCCACCGCCAGCATCGTCCACAGGCCCACTTCCACACCACGAATAGGGGGAGCCCCCTTTTGAGTGGTGGAGGGAGCAAGCAAATCTGCCAGTGGGCAAGAAATAATCTCTGGCGTATGTCACAATATTATCGCCGGTGTCAGTGACACTACCGAGCCGTTATACTAGCACCAGGAGTATCACTAGCGTCATATTCTGGCGGGGCCCCCAACCAGCAGTGCATTGAGCTGGTATCCACAACCAGGCTGTCTACAGGTTAGACTTGCAGGTAAGTCTAGAACTGGCCATGCAATTCTGCAGGTTGCGCAAGGTTTGCACTTATATTACCGCAAACGGCATTAATTGCATGCGCGGGCAACACCGCTGGGATGGCGCCTGCCCAGGGCCAGCGCTGGGGGAGTTACCCAGTCAACCCGCTACGCCAGAGCCCCAGCAACGGCCTCCCTTGACCCAGCGGGCCCGAGCCACCCGGATGTCCTCCCTAGCCCGCAGCCCACCTCCTCTCGGTACTTGTGCCCACCGCATCGTGATGCCATGCACCTGCCAGTGCCTACAGGACAGACTCTCGGAGATGGCCATCTGGGCCCAAAATTTCCGCGGTTGTGCATGGCCAATATCGGTTCGTATCTTCGCAGTGCTGGTTGGAAGCCATGCATTTAATCAGACACGACAATCGCCCCGACACAACTCGGGCAAACACCATCCCTGGTTCCGGCAGGCTCGCAATTCCGAGCCTTCATGGTCCAAACTTTAAGCTAAACCCATCTGGCCCACCCACAATTGCAATACGCCACCACCCGAAGCCCCAGCCAATTGGCTTGGTTGTGTCTGCCATAACCGGCAATTACGGTGGTGGAATCCGCCTGCGTCGCATCCCGCCAATAAATGCTACTTTTCAGGATGTCTATTTCTATGTACAATTAACCTCTCACGAGTAGCCACGAAATCCGTGAGAATGGGGTCAATTCACCCCAGCCCCATCTCCAGACAATTCTAACAATGAGGTTCGCCGCCTCACAGATAGTCTGGTCTGCGAACACCCAATCGGGTTCATAAGCCCTGATGGTGCTCCATAATTATCACAGTGGATATCCATTCGCATTGGCGCGGTTTCTTGCAGGTTGTGGCAGAATTGGATAGTCAGCACCCATTCTGAGTTAGGGCAGCAATACTTGCGGATGGCAGTAGAGGTTTTTACCAACCACCATGTGCTAATTTAATCCGTGGCTGGGTGGATGTTTATCCCTCGTAGAACATTGTGGGGCATTTCCACCTTGATGGCTGAAATTCAAGATAAGCCCATTTGGGCCCTCGCGGTGTAGACGCCGTAAACGACTGAGTACGGACACTAGTGCCAAATACAATTTGGCCATCGAGAGTTTGGACTCTTGGATTCCGCCTTGGGCGTGGGCTTGGGGCGGCTTTGGGAGTCTACAGCAGCAGTTTGGGCGGACATCAGCTCGTCGCTGCCTATTCGCCCTTCTGTGCCGGTTTTTCTCCATTCACCTCTCCACCCTCACTCTTCTCTGCTGGCGCCTCCTCGCCCTTCTCTTCTCGCTTCACGCCCTTCCCATACTTCTGGAGCATCTCCTCGTGCTTGCGCTTCTTGGCCCCAGCTCCCACCTGTCGCTTGTGGCGTCTGCTGCCAACATGGAGCTGCCAGCTCTCCTCTCCCACTGCCACAAACGGCATTCCCGTCTTGTCCTTGCAGTGCTCGCATTTGTAGTGCTTCCAGCCAGCCTCGGCTCCAATCTGCTTGTTGCTCTTGATCTCGCCTCCAACCAAGTGCGACAACCTGGCAGGCGTTTGGGCCTGCTCAACTGCCGTTGGTCCGTTCTCCAAGAACTGCTTGCCAATGGATATACCCACCTCGGCTACGTTTTGCTGCCAAGTTTCCAAATCGCTGGCGTCTAACACGTACATTTTGCCACCATACTTGTAGCCAAACCGCTTCTCTTTGTGGAGCTCAACCCCCAACAACTTCTTGATCCACTTGACCTGGTACTTGGCGTACTGGCGGGTGCGGATCTTCATGCGCTCCACGCCGTCTTGGAACTGCTGTGGTTGCGGCTGCTGGCTGCTCAACCATGGCAAGAACTCCTTGAACCCAATCACTTGCCAGATTCCTCTTGTGCAGTCGGGACGGGGCTCCTGGGCTTGGTACGCACCGTACATCTGCTGAATCTCGTCGATGCCCCCACCAGCCATCATTTTATCGACTCGGGCGTCCAATCGAGGCACCAACACCTCTTGGTCCGAGTACACCCAGAAGAGCAATGTGTTGTAGACCAAGGACGAGTCCTCGAGTTCCTCGAGCTTCTGCTCGTGGTAGAGCTTCGATGGAAGCTCGCCAGTGCTGTAGTAGATCTCCAATGCTCTTCTGAGCTTCCGGTGGTCTTTGGGATGGAACTTCTGGGCAATAATAGGGTCAATCTGTGAAAGAGCCTCGAAAAGCTCGGAAACAGGCCCATCGAGGATTGCTAGCTGTTCGGGAGTGACGTTTGATCCAGCCTCGACAGTGTCGCTTTCGCGTGTAGTCTCCTTGTCGTGCTG
Organism: Suhomyces tanzawaensis NRRL Y-17324; assembly: GCF_001661415.1. NCBI lineage: Eukaryota > Fungi > Ascomycota > Pichiomycetes > Serinales > Debaryomycetaceae > Suhomyces > Suhomyces tanzawaensis. Next base: position 586,070 of record NW_017963642.1, read on the forward strand.
CTTGGGTTCGTTGGACTGAGCCATGGTCTTGTTGTTGAAAAGGAGTGTCTGAAGGTAGTAGTGGGTTCCTCCGATTACTATTGGCACCTTTCCACGGGCGTGGATGTCCCGTATGGCGTCTCCTGCCTCTTGCGCAAATCTGTGGATGAAGTACTCTTCGTCCCAGTTGACGTGATTCATGACGTGGTGCGGTATGCCCTCTCTTTCTTCGACAGGATGTTTGTTGGTGATGTTATCAAGGTCCCGATACACCTGCATGGAATCAGCATTGATGATTTCTCCATTGACGGCTTTGGCGAGATCAATGCTGAACTAGAGGTTAGTGTGTGTTTAGAAGCTGGTGAGTTTTGCAGCGAAAAGGCCACAGAGTGCCCTACTTATGCAGTTAGCGAACGGCAACAACATCAAGCATGGATAACAGTCTAGGAAAGAACGTGGAGATATTTCGAATTGTCCATCTGATCGACGAATTCTTTCCAAATTAGACATTGGATGCCTGGCAGTCTAAAACAGCTCCGCAAAATATCTCAGTCGGCCATTGATGTACTATTTCCAGATCTCTCTGTGACTTCTCAACTACTGCCTGATGGCTCGGTTCTCACATTGATTTGTATGCCCACTATTGGCCCTACTTACTTGGGACTTTCCCACGCCTGTGGTTCCCACGATACTGATAATACTCTTCTTCGGTTTGGTCATCACTCTGTTCTTCAAGTACCGGAAATACCTCGTGATCATACGGAGTTGGTGAGCAGATGGATCTGAAGATGAGCTGGAAATTGACCTGCACACGATGACCCCGGATTTGGTGCGATCATCCACTAACTGTATGAGCTTCCATATAACAACTCTATAATTGTATCTTTAGAATAATAACCTGTAAGACCAGAGTGAAGCAATGAATACCTTTTGGTGGATAATATTGGCCAGTGCGATAAAGGAGCTCAATTGAGCGTGTCAGTTCATTCATCAAGAATTACACTTTTTGGTCAAATCCACATTTTGTCTTCATAAAGTAGCCCCATTTTTACGATTTATAGGTGGATTGATCTATCATAGATGTTAGCAAATTTCTTTTACCAGGTTTTCTCTGTTGACTATTAGCAGCAGTTTAACTTGAGATTAATCCATTAATTAGTATTGTTAATTGTAATTTTTACTATAAATATCCCACGCCAGTATGTGTTGGGGTCTGCTAGAAGTTTCAATCTATTTATTACATCAAAAGACATATAATATGCCTCCACTATTAATCTGTGAATTACAGCGAAGCATAAAGAGCAAATGGAACTCTGATTATCCTGGGGCGTATCTGAAGATGTAGTCCGCTCTGCAAATAGTCACCGATAAAGGTTGATTTGATTGGTGTTAGCCAGTATCACTTTGACTCGACAACTGAAAAATGCTAACTACTATTCAGGCCCCCATTGGTGATAAACATAAGTAATGCATCTCTATTCTGATTTCATTTGAAGGAATAGTAGACCCTTCGCTGGAAGATTGTGGTTTGTTCTTCATTCACAGTTTAGTATCCTTAGAGCAGAATTGAATGGGGTTTGAATGTTAGTAAGCCTCACTGCCATTTTCCAGGGGCAGAAGGAGCACTATTCTCGGCCAAGCTTATGTCATGAGGGGCCTGGCTCTTAGGGCACACCTCGTCCGGCGGTATTCTAGCAGGTAAATGATCATGTTGGATACTCAACTCAAGTTCTCTTCCCTCCATTCTTCTTTTGTACAAGAAATCCTCACACTCTTTCAACACCCCCGTGCCCTTCAGAATGAAGTCATTATAGAACTTGTTCCCCTCATTCAAATTGGAGATAATATCCAAGTACTTCGAGTAGACTGACTCTAATACCTGTAAGCTCTCGCCACGTGCTTGTTGTGATTCGCTCACTCTAATGTTAAACTCGGAGATGAAACGTTTGTTGAGCATATCAATCTCGCTCTCCAACGAGATTTGCTTGTTCTTCAAGGCCTCGAGCTCCATCAACTCTTTATTGTAGATGCCCAAATGCAGCTCAAAGACCCCCTCAAACTCTCTCTCCCTGATGACTCCCTCATTTTGGTATATCCGAGTCTTGTTGACCTTATAATCTTCGATAACTTTGGGCAATATTGGATTATCTTTAGTCTTCAATTCTACATTTCTTAACAAATCTTTCCTGGAGTCCTCCAAGTTTCTTGCTTCGTTGACAGCCGCTCTGATGTCAGAAATGATCGAGGTGATATTCTGGTCCAATTGAGTGTAATTGGAGCTAGGGATGTAATCGACCAAAGTCTTGTATCCTCCACAGTAGATCTCCAAATAAGGCTTGAGATCGTAATACTTGGATAACACCAACTTATCTCCAGCTTCTGCCTGTTGGAGGTAAAGCTCCATTTTTTCGACTTTGGGGAAAAGTTTTTGCCCTGCTACCGAACTGGATTCACGGGTCCAACGCTGTGTTCCCTGTCTCAGCCTTAACATATCGTCTTCTTGCGCTTCCAACTGAATTCTGTTCTTGCATTCCTGCAACAAGCCCTTACATTGGCCAGCTATCTGCGATGTCTCCGTTATAGATTCTTCAATGACGTTTGTTCCACCTATGCCAATAATTTCCTGTGAATGCTTAATAATCAGTTCTGGAAGATTCTCTGGCTGCTGTAGCGAATCTATAGAAGCCGGTAAGTTGCGCTCGGTCAAGAAGTCTATCATCATCTTGTTCAAACTGACTACTGGATTGGCAAACTTCTCCTTAATGTAATTGTCAATTCTTTCCCTGAATGCTTGCGAGACCTGGATGACAATATAAGGTAACAAGTCTTCGAAAAGTGGTTTTGTAGGTTCCTCAAATTTTGGCTCGATAGGTTTGACTATAACGGTTCCCACTAAAGGCTTTAAGTCTTTTTCGTTTGGCACCACTTTCAAGTAAATTAAGTCGTTATCTTTCTCTGCAACTTTCAAGCTTCTTTCGATGGTATCCACCAATCCCTGTAAGTCTTCAATCACGAACGAATTAACGTACTTTTTCAGTTTCAATGCAAATGACACACTTTCCGACGCTACACGCAAACAACACACCTGCTCCCCGTACTGAAAAGTATCCTGGTATCCCATTGAAGCTCTGTAGAAAGCGGCAGCCCGAAAATGGAATTTTTTGACAGTAATATGGTTAATCCACTCGAGTTTGATGTAGTCGGAAGCATTGCCATACTTCAAGGCTTCACTGTAGAATTCTGACGTCTGGATGGCTAGCTTGGCGATCACTGAGTCCTTCATCTTGCCGTTGCTGACTGCTTTCTGCCACACCATCTCTTGGGCCTGGGCCAACATCAACCACTTTAGCGCCTGGATAGTATCGTGGGTAAAGTCGTTGGGCACGGGAATTCCTGCTTCCTGCTCTAGCAAGATCATCTGGAAACATCCTGCTGCTAGTTGGAGCTTTGCGCAGCCTTGCTTCAAGCCTTCGTCAGTGTGTCGAGACTCTTTGAGGGCTAATTGTGAGAACAAGCTGCCTAATTGGAACAACACGTTCAATTGCTCTATGGAGAATGACCGCAACTTGGCTGGGCCACTGAGTCCGTACGTTAACGTGCCATACCACGCAAACTCGATGCTGTCAGGAGGAAACTTTCTCTTGAGGTGAATAAGATGCAGATAGTACTCCTGAAGGAGCAGCACGTCCGAAGTGCTCACTGATTCGTTGGTGATGGCTCCCACTTTGTTGCGGAGGGCAGTGACTGTGGCTAGATCATCGTGAAAGCTGGAGGGGGTCTGAAAGTAGTCCCGTTGGATGATCTGCGAGAGCTCGTTTCCAAGATCCATAGGACGAGCCTGGCGAAGAGGGATGACAAGAAGGTTCATGGCCACGGAAGTCAATGGTTGTGTGCTGAGCGTTTACAACGTGTTCATTGAGGGACGATAGAGACGGTTGAGAATGATTCAAAGGCTGCGAATGGGTAGTGGCTAGAAGAGAAAATGAAAGTACCACTTGATGTTAGAGGTGCAAGGAACGAGATCTTAGAATAGTAGCTGGAGGACGCAGTACTTGCCCGTAGTATCAAGGATAAGGATTAATAATGTAGGTAGTACAACCGTTTTTTTTGGCTTAATTAATTGTCATACCTCCAACAGATTGCCAGACAAGGTTAAAAGAAGTATTCTACCTTTACCATGTTAGAATTGAAAGATACTTGTTGCAAATGTCAAAAGGGCCATTAATGCCTTGCGATTGGTGCGTTTATATGCATGTAAAGGGTCTGATTATTATTGATTTAAAGGTCCTTTGCTACATTAAACATGCTGGTGACTTAAAATAAGTCCGGACTAATCTTCGTAGCACTCAAATTTGGCCCAGTATGTCCCTAGGTGTAGGGGAATTTAAATTCTTTTTTAACCTACCAGTCAAATTGTTTACAGATAAGTCTTCACATTTCTAACCTAAGGAGCATACTTTTCGTGGCAGCAATCGGCTACGGTACCCCTTCCAGCAGTGCATCAATAACTGTCCAGTCAAATATGCCCCTGTCGCTTCTTCAGCCCCAAGATACTAAGTGTTTAGTAAATATGGCAGACCTAATGTATAGATGGAAAATTTAAACTACCATTGAGATCGCTCTTCAATCCTGTAACCAATCTTACCTCATATAGGTGGTGATATGCGTGGTATTTTGAGCAAAAGCACCACAAGAGTTATATACTTGCTGGAGGCACAAAGCTACATTGATAATCCAATCACTACAAAAGATATCTAAAAAGGTAATAAATTGTATGATGTAAGATTTCGAATACAGGCTCGAAATCTATAACCTATCTGGCTCTTTCACAGTAGAACATGGAAGCTAGGTGGTGGTTTTAGAGAAAATATTACAGAGAGACGCCGTTTTTCTAGCCTCGTCATAGCTGATGAGCCTTCCTTATCCGAGCTGAGAGAAAAGAAACCGATCTTGAGCCCACAAATGCCTAATGCAGATCTCAAGCAAAGTATCTAGGTGCGGCTCGTGATCGAGAATAAAGATCCACGGTAAGTAGTGCCCCGCATAGTGCAGAATACTGTTGTCCTGAAGATTGCTGATCATGTGCGTCTATTATTGTTCATTATTTATTCGTTAAATCTCGTTAATATACATGTGATAGTGGTGGCAAAAATGTTGGGAGTGGTAACTAGCTGACTTTGGCCAGCCTGATCTTTTCCTCGATACGGTGCTCCACTTCCGTCAAGCGGTCTACCATCGCTTTCATCTTCGTGCTTCGGTTTACCATCGCGATTTCTTCTCTTTGGGCCGAATCCGAAACCACTGAAAGCTCGATTTCCGCGTTGGAAAGCTCGTTGAACTCGTTGTGAATCTCAGAAATAAGGTTCAACTTCTTCTGTTCATACCCATCGTAGTTGATACTCTGGAATAATTTATTTTCTTTGGATACTGCCTTCTGGTGGTATTTGTGAAGTTTGGCGATGCCTTTCTCAGCGATCTCAAAAGATTCTGGAAGTTTATAAGACATCACTGAGCTAGAGTTAACCCCAGAGTGTAGCTGATCCGTGTTCATCTGGGTTAGTTCCTTTGCGATCTCATTGGTCACTAGCTCGTGAATCTCTTCATCTAAATCCTCAACCAACTTACCTTTAAACAGCTGGTCCTGGTACTTTCTATAATCTGACCGTATTAAATCAAGTAGCTCTTTATGAATAAGTTTTCCAAGTTGTGATTTTGGTTCCTGAACTTTGTCTAATAATGCAGGATTCGGAATTTGAAGGCCCTGTTGGACTACTTGTGACCTTCTCGACTTGGATTTCTCCTCGTCTAATTGCCTCAAAATCTCAAGGTTTCGTAAGCGTTCACCTTCATCGGCAGAAGGGACATCGTCTGTGTCCAATTTTAAAACCTCTTCCTTAGATTCAAAGCTTGGAATGATAACTCCCTGCTCGTTATGGGGCTTTGGGAGCAGACTGAAACGGGATTTTAATGTAGCAACGAGTGCACTTTTTGCCTTTGCAACCGCTCTTTTTGCTTCTTTTGCGGCATCCTTAGATTTGTGGGGACTGGAGGTGCTTTGCTTGTTAATAGGTGTACTATCATCAATTAAAAGCGTCGACTTGGTCGCCTGTTGGGCAATGAGCTCTTTGGCCTTGCTCAAAATCTGGGTATCTAAATCAACCTGGGCTTCCAAATTTTCTGATTTAGCTCTAGCTCGTTTGCTGTCCTCCGGCTCAGGAAGTTCCAACTTTCTCTTCTTCAAGTTTTCCTGTTCGAAGTCGGTATAGAGTTCGGCAGCGGCCTCGATCTCCTTAATGCTCTGCTTGGCCTTTCTCTGCGCATCTTCTGTTTCAGACCTTTTGTCTTTTCTGTGTTTGTCGTCCACCTCCTTCATGTCCATTCCGTGCCTGGCCACCTCGGTGCTAAACTTGCCTCGTTCGAGCTCGTTTGCCGCCGTTTCTTCCGAGACGTCGTACAACCCGGCTAGAGGTGCTCGTTCGTGCGGGATATCGGCGTTGTAGTCGAACTCCTTCTTCTTCTTCCTGCTCTCAAGGCTGATGTTGATTCCAGCAGCCTTGAGCTCGCGTCGCTTTTGCAACAACGCAATGCGCTTGCTCTCAACAAGCATTCGTTCCCTGGCCTTCCGCTTGGCCTTCTTGCCCTGGGTGTTGGCAAGCCGTGCTTTGGCCTCTGCGAGCATCTCACGGTCGTCCTCGTCCATGTCATCCAAGTCGGGTCTGGCAGGCTTGCTTTCGGGGTTGACGTTGATATCTCCCGCCTGGGGACCTGCCGCAGGCATGGCCTCCATGCCTGGACCACTGAGGCCTAGGTCGTCGTCAGCACTCCCTGTAGCGCCTAGCGCCCCGTCCAACAACCGTTGGTACCGCTCCACACACTGAGTGGCGGTCCGGCCCATCGCTGGCGCAATAGTCCGCCACTGGTTGGGCATCAACCGCGCCATGCTCAACAACTTGTCGTCCTCGAGCTGTGACCACTCGCCACGCGCCACCGCTGGGTTCAACCACTCGTTCCAGCGGGCCTTGGCCTGTTTGGCCAGCTTCTTGGTCAACAACAGCGCAACCCGCGACCACTGATTAAGTCCATACTTGGACACTGCCGCCTTGAGGATCTGGTCCTCGATGTTGGTCCATGCCCCTCCTTTCACGTAGATCGGTGGTGCCATGCCGTTGTTCCGTGGGTGTGAAAATTGCTGGTGAGATTTGAAGTCTTCTCCACTACCGCCACGGCCAAGTGCGATCCTGTGATCAGCACGAACCGCACGAGCACAACAGGCTATTCCACCACGGCCACACCAGCGGTCGAAGCCAGAGAGCAGAGTATCAGAACTCCAGACTCCAGCACCAGGACACCAGCATTAGCACTCCAGCACGAGGACTCCAGCATTAGCACTCCAGCACCAGAACCCCACCACAACAACTGCCCAGCACCGGAGCCACCCACCACATGTTCATCCACTCCAAGCACCAGAAGCTCATTCTACAGTGCTACCCGCCCGGAAAGGGCGTCGACAAGAAGCCCAACCCGTCAGAGCTCTCGTACCTTCTCTACTACGCCTCCACCCGCCGTGTCAAGCTTGAGAAGGTCGCCAACTTCTTAGAGAAACGCAACCAGTCCGACGTCAGCCGCAACCGTGCCGGCAACCTCCAGGTCACCTTGGCCATTCTTGCTGCGTTGATCGACAAGTGCTCCGACGACTTGAATGTCTTTGCATCGCATGTTTGCACCATTCTCCACCGGATTGCCCACATCGAAGACTTGGCCTTGGCCAAGAGTGTGTTGAGCACCTACGGCGTGTTCTGCCACAACCTCAACAATGCGTTATTCCCCGGTGACGGGGTGTTTATGGACCTCTTCTCCAAGTTGTCCGAGTCGTTGGTGGCCATTGGCATGGCAAACTCCAAGGCCCAGACTCCCCACCAGTTGGAGTGGAAAATGACCGCCTTGATGGCCTCCAGACACCTCGCCAACTGCATTGGCCACGATGCTGCCTACGCTAAACGCTTCATTGGCCTCTCGATCCCCGTCTACATCCAAACCATCCACAGCGCCTGTAGCCAGAGATCGTTGGAGAACAGACTCAACGCCAGTGTCAATGTTGAGACCGGTGGCGAACGTCTCTCCAAGGTCGCCCTGACCAGGCAGAACCAGGAGATCTACAAGCACATCGATGAGGACTTTGACAACGACGCCTTGACCGCAGATGACATCACTGAGGAGGCATTTAGAGGCATCAAGGCCTTCTTCAACACCTCTGCAACCACCCAGATCGCAGAAGTTACCCAGGCAGTCATCAACTACTGCCACGAGTCGGTTGTTGAACAATCTTGGGGCACCACCTTCTTGGAAATGTGCACCACCTGGGTTCCTGTCCAGTTACGTTTTGTCACTTTGAGAACGCTTCTCTCTCGCCTTTCAACCATCGCCCACTCGGCAACACAAAAGCTGCCCAAATATGACACCCAAAGTCAGTATGCCAACTATGTTCTTGGCCTCGTTTCCTCGGATGTCAATATGATAGGTCTTTCAATCTCTGATCTCATACAACAAATCTTATCGTTGCAGTCAGGGTTGATCATTCACCAGTCCAAATTCTTGAAAGTGGAAGACGTTGACAGATTATCAATGGTGTACTCGAATTGTATCTGTAACTTGTCCACGCATATCTATTACTTTGATCAAGTTCCAGACTCTATCCAGGAGATCTTGATAAAGATTGACTCTGTGTTGGAATTTTCCTTCTCCACTGAAGTTGGTGAAGCTAAGATTTCTGGTGATAAAATACACAAACTAGTTATTACATTGTTGGAAAACATTTCCATCATGTTCAACCTTTTGCAGAAAAACACAAGTACAATTAGCAGAAACCATGTTAACTTGGAGCATTGGGATATCAGTTTGGCAATTTTGGCAATTGATTCTGAATTCTCCAATCAAAAGTCTCATTCTTCGTTGACTATTTCTCAGAAGAATGAAATCCAAAGGAAGTACCTCAAGGTTTTTAGAAACTTTTTGAACAACGAACTTGTGAAAGAATCCGACTCACGAGACTCTAGTGAACCACCTGCTTCAGAGCCAGTTGATTTGAGCATATCCAGAAGGGGTTCTACCGTACGCAAGCCAGTCAATTTCAATGATGACAATAAAAACTATGCTATCCCAGATGCAAACCAGTATATCACCATTAATGATAACTTCATTAGTCATTTCTTGATCTACGTTGACAAATTTTTTAACACGACTGAGTTTCCAAACATTGAAAACGCGTCACTTTTGACTGAAATCATGAAAGATATGTTGAGTGTGCTTGGAGTGAATTTTGTCAGCAATTTCCTTCCCTTTTTCTACCACTGGATGTTCCAATTTTCAAAGGTGAATGAATTCACTCAGACTACTAAGTTTAAGGATAGTATTGGACATGTGATAATGTATCACAGTTTAAAATCCTTAGATGAGATGTATCCTGATGAGTTGGAAGACTATGCATGTTCATCAACGTTCTACAGTAACTTATTGGTTGATATTGAGTTTAGAAAATTGAACAAGGTTTGGATTCAAGATATTGATGGGGAACCCACGGATGAAGAGCTTTTGCAAAATTCCAGAATTCACGGTAGCCACACCGATGAAGATGGTATTTTGAGATTCAATGAATCAAAGAAGGCGCTCCAAGATTTCGTGGCAGGAAACAGTTTCACTTCGAAATGGATTAATCCTAACAGACCATTGCAATTGAGCTTGGGCAGCGAACCACACATCAGTAGTCTCAATGGTCCTTTCAGTGCTAGCGAAAGTACCAACGGTACCATCGGACCAATCAACGGAAACGGGGTAGCAGAATCTGCATCAATCAATGATCAAGCAACTGCCAACTACTCGTTCAGAAACCATAATACCACGTTAGGTCTTGGAAATGTTAACGACATTACTTCTATTCATTCAGAAATCCACAACCATAGAGCTAATGTGTTGAACAACGGAGGAGCTCATGGATTATTGGGAAGCCTTTTGGCGCATGATCATGCCTCCGAGGTTGAGCCTAAGTATTACAACTTGCCTAAGGTGTCTGACTTGAAGGACTCAATGTTGGAGCACAAGTCTCTCAGAATGCCTTCGTTTAACCCTGACGCTGTTTCTTTGTCAACTGGTCCGGGATCAGTTCTCAACAGACAGATGGTGACCTCCGATATGGACTCTATTTTGGGAGGTTTGGACAGCGACGATGACACTGCCATCGTTGTATGAAAGATGATTTAAAAAATGCAGGTCGTTTCTCTTAAAGAAATGAATAAAAAGACATCCGCGTAACTATGTAGAGTTCAAGTAATATAGTGTTAGAATGGCCTAATTGACCACAGGGTCTCGTCTGGGATATCCTGTCAGTTAAGCGACCGTTAATGTCTCACGACTAGGAAAATCTATCAGTTGAGTCCTTAATGTCTTACGACAGTTTACCCAAGTTAGAATTCAGGGATAGGGATAGAAAATTGCCAATAGTGAATTATCCATAACTATGTCATTTCTCTTCCACAGAAGTGCCTCGTGTGCATTCGACTGGTCTATTGATAGTGTTTCTAGCATCAAATTGTTGGACTTGTCTGGTCTTCCAGGTGTGGCTGATTTGGCGAAATCCACAATAAGACCCTGACATTTCAGCCGATGTATCTCGAGCCGGAGATACGAGCCAATGCTATACAAATGAGCTATGTGAGTCAAGTATGTAGCGTGCCACATAATTGGAAAGTCTACACGGTTTAGTGGGCAGACCACCTCTACAAAGACACCGTAAAGTCCTGCCTGGTCGCTAGACGGCTAGCTCCCTCGTATTATTAACCTATTATCAACTATTCGTCATCGTCGTCATCCCCCAAAGCTTCAAAAGCGTTAAAAGTGTTGGTGTGCTTGTCAGCAATGGCGTCTCTGGGATCCACAGCCTTGGACGAGCCCAAGTTCTTGTTGTTGGGCTTGACTCTGACGGCGTTGTTAGGACCAATCAGACCGTCCTTGACTGCCTGTCTGAAGGACTGTCTGTCGTCCTCATCTTCAGCACCAAACGACTTCTTGGCCTTGCTGAAGGTGGCCCATCCGTCTTCATCCACCTGCTGCTCGCCGGTCTTCTTACGTGGGTTTTTGTTGCCACTGGATCTGGAGGCTCTTCTACGGTTCAAATGGTTGTAGGAACGCTCGTTTCCGTTTTCATCGATGTAGGTGTCTCCGTTACCCCATTTGATACTCTTGTGCTTTTCGTACTCGGCGGCGGCGTGTTCGCGGACTTGCTCGACCATCTGGTTGAACGCCTCCAAAATTCCCTCTTGTGGAACGTAGGCTTCTTCTTTGAGCTCAATCAATTGTTCTTCAGTGTACTTGGCCATTTTGGGTGTGGATGGTGTTGGTGGAACAGTTGAAGATTTTTTACTGACTGGATGGAGTCGCACACGACTAGAACCGTTCTCTGGTGGCTAACACCACGGGACAGGGAGACCGCTGGGGTGGCTAGGAGAACCTGGAGGGGCTTATGGGGCTGGGAGACCACTGATGGGCCATTCCTGGGTCTTCTAGAGCTTGGTGGGCTTGGGAAGATTTGTGCTTATATGCAGGATGTCCCTCCCTCCCGATGAGATGATCCATCTCGCCAATACCCACAACGGTATCCTCGTCCTTCTCCGCCATGCCTCTCGCCCACAACCTCAACAAGGTGACGAAAAACCTTTCCAAGTCCACTGGAACCATCCACATCAAGGGAAGAAAGTTCAAGCAACTTAACAGAGCCACCTTAAGAGACAAGAAGATCACCGCCAAAAAGCTCAAATCTTTGGAACAGAAAGAAAATGAACTTGCAGTGATATTCTTCCTCCAGAAATTGATCAAGGATGATGAGGACTTCAGCAAATTCGAAACCTTCACCTTGAAGCAAATGAAGGGATTTGTGGAATTGTTCATCCAAAGATACGACGATGAGCTCGATCAGTTGAGAGCAGACAGAAGACCCGGCAGACCCCAAACCAACAGACAACAGATCTTGGAAGAGGCTGTCAAGCACGACAGACACGTTTACGAGACCGGAATGAAGATCCCCAACTTGACTGATAAGGAAACAGTCGACAGAATCAGGGCCTGGAACGGAACCACTGGTGGCACAACGGTGATGAAGTTCGTGCATGTGTACAAGGACATGGAGAGCATGCCTAGCAAGGAGGTCAAGATGGACGAGTAAACTGATATGCATGGCTCTCCACCCCAAGTTTTAACCTTTCTTTCCACATAGATTACGACCTAAACCACCCTTGAAGTGCTACGCTCCATTACCATCTTGTTCTACTCGCCTCGGCTAGATTATTCTACGATCATTTAACAAATCATTTATTTAATATCATAAATATTCATTTTCATACCAGATGAACCTAAACCACAGCCTCGTAATTCCCTATTCTCTATCACTCCATAATAGGCTCCTCCAGCTGGACGTAGTCGCTGGCTGCTCCTGGCCGAGCGCATGACTTTCCACTGGCTCGACACGTGTTTGCTCTCGAACCGTGGGTTGTAGTTTCTCTCCAGGAACAGTCTCCTCAAACCAGAGATTGAGTGCAACCAATGAAGCAAGAATAGCCCCCGTGGTAGCCAAGAGCGTTTTAATCCGATTCAAAACTATTCTGGACTTACTGATGCTGGGGCGCGATAAGATCAAGTACTTTTGATCTCCCTCTATCTTGCTTCCCACCACCTTCCAATTACTTCTTTGGAGTCTCTTGAAATTCTTAATAAACTTATCCAAATCCTGCTTTTCAAAAGTGTTTAGAATCTTGAAGATGTCCAGTTCTGGGAGATTTCCAATAGAAGACTTATCGGACTTGATTGTAGCGCCCTCTAAAGTTAACAATAAGTACTCCATGCTTATGAGATCTGGTTCGACCAACTCAGAAGATGGGAAAAACAAGTTGTTGGAACGGCCAGGCCTCGAGTTGAGTGGATCAAAAAAATTGTGTGATTCCAATGATCTGTGTGAGTTTGACATACTATTGTTCCAATCGAACGCTCTCGACTGTCTGAACTTCATCTCGTTTATCATTTCTTGTTCCTTCTTAGCATTCTGTAAGAAATTCTCCAAAGAAGACGAAATGGAATCAGACAACTCGCTTGTAGATGCAATAGAGTTTTCAAATTCCTGGTTGTCGTACTTTTGCTTCTTTTGCTTCACTTGCTTGGGCTTAAAAGAACTGCGCCCGCTCAACGCAATCGAAACAGCATCCCTAATGTCCAGTTCACTTCTCTCTTCAGGATCATTCTCCATATGGTAACCCAAGACTGAGTTGTTCTCTAGGTCTAACGGTTCTTCACTTTTGCTTAGTATGGATAGCAACTTTTCAGAATCATTATAGTCAGATTTGAGCGCAACCGCTTCTGCTTCATCAACAACTTCATATTTGGGTACACTAAGTTTAACAGCATCCTTTGAAACATCTCTAAATTCACTCATATCAAATGTGCTTATGGGTTCCAGATGTTCCGTGTTTTCATCCTCATATTCGAAGTTTTCGATGAATGCTTTATAAATCACTTCCACGTCTTGTTTAGTCAATCTTTTGTCCAAATTGTTCAACTTGATTTCATACAATTCCTGAAGAAAATTAGGATAATACTCAAGGTTCGAATTGAATCTTTCCAATTCTTGTACCAAGTTTAAATAAATTGGATAATCATAAGCATTTTTATCCACAGTTCTCCCAAACTCCTTCAACAATTCACTAAACTCATCCGAGGTTAATTCCCAAATACCATTCTTTGCGATCAACTCCAGCTTCTTCAAAAACCTTTCAATGTATTCAAGGGAGTCATTAATCAAAATGCTGTTTTCTCCAATCAATGAGCTCTCTTTATTTGACAAGGTATTAAATGCTTTATTGGACTCAAACTTCAAAAAAACCTCACTGTTCACTAGGATATTATCCAAAACAAAA